>NC_136424.1:39496250-40212500 GCF_052625555.1 Lactuca saligna | reverse complement strand
TAACAAACATTATTAATATATTAAATAAAATAGATTTACATGTTGATTAAAATTATTAAGTTTTCTTTATATAAATATTACATTTTCTAAGTTTTAGTTTTATATTTTTATTTGATTTATGATAGTTAATATAAAATTTAATAGATCTGTTTTAAACAATTTTATAAAATGTGAAGGCAAAAGTTTTAGAAAATTTCACAAATGATTTTTATAGGGATTTAACGGCCCTCTTTAACGGGCGTAATATATAAGGACCATTGACATGTCAAATTTTATCGAAAACGACCACAGATGAAGAAAAAAGTTTAATAGGAACTGTTTGAGAGAAAAATTTTAAACAAAAATGATCATTTGTAAAAATTTATATAGGTTTCTTTAAATTTTAACAAGCTTAAATAGTGGTTATGAAAAGTTTCAAAAAATTACACAAATGGTTCTTAAGAGACTTAACGTCTCTTTCTAACGAACATTATACAATTTCTGAAATTTTGTATTATTATTATTAATATTATTATTATTATTATTATTATTATTATAAGTTGGCTCTTAAAAAAGTTATTAGCATCGAAGTACGTGAATGAACTTTTTTTTTCTCTTGTTCGTCTATTTAATTTGCATTCCCCTCGTGTTTATTTTTACCACTTTAATTGTATTTTAAATTCATTTTTTACTAATTAACTTATCTTATAAAATATACAAGTAAAATTATATCAATGTCAAAAAATTGTTAAATATAATTCATATAATTTATTATTGTTTTTATTTTTATAATTTATACTTATCAAAAGTCAGAAATAACAAATATTATATCCGTTTAACAAAGGCAAAGTAGAGAAAATAACTTATTAAAATCTTTCAAATAGATAATAATAAACATTTGATATCAAATAAAGTTAACAAGAACATGATCTAACATCTAACATAAAGAATAAAATGTGACATTATTAATGTACCACAAGTCACGTCTAAGGAGGACTATGCATAATTTTAGCGGATGAAATTTAAACTCCAATTGGCCATTTTGGTTTAGCTTTATTCATTTTCAATCTATGTTCGGCGATATTCATACTTTGAGAAGTTACGTTCTTCTTTTATGAATAATTCTATGCACATTGGAAACGTTTTTAACATGTAATTAAAGCTTCGTGGGTTGGGACGCGTAGCAACAATTGATAAAGTTGTATCTTCTTTAAGAAGGAAGCAAAATCATTTGTGAATCACCTATTTATATTCTAAATAATCATATCAATCGTATTTATTTGCTTAACTTTAGCATCAGTCAAGCGATAATTAACATCCCCAAAGTGCATATAAAATTGTCTATCAACAATATGGACTAAAGGAAATCTATTTGATGTCACATATATCGAACTTCATACAAAAGCTACAACATCCAAATATAATGAATTTTGAAAGTGAAGAATCGACTTCACCATATCATTCTCAATGAAGCCCCATTATTCCAATAACATTTAAGAAACTCAACATAAAATCATTGGTCCAACGTTTTATTATTACCACAATCCTGAATTATTTTCTTCATTTCAGTCATCGTGAAAGAATTCAATAAACAATAGTTGGTCCAGGGTTAATTTTATCGAGAAATCCAATTGCATGGGAGGTCGTACCCTTGTGAGGGGTGAATTTAGAACTGAAATAGTTAAAATATTCGGTTTTGATTCGAGAAGGGTTTTGAATCGAGTGGCGATGCTAAGTTTAACAAAGGTGGGTCACTTGACCCACCTTAACGTTTTTTGAAAAAAAAAAGTATAAATCAAGATTTTTAAAGCTCATATTTTATATTTTAATGCCAAAATAACTAATTCATTTAAAAGTCCACCCTAGCTTTACTATACCTATTAGAAATCCAAAAGAAAGACCTCTCAACCACATCATAAAAAATAAACGATTTCCTAGGCAAAATTGTTCTGAAAATAGTAGCATTACGAAAATTCTATAAACACCATAAAGTAATCAAAATTACCGCTTCAAAAGTTTTTCTTTGACCGCCTCTCAAACCAGTCTACTGAGACTAAGAAAGAATGGCATCAATGGATAACTGGAAAGGAATAATCTGAAGACCCCACCAAATAGCAACCTGACACCAAATATCACTCAAATAAGTACAATCGACAAAAAAGTGATCTGTAGACTCAACCGTACTGGAACAAATAGGGCACATAATAGAATTAACCATAACTCCATGATAGGGCAGACTCTCTCTAGTGGGAATACTCCATAATCGTAGCCTCCAAATAAAAATATTCAACTTGATAGGAACCCAGTTGTTCCATCTAGTCTCACACCCACCCATAAACAACATACCATTATCAATAAGATATCCAGCAGACAAAACTGAAAAAGAATCAAAAGCATCAATAGACCAACCCAACCGATTAGGAAAAGAATGAAGCTGAAGATCATGCATCAAATCAATAAATGCATCCCACTGGATTTGCTCAATTCCACCCCCAGGAACCTGCCTGAGAGAGTTAGTACTCCAACCAACCAGAACCCTGAACCGAGACATAACGATGGACATCCAACACATAAATCCTAGGAAAAGACATCGTGAGAGGCTGAACACCCTTCCAAACATCATGCCAAAAAGAAGTGTTAATCCCATCTCCAACTCTAATTGGACAAAAAGAAAGCAAATCAACACCCCGGTCTCTAAGTTACACTAACATCCTAATAATCCCACTCCAGGGACCTATCCACCCTCTTCTAAACGACAGAGAAAAACAACCCCTATCGGTACATTGCAAAGCTGTCATCACCCTGACCCATATCAAATCAGAATTATGAAAGAATCTCTACCGCCAACGAAAAAGAAGGGATCGGTTAAAAGAAAACAGACTTCCAATTCCAAGACCACCCTCTTTTTTATCAGCTAAAACTCTATCCCAGCAGACCCAATGCATACGTGTGTCCTAAAAATCTGCACCCCAAAAAATATCTTGACCGAAGAACCTCCAAAGAATTAAGAACAGTTTCCAGGGCCATATAAATAGACATCAGATAGCCACCCAAAATTCCAAGAACCGACTTGATCAATGTAAGACGACCTCCAATAGAAAGACTTTTCGTTTTCTAATCCGACAATCTAGAACGTAATCGATCCTCAATAATAGACCAAGCGGACACCCGAGCCATATTTTGGCCAACAAGCACACCTAAATGAACAAAAGGAAGAGAATCTGGAGCACAACCCAATCTACTAGCAACAAACTTCACTTGAGAATAAGAAATGCCCACTCCAATCAACTTGCTTTTTTGCAAGTTAATTAAAGACCTGAAGCGAGATAAAAACACCTCAAAATACGTTTAGCATCGTTAGCATAAAACAAATGGGAGATCTGGATGTCACTAATAGAAATTCCCCAAAAAATATTCACTTGCTGAGCTTTAAGCAGAGCGCCATGAAACCCCTCCATCGCCAAAATAAAGAGAAACGGAGACAAAGGATCTTCTTGTATCAACCCTCTATAAATCTGAAACTCATCAGTAGGAGAACCATCCACTAGAATTGAAGCCCTAGCCATACTCAAAATCTCCCTTGGCCAGCCACACCATATAGAACCAATTATCATAATATGCATGATCTCCAAAAGATACTCCCAAGACAAAGAATCATATGCCTTCTCAAAATCCAATTTAAAAATCATAAGAGGATTTTTCAAAGCCTTACTCCAAGAAACCACCTCATTCAATAGAAAATGGGCTATCCAAAATTTGTAATGCTCCAAACTAACTACAGAACCAATAACCTCCGCTAACCTATTAGCTAACAGCTTACCAATAATTTTATATTGGCAACCAATAAGACTAATAGGTTTAAAATCTCTAATGACCTTTGGGTCCTGCACCTTAGGGATGACAGAGAAAAAGGAAGCATTACAACCCTTAAGGATAGATGAATGAGAATGAAAATGTTGAAAAAACGCCTCCACATCCAAAGAAATAAGATCCTGATAACGCTTAACGAAACCAAAGGAGAAACCATCTGGACCAGGAGCCTTATCAGAGTCACAACCCTAAATTGACCTTTTAATCTCCTCATGAGAAATAAGAGCCTGGAGGAACTGAACCAGTTCCTCTAAATGGGTATGAAAAAGAGCATGGTCTATGGAAGGAGGAGTCCCTCTCTTCTTAGAAAAGTGAGTTTTGTGAAATTTATGAAATTGACTTTTGACGCTCCTCGGTTTGTCAATCCAAACACCATCAACCATAACTCCATTGATTGCTAAGTGGCAACTTTTTCTATTTATAGATCCGTGAAAAAAACCCTGAGTTCTCTTCCCCCTTAATACCCCACTGAACTTTCGCCTTCTGAGCTAGGTCCACTCTCGAGAGGTGATATAAATCACTCAACTCCTTCAAAATCAAAACTTTCTGTTCTCGAAAGTTAGCACTACCATCACCCGCCATAAGAATAGAATCAGTCGATTCAATCTTATCTTGTAACAATTTTTTTTACCATCCATACCAACCCGAATACAAGAGTACCAAACCCAAATATTATATTTAATATGTTGGAGTTTCTTCTTAAAAATAACCCAGAGGTTAAGAATGCCCTCACAATCGAAAGATGTAGACCAAGAATTATGAACCACTTCATTAAGATCGTCCCAGTTAAACAAAGAATGAAAGAACCGAAAAGGCTAAGGGCCAAAATCAAAAGAGTGTTCCAACAAAAGAATAAGCCGATGATCCGAATTTTGTTTTCTCCAAAACCAACCCTGAAAGATGAGGAAAACAGAAAAAATATCCTCAAAAACCAGAAAACAATCCAATTTGCTAAACTTAGAACCCCACTTATCACTCCAAGTAAAGCGATGACCACCCAAAGCAATATCAAACAAATTCACCTCCTCAAGAAACTAATTAAAAATCCTAGCAGAAGTAGGATGAAATTGAGACCCCAAACGTTCCGACTCATCTCGAACTTCATTAAAATCTCCAATCAAAATGCACTCCCCAGAACAAGAAGTCATCGACTCCCCAAAGTTGTCTTTTACATTCATTCCCTTGCGGAGCATAAAATGAAACAAACACTACCTTTACTTAAGAAGATAACTAAACCCTCTCCACTGTTACAAACCAATTAGAAGAAATCACCAGTTTTTTACTAAAGAGATTCTGATCCTTAGTGACAAGAATACCCCCGAAGGTCCGCGAGTATTCTTTTCTGCTTAAGGCGTCGGCCACCATGTTAGCCTTGCCTGGATGGTACTTGATCTCGCATTCATAGTCGTTTAGCAGCTCAAGCCTTCGCCGCTGCCTCATGTTTAATTCTTTTTGGTTCAGAATATGTTGGAGCTTTTGTGGTCTGTGAAAATGGTGCACTTCGTACCATAAAGGTAGTGCCTCCAAATTTTTAGTGTGAAGACCACAAATCCCAGTTCGAGATCATGGGTGGTATATTTTACTTTGTGGGTTTTCAATTGTCTGTATTCATATGCTATTACTTTTCCACATTGCATCAGGACACAACCTAACCCTTGATTTGAAGCGTCACAATACACCACAAAATCATCTGTTCACTCTAGCAGAGATAGTACCGAAGCACTGCAAGGTGCTCGCTTTAGGGTTTGAAAATCAGTTTTTTGTTTAAAACTCCAGTTGAAAGGTACGCCTTTCTGGGTTAGAGTGGTGAGGGGCTTGACTATCTTGGAGAAGTTATGAATAAACCTTCGGTAGCAGCCTGCAAGGCCAAAGAATTGGCGGATCTCCGTTGGTGTTTTTGAAATCACCCAGCCTTCAATAGCTTTGATCTTGGAAGGATCCACATGAATTCCTTCCTCACTGACTACATGAACTAAGAAATTCACACTGCGAATCTAGAACTCGCACTTGAAGAGTTTTTCATATAACTTTCCAGCTCTAAGAGTTTCCAATATCTGGTGTAGATGCTGACCGTGCTCCTCCTTACTTTGAGAGTATATTAGTATGTCATCAATGAACACGATTACAAAATTATCATGGAATGGGTGGCAGACTCGATTCATGAGATCCATAAATGCCATGGGAGCATTTTTCAGACCGAAAGGCATAACAACGAATTCGTAATGGCCATATCGGGTTCGGAAAGTAGTTTTGGGGATATCTTCTTCTCGAACTCGTAGCTGATGATAACCGAACCTTAGATCTATTTTAGAAAAATAACTGGCTCCTTGAAGCTGGTCAAATAGATCTTCAATCCGAGGGAGTGGATATCGATTTTTGACGGTTAGTTTGTTCAACTCCCGATAGTTGATGCACATTCTGAAGGATCCGTCCTTCTTCTTGAGAAACAAGATCGGGGATCCCCAAGGTGAGAAGATTGGCCTGATGAATCCTTTGTCTAAGAGTTGGCTTAATTGACTTGATAACTCCTGCATTTCGGTGGGAGCTAACCTGTAGGGTGATTTGGCAATTGATGTGGCTCCAGGTATTAGGTCAATTCGAAATTCGACCTGTCTTTCTGGGGGTATTCCCGAAAGATCTTTAGGAAATACGTCTGGAAAGTCACATGCCACTGAGATATATTTGATGTTTATTTTCTCTTTTTCTTTATCCACCACGTAGGCGAGGAAAGCATAATTTTTCTTGTGCAAGCATTCTTTTGCTTCGATGCATGAAATAAGATGGAGATTGGCGTTAGGTTTATCACCGTAGATTATTAGGGTTTCATGGTTGGGGAGGTGAGGCGAACGGCTTTCTCATGGCACATAATGTTGGCATGGTGGGGGTTTAACCAATCCATGCCGATTATCACATCAAAACTCCTAATATTAACTGGCATCAAATCTATTTGAAATGAGTGGTTGTTTAATGTTAACGTGCATCCTACGTAAATGTCTTTGGTTGTTTCGGTTTTCCCATTAGCCATCCCCATCGCGAAGGCTTCAATTAGTTTCTAGGGTTTTTGGTTTAGTAAGTGTCTAAATTTATTACTCACGAAACTCCGCTCAACCCCACTATCAAATAGGATGCATGCGTAAGTGTTGTTGAGGGGAAAAGTATCAGTAACAATCGTCGGGTCTTGAACTTCCTCTCCTTGACCCAATGTGAGGACCCTGCCTGATCCTTCTGCTCCTTGGTTGTTGGAGTTGGGGAAGTTTCGCCTAAAGTGGCTAGTCCATCCACGTCCATAACAAGTATAACTGGCCCTGACGTTGTTCTTGTTGTTGGGCTGTTGTTGCTGTTGGGGTTGAGATCTGCATTACCGGGCGGTGTGCCCCTATCGGTTGCTGTTGGTACACTACATTTCTCTGCACTCGACATTGTGGTGGTAGTTGCCTTTGTTACATTTTTCTCGGGTTCCTGAGTATGGACTGTTAGTAGTTTGTGCAGATGAGGTTGGAGTAGTCGGTGCTGGTGCAACTTGGGCGGTAGTAGCGTGGAGTGCTACAGTTTGCTTCTTTTTATAGGATCCATGTTTTTATCGCCCCTTTCGTTTGTTTTACCCAATTTTCTTGTTATTCCCTTCCTTCTTGGTCTCAGTCTCAGCAGTTTTGGTACTCTTTTTGTTGCCATGATCGTAAAGCTTCTGAGCTAGCCTCTTTGCACTGTCAAAAGTCTTAGGGTTTACTACAATCACATTTCCTTGGATTGGAGGCATTAATCCCCAAATGAACTGCTCAATCATCTTTTCCCTAAGAAGTGATCATACCCAGACACAAAAGGGCTAGTAAACTGAATTTTGAGAAGTATGCCTCGATGTCTGAGTTTTGCACTGTGAGGTTCCATAACACTTGTTCTAATTTATGTACTTCCCCTCGGGGACAATATTCTGCCATCAGCATCTCTTTAGGTTCTCCCCAATGCATAACATTTGCGGTTGGCAAAGTCATGGCCTTCACATGACCATTCCACCAGGATAGGGCTTGGTCAAAAAATGTGTAGGTTGTGAACTTCACCTTGCTTTCATTCGAACATTCACAGAATTCAAAGACAGATTAGGTCTTTTCAATCCAACGCTTCAAGGCTATCACATCACCAATTCTATTGAATGTTCGAGGCTTGGCATTTGAGAAATCTTTGTAGGTGCAAACTTTTGTAGTCCCTTGGTTCATTCCTTGGTTTGAGCTCCCAGTTCCTTGACCATTACCACCACCGTAGGTTCCATTATGAATATGTGCCAATGCTGTGGTGACCGCAACTAATACTGCTACTTGGAATGCAACAGAGTCTACCTCTGGCGGAGGCAGTGGTGGTGGTGGTGTCGTGTTGTTTCTGCATATCGGTCTTTGAGGCATCTTCTATCATGGAAAAAAAAGATGGTGAGTACATAGTAGTTTGTGGTTTCAAATTTCTTTGGCATATAGCGGTTTCAGTGGTTCGATTGTGCATATAAGTGAATTCATACAATATCATGAAACAAGGAAAATAGAACACATAGCAGATAATAATGTAATAAATAAAACATAGAACCATTTCATTAGTGATAGACTTTGTAGTACTGTGCGTGAAAATTTGCCTTGGAAGGCGTACAGTACGTAGGGAATATAAATCTGTCAACATAACGGCTCTATGAGTAGTGTAGTCACTTAATCATAGAGTCGGTTCTACATACAACAGTACATGAAAAGAGAGAGTCCTATCAATAGGGGTGGTGACACTCAGATGCCGAATTGACGCACTAGAAGCTCAGTTAATTCACTCATCTCACGAGTGATCTCATCCTCCTTTTTCTCTACTCGAATTGCCCTAGCTTCAGTCGCAAAGATTCGTTGCTTTTCGTTGGCTACTTCCTCCGTTAGAGAGCGTATTGGGCGAGTAGTGCTCCTCTGTACTGTGTGCTGGTCTGATGTGATCTCCGAAGGGTAGAGCTCATACGGGGTCTTCTTAACGTCTTCTCCTTCCTCTGACTCCTCGTCCGACTCGCTACCCTCATAATCCAGCTCCATATACTCTTCCGGTCTTGCTTCTGGATTTCCTTCTTGAACCATTTCTAGGTTCTCCTTTAATCCATCCATTGGCCACGAAGGTCTTGTAGTAGAGGTCACCTTGTGGAATTTCAGCCATGGTGCCTGTGCAAATATGGAGGCGTGAGAAGTGTGCAGATAGTGCATGTGCGGAGTTTATATGGTATCCCAAAAATGCTCCTATAGTGTTTTAATTGTTTACGTTTGAGTTTCTTAATACTTTTTGGATACGATGTTGGTAAGTTTCAAGATTCATTGCCCACCATGATCACTCCCAAACACATGTTGGTCGTATTTTGAATAAATATAGTTGATGAGACTATATTTACCCCCAATATGAATACATAACTGTTCGGGTTTAACCACGATATTCAATTCCTCCAAAGACTTCTATTGTTTCTTATCGTGATGGTACTCGAAAATGCACACATAGGTATGTATTTTATTTTTGTTCGTAGTAGTTTAGTCCCAATGTATTTATAGTTGCATATCTTGTATGCTTAGATATGCCAGTTCACTATAAACATTGCTCTGATACCAATCTGTCACACCCCAAACCAGAACGTCGGAAACGTCCGGGGTTGGAAGACTTCATCTTGTAATATCGTCATTGTGTATATAACTGAATCAAGACAACATCATCATCCCACATACAATAGTACAACATACTAGGTTTACATCATTGTAATTGTTTACAAAAGTTACATCTTAAAAATAATAAGTGCATGATAGAAACAAGATACGATAAATTCCACAAGTTCTTGAAGTCCAACCTGCTTATCGTGTCCATGAGAATACAAGCTATTTTGAAAACGGAAACATATATAATGTTGGTGAGTTCATAAGGATGTATGTATGAAAAGTTTTGTATCACTTTGTAAACGCCAAAAAATCCGATATTTTCTGTAAAATGGTTTGAAAGATTTGTGTTAAATCTTGTATTAAAGTATGTGTGTTTCTGTTTTGAAAATGTATAAAGAGAGTATTACAGAAAATTCTATATTTTCTATTGCAAGTAAAATGTAATGTAGAGTGTTTGTTTCCAAGAAAATCCGATGTTTTCTGTCTTGTAAAAGAGTTGTAGTCTTTAAATCACAAGACCCGAGTGTCGTAGAAATGAATAGCTCGCACGTGTATCAAAAGTATCGTATATGTATTCCGTAAATTTGTATAGTGTTTGTTAATCTCTATGTGAGTCGTTATAACCATGATTGATATGACTGATCTGCCTGTCATGATGTTTTTTAGGCGTCGACTTGTTTAAGGTAAGACATTTGTCACCCTAGACTGGCCTAGTCTAACTATAGAGAATAGCTCAGGTGCGGGGTTGTCGACCCCGTATAGATCTATACATAAAATCTCGCTCTCCCTCCGCGAGACTCTGGTTATAACTACAAGGCTTAAGGTTGTACACTAGGTAGGTACAAATGAAAGAACGTCTCACAAGAACCTTAACTAAATTTACGCAAACAGTGCATCAAATTGTTATCGATTCAAAACAATGTGTTCGAGTATGCATTTGATCACAAAACATTGGTGATGAAAATACCATTTGTTTTTATCAAAGCGTCAAGTATTGTTTGTTATTGGCCCGATTAACATAAAATGTGACGTGAGCCCCAATAAGAAAATCAAAGGGCCTATAAGGCCCTAATAACATGTAATGAGAACACAATGCCCAATAAGGAGTGTAAATGACGTAGTTAAACCATTCGTTATTATAATGCATTGTTTAGCTTAATTAATATCAAATGGCATAAAAGGTCCACTTTTATTGAAATTGACATTCTCAGCCCAATAAACCGAGAATTTACATTATAAGTCCATTTTTGATAAAAATGACACTTTAGGCCTATTAAGACCGAAAGTTTAGATTTAAGGGCCCATTTTGAATAAAGTGACATTTTAGCCCATTTTTGTTAAAATCAACATTTTCGGCCTAAATATACTGGAAATGACATTTTTGGCCTATATTTAATGGAAATGACATTTTAAGTCCATAAAGGCCAAAATTTACATTTTAGTCCCATGAAAACCATGATTATCTAATTAAGGTCCATTTTTATAAAATTGACCATTTTAGCCCGTTAAAACCATGATGGCCCCAATAGAAACCCATTTTGTGAAAATTAACACTTTAGGACCCTTTAAAACCGTGAATATCATAAAGATCCATTTTTATCTAAAAAAGACTCTTTTGGTCCTCTCAACACCATAATTTAACATAAAGGCTTCACTTTTTGTTGGTTTTATTTAGTTTTCAAGTATTTCTTAACATGTTTAATCCTTTCAACTTCATAGTAAGTTACATAAAGTGGTTTAGTTTACAAACATCACCAAGTTTTAGTAGATATCTCGAGTTTTATGAAGTTTTAATATGTTTTCATAACATAATCATAACATATAACATGAATACACACACAAACATGCATAAATACTTAGATATAACACAAAAGCAACTTGTATTCTCACCTAAAAATTAGTAAAAACCGAAAACAAGGGGGTATGAACTCACCTTGAGTGTTGGATTTAGTTTTAATGAAGAAAGGAGAGGCGTCTTCGAAGTTAGGTGTTCTATGAAGCAAGAATCACGAAATGGAGTGTTTATGAGTGATAAGTTTATTAAAAAATAAAGTTAACTTCTTAAATAAATGTAGCTTGCCAAAAATGAATGATATTTGATAAAGTATCCTTGAACACACACATAAGCACACACAAATGAAGGTGGTGGTGAGAGCTTTTATGACCGAAAAATGAATTAGTGAGTTCCTTATAGCTTTAGAGAGACATTGGAGTTTGAATTATGTGAAAAAATGAAGGTGGTGGTGAGAGCTTTTATGCCCGAGATTAAGAAGAGGAAGAGAGGGAAGAAGTAATTGGTTATTACATGGAGGATTATAGGTCTTGGACTTAGATATATGTGATACAAATAGCTCGGACTACCATTAAGTAAAAGTGAGGTGTCACTAATTCATGTTAATTCACTTTTTTTTTTCTTTTTTTAATATATATGGCCTGAGAATCGGAGAGGGAGAAATTTTTTTTGGTGTTGGGCTTATTTTTTTATTACTAATCGAATTTATATAGTCCGACATTGAATTTTTTTCGACCCATTGGGTCCATTAGGGGCTTACGGCCCAAAAGATGTAAGAGAGATGGGTTTTTGGACCAATGAAAACAAATGGATGGTTTTCGGCCCAATAAACCCATGAGGAATTTTATGGACCAAAAATCTGTTACTAAGTGAATGTGGGTCCAACTAGGTCGCAAATATGTATTCTTGGCCCTATAACAAGTTTGAACCAGGAAGTTAGGGTTACAAACCCAAAGTTGAGTGTATGAAATGTATCAAATTAGGTTTAAAGTGTCACAAGTGAGTTTTGATTCGAATTGTCGTTGTTGAATGAATATCTTGCATTGTATCAACATTAGGGTTACAATGTATGCCATAAGTTAAATACACATGGATAGGATTTAGTAGCCCTGACATGCTAGTTGTGACATCATCCCCTCGTTAGAGGGAATTTCGCCCCAAAATTCTTTTGAAAGTTGATCTTAAGAGCTAGAGAAAATGTGATGGTACTTTTGCATCATTTGGTCGTTGCGTTCCCACGTGAATTCTGGTTCGCACTTTGCGTTCCATCAAACCTTCACAATCAGAATGCGACTTTGTTTCATACGTTTCACCTCTCTGTCCATGATTACGATTGGTTCTTTTATGAACAGGAGATTCTCGTTCACCTCGATTTCATCCAAGCCGACAACGAGGGTTTCATCTGATAAACACTTTTTTAGATTCGACACGTGGAACACGTGGTGTATGTTGTTGAGCTCCGCAGGTAGCTGCAGTTTATGAGCCACTGGACCAATCCGGGCAAGAATCTCGATGGTACAATATATCATGGATTTAGTTTTCCCCGCTTCCCAAATTAGATCATTCCCTTTCAGGGAGAGACCTTCAATAGCACTCCATCTCCGACTTGAAATTCCAGAGGCTTTCACCGTTTGCCATCATAGCTCTTTATCGGTGTCGCGATCCATGGAGGTTTAACCCATGGATCGTAAGTAATATGAAAGGTCATGTCCATTAGGGTTTACATGGATGTAACCCTAGACTTTTTCACACTATATAAGAAGTTCCTAAGCTCCTAAAATCGGCACTAGTGATCTTTGGAAGAGCATAGCTGATTTTGTGTGTTAGTTATTCTCTCCCATGTCCTCCATTGTTGGTGGTGTTTTGTGAAGCATTTGAGAAATCACATATGGGGTGCTAGGATCTTAAAGGTCTAAGGTATCAAGCTACTATAAAAGGTTTGTCATCTAACTAGTTTTTGTTATACAAGTACCCATGTTTTTTATGCTAGTTAGGATAATGCTTTGGAAAATAAAATTGCTTGTATAATTAGAGAAAACATATATCCAAAGCATTTAGGGTTATCTGTTCACCTTAAGGTTGTTAGATTGCTCAAAGCCATCAGTGGTGCATGATGGTAGTTGTGAGATTCAAGTTTTTAAGGTATATGATTTCAAGAATCCTTTTCTAGCCTTTGGAAGAAGTCACGATGTGAGAAATGCCTCTCACGACATGAACCAAGGTTGACTTGTTGACTTGTATTCCTTGAGTCTCACGACGTGATCCCTTCTTGCTCACAAGGTGAGAGTGGTCTAATGACTAAAATCCTTATTTTTTGGTATCTAAAGGAATGGGAGGGATAGCCATTATGGTGCATTTTGTAGCTTGAAGAAGAAGAGAAGAAAAGGAAAAGAAGAGTCATAGTGGTGGAGTTTGCAAAGTAGCACCACCATCATCATCTCTTCTTGTTGTTGGACCTTTGTAAGTGCTAAAGGTTCAAACTTTATTGCATATTATGGATAGATCTATGTTTTTTCCCTTTCCTTCATGTTTAAGAAATCTTGAGTGAAGTAAACCCATAAAGTTAGAAAGTTTATGGATTCTAAGGGTTCTTTGATCATCATATTATCCAGATCTGGATGTTGGTGAAGTATAAGAGTCATGCATGATTGTTTGGTGCATATTTTCCATTTTTTTTATTTTTTTTTTATCAAGAATGGATTGGGACACGAATGGCGCATGCATGACCATAAAGCAAATATTTTTATAGGCCTTTGGGGTCCCCTTAAGCTTCTTGAAGAATTAGATTTGATGGATTAATGGATTAATGACTTTAAACCTTGAATTTTGGCTTAAGACTGGAGTTACAACGTGAGACATAAGGTCTCATGACGTGACAATGATTAAGCCTATAAATAGTTGAGTTTATGGAACTCACGACATGACATAGTGATCCACTCATTGCAAGGGCTGGTCACGACGTGAGACTCGATGTTATGATATTTTTCCGATGGCTTTGAATTTATGGGTTGACTCTGTGTCCTAGTTTGACTTTGGGGTGGTTCCTAGCCATGAATCGGTAAAATGGTCATTTACCCTAAGGAGAGTATGCTAAGGACCCTTAATTATGGAATTTCACCTTAATTGCTAATTAGAGTTGTTTGGATATGTTCAGTGTTAGGGGGTTTTGTAGCACCAGCTCGGGTGTTAGTTGTATCTGAATATCAATTGAGGTGAGTCTTCTTACTATATTTATGGTTCCAAGGCACTAATATCGGCCCATTGGATTATGTTATGTACGAATGTTAAATGTCTTTGTGAATCTTGCATGATTTGTATGACTGGGTTGGGCCTACTGATTTGTATGGTACGTAGTACTTTAGGGAACTCACTAAGCTTTGTGTTTATAGTTTAATTTTTCGGTTTTGGGTACTTCAAGTATGAAAGGCAAGGGCCCAACATAATGGCACATCATCCGCCTTATGTTTCTGCACTTTTGATTTCTTTGACTATTATGGTTTTGATATTTTGGATCGTGGTTGACTTTGAGACATATTATGTATGGAATTAATGATTTAAAAAATGAAATTTTTTATCATTGTTTTGGTACACTAAAAGTTGGTATCAGAGCCCTGGGTTTAGGGATTCGGGCACATTGTCGAGTGTGTCAGAACTCAAACTGGGGAATTGATAATCTTTTCAAAAGAAAAAAATTAATTTCTAAAATATTTTTACAAGGTTGAAAGGGGTTCGATGGGTGCAATCAGTGGAACTCAAGTAAGTGGTTCCCAAAATACCCAGACCTGTGTTTTATCATTAGTAAGCCTAATATATGAATTGCATGCTAGAGTATGGTTAATGATATCCTCAGGAATCATAAGATAGAATTTCATAATTTGTGTGATGCCTTATAGCCTAGGAGAATTGGATGTTATGTGTACTTGGAGTTGATGTCGTCACGGTTAATTGTTGAGTGTATGCTTTAAATGTTGTATACGATTAGGTTCATATAGCCCGAGAATGATTAATTTTGCCTCATTTCATGTTCCTTTTCTGGCTGAGGACTTAGGGTAGAATCATCATTCGACTGTCTATGTGATCCTATTTTGTGTATAACTTGCTTGCATAAGGCAACCAATAGTGTTGGTTGAGGTTCTTGGTATTACAGGGTGGTCGAGTTGAGAATTCCTAGGGGAGCCTAGGAAATTCCATAATGAATGTATATGTATTTTTCTATTTATCATAAGGATAATGTGTATGGATTTAGTGGGGTGACTTAGAAGACTCGAGATGACTCTTAAGGAAATTATGTATATGTGGGGAAGGTAGTATTGGGACCGTACTACCAAAAGCACATGATCCATACTCGAGTCAAGGGCGATCATGGGGATTCTAATGGGGGGATGTATAGTGGAAGTTCCCTTGAGTTTATGTTAATCATTTATATGTTTTATTTCCATTGAGTATGGTGACCACTCGAGGAGGAGCTTCTGGAGCTGGTTCTGGTGCCGAACCTTTGGATGAGCGTTTACTTGAGTTTATCACATCATAGATTACCCGCAGTATCATGGAGGCCACCCCTGTGATTTTCAGTACCATAAAGGAGGGGATTATGGAGCTCTTGGATGAGTGAATCGGGGACTTTATGACAAAGATTGTTGTAGGAAAGATAAGAGCACAGACTCCCTTGTTTTGGAAGTTCAAGGCTTGTGGAGCTCTAGAGTTCTTTGGGGCTAAGGACCTTATTGCTAGCCGCCGTCGCATCGCTGACATGGAGAATGCTCAACAGAAGAGTTTTTTCCATGAGAGGGGAAAAAGTAGGGTTTGCATCTTGCGTTCTGAGAGACCTAGCACGTGACTATTGGGATGAGTTTGGCCAAGCTATGGCATCTTAGAAGGTGGTGGCCATGACTTGGGAGGAGTTTGTTATGATATTCCATGAGGATTTTGTACTAGCGATCAAGGTACACAAGCTAGTGAAGGAGTTTCAAAACGTTCACCAGACTAGTGATACTGTGGCAGAGATCACCGCCATGTTCCGTAAGAGAGCTCTGCTGGTTCCATATTATGCTGCGGATGAGAAGATAAAGAAGACGATATATCATGACATGTTGAGGGATAAAATCAGAGTGTTTTTGATTTATTCGGGGTGCAAGACCCTGAATGATATGATTGCAAAGGCCCGTGAGCAGGAGATTGAGTTGGATCTTCGGACGAAGTGCAAGATGGAGCAGGTGCAAACAGAAGTGGGCTAGGCTAAGAGGCCTAATACTTATGAGTCGCATTATAGGGGACAGTTGAGTCGGAGCAGTTACGAAAAGTATAGCAAGCCGCATGGTGGGGCACGTCAAGAAGTGGGTTTAGGTTGTTTTAGATGTGGTCAGACGAGTCATATGGGTAGGGACAGGCAATAAAAAGTCCAATTCTTTTAGTTGGTCAGGATGGGTAGTGGCGGTGCCTGAATTGACTACCATGAGGATCACTGATGACTGTTAAGTCAGGGCGGAGGCACCTATAGTGAAGTGCAAGGTATTTTAACTGATGGCTGAGGAGGCGAGAGAAGCGCATGATGTGGTTGGGGGTACGTATCCTTACCTTAGTTTTGCTTATTTCCTTTTTTTATTTTCATATTTTATTTAATCTTGTATAGGGACCTTTTTGGATAATGGTATGACTGCCCATGTTCCGTTTGATTCAGGTGCTACCCGATCATTTGTATCTATTGTACTTAGCAAGAAGTTTAGTGATGCTCCTGGGCTTTTGGACTACCCATTGGAGGTAGGGATTGCTAAATACCGTTCAGTGTGTGCTTCGAGTGTTCATTGAGGGTGTATTCTGAACTTGTTCAGTGAGAGGTATTTTATTGATTTGGTTTTGATTCCTCTGCGGGGGTCGAATGTTATTATAGGGATATATTTTTTTGGTCCCAATAGGGTCGTGATTGACTTTAAACACCAGTTGGTTAGGGTTTGAACCCCAAGTGGTGGAGAACGGATTATTCAGTACAATGGTGCTCAGTGTGGACTGGCCTTCTGTTCAACTGCGAGGGCTAGGCGATATCTTCAATAGGGTTGTTCTGGTTTTTTTTTGCCTTTGTGGTAGATACTCGAGTTAAGGGTACGGCGATTGTGAGTGATGTGCTCGTTGTTCAGGATTTTTCTGATGTATTTCTAGAGGATTTGTCTAGAGTGCCTCCCGAGAGGTAGGTTGAGTTCCGGATTGATTTAGTCACTTGTGCAACCCCGATAGCCAAAGAACTATATCGATTAACACCACTGAAGATGCATGAGTTGTCTAGATCGCTTCAGGAGCTGCTAGAAAATGGATTTATCAAACCAAGTAGTTCGCCATGTGGAGCACCGATCCTGTTCGTGAAAAAGAAGGACGGTTCACATAGGATGTACATTGACTACCGAGAGTTGAATAAGCTAATAATGAAAGACCATTACCTACTTCCAAGGATTGAAGACTTATTTGACCAGCTTCAGGGTGCATCTTGGTTTTCCAAGGTTGATTTGCAGTCAAGTTACCACCAGATGAGGGTCAAAGATGATGATGTTTGAAAGACAACCTTTATGACTCGTTAAGGTCATTATGAGTTCATGTTCATGCCACTTGGACTCACCAACACGCCAACAAAGTTCGTGGATCTCATGAATCGGGTATGCAGACTAATGTTGGATTAGTCGGTGATTGTGTTTATTGATGATATTATGGTTTACTCCAAGACCAAGGAGCAACATGAGGGTCATTTGCAAGAGGTTTTGGAGACTTTAAGAAGGGAGAGTTATATGAAATTCTCTAAATGTGAGTTTTAGAAGCATGAGGTGTAGTTCTTAGGGCACATCGTCAACCAGAAGGGTCTTTTGGCCAATTCGACCAAGATCGAGGCGATAATGAGGTGGGAGGTACCGAGAATGCCATCAGAGATTTAGATATTTTTAGGTATCATGGGTTATTATCAGAGGTTTATCTAGGATTTATCCAAGATTGATGTGCCATTGACCCGCCTGAGGAAGAAGAGTGTTACTTTTTGGTGGGGGCTCGATCAACAGTTAGCATTTGATACATTGAGACATAGATTGTGCAACGTCTTGATTCTCACCCTTCCCGAGAGCATGGATGATTTTGTGGTTTATTGTGATGCGTCTATCTTAGTATTAGGAGATGTTCTCATGTAGAGAGGTCATGTGATTGCTTAAGCGTCTAGGCAACTAAATCCTCATGAGGTGAATCACCTTATGCAAGATTTAGAGTTAGGGGTTGTGGTTTTTTCCTTAAATATTTGCACTGTCTGTATAGGGTTAGGTGTACCATCTACGTCGACTAAAAGAGCCTGAGATACCTGATAGATCAGTCGAATCTGAATATGAGACAACGGAGGTGGTTGGATGTGGTGAAGGATTATGAATGCGAGATTTTGTCTCACCCTGGGAAGTCCAATGTTGTGGCCGATGCCTTGAGCCACAAGGAAATATGTACACTTATTGCAGATTTATGTCTAAGGAGGGTAGTTGTTTCTCCTCTTTTAGATACAACCAGGAAGGCTCAAGTATAAGGATTAAAGAAGGAAAACTGGAAGGCAGAGCGAATCAGGGGACCTATTCCATTGTTTGTCCAAGATAGTCAGGGCTTATTGACCCAATGTAGTAGGTTTTGCATCCTGACAATCAGTGAGGTTAGGAAGATAGTTCTCGAGGAGGCTCATTAGTTGAAGTTTTCGATCCACCAGGGGCCACAAAGATGTATAGGGATCTGAAGTTAAATTATTGGTGGGCCTGTATGAAGAAAGATATATCATGATTGGTGGAACAGTGCTTGAATTGCCGGAAAGTCAAAGTCGAACATCAGAGACCCTAAGACAAAATGCAACTGTTACCCATTACCAAGTGGAAATAGGAGGAGATCACAATGAATTTTATCCTAAAGTCGCCAAGAACGAAACATGGGGTGGATTCTATCTAGGTCATTATTGATATACTGACCAAGAGTGTCCATTTCATACCCATTGTTGAGAGCATATTCACCGATAAATTGGCTTACATTCGGGAGGTGGTAATTAGGCATGGGGTGCCAGTTTCAATAGTTTAATACCGAGATGTTCACTACACCTCTAGGTTTTGGATGAAGTTCCACGAGCAGTTGGGTACTCAGTTACATTTCAGTACAACATACCACCCTCAGACCGATGGATACAGTGAGCGGACGATTCAGAAGCTCGAAGATATGCTTAGGGAGTGTGTGCTACATTTTTGCAGGAGTTGGGATTCTTATCTTCCTTTGTCCAAGTTCTCCTACAATAATAGCTATCATGCCAGTATTGATCGATCACCTTTCGAGATGTTGTACAAAAGGAGGTGTAGGACACTAATTTGTTGGGGAAAGATTAGACATCGGGTTTTAGGGAGTATTAAGGTAGTACTTAAAACCATCGAATTGATACAACTGGTCCGCGATTGGTTGTGAATCGGGCAAAGTCAACTATTGAGTTATGATGACTGGCGTCGATCAAACCTCGAGTTCCAGGTGGGGGAATTTTTGTTTTTGAATGTGTCACCGTGGAAAGGTGTTGTCCGGTTTCAGAGCGGTGCAATCTAGGCCCTTGGTTTATTGGTCCCTTTATGATTATCGCTCGGTTGGGCAAGCTAGCGTACCAACTGGATTTGCCTATTGAGCTCATTCAGATCCACAACACTTTCAATGTCTCTTAGTTATCAAAGTGTTTAGCCGATGAATCTATGGTGATTCCGTTGGATTATATTCAAGTCGATGAGCGCTTGAATTATGTAGAGAGACCAATTTCGATTCTCGACCGAAAGAAGAAGACCTTGCGCAACAAGGAGGTGAATCTAGTGAAGGTGCAGTGGCAACACCAGAATGGTTATATATGGACTTGGGAACCTGAGGCCAAGATGAGGGAGCATTACCCCAATGTATTCGAGGTATTGGACTTCGAGGGCGAAGTGACATTCAATCACGGGAGACTTGTAACATTCAGGTTTTTAAGTTACATGATTTCAAGAATCCTTTTCAATCCTCTGGAAGAAGTCACAACGTGTAAAATGCCTCTCACGTCGTGAGCCATGGTTGACTTTTTAACCTATATTCCTTGACTCTCACGACGTGAGCCCTTGTTGCTCACGATGTGAGAGTGGTCCGATGACCAAAAACCTAATTCTTGTTATTTAATGGAATAAGAGGGCTAGGGTAGTCCACCCTCATCCTCCTCACTCTCTAAGCCTTCAGAAAACTTAATCAAAACCCTCCTTGAGATCCTTATCCATTTGGTGCTTTTTCTATCTTGAACAAAAAAAGAAGAAGAGAAAAAAAAGTGTCCTAGTGGTGCAGGTTGCAAAGTAGCATCATCATTATCATCTCTTCTTGTTGTTAGACCTTTGTAAGTGCTAAATGATTAAAGTTTATTGCATATTATGGATAGAGTTAGCAACTTTATGGATGCTTAGGGTTCCTTGATCATCATATTGTCGAGATCTGGAAGTTGGTGAAGTATAAGAGCCATGCATGAGAGTTTGGTGCATATTTTTCCACTTTCTGACTTAGAATGCATTGGGACATGAATGATGCATGCATGTCAATAAAGAAAACATTTATATAGACCTTTAAGGTCCATTTAAGCTGCTAGAAGAGTTGGGTTTGATGGAATAATGTATCAAGGACTTAAAACCTTGATTTTTGACTTCGGACTGGAGTCACGACATGGGGCATAAGGTCTCACAATGTGACAACAATTAAGCCCATAAATCGCCGATTTTATGGAAATCACGACATGACATAGTGATCCTCACATCGTGAGGTCAGTCTAGTAGGAAATCTGTGACTGAGTTGACTGAGTCGGGATCAAGTTGTTGGAATCAGACCTAGTCGACTCACACAATGTGACCAAGGGCCGGTCATGATGTGAGACTCGATGTTATGATATTTTTCTAATTGATTTGAATCTATGGGTTGACTCTATGTCATAGTTTGTCTTTAGGGTGGATCCTAGCCATAAAGGGGTAAAATGGTCATTTACCCCAAGGAGAGTATGCAAAGGACCCTTAATTACGGAGTTTCACCTTAATTGCTAATTAGAGTTGTTTGGATAACTTTAGTGTGAGGAGTTTTTGTAGCAACAACTCGAGTGTGAGTTTTATTTGGATATCGATTAAGGTGAGTCTTCTTACTGTATTTACAGGTTGAAGGCACCAATGTCGGCCCATTCGATTGTGTTATGTAGGAATACTAACTGTCTTTGCGACTCTTGCATGATTTGTATGGTTGGGTTGAAATAGATCCCAAGGCTAGGCCCCAAGGTTGGGCCCATGATGGTATGTTGGGTTGAAAGAAACCCCAAGGCTAGGCCTATTATTGCATGTTGGGTTGGAATAAACATCAAGGAATTGGTTTTAATATTTTGTATTATGGTTGACTTTAAGACATGATGTTTGGAATTAATGATTTTAAAAATGAAATTTTTTGTCATTGTTTTGGGACGTTATAGTAGTGGTGGTTGTTCGCAGCGATAGTGGTGGTGGACGATGGTAGTGGTGGTTAGTGGTTGCGGGGTGGTGCTTGATCTTTAAAACTGTAGGTGGTCATTACGATGGGATAGAGAAGAGCATAAAGGCACCAAATATTGTTTCAACTACCTTCGTCTCCGTCGCCATCAAATTTTCTTATGGTGTTTGCTCCAAATTTGCATCATGTTATGGTTTCTTAGTTCATCAAGTGTTTAAGTTGTAGAATGTTTTTTTATTTATAGTCATTCTTTTGATGGCATCAGAGCGGTTGGCGGTCACCATTGGTGGTTTCTGGTGGCTGACAAGATTTTGATGATGGTAGGTGATGGCGGGACCGGTGTATTTTTAAAATCTTCTTTAATTAATAAATAAAAATAAAATAATAGAAATAGAAATTGAAATATAAAGGGAAATATAGTTTTTTTTATGTCCATGAGGGACCAAAAATTACAACAAAATCATATTATAGGGATTGTTTGAGTGCAAAATAAAGTTAGTGATCAAACCCGTAACTTATATCAAACCATAAGGATGATTTTAGTAATTTTTTCTAAAATTTATCATAGAAAATGAGACTAACCAAACGTGTGTGTGTCTATATATATATATATATATATATATATATATATATATATATATAGAGAGAGAGAGAGAGAGAGAGAGAGACATACACACATAACATGGTCGAAATGAAAACGCTAAAGATTATGAAGACGTGAGAACACTCTTTTTCTAGAACACTCTTTTTCTTTTTTATTATTCTGCTACAAATTTTATATGTCTAGCAGTGTAACAAATTCTAATATGAATATTAAAGTATGTTGTTCATATATTTATTTGTAGTAATTCATTTAAACCAATTCATATATATATATATAGGGTTAGGTTCATTTGAGACCACCTATATTTTGTGAGACCGTGAGACGCATTTTTTTATTTTTTTTTTATTTTTTTTAGTTAAGTCATGTTCCGAAAATAATATTTAAAAAAGAATTTTTTGATTTTTCCATTTATTTTGCATTTTAAAATTATTTTTAGAATATATCCAGTGTAATATTCTATTTAGAATATTTCACGTATTTTTCAAAAAAAATAGAATTTTTTTTTTTTAAAATTTTTTTAATTAATTCAAGTTCCGAAAATAATATTTAAAAAAAGAATTTTTAGATTTTTCCATTTATTTTGCATTTTAAAATTATTTTTTAGAATATGTCAGTGTAATATTCTATTTAGAATATTTCACGTATTTTTCAAAAAAAAAACGAAATTTTTTATATTTTTTTTATATTTTTTTATATTTTTTTTAATTAATTCAAGTTCCGAAAATAATATTTAAAAAAAGAATTTTTGGATTTTTCCATTTATTTTGCATTTTAAAATTATTTTTAGAGTTGGTCTCACGGTCTCACAAAATTAGAATGGTCTCAAATGAACCTGAACCTATATATATATATATATATAAAGAGAGAGAGAGAGAGTTGAGTTCATATGTTCTAAGTATCTATTGCGTGGATGTAAAATTTATTATCGAGCAATCAAAACTTAAAAATAATAATTATTATTTAACAAATAAATAAGGGTAATTTAGTAATTCGATAAACAACTTCCACAAATAATCCCTCTAATCATGGTAATTACATTGACTTTAAACCTAATTTCTCTTACTTTTTATCTACGAGCGTTCTTATTCCTCACGAGTTTCAAAAACCTTATTCTGCCTAAACACAATCCATATATATATATATATATATATATATATATATATATATATATATATATATATATATATATATATATATATATATATATATATATATATATAACACAAACACACATAAGAGATGGTTGAAATGAAAACGCTAAATATAATGAAGATGTGAAAACATTTTTTTTGTTTTATTATTTTGCTATATATTTTATATGTCTAGTGGTAGAACACATTCTGATATGTATATTAAATTGTGGTTGTTCATATATTTATTTGTAGTAATTTCTATTGTGAATATTAATATATTATTATTCATATATTATTTTTGAATAATTATTTAAGATAATATATACAAGATTCATAATAAAATAATAACATAAATTTAATGTATTCACATTTTCATTTTATGTAGTGTGTTTATTTGAATATATATATATATATATATATATATATATATATATATATATATATATATATATATATATATAAGCTAGATTATAATATAGATTGTACATAATGTATGGATGCATGGATGAATGTGTACCAATGGTTTTAGTTATTTAAAGAAATCAATTTAGTTATATTATTACATTAATTAAAATGAAAAAATGCGTTGTAATTGAATGAAACGTGCATGAAAGAGTATTATGGTACATTTGATTACCTTCAAAGTAAGAAATGATGACTTAACTTGTTAACTGATTTCATTATCCCTAATTTCTAGCACACATTAATTCAATGCAATTTTAAATTTTATCAAAATTCGATTTTATTCGGTTATTGTTTAAGAATGATACATTTATCTATTCTTTAAGAATTTGACTCATTTTTTAAGCATGAGCAAAAATGGTAGGAAATCGATAAAAAAAGGCAAACAAATATTCATTATCGCAAACAACAATACTTGTTTGAATGAATTACAACAAACACGAAAAATATGAATACATTCTTAAACAATAAAACTAAATTTCTCTCATTCTATAATAAATGTCAACCATTTTAAAGAACATGATATATGCAAATCTTGATAGTACAAAACTCATAAGATTTTGAGAATACATTCGGCCAGTTTCTCATTAAGTAAAGAATGTTCTTATGTTTGTAAGATGGACCCTTCTATTCTGAAAGAATGTTGGTTTTGTAAGATGAAACTTGATATTTTGAAAAAATATTATTGTTTTTGTAAGATGAAAATTGAAATTCTTAAGAATGTTGTTGCTTTTGTAAGGTAAACCCTAAAATTATGCAAAAAAATGTAAAAAATATTACAAAGTTTTATCCCATGTTCGTGACCTGCAAAAGCATAAGAGGAATTTTGTAAGATTGACTTCCATATTATAATGAATTGTTATATTCGTTAAGGTCAATAGATAAAGTCTCATCACTATAGAATTAGGCATCATATGTACTATGATATGTCTCCCTTTCCATCGTAATTAGTCTAATGGGAAAATGACACAAACTCTCTACGAACTTTCTAGGGTTTACTCGTTGAGCTTTAAAGTTTTTGTCTGGCTTTATTGATCCCTAAATCAACTGCTCATCAACATTTTATTCAACCATTACATCTACCATAACCCACATTAATCACCATTGAATCAATATCACAACAACCCAATCCAAACACCCTTATTCTTCCCCTTTGTCTCGTGAAATAAGCCACCATTGGAGCACCCATAACCCACAAAACCACTAGTCAACCACCATAACCAATCACATGCAAATCGAAGAAAAAAAGAGATTAACTCTCATTTTCTTTGTGAACCTCATCAAACCTACACATCCTTCTCAAGATCGCATCCATCAAACTTGCAACTCAGAGGGGGAAGGATAGGTAGCTTGTGCGATTTTGAACAGAGAAGAAGGAAGGAGGGGGTAAAAATGTTCATTTACCCCAAGGAGAGTATGCAAAGGACCCTTAATTACGGAGAATATTGTTTTAAGAAACGAAGTGTTGTCGGATTATCGTTAAGTCAAGTAAGTGTGTAGTTACTTTCATCTTACACATAGATATGAAGTATTTTCTATAAAATACGTGCTATGTGGATATTTATTGTTTGTTTATTTGAGATGGGTGTTGAATGAATGTTTTATATAGGTTTTAAAATGATTTAAACTGTATATGTATTTTTATTTGCAAATATGTTGGGTATAGTATGGGTAGATGAAATAGTTGGTGTGTGATAAAATGAAGAGATGCCTCGATGTTGTTGTTATTGTTGTAGTCATCTAGCAAAGTATATATGACGACCACAAACTTTTATAGACAATCCAGTGGAACGTTGGCAGGCTCGCAACCTGTAGGTATTTGTGAACAATGTGTTCACTGGTGTACTCCATCCCCCTCATTGTTGTGTTATGGACTTTTATGGCTGAGGAATCCCCTTAGCAGTATTGTCCACTGAGATGATAATCCTTAGACTAGGTCCTTTGTGATAGGTGTTTAGGGATGTAAAGTGAGGAAACGGGAATGGGTAATCAGGGTTTTTGTTGGTTGATAAAATTAATAAATTTATTTTGGATTGATAAATTTATTGTTGGGTGATGAAATTAATAAAAAAAAATTTGTGGATGAAATTAATAAATTTATTTATATGTGGGTTGAAAACCCTATATGCTCACCAGACTCCCAAACCTGACCCACTCAGCTTTTTATATTACAGGTAGTGGACCCAGAGCATAATTTGGACGGTGAAGAGAGATTTTTTTGATTATAGGCCAGTAGCTGTAAATAGTTGTTGTAAGGCTTATAATGTACTATTTATGTTTTTGGTCTGTATCGGAACATGACATCCCGATGTATTGATATATATATAATGAAAATACATATTTCTTTAAGAAATGTTTTGATAAATTTTTATCATGTTTTGTTTTGAGGACAAATTCCACAACATCTTTTGAAGGATTACTCTGATTTTATTTTAAAATCATAAATTAAATCGGTCTTTTATGGCCGAGAAATTTGGGGATGTGTGACAACCATCAAATTCTGGTCAAGTTAAAGTCAAACAAAGTCAACAAGTCAAACCGGTCAGCTCATTTAACCTTTGTATACTAGGGTTTACGTTATGTAATTACTGTACAACTCGCTATTCTAATGAGAAATCATCAATTGAAAAGTTCGTATATCTAGATTTCCTTAACCTAAAACTGTGGTAAGTAATGAACTAAACCGATAAAACAATGTTGCATACTCATCGGGAGTGTGTAGGAACCTTAAACATGGCTTAACGAGGTTTACGGACCTTGCGTTGCGAATCCGGACACTTAAAAATGTCACAAACGAAACCTCTCTCAATCGTTTCCACTATATATATATATATGTATATATATATATATATATATATTTAAAATCTCCCCTAAATCTCTCTCAAAAGTTTCTGTAACTTTTTATAATCATTCGGGTCATCCTGACCCTTAACTGGGTGAAAAACCGCTTAAAACGGAGTAGAAACAAGTAAACTAGACTTAAGGACCCAAACCTACTCCTGAGAACCGAAACCTCTTAGGACCAAACCCTCCTGAGAACCGAAACCTCTTAGGACCGAAACTCGCCTGAGAACCGAAACCTTGCCTAGGACCGAGCCTCGCCTTCGGCCCTTCCCTTGCGCCAAGGTCAAAGTAGAATACCAGAAACCCTCGGGACTACTACAATAGCCTGATATACCAGAATAGAAGTGGGAACGAATAACTATGAACTTCATAACCAAGCTACCTAAGATGTCGGGCGGGCTTGATACCATATGGGTAATCGTAGACAGATTGACCAAATCAGCACATTTCCTTCCGATAAAGGAAACCGACAAAATGGAAAAATTGACTAGGATCTACATTAAAGAGATTGTACGACTGCATGGAGTTCCAATATCCATTATCTCTGACAACGATAGTATATTCACTTCACGATTTTGGCAGTTTTTACAAAAAATATTTGGGGACTAGACTTGACATGAGTACGACCTACCATCCACAAACCGACAGACAGAGCGAACGAACCATACAAACACTAGAAGACATGTTAAGAGCCTGTGTGATAGATTTTGGTAAATCATGGGATACCCATCTACCACTTATCGAATTCTCCTATAATAGCTATCACACTAGCATCAAAGTCTCTCCATTCGAAGCTCTTTATGGTCGCAAGTGCCGATCACCCCTGTGTTGGGCAGAAGTAGGGGACACATAGCTAGCTAGGGGAAATTCCCTAATAGCACCCTTACTGGTCCTGAAATCATAAGGAAGACCACACACAAGATCATTCAAATTTGGGAAAGACTGAAAGCATCCCGAGATCGGCGAAAGAGTTACGCGGATAAGCAACGCAAACCCTTGGAATTCCAGGTTGGTGATCGGGTACTACTGAAAGTTTCCCCTTGGAAAGGAATGATATGTTTCAGTAAACGTGGGAAACTAAACCCAAGGTACATCGGACCATTCGAAATCCTTGCCAGGATTGGCCCAGTGGCGTACAAACTCCGATTACCACAAGAACTAAATCAAGTACATCCTACCTTTCACGTCTCAAACCTAAAGAAGTGTCAGTCCGAAGAGACTCTTGTGATACCCCTTGACGAGATTGAAGTTAATGAGAGTCTCCATTTCGTGGAAGAACCAATCGAGATCATGGATCGGGAGATCAAAAGAACGAAACAATGTCGTATTCCCTTAGTGAAGGTTCGTTGGAACGCTAAATGAGGACCCGAGTTCACCTGGGAACGTGAGGAACAATTGAAACAAAAATACCCACATCTCTTCCCGAACTCTTGAAGTCCCAGTCAAAATGCAAATTTCGGGACGAAATTCCTTCTAACGGGGGGATGATGTGACAACCGTCAAATTCTGGTTAAGCCAAAGTCAAAAAAAGTCAACAAGTCAAACTGGTCAGCTCATTTAACCTTTGTATACTAGGGTTTACGTTATGTAATTACTGTACAACTCGCTATTCTAATTAGAAATCATCAATTGAAAAGTTCGTATATCTAGATTTCCTTAACCTAAAACTATGGTAAGTAATGAACCAAACCGATAAAACAATGTTGCATACTCATCGGGAGTATGTAGGACCCTTAAACATGGCTTAACGGGGTTTACGGACCTTGCGTTGCGAAGCCGGACACTAAAAAATGTCGCAAACGAAACCTCTCTCAATCGTTTCCACTCTATCTCTCTCTATTTAAAATCTCTCCCAAATCTCTCTCAAAAGTTCCCGTAACTTTTTATAATCATCCGGGTCATCCTGACCCTTAACTGGGCCAAAAACCGCTTAAAACGGAGTAAAAACAAGTAAACTAGCCTTAAGGACCCGAAACTACTCCTGTGAACCGAAACCTCTTAGGACCGAAACCTCCTGAGAACCGAAACCTCTTAGGACCGAAACTCGCATGAGAACCGAAACTTTACCTAGGACCAAGCCTTGCATTCGGCCCTTCCCTTTGCACCTTCGGTCCGAGAGACGACCCTGCACAGCCGAGAACGAGCCTCACCTGCCAGCCGAGACCGAGCCTCGCCTCTTGCTCCTTTCCCTCCTTCGCACCTTCGGTTCTCCTTTCCCTTCTCTCGGTTCCTCTTCCAAGACCGAACCCTACTCTCGGTTCCCTCATTTACTTTCGGTTCTAAGATTTGGGACTGAACCTCCGGCCCAGAATTTCGGAATTTGGCAATTTTTGCCCGGTTTTCAATATTTTTAGCATTTTTGGCCCGTTGTTCATTATTTTAACGCGAGATTTTCACCCAAAACTTTATTTTAACATATAAGGCCCCATATTTATTAATTAATCATGTTTTTGGAGATAAATCTTATCCAAGAAGAATGGGTGAAGTACTAGAGGTGGAGTGTTGACTTTTCTTTAGTTTATGACACAAGCAACCACCCATCCCCACTCCATGACCAACCCACACCCCTCTCCACCATCCCTAGTCACTTCATAGGCCTTTCCCACTCATTTACCAACCATAATCACATCCTAAGAGCTGGAAAACTCACCCTCTCTCTCTTCACTTCACTCATTTTCCCTCATTTCCCCCAAAGATCAAACACATCTTTTCTCTCAAATTATGTCTCACCATTTCGAGATTTCCAAGGCACCCTTCAAGCCTTCCTTCTACATTTGGTAAGTATCATCATCTTTCATATGATTATTACACCTCCTTTTAACTCAAATCATAGATTCCTTACACAAACTTCATCATATTTGTGTTAGATTCTTGAATTCAAGGCATTCTCCTATGTGTTCTTGGATAGAAGAGTCCTTTTCTTCAACATCCATCCACTAAGAACACATAAAGTGAGCTCATACCCCTATGTTTTCATGTTTTTCTCAAGCTTTAAGGGGGGGTGGATACAAGTTAAAACACCAAGAACAGAACTAAACTCATCCAACAACTTTCATCAGAAAAGTTTAACTCCATTCACGGACTGCTTTGGTCAACTTAAACATTTTAGTTTTCAAAACTGTATTAGATGCAAATAGTTCAAGTTATTAAATTTAAAATGACTACTTGCACATGTTCATACGATTTTTCTATAATTTGTGACGATTTTTACAAAACTGCCTATCACTGTAGCTACGAATCCGGACCAGTATGTGAATATAGACATTTTCACACAAGTTAGACACATCTAAAAATCATGATAAAATTTATGAACAAACTAGACACATTTTCTAAACTCCCAAAGTTTACGGATTCAGTTTTTCACTTCATATGATTTTTCTGTGATTTTTCCAAAATAGTGCAGAATTGTTAAAAACAAGTTGACAGCTCACAACTTTCATCACATTTTGTAACATGTTGAGCAAAGTGATAATCTTTGATGGTTTCATATTTTACCTATGTTTTCTATTGTGGAATATTTATATAAAAGAAAATACTCACGGATTTGTATGAGTCCAGTGTCATTATAAATAATACAAGATATGGCATGATAAACATAATTATGTTTTTGCTATACATTCAACTCAGATAAAATGGGGTTCTTTTGCATTACAAACGTTTTGGATAAACTATAATAGGTATAGTTTATGTTTCATATACGTTACAAACAGTTATGATAAACTATAATAGGTATAGTTTATGATACATTTACATAACAAACTAATTACTAAAGGGTATATTTATACAAAAAGGGGTTTTCATTACGTTACACGTAAATTCGTTAATGACTTTTGTGAGACATTCGCTTCACTTTACAAATAAGTCATGTATTGTAACCAGAGTCTCCTGGGAGGAGAGCATGATAGTTGTATATAGATCTATATTGGGTCTGACAAACCCAAACCTTAGCTGCATGTAACAGCTAGACCGGCACGTCTGGGGTGACAAATGTCATAAAATTTCCGACAGCTGAAGAACGTCGTTTCAGGCCATCTAGGTCATAGCATGGGTATAATAACTCACATTTAGTATTAACAAACATAGGATTTACAGGGATTTCATTGAAATCAAACGAGTTTACGTCGATTTAAACTTTCATTATTTACTTTAAGTAAAGAATGTTACTTATACATTTTGGTCTTGGGTTTTAAGACTACATTTTACGTATTAAGGAAAATATTGAATTTTCTGGAACGAACGCTAATTTTACAAGAAAAGGTTTTCATAATTACATACAAATGATTATGAATTCACCAACCTTTGTGTTGACACTTTTTCAAAATAACTTGTATTCTCAGGAAATCACTAAACAGGTAACCAAGTGCTTTTGAGGATGAGACGTTAAGGCGTGAAACATTTCATTTTTGTCAAAATAATGTGGATAAACAAATATTGTGTGGATGTAGGGATTAATATGGACCAAGTATTATTTAATTTTAATAAATAATTAATTAAATCATTTACCCTTTAATTTAGGCAAATTACTTTATTTAAAGCCCTAATGCCTCTTCCATCGACACCCACAAAACCGTATCCCTCCTGCCTCCATCGATGTTCAGCCCAGGCGACCTCTCGCCACCATCATCTTTTCTCTTATCTCTTACCATCAGTTGGAAACTTATGTAGGCTCTTTGCTTCCATCGAAGAACTAACCGTTCACAATGTTTGTTTGTGGAGAATGACTATCGAATGTGGAAGATGGATGACTAAGCAGGGAAGAGTCAAAGGATGATGCAACTAGCAATCGAACCACTGTAGTATCTTCTCAAAACTTGGAGAGGTGAAGATTAGGTGCTAGGTTTCATTTCCGGCGAGTTGCTAGTAACAAAGATGAGATTAATTGGTCCGTTGTTGCTTCTGTATGCCAATAACACAACCGTTGGACAACCCTAAACATCCACAGTCATCGTACACCACCACCACATATGTAACAAACCCTATACCACATCAAATCCGTTGTTTGCTGGGGTTTTATAAACCCAAAATATTTGCAGATTCTTGAGAATTCAATTAATCAAGGAGATTTTGTGTTATCTCACTGTTAATTGGTATTTACCTATGTTCTTAAATTGAAATTTCTTGGTTTTTGTATACTTTTTTTTTCATAATGATGAAAGTAGTGAATTATTGTCGATGGTATATGATCCTTCTAGCCTATTAACATATTGGGGTAAAAGGCCATGAACTTTGTGACATGTATCATTCAATTTCGATTTGTTGCAGGAGGATTTATTTTATGTCTTGCTTAGGACGTGATAAACAAGAAGTTAAAGAAGTAAGTACATATTTCATGTTGTTTGCTCATCTGTTTTGTGATTTGATCTTTGTGAAATTTCTAAAACCATATAACTTATCACTTCTAAAATATTGCTAGTTACTGTAAACCCATTTTGTTTTGCATTCTTAAAGAATATATGGTCTTACCACTGCATTAGTAGTGGTAATATGATTTGTGATCCTTGTTCCTCCCCTTATTTTTACTAGTCTGTTGTTTTTGTTATTTACCCCTGAATAAAGTTGTTTGGGCAATCGAGTCGAAGGAAATAATAACCACTTTGGGTCCTACTTACATAAAAATTATGTAGGCATTAGTCCAAATATATTGTCCCCTACTGCAATCACTAAGTTGCAAAAGCTTTGTGATAAGGTCCCACTATACCCGGATGACATTGTAATATCTTTAGAAAAATGAAATTTTGGATGCAGTTTGATTGCAATATCTTTAAATAGTTTCTCATTGGCTTATTTTCCATTTGTTGTTGTAGGCTCTTGTAAAGAGAATTGGTCTACCTTACAAAAGCAGTATCATTCTTTCAGAATATCAAGGTTCATTTTGCAAAAGCAACATCATTCTTTCGGAATAGAAGAGTCCACCTTACAAAAACAATAACATTCTTTCAGAATAAAAGGGTCTACCTTACAAAAGCAACACCATTCTTTCTTTAAGGAGAAATCTGGCAGAATGCATTCTTGAATTTTATATCAGTTTTTGTACTTTCAAGAATTGCATATATCTTTTTCCTAAGAATGGTTGACATTAGCTAGAGAATGAACGAAATTTAGTATTATTCTTTAAGAATGTATTTATATTTTTCATGTTTGTTATAAGTAATTGAAGAACATGTATTATTGTTTGTCAGAATGAATGTTGTTATTCTTCAACTCATGGTTTAAAAATTTGTATTCTTCAAAATTTTCATTCAATCAGAATACGTATTCTGAGAGAATTTCCATTCAATCAAAATATTTATTCTATTAGAGTATGTATTTTAAACTCTTGGTCCATATTAATCTCTACATCCACACAATACTTATCATCCATATTATAGTCTAGCTCTCTCTCTCTCTCTCTCTCTCTATATATATATATATATATATATATATATATATATATATATATATATATATATATATATATATATATATATATATATATATATATATATATATTAAGGCTTATATTCGGTAATATGCTATAACTGAAATAGAATTAAAGAATTATTGAGGTTGTCAGGTCCACATGTCGACCACAGATTATGTAGGCGAAAGGCGGTTTACGGGGGAATCACATGTCTCGAGTTTCAAGGTTGTTCCAAGTTGCTTCTTATTTTATTTCGAATCGCATTTTAAGTTTTTTTACATATTTGATTGACTGACCTTTTACTTTTGGATTTATCGTGGTGCATATTTACATTAGACAATAAAATAAAAGTAAATTACAATTTCAGTTCAATGGTATACATTATTGATTTACATTGATTGACCTTTTAATTTTCTATATTTTTTGTCATAGTTTTGAATTTTGACATTATTGATTTTTATCGTCGTCAAACAAGAAAAAAAAAATATTGACATGAGCGTTTTCTGTAATGATACCAAAATATACGAACAAGAATTGTATGTAAGATATAAGATATATAATTATAAAAAATCCAAATTATTTTATCCAAAGAGTTCTTTCAAAGTTATGGACATAATAATGGGTCAAACATCTTCATTTTGTTTTCTTTAACCTGACGATTTTGTCTTCAGTTCTCAACTCTTGCTCATGTAATCACCTCACCGGACACATGTTTCGGGTATTTCTTGAACGGAAGACTAAATAAAAAAAAATATGTCTTGTTATAACAAGTTTGAATTTATTATGCTTAAAGTTTTAAATCTTGATAGGTATAGACCTGTTAAATTATTGGGAATGAGAGACATAGATAGCTAATAACTACATTACTACAGCAAGAGAGTTAAATATTAATATTAATATACGTTTAAGCTAATTATGGCAATACGATAAATAATTAAATATATTGACACCCCCTCCTTGGGTCTAAAGTAAAAGGATGCATGCTACAAGAGTACAAGACAATAAACGAAAGTGAGAAATGTTAGATGATTTTAGTGTTATGGATACTCTTGTATGATTGTAACTAATATGTTTCGGAGTGTTCGGAGTACACATATTACGGATCAAATTATAAGCGGGTACGAAGAAATGACGGGGGTCAAGGGCGTCGTCTGCTCTTGCGTGGTCCTAAAGAACCTGTGACGCCCGAATCCTAGTGGGTGATTATGGTAAATTGAGAAATCTTGTCAGTTTTGGAAACCATTGATCATGCCATTAATTTCGGGATTACATGACTAATTCAGAAGACATAAACATTAATCGTAACCCTAATTGTCAAGTATAAATACAACTCTTCTCTTTGAGTCGTCATACTCTGTGACAAACTTATAATTTTTCTAGCAATTTGGATTACATTTTTGTGCCTAGATTCGAAAGTGTACTTTTGAATTTTCCTAGACTGAATTTCTTGTAATCCAGACATAAGATGAAAATATTATTTCGGAAAACGAGCCTATGCATTCCATTGAGAATCTGAATTTTCACCATAATACCTTTTAAACCCTAACATTAAACGAGTTTGTCTAACTAAATATATCAACAACAGCGGCGGATTTAGGGGGGTCACCGGTGGCACCGACAACCCCTAACTTTTCCGGTCGTAGTGGAAAAAATTTCGAAATTTTTTATTTTTTCTACTATCGTATAACCTCTAACTTTCCTGTGCACCCCCTACCGAGAAATCCTGTGTCCGCCCCTGATCAACAATCTACACAAAATAAGAAACATAAGACAGATATATCAACAATTTGCATGAAATAAGAAACATCAGGCACCAAACTTCTTCCATGTTGAAGATAATGACAGACAATCAATTTGTAAATATATGATTCTCTCGTGGCGAACTGAATTTTGAGCAATATGCAATGCATTTTTATTGTCACAATGTAATGAAGGATGATGAGAAATATCAATAATCATATTCGCCAGTAACGAACGTAACTAAAGAGATCTCATAGGTAGTCAATGTCAATACACGATACCAACTCTTATGGAGGATCGTGAAACATAATATTGGTTCGTATTCTTCTATGAAATAAAATAAATGCCAACAAAGATATATACTCTATTAGTTCAATTACGGTCAATACGAATAAGCATCACTATAAGTTTGTACATTGATGGACCTAGGAAAGAGTTCGACAATGACTTTTAGTAGCTAAAATTTGCTAGTCAAATTTTGAAGTTATACTTGAAACTATAGTTGTTAGACTTATCCAAGTGGGAGACTAGTGGATTAGGTGTCTAAGCTCATAACTATAATTGTTATGTACTTGAATTGATAGTAGCAATGTCTTTTTGGGTTGCCTTCAAACCCGACAATTGAATAGGATGAGTGTTGGAGAGATTAGAATGATTTATTGATTTATTACTTGGTTAATAAATTAATTTGAAATCATGATAAATGATTTATCAATGTATTATGGATATAATATATTAATTAGAAATCATATTGTTTAATTAATATTTAATCAGAAATGAATTTGGAATTAATTTTAGGATTAAAGGAATTAATTGAAACTGCAAGGACTAAAGGTGTCAATGTTCAAACGTTAAGCATTGAGCATTCTAAAACATCCCTTAGAGATGGGGAACGAAATCTAGAGTTTCATAGGGTTTCCTTGGGCTCTAAGGGTGCCTTGGAAGTCTTAGGGAGGAAGTTAAGTGATTAGGGTTATCTAAGATACACATGTCTTATCCTAAACCTTCCTTATCTCCTATATAAACCCTTATAGGGTTGGCTTTCATCCCATGCACTCCAATAAAGGCTAAGGTATGAAATTCTATTCTACTTCTCTCTTTCCATAGTAATCCTTGGTTGCTAGGTTTGTTTGTGAGCCATTAGAGGCGCGACACTTGTGGTGCTTGCTACCAAAGTTCAAGATCTTCAAGGATTTGATTGTTATTACAATATAACAATAAAGGTATGTATCCTAACCCTAGTTATATCTTAATTTTGAAAATTACATGTGCCTCCTAGGGTTTCTAGTTTTTGTGTTAATGCTTGTGTGTCTAATAGTGAAAACATAGATCCTCAAATTAGGGTTGCATGTACACATAGGATTGTTTGCTATGTACATAACCCAACAGAACACCCTGAAGATGATTCGGAGGAAGAAAATGATTCACAGGGAGAAGACGAGGAAGAGGATCATGACGACACTAACTCAAAACCAGAATTCTACAATCCACCATAGGCTGTCCGAAACCCCGATCCCAAACAAAACTTTCAATGCCCGATGCCTCGATGAGCGGTAGACTTGAAAAGATGGAACCAAGATCAGGACTAACACCTAACCTATGGTTTGGAACGAGGTTTCTACAACCTCGACAGAGGGGGCTCAGCAGACTGGGCTCTCCCTACCATAGTTCTGATGGGTTTTGAGCATTCTAACACTTCCTAAGTGTACATGCAACCCTAATAACCTTGGATCTATGTTAGTCTAATTGTCATGCAAAGTTGAATTCCAAGGTTATATTCCTATCTAGCATACATGGGGAACAATTTTAACATAAAGTATAGATAGAATAACTTACCTTGTTGTTGTTTGTGTTCCTTGAAACCTTGTGAGCCTAGCACCCCAAGTGTGATGCCTCAAATGCTTCACACAACACCAAATGCTCTTGGAAGAACTTATGAGAGAATACTCACTTCTTCAAAATCGGCCAAGCCCTCTAGTTTCTTAGTGTAGCCGATTTTGGGTGGAGAACATGTTACTTATATAGTGTTGACACATCTAGGGTTAAACCCTAATGTGTCATGACTCTTCATTTCCATGACCCATGGGTTTGTAACTCCCATGGAGCATCCATGGAGCATCCTATGGGTGGAACCCAACTTGATGGTCCATGGAGCCTTTTAGCCCACTATACAAGATATGGATGATTTACATAATCAACCCATATATTTAATTAGTTATCTTTTGATCACTTAATTAATTCTAAATTAATTCTTGATCAAACTAATCAAATAATATTATTAATATATTAGAACTTATAATATATTAATAATCTCCAAGTGTTATTTCTCTCATTTAGTCTATCCAATTGCATGGTGCCATGCAACCCAAATGGACCATGCCGGGTCGGGTCAAGTACATACCAGAAATAGTTATGGACTTAGACACCTTATCCAACAGTCTCCCACTTGGATAAGTCTAATAACGATTACTGCAAGTATGACTTCAGGAACCGATCGGCAATCGTAGCTCTTTACAAGGTTTCTCGAAACTGAGAAAATGATGGTACGCCATTTAAGATAAGTGATCATATAATCCTCTCTTCTAGATATCAGTCGGACAAATACATGGAACAATGTCTTACTTATTGTCCAACATTTGTTTCCCGATTTTCGATTTGTTTGACAAAGAACTTCATTGAACACATCAATTTAGTTCTGACCGGGCCCGGTACATAGGTCAAAACAAAATCATCGAGGGGCCCAGATATCAGCTTCTAATCCAAGAAGGAACAGATAAACTTCGACTCATATGTTTGTTCTACTACTCATTGAATTACACATAAGAGCGCGATTTTATAACATCGAGTTACCAATGCGTTTTTTGTACAATCAATGCATAACCAACTTGTAAGTAACAAATCATATCTCTAGGTTTAAAGATTTATATGATATTACCGTCTCACGATCACTCGAGATAGAATTCCATGAAGTGATTCCAGTGAGCGTGGGTTGAGTCCAATGCTCAGAACTTATGAGCACTCATGATTGTTGTAGCCTTGTCCCAGACCTCTACAACCAAACATGACAGTCTTGATTCATACCTACTTCCGACATATGACCGACTGTGGAGGTTTGAATAATATGTTATACCAAACAAAATTATTCTGGAAGTCAAAACATGCAAAAGAAATATAGTAAACGATTGACAAGAGATAGCAACACTTTACTCATAAATAAAACACTTTTATTCATCATCAAATGTCAATTACACTTTACAAATTTCGAGATTATCTAACTACTAAATCTAATATCATCATTCAGCCCTATGCTCCGAGCATGCTGGAGATGCTTAACCCGAGTCAGTCCCTTCGTGAGGGGATCTTCCGGATTCTCATATGATGATACCCTCTTTGCCACGAGGAGTCCTTCTTCGATCCGATGTCTGATGAAATGGTATTTTTTATCGATGTGTCTGGATCTCCCGTGATCCCTTGGTTCCTTGGCTAAGGCAACAGCACTTTCACTATCACAGAAAATTTCCATTGGCTCTTTAATAGCTGGTACAACTCCAAGGTCTCCAATGAAGTTCCTCAGCCATAAAGCCTCCTTTGCCGCCTCGCTAGCTGCAATATACTCTGATTCACAAGTAGAATCTGCCACTGTCTCTTGCTTGGAACTCTTCCAAGAAATTGCTCCTCCATTTAGGGTAAAGACCCAGCCCGACTGAGAGCGGAAGTTATCCCTATCATTCTGGAAGCTAGCATCACTATACCCTACAACTCTCAAGTCATCACTCCCACCGAGGGTAAGGAACCAGTCCTTAGTCCTTCGTAGGTACTTGAGAATATTCTTTACCGCAGTCCAGTGTGCCTTGCCAGGGTTCCCCTGAAACCTGCTAACCATGCTCAAGGCAAAGGCTACATCAGGTCGAGTACACGTCATAGCATACATGATCGAACCTACAGCCGAAGCATAAGGTACTCGACTCATTTCTGCTATCTCAGCCTCAGTGTTAGGGCTTTGTGTCTTACTCAACTTGGCGCTACTCTGGATGGGCAACTCTCCTTTCTTGGAGTCTTGCATTCTGAATCTCTTCAGAACCTTCTCCAAGTAGGTACTTTGACTAAGTCCAATTAGTCTTTTACTCCGATCTCTCAAGATTCTTATCCCCAAAATATAGGCAGCTTCACCAAGGTCCTTCATAGCGAAACACTTTCCAAGCCAGGACTTTACTTCCTGCAGGGTTGGAATGTCATTTCCTATGAGTAGTATGTCATCCACATACAATACCAAAAAGCTAACTATACTCCCACTAGCCTTGACATATACACAAGATTCATCATCACTCCTACTCCAGACTCAACTCCGGTCTTGGCAATTGGGCAAAGTCGAGGGAGGAAGAGAAAGAGATCATCGAAGGGTACCAAGGCTCGGAACCGACTTCCCCTTAAGACCTGTTTCTGTGGTCTTGAGAAGTCCCTGAAGTTTGCTGAGGGTGACCTCTTCCTTGTTCATGTGATATGTCATGCGGAATTGATCATAGCACGATGGTAAGGAGTGCAAAATGATATCTGTTGCAAGCTCCTCAGGGAAGTTCACATTGAGCTTCAGCAAACGATCCACATACCTTTGCATTTTCTGCATGTGGCTCGTGACGGACTCTCCGTCCTTCATCATGGTTGTTATCATGGAGCAGATGACTTCGTACCTCTCTTGTCTTGCACTTTGATGGTATCTTTCCATCAAATCTTGGTGCATTTCATAAGGGTAGAAATCCTCATAAGACTTTTGGAGTTCAGCTGTCATGGTGGCCAACATGATGCAAGCCACCTTGGTTGCATCTCTTTCATGAGTATGAAAGTCAGCGATCTCCTGTGGAGTTGCAGTGGACTCATCAATTTCCTTAAGCTCCTTGTCAAGGACATATTCTTTGTCCTCGTAGCGGGTAATCATCCTGATGTTTCTGATCCATTTATTGAAGTTGGATCCATCAAATGTGACTTTCCCACACAAACTCATAAGAGTAAAGGAGCCATTAGGATTCGAGCCAGAAGCATTATTTGAAGACATCTGAAAGAGAAGAACAAGTTTAGTTTAGATTTAAGAGAGTCCTTAATAAAACACCCAAATGTAATATTAAGGCTAGGATCCAATCACAATATAATATAACTTAGAAGAGGTATGCCGTAATCTAAGCTATACCATATTTGAAAGGTAGGTGAATGACGATTCACCAATTTCCACCACGAAAACCGAAATATTAGATATTTAGTTTTTATTGGTTTTAGAAATTCCTAGATTCTTTGAGATCCAATGAACTTTTCAAAGGCATGTTTCAATCTCGGGAGTGCCCTCCAGGTTTTGTGACTGGGATGCCGAGGATCACAAAACGAGGTGTGAAGTAACCATGCAAATCACTTGGTACCCTTAAAGTTTATCACTCAATCGATGTGCCGGTAAACCACACACGCTCCACCGATACTATAATAAACCTTAAGTCACCCTTTACCTACCTTGTTAAGTCCAAGTTAGTGTGCCGGTTAACCACACACGCTCCACCAACGACTTAGACAAAGTGTAAAGTGTAATTTCATGGATTAGCACCTTATTCACATTTTTCCTAAAGTAACTAAGATTGGGAATTTAATAAACATTTAGTTACTTTATTATATTCATCATACTTTGAATGAGAATCTATAAGTCCTTGTCTTACCCGTTCGGCTAACGACCCTCCACCAGTCAAGCAAGCGGTGGGTGAGAATATACACCCATTAAGTCACCATTTTATAGGCAACAACCTTATACCCACCTTATAGACCAGCTTCGTGAATGAGGCGTACTAGCGGTAAGACGACTTTATTCTTATACATATATATATAATTATTAAATCATCATAATATAAGTATAAGGGTTGAATTTTAACTTTTAAAATTCTAGGGGTTGGAACTTAAAGTTTTAACTTAACTTTACTTGTTCCAAAACTTGAGGGCAAGTTTTGTAACTTTCAAAACTTTTCATTTCTTGTAACTTATGAGTTTAATAGAGTAATAAAATGAAGACTCTTCATTTTTCTAACTCTTGTGTTTTCTTAATGGTTTTAACTCAAGTGTGACTCTTGGTTTTCCATAACTTAAGGATAAGTTATGGACTCCATTAAAACACATTATGATCAAGAATTAAACTACCAAATAGGTTACAAATAATTCCTATGATCATCTAAAACATCATAAGAACAAGAACATGAATATGAACACAATCAAAAATTACATAAAACTTTGTAATTTTGATAACTAGTTGTTGTAAATGAATTAGTAAAGACATTACACCACCAAAAACAAGTTTTTAATTACCAAAACATTTTAGGGTAATGTTTCTAATTCATTTTCCAGCAAACTGAATCGAAATTCTGCACTCATTCGACCCTACTCGCCGAGTGCATAAACTGTCTCGCCGAGTTGGTTGAAGATACTCATGGACTCAACGAGTCCCCCCTATAGACTCGACGAGTCCATTCGCAGACAGCAAAATTTCCGATTCTGTTTTCAACTTTTAAGCACAAATAAGAGCAAACAAGCCTAGGCTCTGATACCACTGATGGGTTTTGAGCATTCTAACACTTCCTAAGTGTACATGCAACCCTAATAACCTTGGATCTATGTTAGTCTAATTGTCATGCAAAGTTGAATTCCAAGGTTATATTCCTATCTAGCATACATGGGGAACAATTTTAACATAAAGTATAGATAGAATAACTTACCTTGTTGTTGTTTGTGTTCCTTGAAACCTTGTGAGCCTAGCACCCCAAGTGTGATGCCTCAAATGCTTCACACAACACCAAATGCTCTTGGAAGAACTTATGAGAGAATACTCACTTCTTCAAAATCGGCCAAGCCCTCTAGTTTCTTAGTGTAGCCGATTTTGGGTGGAGAACATGTTACTTATATAGTGTTGACACATCTAGGGTTAAACCCTAATGTGTCATGACTCTTCATTTCCATGACCCATGGGTTTGTAACTCCCATGGAGCATCCATGGAGCATCCTATGGGTGGAACCCAACTTGATGGTCCATGGAGCCTTTTAGCCCACTATACAAGATATGGATGATTTACATAATCAACCCATATATTTAATTAGTTATCTTTTGATCACTTAATTAATTCTAAATTAATTCTTGATCAAACTAATCAAATAATATTATTAATATATTAGAACTTATAATATATTAATAATCTCCAAGTGTTATTTCTCTCATTTAGTCTATCCAATTGCATGGTGCCATGCAACCCAAATGGACCATGCCGGGTCGGGTCAAGTACATACCAGAAATAGTTATGGACTTAGACACCTTATCCAACAAGTTCGTTTCATCGCTCTCCATGGTGAATAGGCAAGGGAATCCGCTAACCACATCATGGAATTTGGCGCCACCACCGAAATCACTACAGTTCGCCTTCGTCTCCTGGACAAATACCATGACCAGACCAGGAACCACACCGAGGCTCTTCAATAAGAAGTGACCGTAGCTCGAGCCAAAGTTAGAAAATTTCGGGAGCGTCAAGCTGTATTAAAAGGACGCTTGATAGAGGAAAAACACCAAGTGACAAAATCTAGAGCAGAGACAAGGGCAATGTAAAATTTCATAACTTCATTTCATGGCCCTCATAGTAACACCCGCCACGAGTAGTGCATACACTACTCACATTTTGATACAGACTATATATGCGAATAGGCATTGGTCTTACTCTTTTCTATATATATATATATATATATATATATATATATATATATATATATATATATATATATATATATATATATATATATATATTCAACCCTACGATTAAGTGACTAAATTATTCGAGGGTTCTTAATACTATCAAAATTTTCCCTTACATTGACGTAATTTAGACCTACATCAAGGTTTAATTTTCCAAAAACACTATGTACTAAATTATATCAATGAAATTGACATGAATTTTATTTCATTGGGAGTATTACTCTAGGTTTCATAACATTGTTTGTATAAATTTTTTACTCATGGTAAATCTATGATTGCTTAGTGTATACATTAAGGTTATATGTAATTAAGACACTATCAAATTAGAATTGGTGGGCCCGTCTTAGGTCTTGTTCCTTGTTTGGTTGTGGGCTTAGGGCAGACCCATTAAATTCAAAGGTCTATTCAATTTTAATTACATATAACTTGTATACACCAAGTGATTTTAGAAGGACATGGTATGGATCAAATCATATGATTTCATTGAGGAATTACAATCAGAATTCATAATTTTATTGTTACATAAACTTCTATCATGAATTGGTTACAAAATACTTTTAAGATGGAACATGATACGCGTAGAAACTAATATAGTTAGTTCAATAACACCCGACTTATAACCATTACTACAGACTTACCATCATTTCATCTTTAAACTCTATGGAAAAAAGATACCACCACGAAAGTCAAACTGGCACAAGAATAACACCCCAGCACCGCCACCACCTCTAGAAATCGACCCTATCATTTTCCAGGCAGTGGTAACAGCTGCAGTGGCGGCTGCCATATCACAAATCAACACCAGTGCTACCAGTAGAACAGGACATGGTGCTACAAATTCCAACCAGAGAGACAGTCAGGGACACACAAGAGAATGTTCCTACAAAGACTTCACTAATGGCAAACCTAAATCCTTCAATGGAAGCGGGGGCATCATCACTCTAATGCAATGGTTCGAGAAAACTGAATCAGTCTTTGAAGTTTATGTGTCCCCCGAAGCAAGCAAAGTCAAATTTGCAGCTTGCACTTTCTCTGATAGGGCCCTTACCTGGTGGAACGGCCATGTCAGGTCATTATCCTTCCCAATGTTTAGCTCAATTAGTTGCGAAGACTTGAAGACTTTAATGCTAGAAGAGTATTGCCCAAGGGGAAAAGTATAAAAGTTAGAACAAGAGTTGTGGAACCTCAAAATGACAGGTTCTAACATTGTAGCATATACTGCCAGATTCAGTGATCTAGCCGTATTGTGTCCCGGGATGGTCACCCCAGAGAGTAAGAAGGTAGAAAGATACATCTGGGGACTATCCCCCCAGAAGGAATGTGATAGCTTCAAACCTGATTACTTTCAACAGTGCCAAACACTTAGCCTAGAGACTCATCGATCACGGAGTCTACCAAGGCATAATGACCCCAATCCCCAAGCAAACAAAAGGGAGCAACAATAAAAGGAAGTTCTGGAACAAAAAGAAGGACCAACCAGCACATGACCTCGCCAAGAAGCAACAATTTGGTTTTGTTCATGCTGCCACCATTCCTAGCGCCCCAATACCATTAAGACAATATGTCGGGAACTTACCAAAATGCATAAAGTGTAACTTCCACCACACCGGCGCTTGCTGGGAAATGCACTGTAATAACTACTACAAAAAGGGGCACACAACCCATTTTTATAAGGTGCCAGTCCTATAAATTACCCAAGCTACCAATATCGGGATAAGCCGATCCAGCCACGATTTTGGAGAGATTGGGCATTTCAAAAGAGAGTTCCCAAAGGCATGAAACACTAATATCGACAGTGTAGGAAGAGTGTTGGCCACAAGACACGAAGAAGAAGTTGAAGACCCCACGATGGTTACCAGTATGTTCCTCCTCAATAACTCATATGCATGCATACTTTTCGATAGTTGAGCATAGAGGAGTTTCATAAGCCACAAATTTAAACACATACTCAATCAAAAACCACAATCACTCAATGAAATGTTCACAGTAGAAATGGCAGACTGTAAAACAGAAAGCACTAAGGATATGTACATAGGATGCACTCTAACACCAAACAAACATTCCTTCAAAATTGATTTAATGTCGATCACTATAAGAAGATTTGATGTCATTATTGGCATGGATAGGTCAAGTCTTTACCGCTCTGATATCATGTGCTATGAAAAGGTCGTTCGCCTTAATCTGCCAAGTAATGAAACCTTCTTCATTTATGGCGACAAACCTGGTGCAAAGCTTCAAATCATCTCTTGCATCAAAGCCCATCTATGCAAGAATACCACAAATTTCTATCCCATCTGGTAGATAAGAAGCAGGAAGTGAAATACATTAAATATATTCCCGAAGTTTGTAACTTTCCTGATGTATTCCTCCAAGATCTTCCAGGAGTACCACCTGCACGACAAGTAGAATTCTGAATCGACTTAATTCCTGGAGCCACCCCAGTAGCCAAATCCCCATACCTTCTAGCACCAGCAAAAATGCAGGAGTTGTCCGGCTAGCTAAATGAAATACTAACCAAGGGATTCATTAGACCAAGCTTCTCACCTTGGGGAGCACCGGTCCTGTTTGTAAAGAAGAAGGATGGATCATTCTGAATGTGCATCGACTACCGAGAGCTAAATAAACTTACCATCAAGAACCGATATCCCCTACCCCAAATTGATGACCTACTCGACCAACTTCAGGGAGAAAACAATTTCTCAAAAATCGATCTGAGGTCAGGATACCACCAACTACGAGTCCAGGAGGAAGATGTTCCAAAAATGGTGTTTCGAACCCGCTACAGTCACTACGAATTCATAGTTATGCTCTTCGGATTAATAAATGCACTCGCGGTGTTCATGGACCTAATGAACTGTGACAACCCGAAGTTATTCCATCATTGTAACCCGTTCCGTCAATAAAAATTCGTCCTTTTTCGAATTGTTTCCGTTACATTTTTAAATTAAGTAATAAATTTTGAGACTTCTATTATGACTTAACGGGTGTCCAAACACGTTAGAAACTCAAGAAAACACTTTCAATATTCAATCGGATAATTTTTAGTTTCGACCATGTCGGGTTACGACAACTTAATCGGGTGCGACCAAAAGCCCCGTTCAACGTCAGTATCGGGTAAAATTCCACCGTGTCTCAAACTTAACCCATATTTAAAGTTCAAATAACCTCATTTTGAAGCTTTCCACCCTCTCTCACTACTCTCTCTCTCTCTCTACAAACTCAATTCTTAGTCCAAAATCATCCAATTCAAGCCTCAAATCATTAAGGTAACTATCCAAACTCATAGATTAGCATCTTTAACCTTCAAATTCGTGTTGAAACTATGAAATAGGACCATAAACTTGAGTTTACGGCCTTGGAACACCCTTGGGCCGCAAACTCACATAGAATGGGTTTTTGAGCCTTAAAACCCTTCCAAATTATAATTGAAGCTTAGATATGACTTAGGGGCTTACCATATTGGACTTAGAACACCTAAACTTTGACATTTGAGGAGTAAACATCAGTTTACTGGCCAAGAACATGCTTGGGCCGTAAACTCCATTTCATAGGCAGTAAACTCCTTTTAAGGTATTAAAATGCCCCTTAAACACCTCCTAAGGCTTGGAATAAAGTCTAGAAGCAACCACGAACGAGTTAGGGGCCTTAAACTTAATACAAATCACTCCTTTAGGAGTTCACGGCTGTAAACCCCCCCCCCCCAAGGATAGGTTCCTGGGCCGTAAACTCCTATATCTTAGTCAAATGATGCCCTAAATTCATTCCAAGGCTTGTATAATGACTTAGAATCACATGTGATCGATCTAGGACCATAAAATCATATAAAGAAAGGGTACTTACAAGCTTACGGCCATAAATTCCTAGTTTACAGCCATAAACTCCATTAAATGGTCCCTTTGGTGGTTTAATTCCTTCCTATGCCCTAGATTTAATCCTAGCCAAATTTCCCAAGTGATGTAAGAGAATTTAGCACCCAAAAACACCCCCACCATGAGTTTACGACCATAAAATCATGGGGAGTTGGTCATTGGGCTGAAAACTCCATTGGGAGTTTACTCTTGAAGAGTAAACTCCATATCCAAGCCATATACATCCATAGATGCTACCCGGGTCACTCCAAACACTTGTATTGAAGTGTTTTCGCATCTCGAAGTGTTTATTCATATTTGATTAGTAGTTCAAAGCCTAATTAGATACAAATGTGTATCTTTTCATATTACATAGGAACCTTGCACACGTTCAAACCCCGAACTGACGTTTAGCATCCAAACCGACACATTCCGTGACTGGTGAGTTCATACCCCTACCCTTTTTCAGTGTTTTCAATGTTTTCAGGGGGGGATACAAGAAAAAGTACAAGGAAATATTGTACTCAAACTTATGATTTCAATTGAACTGTTTCATATTTCGTATGCTTTTAACACTAAAAATTGTACTAACCAATCGTTCAACTTGCAGAGTAAACCGTCGTATCAATTGTGAAACTCGTTTTAAAATATTATATTTTATGTTTCACAAATGAATTTCCATATCATTATTGTTAAAAGCATGAATCTTAAAACTTTAAAACGTTATTAATATCACTCCCCATAGATACGAGAGTGCAGGACTAATAACATTAAACTTAGAACTTTACCACTCCTCGTAGATACGAGAGTGAAGGAATAATAACATTAAACTTAGAACTTGACCACTCCCCGTAGATACGAGAGTGAAGGAATAATAACATTAAACTTAGAACCTTACCACTCCCCCTAGTTACGAGAGTGGAGGAATAGTAACATTAAACTTAGAACTTTAGACAAGTCCTTGATAACACTCCCCCTAGTTACGAGAGTGAAGGACTAATTAATCAGAATTTCCTGTTTTATTGTCTTTTAGTTCATTAATCTTAAGATTGGAGACACGTCCTTGTAACACTCCCCCTAGTTACGAGAGTGTAGGACTACCCCCGTAACCAGAATCTCTTGAAGGGAGAACGTGACTTGAGTGTATAGATCTATACGGGATTGACAACCCTGCACCTGGCTGCTAGCTACGGTCGAACCGAAAGGTTCAAGGGTGACAAAAGTCATAAAAGATATTGGCCCCTATTTCGATCCTTATCCAGTCTATAGTATGGTTATGGAACTCGCAATTTAGATTATGAATGCTTTTATACTTACTTATTAGTTTTATATACGTGTTAAAACTAATGTACTTTCCTAGGATAATCAGGTTTTCAGGAAACATCACACGAACACATAAAGTATGGTAGACACTTGTACATTACTTTCAGAACCGATAACTAAACTTAACTTTTAGGAAAATAAGGGTTTTTCCTGGGATAACAAGCTGTACATAACCGAATCGTATAACAAACGGATAACTAAACTTTACTTATAAGAAAATATGGGATTTTCTTGGATATCAAACTTTTTCGGAAAACTAAAGGAAACTCGTGCATTTTCAGAAAACAAACCTCTTATGAACTCACCAGCTTTATGCTGATTTTCAAACTGCTTGTATTCTCAGGTCCGCATTGAATAGGTACACAACTATCTTTTGGAGAAGACGGAGCGTATAGAAGACTCGTCTTGACTTTTTTTCATATGATACATATGTATAACTTTTGTAACACTTTGCTTTCAAACAAATGTAATTATTCATATGTAATGTAATGTTTTGTGTTTACTATGCTTACTATGTACATTGGTTGCGATACTTCATGACGTCCTCTTCCCCGGAATGTTTCCGCCATCAGTTTCAGGGTGTGACATGAACCGCGTATGTCGGCCTTAATTAGACCATTTTATGATTGTATTCATCAACGACATTATGGTGTATTCGCAAAGCGAAAAAGAGCATAGTCAGAACCTTCGACAAGTATTAGAGACATTAAGGACGGAAAGTTATACGCAAAGTTCTAGAAGTGTGAATTATGGATACGGAAAGTGGACTTTCTCGGTCACGTGGTCAGCAAGGAAGGAATACATGTGGATCCCTCCAAGATCAAGGCAATTGAAAGCTGGACAACACCAAGAACACCTACAGAAATCCGACAATTTTTAGGCCTTGTCGGCTAATACCGAAGATTTCATACAAAACTTCTCCAAGATGGCTAAACCCCTCACCACCTTGACTCAAAAAGGTGTAACATTCAACTGAGGGGAAAAGCAAGAGTCTGCATTCCAAACGCTAAAGCAAGCACTATGCAGTGCACAGATCCTGTCTCTACCATAAGGAATAGAAGATTTTGTGGTCTACTGCGATGCATCCAAACAAGGACTAGGTTGTGTACTTATGTAATGATGAAAGGTCATTTCATACACCTCAAGGCAAATAAAGACACAAAAGGTCAACTACACAACACATGACCTTGAACTGAGGGAGTAGTATTTTACCTGAAGATCTGGAGGCACTACCTTTATGTTACAAAGTGCACAATCTTCACCGATCACAAAAGCCTCCAGCACATCCTCAACCAAAAAGAGCTCAACATGAGACATGCTGCGAGCTTGTGTGATAGACTTTGGTAAAGCTTGGGATACCCATTTACCCCTCATGGAATTCTCATACAACAATAGCTATCACACTAGCATCAGAGTTCCTCCATTTGAATCCCTCTTTGGCCGCAAGTACATATCACATTTGTGCTGGGCTGAAGTGGGTGACATGCAACTAGCAAGGGGGAAAGTTCCTGACAGCACTCTCACCGGCCCTGAGATCATATGCGAAACAACAAATAAGAGCATCCAAATTCGAGAAAGACTGAAAGCATCTTGAGATCGACAAAAGAGTTATGCTGATAAGAGACGCAAACCCTTGGAAGTCCAGGTGGGTGACCACGATCTGTTAAAAGTCTCACCATGGAAAGGAATGGTACATTTTGGAAAACGGAGGAAACTAAGTCCAAGGTACATCGGACCATTTGAGATTCTTGCGAGAATCATTCTGGTGGCTTACAAACTACAACTACCATAGGAACTCAGTAACGTACATCCCGTCTTCCACATATCCAATCTAAAGAAATGACTATCCAATGAAACTCTTGTTATCCCACTCAACGAAATCTTGATAAATTAGAGCCTCAACATCATATAAGAGTCAGTGGAAATCATGGATAGAGAAATCAAAAGAACGAAGCAAAGCCACATACTAATAGTGAAGGTTCGGTGGAACGCCAAACGAGGACCTGAATACGCATGGGAACAAGATCAAATGAAAAAAAGTACCCACACCTTTTCCCCAACACATGAAGTCCCACTCAAGAACTAATTTTGGGATGAAATTCCCTCTAACGGGGGGATGATGTGACAACTGGCAAACTTGAAGTCGAACCAAGTTAAAGGATGTACCATGTATAAATGAAAACCGCATTGTAACCTTGTTACATTAAATCACCATTAGCCATGTTGGCATGTTTATATAAGTTATATATAAATATATGTATTGAAACCCATGTTGATTTAATTTAATACAAGTCAACATAAGTCAAAAGACTAATTTAAAACCATAAATTAATATACTACATATGAGATTTCGATATTTAGAATCTTGAAACAATTGGTTTTTGGTTTTGTGGCAGCAAGAACACATGTGTAGACCGAAATCATCTTCCATGGAAACTTATCAAGAACAAAATCACAAAGTTAAGCCCACAAAGGCCAAAAACTCCACCTTATGGAACCGAAATATCTTGCTTAAAGCACTTTAGGACCGAAATCCTCATTTTGTGAGTCTAAATAAGGGATTTCGGTCATGCTAAGACCGAAATCTACTTCTTTAAGGTCGAAAACCCCATTATTATTAAGATAAGGTGCCGCTTGATTGGTAGTTTAGCTTCCCATAAGATAAGTGCACTAACCAAGGTAAACATCACTTCTCATTTACCTCATTTTTCCCTCACACACACACACACACACACACACACACACATATATATATATATATATATATATATATATATATATATATATATATATATGAATCACGAAGTGAGATCATTCTCACTTCTCATTTCCAGTAAAAATTTCCATCCCATAATTCTCCCAAGTACTGAAAACCCATTTCTTTCATTGTTCAAGTTCAAATATCTCAGGAAGCATTCCTCAAATAAATATACGTCTTTGGTAATTAATCTTTATGCTAGCTAATGTATATATGACAATTGTAATAATAGTCTCATATATATTCACACATTATTATGTGTTTAAAACCATTAGGATACGACATCCCTCCCGTATTTTAACTCGAAGATCACCGTGGTTATCTCGTTATCACCCCGCAAACAACCATAAGGTGAGTTCATACCCCCACATTTTTCAAGATTTTTCTATGTTTTAAGGGGGGACACATGTAAAACACAAGGAAACTTGTGTTAAAATATAAATCGTTTATTATGTTTTATTTTATTTTATACATGTTACGTTAAAAGGTCAAATATCGTTACTACCAAAATTATAAAATTTTACATGTAAAGTGTTATAAAACAAAGGTTTTAATTTCAACGGAACGTACATTTCAAACAATAATAATTATAGTTTGTGGAATATTTACGCTATTATACCCGTTTGGGACAAAGAAATAATTATATAAAAATAAAATTATTTTTTACGCTACAAAAAGGATATTACATACATTTACAAGAATAAGGATTTTCATTTCATTTTGACGTAAACCTGTTAATGAATAAATTTGTTAGACATTCGGCTTCACGGTATTTTTTAAGTGTTGCATTAAAGTCTTGTAACTGTAACCAAAATCTCTTGTAGGATGAGCGTTATACTTGTATATAGATCTATACTTGACCGATAATCCTGCACCAAATTTTTAGCTAAAGTTAAACCGACAGGTCTGGAGTGACAAATGTCATAACATTCTGACGCCTAAAGAACGTCGTCACAGGTCAACTAGTTGCTAGCATGGTTACTGTTGGAATAGTGTCTAAGACTGCAACTATATTAGGCAAGTATTTGACCCGATTGTGCATGGTCCTTTTGGGTTGCCTTCACCATAGCAACTTGACATGATGATTTATTATGAGAGACTAGATATTATTAATATATTATGAGAATAATATAAGATATAATAATATTGTTATTTGATTAATATAAGTCATAGATTAATTAGTATTAATTTGGTGACTTAAAGAGATTAATTAAATAAGAGGGTACAAACTGTCAATTGTTTGATAGTTACACTTTGGGCTATATATCCTTTAAGGATAAGAGGGTGGACGAATTCTAGGGCTTAGGATAGCCTCAAATTCGTCCAAGGCTTCTCTTGGAAAGGATTTGGATTGCTTTGAGTAATAGTTATCCAATTAGGGTTTAAGGGTGAAACCCTAGGAGCCTTACAAGTATAAATAGACCTCTTGGGGTGGGGAAATCGACACCTGTGTCTTTGGAAGAACCCTGACCAATTTTTTCCTCTCTCCTCTCTCTCAAATCATCCTCCTTGCTAGTTGGTGTTTGTAAGCCATTAGAGAAGTGACATTTGTGACTCTAGAGCTCCAAGAACAAGAAAGATCAAACAAGTGTTTCAAGGTAAGCTTCTAACTCTGATTTTGTATTGTTCTTATACGTTATTAGTCATTAGAAGTCTTGGATTCAATGTATGTTTAATTAGAGAAACCTAGATCCAAGCATTAGGGTTTGCATGTGCACATAGGAATGTTCATATGGCCAAAAACCCATCAGTGGTATCAGAGCCTAGATTGGTTTCTATTAAATTGTTGCATGATTGTTTGTTTTCTACTTGCAAATACAAATTTTGTGTCATGGACTCGGCGAGTCCCATAGTGGACTTGGCGAGTTGGCCTGACTCGGCGAGTCCAGAGTGGGTACTCGACGAGTCCAAGCGTCAAGAAGATCCAAAATCGGGATTTTTTGATATTTATCTTATGGAAACTTACCTTTATCATATTAGATCAAACCAAATCCGATTTTATGATATATATGACTATATTTTTGATCTAATTGAAGATATTTATCAATTAATAAAATATTTAATTTCCTTATATGATAATTATTAATTATTTTGATTAAATTGGTAAATTGTTTTTCAAGAAATCATAAACAAATCAAATATGGATAATTATGTGATTAGTTGTTAATTTAAATTATTTGTTATTTGATCCTTTATGTTTTTAAAAGGTTTAAAACTTGCCCTCAAGTTTTGAAATTTATGTTTTGTGATTAAAAGTTTAATTTAGACAATTTAAATTTCAGACCCTAGAGTTTTTACAAGTTTAAAAATCCAACCCTATACTAATATAATATTAAAAGATTAATATCTATATATGTATAACTTAAATGCTAGTCTTACCGTTAGTAGGCCTCATTCACGAATCCGATCTATAAGGTGGGTATAAGGTTGCGGCCTATAAAATGGTGCTTAATGGGTGTACACTCACACCCACCGCTTGCTTGATCGGTGGAGGGTCGTTAGCCAAACGAGTAGGATAGGGCAATCTCATCCTCTCATTAAAAGTATAGTATGAAATACAAAGTAACTACATGTTTTTCTTAAAATTTCCCAATGTTAGTTACTTTAGGAAAAGTGAAATGATGCAATCCCATGAAATTACACTTTTCACCTTGCTAAGAATTTAGTGGAGCATGTGTGGTTTACCGACACACTAATTGGTTCTAAGCGAAGGTGGAAAAGGGCGATTCATTGTTTATCATAGTTCGATGGAGCGTGTGTGGTTTACCGACTTTGTGATCCTCGGTATCCCAATCACAAACAAGAAGGGCATATCGAGATTTAAACATGCCATTGAAAAGTTTCAATGAATCTCATCCAAACCTAGGAATTCTCAATACATTTAGGACTAAAAGTTATGTTTTGTGGTGGAGAATTAGTGAATCGTCATTCACTTACCTTCAAATTGTTCGCATGTTAGATTACGACATCCCTTTTCTAATATTTAAATATTGTTGTTGGATCCTAGCCCTAATTTTTCTTATTGGGTGATAATTAGGGATTCATATTCTAATCTATCTTTGTCCTTTCTATTTGTAGATGTCGAACGCAAACAACGTTGCTGCTAGTTCATTCACATTGATGAGCCTTTGTCAAAAGGTCACCTTCGATGGGACGAACTTTAGAGAATGGATAAGATACATTCGCACGATTGCTCGCTATGAGGATAAGGAGTATGTCCTCGATGAGAAGCTCGAGAAAATCAACCCTGAAATCGCTACTGCGGCTGAAATCACCGCATTTGAAACTCATGAGCGTGATGCAACGAAGGTTCATTGCATCATGATAGCCACTATGAACTCCGAATTCCAAAAGTCCTATGAGGACATGTATCCCTACGAGATGCACCAAGACTTGTTGGAGAGATACCACCAAAACGCGAGACAAGAACGTTACGAGATTTTCACTAACATGATTTCCGCTAAGATGGGTCATGGAGAATCTCTTACCGTGCACCTGCAAAACATGCAAAGGTATGTCGACCGTCTTCGCAAGTTGAATGTTGACTTTGGGGAAGACTTGGCGATCGACATGGTGCTTCACTCTTTGCCTCCAAGTTACAATCAATTTAGGATAACCTACCACATGAACAAAGAAGAGGTCACCCTAAGCAAGCTCCAAGGTCTCTTGAGGGTCGCTGAAAGCAACTTCAAGGACAAGTCTGTTGCACCAACTCCCAATCCACCCGCTGCTCCTGTGTTGGCTATTGGACAAGGAAGGGGAAAGAAAAGGAAGGCTTCGTCTAAGAACCATCGCAAGGTTAAGCCCCGAGATGGTGCCTCTTCTAGTGGGACCAAAGTTTATCCTGCTAAACCCTTCCCTAACCCAAAGGAGGCATAGTGCCACCACTACCACAAGATATGACACTGGAAGAGAAGCTGCCCAGAGTACCTGCAAGCCATCAAGGAAGGAAAGATCAAGCTGTCTTTCGCAGGTATATACACAATTAAATCTAACGATTCATCTCATGCTATTTCTTGGGTTCTTGATACTGGTTGTGGTTATCACATTTGTTATGATGTGTAAGGACTAAGAAGAAATAGGGATGTGGAGCATGGAAGAATAAATCTAATCATGGGGAACAGAAGATCGTCACCTGTGACCAAGATTGGAGTGTATTCTCTAGTGCTTAGGAATGGTTTATCTTTAGATTTGAACAATTGTTGCTATTCGCCAGAAATGGCTAGAAACATCATTTCATTTCATGATTTGTTTAGACAAGGTTTTAGATTTTCTTTTAATAATGAGAATGGTTCTATTTTAGCTTATCTAAATGGTGTCTTTTATTTTGAAGCAATACCGTGTAATGGAATTTATGAAACTGTTATGATTGTTGATAACTCAGGAAATGATGTTTTATGCATGGATTCTTTCAATAGTATGGATACGACATCCTTGTGGCATTGTCGTCTTGGACATGTCAACAAGAAACGCATAGCCCAACTCCAAAAGGATGGAGTGTTGGAGCCATTCCACCTTAGGGAAGATGACACATACGAGTATTGTTTACTTGGAAAGATGACGAAGTCACCCTTCGCTGGTACGTGCGAAAGGGGTGAGGGTCTATTGGACCTCATACATACCGATGTGTGTGGACCGTTTAAATCTACCACGAAGGATGGAAACCGCTTCTATGTGACTTTTACCGATGACTATAGTAGATATGGGTATATCTACTTAATCAAGCAAAAGTTAGAAACTTTTGAAAAGTTCAAAGAATTCAAGAATGAAGTGGAGAATCAATTGGGCAGGAAAATCAAGATGCTTCGATTCGATCGAGGAGGAGAGTACCTAAGTCTTGAATTCCACGATTATCTCAAGGAGTGTTGAATAGTTTCACAAATGACATCACCTAGGACACCGCAGTTGAATGGTGTGGCAGAAAGGCGTAATCGAACCTTATTAGACATGGTTCGCTCTATGATGAGTCGTGCTTCACTATGTATCTCTTTTTGGGGGTATGCCTTAGAGACTGCCACCCATATCCTTAACCGAGTCACTACTAAGAAGGTTGCCAAAACACCTCACGAGGTGTGGACGGGGAAAGCTCCTTTGTTAGCACATATCAAGGTTTGGGGTTGCGAGGCTTTCGTAAGACGAGATACTCACAACAAGCTTGAACCTCGTAGTGAGCGATGTATTTTCATCGGCTACCCGTAGAAATCCTTTGGATATCTATTCTATAGACCAAAGGACAATGTTATCTTTGTTGCGAGGAGAGGAGTTTTCCGAGAGCAAGAACTCATAGGCCAAGGAGACAGTGGGAGGTAAATCGAGCTTGAAGAGATTCAAGAGCCAATAGATGAAGGAACCTCTACCGCTGGCACTCAACCCGAGGAGGAAACTCCGGTTGAACCGATTGACATATCATTACCTCTTGGACGTTCCGAAAGAGTTAGAGTTCAACCCCAATTATATGGTTTTCATATTACTACTGAAGGGGATACGTATATTAGTGATAGTACACTAATACACCTTGATGAACCTAATAGCTATAAGGAAGCCATGGAAGGCCCGGAGTCTGCGAAATTGAAAGAGGCAATGGACAGCGAGATCCAATCCATTTATGATGACCAAGTTTGGAATTTGGTTGATAATGTACCCGGACGTAAGACCGTTGGGTGCAAATGGATCTTCAAGAAGAAGACCGGCATGGTTGGAAACGTACACACGTATATGGCGCGATTGGTTACGAAAGGCTTTACTCAAACTCTCGGAGTTGACTATGATGAGACCTTCTCACCAATTGTGAAGATAAATTCTATTAGAGTGATGCTAGCAATTTCCGCATTTCATGATTATGAGATTTGGCAAATGGATGTCAAGCCCGCTTTCCTTAACGGGAAGTTGGCTGAGGATGTTTACATGGCTCAGCCAGAGGGGTTTGTGGATCCGAAACATCCGAATAGAGTGTGTAAGCTTGAGAAGTCCATTTATGGACTTAAGCAAGCGTCTTGCAGATGGAATCTTTGCTTCGATGAGAAAGTCAAAGAGTTTCGATTAAACATGTATATTTTTTTCATCCAACATAGATATGAAGTGTTGGGTTTTGAGCATTCTAACACTTCCTAAGTGTACATGCAACCCTAATAACCTTGGATCGATGTTTGTCTAATTATCATGCAAAGTTGAATTCCAAGGCTATATTCCTATCTAGCATACATGGGGAACAATTTTAACTTGAATGATAGACAATCGTAGCTCTTTTCAAGGTTTCTCGGAACTGAGAAGATGATGGTACGCCATTTAAGATAAGTGATCATATAATCCTCTGTTCTAGATATCAGTCGGACAAATACATGGAACAATGTCTTACTTATTGTCCAACAGTTTGTTTCCCGATTTCCGATTTGTTTGACAAAGAACTTAATTGAACACATCAACTTAGTTCTGACCGGGCCCGATACATAGGTCAAAACAAAATGATCGAGGGGCCCAGATATCAGCTTCTAATCCAAGAAGCAACAGATAAACTTCGACTCATATGTTTGTTCTACCACTCATTGAATTACACACAAAAGCACGATTTATAACATCGAGTTACCAATGCGTTTTCGTACAATCAATGCATAACCAACTTGTAAGCAACAAATCATATCTCTAGGTTTGAAGACTTATATGATATTACCGTCTCACGATCACTCGAGATAGAATTCCATGAAGTGATTCCAGTGAGCGTGGGTTGAGTCCAATGCTCAGAACTTATGAGCACTCATGATTGTTGTAGCCTTGTCTAACACCTTAGACCTCTGCAACCAATCATGACAGTCTTGATTCATACCTACTTCCGACATATGACCGACTGTGGAGGTTTGAATAATATGTTATACCAAAAAAAATTATTCTGCAAGTCAAAACATGCAAAAGAAATATAGTAAACGATTGACAAGAGATAGCAACACTTTACTCATAAATAAAACACCTTTTATTCATCATCTAATGTCAATTACACTTTACAAATTTCGAGGTTATCTAACTACTAAATCTAATATCATCCTTCAGCCCAATGCTCCGAACATGCTGGAGATGCTTAACCCGAGTCAGTCCCTTCGTGAGGGGATCTGCTGGGTTCTCATCCGATGATACCCTCTTTACCACGAGGAGTCCTTCTTCTATTCGATGTCTAATAAAATGGTATTTTCTATCGATGTGTCTAGATCTCCCGTGATCCCTTGGTTCCTTGGCTAAGGCAACAACGCTTTCACTATCACAAAAAATTTCCATTGGCTCTTTAATAGCTGGTACAACTCCAAGGTCTCCGATGAAGTTATTTAGCCATATAGCCTCCTTTGCCGCCTCGCTCGCTGCAATATACTCTGATTCGCAAGTTGAATCAGCAACTGTCTCTTGCTTGGAACTCTTCCAAGAAATTGCTCCTTCGTTTAGGGTAAAGACCCAGCCCGACTGAGAGCGGAAATTATCCCTATCAGTCTGGAAGCTAGCATCACTATACCCTACAACTCCCAAGTCATCCCTCCCACCAAGGGTAAGGACCCAGTCCTTAGTCCTTCGTAGGTACTTGAGAATATTCTTTACCGCAGTCCAGTGTGCCTTGCCAGGGTTCCCCTGAAACCTGCTAACCATGCTCAGGGCAAAGGCTACATCAGGTCGAGTACACGTCATAGCATACATGATCGATCCTATAGCCGAAGCATAAGGTATTCGACTCATTTTTGCTGTCTCAGCCTCAGTGCTAGGGCTTTGTGTCTTACTCAATTTGGCGTTACTCTGGATGGGTAACTCTCCTTTCTTGGAGTCCTGCATGCTAAATCTCTTCAGCACCTTATCCAAGTAGGTACTCTGACTAAGTCCAATTAGTCTTTTACTCCGATCTCTCAAGATCCTTATCCCTAAAATGTAGGCAGCTTCACCAAGATCCTTCATAGCGAAACACTTCCCAAGCCAGGACTTTACTTCCTGCAGGGTTGGAATGTCGTTTCCTATGAGTAGTATGTCATCCACATACAATACCAAAAAGCTAAATATACCCCCACTAGCCTTGACATACACACAAGATTCATCTTCACTCCTAGAAAAGCAAAATTCCTTGACCTTTTCATCAAAGCAAAGATTCCATCTGCGAGGTGCTTGCTTTAATCCATAGATGGATTTCTCAAGCTTACACACTCTATTAGGGTACTCGCTGCTGACAAAACCTTCTGGCTGACTCATGTAAACATCTTCAGCCAACTTTCCATTTAGGAAAACGGTTTTGACATCCATTTGCCAAATTTCATAGTCATGAAATGCGGCTATGGCTAACATAACCCTAATAGACTTAATCTTGGCTACTGGAGAAAAGGTCTCATCATAATCCACTCCAGGATTTGAGAGAAGCCCTTTGTGACTAGTCGAGCCTTATCAGTGTGTACATTACCATTCATGTCGGTCTTCTTCTTGAAGATCCATTTGCACCCTACTGTCTTACGACCTGGTACATTCTCAACCAAGTTCCAAACTTGATTGTCATACATGGATTGTATCTCGCTATCCATAGCCTCTTTCCATTTAGCAGACTCGGGGCCTGCCATGGCTTCCTCGTAGCTGTTAGGGTCATCTTGACTTACTAGTGTCCCATCACTAATGAGGGTCTCACTTTCTGCAGTAATATGGAATCCATAGTATTGCTCAGGTGCACTCCTAACTCTCATGGAATGCCTCAGAGGTACAGATTCGTCAATTGGCTCAACAGGAGTTTCCTCCTCAAGTTGAGGGCTAGAGTTTGAAGTTCCTTCACCACTTGACTCTTGAATTTCTTCAAGATCAATTTCCCTCCCACTATCTCATTGGCTTATAAACTCTCTTTCTCGAAAGACTCCTCTTCTTGCTACAAAGACCACATTATCACTAGGTCTGTAGAAGAGGTAACCAAAGGATTGTTGTGGGTAGCCGATGAAAATACACCTCTCGCTTCGAGGTTCGAGCTTATCATGAGTCTCGCGTCTCATGAAAGCCTCGCAATCCTAAATCTTGATGTGGTCTAGTTTGGGTACTTTACCAGTCCACATCTCGTGAGAAGTTTTGGCAACTTTCTTTGTAGGGACTAGATTAAGGATATGGGAGGCAGTCTCTAAGGCATACCCCCATAATGAGATTGGTAGCGAAGCTCGACTCATCATGGAACGAACCATGTCTAAAAAGGTTCGATTATGCCTCTCAGCCACACCATTCAACTGCGATGTCCTGGGAAGTTTCAATTGTGAGACAATCCCACATTCCCTTAGATAGTCGAGGAACTCTGAACTAAGGTACTCACCACCTCGATCGGATCGAAGCATCTTAATGTTCCTGCCCAATTGATTCTCGACTTCCTGTTTAAATTCCTTGAACCTTTCCAAAGTCTCTGACTTATGCTTGATTAAGTAGACATATCCATATCTACTGTAATCATCAGTAAAAGTCAAATAATAACGATTAGCATCCCTTGTGGCATGTTTGAATGGTCCACACACATTCGTGTGTACAAGGTCCAACAAACCTTCACCCCTCTCACACGAGCCTGTGAAGGGTGACTTCATCATTTTTCCAAGTAAGGATGATTCGCAACTATCATTTGACTTTAGGTCAAACGACTCCAAGACTCCATCCTTTTGGAGTTGGCCTATGCGTTTCTTGCTTATATGTCCAAGACGACAATGCCATAATGATGCTTTATCCAAGTTATTATTGTTAAGAGAATCAATACAAAAAACATTATTTCCTAAGTTATCTACAACAGATATAGCTTCATACACACCATCACAAGGTATAGCTTTAAAATAAAGAACATTATTAAAGAAAGCATTAATCGAACCAACTTCATTATCAAATGAAAAGGTGAAACCTTGTTTATACAATGCATGAAAGGAAATAATATTTCTTGCCATTTCTGGCGAATAACAACATTTATTCAAATCTAAATTTAACCCACTACTTAGCGATAAAGTATAAACTCCAATCTTGGTGACAGGTGTAACTTTCCTATTCCCCATGATTAAGTTTATTCTTCCTTGCTCCACATTCTCACTTCTTCTTAGTCCCTGCAAGTCACAACAAATGATAGTGTAAATACCTGCATGGTTGGGTTAACTTTCCCATCCTTCACATCTTGCTGGTATTTTGGGCAGTTCGGCTTCCAATGTGATTTTTCATGGCAATAGAAGCATTCAGCCTCTCTTGGGTCAGAAGAAGGAGTGACGAAACCTTTCTTGGTTCCACTTGAAGAAGAGCCATCAAGGGTCCTAACCTTGGTACCCTTCGAAGAACTCTTTCTCTTCTTCCCTCGAATTTTCCCGATTGCCAAAACCGGAGTGGAGTTTGGAGTAGGAGTGTTAACAACCGACTTCCCCTTAAGACCTGATTATGCGGTCTTGAGAAGTCCCTGAAGTTTGCTGAGTGTGACCTCTTCCTTATTCATGTGATATGTCATGCGGAATTGATCATAGCACGATGGTAAGGAGCGCAAAATTATATCTATTGCAAGCTCCTCAGGGAAGTTCACATTAAGCTTCAGCAATCGATCCACATACCTTTGCATTTTCTGCATGTGGCTCGTGACGGAATCTCCATCCTTCATCATGGTTGTTATCATGGAGCAGATGATTTCGTACCTCTCTTGTCGTGCACTTTGATGGTATCTTTCCATCAAATCTTGGTGCATTTCATAAGGGTAGAAATCCTCATAGGACTTTTGGAGTTCCGCTACCATCATGGCCATCATGATGCATGCTACTTTCGTAGCATCCCTTTCATGTGCCTGAAAGTCAGCGATCTCCTGAGGAGTTGCAGTGGTCTCATCAATCTCCTTAAGCTCCTTGTCAAGGACATATTCTTTGTTCTCGTATCGGGTAATCATCCTGATGTTTCTGATCAACTCATTGAAGTTGGATCCATCAAAAGTGACTTTCCCACACAAGTTCATAAGGGTAAAGGAGCCATTAGGATTAGAGCCAGAAGCAGCATTGTTTGAAGACATCTAAAGGAAGAGGACAAGATTAGTTTAGATATTAAGAGAGTCCTTAATAAAACATCCAAATGTAATATTAAGGCTAGGATCCAATCACAATATATTATAACTTAGAAGAGGTATGCCGTAATCCAAGCTATAATATATTTGAAAGGTAGGTGAATGACGATTCACCAATTTCCACCACGAAAACCGAAATATTAGATATTAGGTTTTGATTGGTTCTTAGAAATTCCTAGATTCTTTGAGATTCAATGAACTTTTCAAAGGCATGTTTCAATCTCGAGTGTGCCCTCCAAGCTTTGTGACTGGGATACCAAGGATCACAAAACGAGGTTTGAAGTAACCATGCAAATCACTTGGTACCCTTAAAGTTTATCACTCAATCGATGTGCCGGTAAACCACACACGCTCCACCGATACTATAATAAACCTTAAGTCACCCTTTACCTACCTTGTTAAGTCCAAGTTAGTGTGCCGGTTAACCACACATGCTCCACCAACGACTTAGACAAAGTGTAAAGTGTAATTTCATGGATTAGCACCTTATTCACATTTTCCTAAAGTAACTAAGATTGGAAATTTAATAAACATTTAGTTACTTTATAATATTCATCATACGTTTAATGAGAATTTATAAGTCCTTGTCCTACCCGTTCGGCTAACGACCCTCCACCAGTCAAGCGAGCGGTGGGTGAGAATGGACACCCATTAAGTTGCCATTTTATAGGCAACAACCTTATACCCACCTTATAGACCGGCTTCGTGAATGAGGCGTACTAGCGGTAAGACGACTTTGTTCTTATACATATATATATATATATATATATATATATATATATATATATATATATATATATATATATATATAATTATTAAATTATAATAATATAAGTATAAGGGTTGAATTTTAACTTTTAAAATTCTAAGGGTTGGAACTAAAGTTTTAATAAGACTTTACTTGTTCCAAAAGTTGAGGGAAAGTTTTGTAACTTTCAAAACTTTTCATTTCTTGTAACTTATGAGTTTAACAGAGTAATAAAATGAAGACTCTTTATTTTTCTAACTCTTGTGTTCTTTTAATGGTTTTAATTCAAGTGTGACTCTTGGTTTTCCATAACTTGAGGACAAGTTATGGACTCCATTAAAACACATTATGATCAAGAATTAATCTACCACATAGGTTACAAATAATTCCTATGATCATCTAAAACATCATAAGAACAAGAACTTGAATATGAACACGTTCATAAATCAAAATTACACTTAAAACTTTGTAATTTTGATAACTAGTTGTTGTAAATGAATTAGCAAAGACATTACACCATCTAAAAAAAGTTTTCAAGTACCAAAACAGTTTAGGGTAATGTTTCTAATCCATTTCCAGCAACTAAAGTCGAAAATCTGCACTCTGTCGACCCTACTCGCCGAGTGCATTAACCTACTCGATGAGTAGGTTGAAGATACAAGTGAACTCGACGAGTCCCCCCATGGACTCGACGAGTCCAGCAGTCAGACAGCAAGTTTTTCAACTTTCTTCAACTTTTTTTGCACAAATAACAAACAAACAAGCCTAGGCTCTGATACCACTGTTGGGTTTTGAGCATTCTAACACTTCCTAAGTGTACATGCAACCCTAATAACCTTGGATCGATGTTTGTCTAATTATCATGCAAAGTTGAATTCCAAGGCTATATTCCTATCTAGCATACATGGGGAACAATTTTAACTTGAATGATAGATAGAATAACTTACCTTGTTGTTGCTTATGTTCCTTGAAACCTTATGAGCCTAGCACCCCAAGTGTGATGCCTCAAATGCTTCACACAACACCAAATGATCTTGGAAAGACTTTTGAGAGAATGCACACTACTTGAAATCGGCCTAGCCCTCTTGTTTCACATGTGTGTAGCCGATTTTGGTGGAGAATATGATTCTTATATAATGTTGACACATCTAGGGTTACACCATGTAAACCCTAATGTGTCATGACTCTTCATTTCCATGACCCATGGGTTTGAACTCCCATGGAGCATCCTATGGGTGGAACCCAACTTGATAATCCATGGAGCCTCTTAGCCCACTATACAAGATATGGATGATTTACATAATCAACTCATATATTTAATTAGTTATCTTTTGATCACTTAATTAATTCTAAATTAATTCTTGATCAAACTAATCAAATAATATTATTAATATATTAGAACTTATAATATATTAATAATCTCCAAGTGTTATATCTCTCATTTAGTCTATCCAATTGCATGGTGCCATGCAACCCAAATGGACCATGCCGGGTCGGGTCAAGTACATACCAGAAATAGTTATGGACATAGACACCTTATCCAACATGAAGAACACAAATAATATGCACACATAACACATAATTTATATTAAATACTTCATGTCTATGTGTAAGATTAAAGTAACTATGCACTCACTTGTTAAAGTGATGACTCAAAATTCGAACAACTTTTCGCTTCTTACAATCATCTTTTCCATCGACTAAACCTAGCATTATTGTTGCTAAGTTTTAGTCTAATATTTGTTGTGACTAATTAACTCATGGTCTACGCATGATATTTTTTTATAAGTGTTAAACAATACTTTTCAACTACTATGTACAGAGAAGGGCCAAACATGAAACACCGGAGGGTAGGACCATTTTGGCATTTAAGTTGTTATGAAATCCAACAACCTTATGAGGCCCTTCAAACCAAATTGCATGTACCACGAGCAGTTAAAATGTATTATAATAACACTTTATATTTCACTTACAAGAGTGTTTAGCAAAGAACCAGGCTCTATGCAGGTGGAACTTCTCAGCCGAAATCACTTCTTCTCGGAGCCGTTTGATGCTCTGGGACTTGCTTCTAGCACTTGGGAAGTACTAGGGAATGGTAGCGGTTAAGAAGGATGTTTGAGAGAAAACGAATGGGAAAGGTGTGAAGAAAATGGAAGAACGTCACACCTATTTATAGGTTGGACCCTTTGGACTATGTGTTAGATTAGTGTCTAAGTCCATAACTATAATTGGTATGTACTTGAACTGACTTGGCATGGTCCATTTGGGTTGCATGGCATCGGAACATTTGGATAGACCGTTTGTGAGAAGAGGACATTTGTGACATATTAATATATTATAAGTTCTAATATATTAATATGAAATCATGTTATTTAATTAGTATTGATCAAGAATTCATTTGGACTTAATTTAGTGATCAAAAGAGACTAATTAAATATATGGGTATTGATTGTGTAAATCATTCATTCTTATATATGTTGTCTTATGATCCATGATTCCTTATGTTGGGTTTAACCCATATGGTGACCCATGGATACTCCATGGAGGTTAAAACCCATGGAGCATAAGGAATGGGTAAAGTCATGGGTTACATGGTGTAACCATAATGTGCACACTATATAAGGACCCCTTTAGCTCAAACAATTGGCACTAGTGATACCTATATGAGGGCTAGACGATTTGAGCATGAGTGTCTTCTTCTCATGGTTATTCCAAGTGTTGGTGATGTTGTGTGAACCATTTGAGGTGTCACACTTGAGGCACTAGGCTCTCGAGCTTCATGGAGTCAAGCTACATCAACAAGGTATGTATTATATCTATTTTATTACCCAAGTTTCAAAGATTGTATGCTAGTTAGGGTAATACCTTGGAATATTCATATTTTCATGTATAATAGAGAAAACATAGATCCAAGGTATTTAGGGTTGCATCTACACCATAGGAGTGTTAGAATGCTCAAAACCCAACAATGGTATCAGAGCCTAGGCTTGTTTTCTTGTTATACTTGCAAAATTGGCTGAAAAATCAAAGTTTGTTGATGTCTGCTCAGCAGACTCGCCGAGTCCATGAAAGGACTCGATGAGTCCAAGTCTAAACTCATCCAACTCGCTGATTTGGTTCATGCACTCGACGAGTTGGACCCCCAGACAACATATCTTCGACTGTTTTGGCTGGAATTAGACTAAGAACATTACCCTAAGCAGTTTTTAAACTTATAAACCTGTTTTTGATGTGGTAATGTTCATGCTAATACAATTTCAAATATAACTGTCAATAGATTCATGTTTTGTATTAGTTTAATGGTTAGTCTAATTACATGAAAAAGTTTGATTGAATTATCTTGTTCATTATGAGTTGCTTAGATTAATACAAAAGTTATGTGAAATTGTTGTTTCCAATCCAATTAATCTAAGAGTTGGTTCTAAAATGTGTTTTTGTAACCTATCCTCAAATTATATGAAAAGTCAGATTTTAGATTCATAAAACTCATAAATATTTCCATAGGTTATGAATAAAGAAAAGTCATATTCTTTTAATAGTTTAAAGTCTTCCATAACTTGTCCTCAAGTGATGGAACTTGAAGAGTTTTTTGAATTAAAACTACTTTAAACACATAAGTTGTGGAATTGAATAGTTTTGAATAGTTTCAAAACTTGCACTCATGTTTTGGAATTTGTAAAGTTTTCCCATATGAATACTTTAATTCCATGTTAAGCCCTTAGAATTTTAAAAGTTAAAATTCAACCCTTATACTTTATAGTATTATAAGTTAATAATATCTATATATATATATATATATATATATATATATATATGTATATATATATGTATATGTATATATGTATGTATAAGAGCAATTCGTCTTACCATTAGTAGGTCTCATTCACGAAGCCAGTCTATAAGAGGGTATAAGGTTACTGCCTATAAAATGACAGTTTAATGAGTGTCCACTCTCACCTACCGCTTCCTTGACCGGTGGAGGGTCGTTAGCCGAACTGGTAGTACAAGGACTATAATTCTCCCTTCATTATAAGTATAATGATAAATACTAAGTAACTAAACACTTATAAATTATCAATCTTAATTACTTAGGAAAATCTGAATATGGTGCTAATCCATGAAATTACACTTTGCACTTTGTTTGAGGTGTTAGTGGAGCGTGTGTGGTTAACCGGCACACTAATTGGTTTTAACAAAGTAGGCAAAGGGTTTCTGATAGTTTATCATAAGCCGGTGGAGCGTGTACGGTTAACTGGCACATCAGTTCAGTGACAAACATTTAAGATTACCAAAGTAATTTTCATGGTTACTTCACACCTTGTTTTGTGATCCTCGGCATCCCAGTCACAAAACCTGAAGGTCACACTCGAGATTGAAACATGCCATTGAAAATTTTAATCAATCTCAAAAGAATCTAGGAGTTCCAAAACCAATTAAAACCTAGTAATACATTTCGTTTATCTTGCTGGAAATTGGTGAATCATCATTCACCTACCTTCAAATATTTTATAGCTTGGATTACAGCATCCCTCTTCCAAGTTATAAAATAGTTTGTTGGGTCCTAGCCTTAAAATTTCATATTGGGTGTTATATTAAGGAGTTAAATTAACTAACTTGAATTTCTCCCAATGTAGATGTCTGGTTCAAACAAAATGATCTTCCCAAATCTGATGGAAATCATATTTCCCTTCCTCCTCCCCCTTTAATTATTCTCCCTGACCCACAAGCTCAAAGGCTTGAAAATTTCAAGATCACTCAATCACTACTCACAATGAAACATCAAGATGGAAGTCCTGTGTGCACTTATGTCTTAGGAATGAAGTCACAAAATGACAGGTTGAGAATCTTGGGTTTCGTTGTCCCAAGGAAGTTGGCTATTGACTAGGTTCTTCAGTCACTTCCTAAGTCATATAGTAAGTTTATTAAAGACTACTATGTGATAGATCATGACATGACCCTAATAGATATTTCTTACTTGCTTATTGCTGCTAAATCAGAAATGATGTGGCGCAATAGTCAAGCAAATATATATGGAAGGTCTATTTCTTAAACTTCCATGGACATAGACAATGGTAACACTGAAAGTCCAGAAAAACTTTCTCTTCCCAATGGAAAGGGATCGACCTTGGTCAACCTATTTGACCGGAAGGTAAAGAGAAAGTTTAAGTCTGGGATAGCTACTTGTACCATTCCCGAAGAGTCTATATGTATTCATTGTGAAGAAAAGGGGCATTGGAAGCGAAGCTGTCCTAGCTACCTGAAAGAAAGAAGAATCAAAAGGTTTGACTCTGCTTCAGGTAAGTCCACTATCTAACTCTGTTAAGTTCCCAGTTGATGATTCTTAATACAGAATGTGACTCGGTTGAATTTTGATATTTAGTAGGATCAAGCAAAGGGAAGGAAATTTAAAGAAAGAGTATGTTGAATCTGATCGCGTAGATGGATTTCTATTGCATGGTTTAAAGATCGGATTCTTGAGCTACTTCTTAGGAGTTATGATAGATTGCTAGGAAAAATGTAATTGCATAGTTTTCATTTCAAATTGCATTGTAAGGAAAAGTTTTTTCTGCATTTTTATAAATAAATAAAAGTTTTACTTTATTTTATATCTCATTACAATGGCATTTATGAAAACTTGATGTTTGTATGTTTCTAGCAATATTGGAAATATGAATTTGATTCTTTCATTTGTGGTAGTGTCTAAATTTACCAAGTAAGGAAAAGAGTCTTATCACCCAAGGTTCAATTGGACCGAAGTTTTAAATCATGCAAGTTGTATAGTATGATGAATAAGAAGTTTCATTTTTGGAAAATTAAGACTAGTTCCTTGTTTACATGTATATGTGACTCAAGAGAAGGACCAAGGGATCAAGTACACATTCTTGTGAACTAGCCAAAGTCCACCACAAAAGATGGATAAGACTATTCGTCATGATTTACTAAGGTTTAGTAAATATGGTTATACTTACAAGATTAAGTATAATTCTGAGACATTGGAAAAGTTTCAATGTATGGCAGAGCGAATAAGAAGAATCAAATTAGGCAGAAGGATAAAATTTTCTCAAATCTGAAAAGATGGGAGAGTACTTTAGTATCATGTTATATGATCATATTAATGATTTAGAGACCTTATCACAATTCATCCTCTAAGTGCATTCTGATAGCTAATAAGAGGAGTTATGAATTGTTGAAATGGTTAAATCAAGAAGATGAGTCATACTTCGGTTCAAAACAAGTCTTAGAGTCATACTCCAAGATTGTAAGTTGAGTGACATATCTTAAAGAAAGTTTTATAACACGTGTCAAATATAAGAGTAAAAGTGTCCAACTCTTGTACATTTGAAATTGATAAGTTGTGATGTTTTGGATAAAACAAAGACCAACTAAGACAAATTGTGTGAAGTGTTTGTCTTGATAAAGAATCCGCACTATCTTTTGAATATTTGTCAAGAGAGTCTTATATGTCAAGAGGACAGTGGGAGTCTTAAAGATCCTAAAATAGTTTCAAGAACTAATCAAGAATAAAACCTATATTTCATCACTAGCACACGACTAGAGGCTTATAACCTATCATGTTGACATTTATGTGCCCCATTCCAGTTAAAGTTGGCTATACATTTGAGTTCTACATGCTCTCAATTGTTTTCATAACTACTTGGAAGCAATGGCAGGCCCTTGTACTACCCGATGACAAGAAGATTGCACAAGTTCAGTCCATATGAGTTTGGATTTGTCGCTAACCTAGTCTTGTGATTATGGTTTTGACAAACTCACATGGATAAGAACACATACACCATAAAATCTAAGGTTCATAAGGTTTCTCTCCGATTCATGAAAATGATGGTGAGGAAACACTTCCACCAAGTAGATTTTAAGTAAGATAGCAATTGTGATTTTTGCATTCTCAAAGTCATTAGTTGAGCATGTGTGGTTAACCGACAAACTAACATGGACTTATGAGAAATGGAAAAAGTCTAAACAATCGATACTATGATTATGGCATCCCTTTTCCTAGTTATAAAATTTTTTAGACACACCTGTGAGCTATCTATGATAAGGTGTATGATTTTGATAAAGTCTTATCAAAGCAATCTCATATCAGAAATATGAACTTTGGTAAGAAAGTCAATAAAGTATTGACTTCTAGAAGTCCAACTTTTTATGGATACATGTCAAAACTAGTGGGAGCATAAGTGTTATGCTAATAATCATCATGTTAGCGGGAGCATGATAATTATGATAAGTATTGCAAGTTAGCAATGTTAATTATAGAAAAAAAAAGTTTCAATCCATGAGGTTGCAGGGGTTGAAAAAGTTGTTTTGATATAATTAAAAGAGAGGAAATTATACTTCATTTCAATTCTAAAAGGCTTATATTGAGATTTTAATCATTCTAAAAAGGCTTAGATTGAGATTTTAATCATCTTTAGTCAAGAATATATATATATATATATATATATATATATATATATATATATATATGGATTTTATGTTGGTTTGGTTCAACTTAAGAAAATTCTATATATTACGTTCTCAAAATTCGATTATGATTACGGCATCCCTCTTCATAGTCAAATTTTGAAAACATGGCAAATCAAAAAATATTGTAGCAAAAGACTAGTCTAGAATCATGCCTTTATGTGAGACATCATGAATCGTGTCCCATTTTCTTTGGGTACATGATCGATTGCATGTGCTATAATATTTATCCTTTCTAATTTTTCAAAATGCCTGGGGCATTAAAAAGGGGGAAAAGGTCTAGAATTGGATACGACTAAAATGATTAAGCAATTGTCGAGGACAATCTAAGGTTTACCAAAGATTGATTACTCAAGGACAGTTGGAAGTATAATGTTAACTTTGGAAGGACCATATTGACAAATTCTGAAAAAATGCAACTCTTGTTCAGAAATGACAGTCAAAATGGGAATATGGAGTTGTCTCCATAGATGGAAGCAATCTGTGTAAGATTAGAAAAACTTAATGTAAGAAGCATGTTCAAAGCAATGTACTTTGAATATGAGACTTTGTTTCGATGGAGTAGATCGTCATTGGAATACCCTATAATGATTATTGACAAGTCTTTGTTACTTTGTACATATTCATTACAAGAGGGTAGTGCATATAAGTTTAAAATCTAACAGATTTCGATAAATGATAAGAATTTGGAATTCTTACATTTACGATAAGGATTTGGGAGTGTGAAATTAGAATCATTGACATTATGTTCAGTTGGTTTATTTCACAAAGTAAGGATCATAGACAAATATAGAGTGCATACTTGGTGTATGGCAAAGCTATTGTTTAGAAACATAGTGTACATGCTTGGAGGATGGGACAACTAGTGTTTTTAATCATGGTATAATTTGATAAAAGTGAAGCAATGAATAATGAGTAATCAATATGATGATAAATAAAAAGTGTTCTATTTATATTCATAGGTTTTGATACTATATTGGATTCAATTATTCTTGTGTTTCATTTTGCATGTTTTGACTTCTAGAATAAACTAGGTCATTCTTCCCGAATGACTAAGTTATTCAAATCATCCATAGTCGGTCATATGTTGGAAGTAGATATGAATCAAGATTGTCATGAGTTGGCTTGTAGATGTCTAAGATGTTGGACATAGCAAGAGTTTCTACAACACTCATGAGTGCTCCATAGGAGTGTTAGATTGCTAGTTAGGGTAATACCTTGGAATATTCATATTTGCATGTATAATAGAGAAAAAACATAGATCCAATGTATTTAGGGTTGCATGTACACCATAGGAGTGTTAGAATGCTCAAAACCCAACATTGTGATGGGTATAGCCTCAGAGTACGTTGGATGTACTTGGTATGTTGTGCATATGAGGAGCTGTGTTGTGCGTACAAGGTCCAGATATCATCTTCGCGTGCGAAGCCGTAGAGAGAAAGCGAGGGCTAGGATTCTTCCATGTGTCATTCCTCGCATCAGCCTATTCTCAACTTCTAAATCCCGTACCTTTCGCATACAAGCTCCATTTTTGACTTTCTTTATATCCACACGTAGGTAGCGACGTAATCTACAACTTTAGTTTAGACACCGTCAACTAATTTTGACTTTATATTTAAAGTTATATTTTATCAGACTTAGATAGATAAAGTCCATTAATATTGTTTTGAATTTTAAGCTTAAGAGTTGTAACTAGCATTACATCAATTTGGAACATTGTTGGTGTCTCAAGGGTTCATCCTCACTCCATCAACTTCCAAGCCTCCCATAGAGGACTCAAAGTGCTTCAAAGATTGTTACCACTTCTTCCTTCTATGGTTGTGTTGTAAATCTTTCTTTTACTTGCACGATGATCCATGGTGGGTGATAAAATGTTTATGTTATTTATAAAACTCAAGTCTTTCGTTTTCCATTATTTGTAGTTTTGAAACTAAGTTTTAAATAAAACCCAACAACTGGTATTAGAGTCATATTAAAAGCTTGGTTAGATTTTTTTGATTTATGAAAATATTAGTTTTTAGAGAATATAGATAACTTGTTTTGTATTAAAACAAGTTTATACATATTTTATTTGACAACTTTATAATTATTATTTTATGTGAAAAAACTTACATGCATTTTCTATCACTTTAAGTTTTCTTAGAAAAAGAAAGGTTCTTTTATGTCTATATGTATTTTTGAGTGCATAAAGAAGCCTTGGACCATTTGTGTTGTTGTTTGTGTGAATTTGTTGAAAATTATTTGTAATATTCTTTTATTAATAAAATATGTAATAAAAGTAGCTAGTTCTTATTCTTGTTATTTTTTATGTATTTTAGACTAGGTTTATTTTATAAAAAAATGTAACAAGATAAATATGGAGGCCATTTCTTGAAGAACTATGGAGACCCACGGTATTGTAAAGATTTTGTAAAAGTTCATAACTTTTATAAAGTTTTTATAAAATTACAACAAAATTGGTTGTCATTGCAAGTGGGAGCTTGAAGATCACATTAAGAACAAGTTGTAATATTTAGTACCTTTGTCCCTTAGGAAGGACTTAACACTTTTGTGTTGGCTCACAAAATTGTTATATACTTTAAGGCTTGTTTATGTCAAATGCATGTTTGTGCTGTTTATTTTTCAAGTAAATATTTCGTGTGGTTGATAATTTAGTTTTTCACAAACCCAAACTATTTGTTTGGAAAAAATAAACGTCACAAGGAATTTGGATTTCAAAATATAAAAATGGACATTGGATGTAACATATTCTAGCCATAAAATAAAAACCGGTTTTGTAAAATTGTTAATTACGACAACTTTTGAAATATTGAATTATAAGTGTAAAAACCATGTTTTTGTGACTTATTCAAACTCTAAAGTATTATTTAATAAAAAGAAATTTTATTAAACAATATTATAAGGTTCTAAATTTCTCAAACACAAAATTAATATTAGGTTTAAATTTTAAAATTGAACCAAGCCGAAATATAAAAATCGGGTTTTTTTCTAATAACCTTAAAAGTGATTTTTTTAGAAAATTGATACCATGACATATTGGATGCATGCATTTGTCATGATATTACATGTTTTATATAAAATAATAAAACATTCAAATCCCTTTTTCCAAAATGCAAGTCTATGCCATCCAATTTTAGAAACATTTGCACATCACTAGTATAATGTTAGTGGGATAATGGATACCTAACCATTAGTATCATCTTTTGATGGCCAAAGTATTTTTTCGATTTCTATAACCAAGTGATAGGCCAATTATACAAGTTTCTCTAATTGGATGACTTGATTTGAAACCTCTGATAAAGGTCACCTAAGCAAGAGTGTTCCAAAGCATAGATGAGACCAAACATGTCAAATTAACAAATGGATTGTTAAGGGTCTCATACAGCTAGGAATTACAAATGGTGTAATTAATACAAGTTATTTACCTTGTTAAAATGGAGTAAATAGGATAAAGGATACCTAACCATTTATTTGATTTGTAACTTTGATCCTAGACTTTAAATAAATAATGTTTTTGGAAACAAAAGGGTATTGTTATTTAAAGAATTAAATATTAAATGAAAAATTTGTTAAAATTTTGTAGATGGCTCCACCAACTACTACACCACACCACCCAATGAACATTCGGTCAATTTTTGACAAAGAAAAACTCAACCACTCCAACTTTTTGGATTGGCTTAGAAATTTAAGAATCATTTTGAAACAAGAAAAGAAAGATTGTTGTTAGATGCCATTTTATGCATCTTATAGGATAGTTTTTATCATCATTTTAGCAAAATATTTTATACATTTTCATGTCATTTAGATAAACAATGTTCAACTCATGTATTTCGTTAGAATTCCCGTACTGCTCATGTTTTTATGTCAATTCTAGATAGTTCGAGTGGAGAAGTGCTTTGGGAGCAGTTGGATGCGCGTTTGGAGCTTTAAATGGAGCTTGGAACTTATGGAGTATGTTGAGGAATGCTTGCAAGATGATGTGGTCAAGAAACATTCGATCGAATTGATCACACGAAGATAGAATCTACAATCTAAAGTTAGAGGATGTTGCTGGCAGCTTTGACCCCTTGACAGTATTTTGACCATATATCGAGAACTGTAACTCCGATTGACACGATTCACAATGATCTGAAAAGTATACGAAATTTCGGACGTCTTAGGCACTACATGCGATCGTATGAAGTCCATCAATGCGATCACATGGAGCCTTCATGCGATCGCAGGTTAGGTCGCAACATGGATTCGAGGTTTTTAGTGCCGAAAGTTCATCCGAAAGTGAAAAATGAAAACTTGCGATCGCAGGTTGTGTACATGCGATCGAAAGTTGGCCAAAAAGTGCCAAATCAGCATCCTACTTCATAAAAAAGGCACGAGACGCATTTTCTTCAAAACCTACGATCGCTGGTTATGTCCATGTGATCACATGCACGACGCTTTTGCTGTTGGACGTATAAATAGACCATGATAGCATTCTAGTAACCTAACTTTGGTGATTCTAGAGGTACCAGACGACGAAAATACGATTTTGGAGGTGTTTCTTCTCCGATTTCAATGATTTATAAACATCTGAAGACCGTAGATCATCTCCTTCAAGCAGATTAGTAAGATTAGTTGTTTGATGTCTCTTTTCATTTGTTTTTATCAGATCTTAGCCATGTCTTGCTAAAACCTTAGTTTTCAGTTCTGCAAAAATGAGTACTTTTCAAGTGATTGATCATTAGATCTAGTTTTTTATTTGTGTTTCTATCTAGATTCTTCAGTTTTGTTCTTAATGAATGTTTGGTTTTAATTCTTGTTAGTCTGATCACCTAGCTAGGGTTTTATCATTCCAGTTAATCAGTTATAGAATACGTAATTGTTCTTGTCAACTGGTAATAAGTAACAAGTAATAAATCGGTTCTGTGTTTGGGATTTGACTTTATTATAAACTGTAAAAATCATATATTTACGCTTCCGAGCTTATGATAATTATTGGATATTGCTGGGAATTTTACATAGATTATAATGCAACTTTTTTGATCTTAATTAAGAGCTTGTTTAATTGAACAGTAAAAATTTAGGGTTAATTAAAGAGCTTGTTTTGATTAACTAGTTTAGGTAAAAGAGAAATTACTAGAGGTTGTTAGTTTTTCTCAGTACTAGCTTAAATAGAACGCATCTCAAATAACCAGGTCAATGTTGATTGCATGATTAGGAAAGTTGCAACAGAGTTGAAACCGTTTTTATTATTGATTTTCGTTTACTTTATTATCACTGCATTTTTAGTTTTTAGTTTATAATTACCCCCCCCCCCTTTTATATTCTATTTCTTGACTAGATGTGTCTGATGCAAAAAGGCATTGACTTTTAGGTTGTGTCCTTGAGGATTTGACCCTGGTTCTCTATGCTATCTTTTTAGTGCATTCCAAGCAATGATAAATTTATTTGTTTAATATGTGTGCGACTGCATGTTAACAACTATGTCCTTGAAAAACAAACCCCTGATGAACAACCTTCTCTCCCAAAGGTTGCATATGATGCATGGCTAAAGGATATAGAGGATTCACTTGATGTTTCGTGTCTTATGCTTGCCTCTATGGTTCCCGATCTTCAGCGGGACCTAGAACACTACACTGCCTTTGACATGATTGAACATCTCATGAAAATGTTTGGTAAACAATCTAGACTCGAAAGGTTCGACACTATGAGAGCACTCCATGCCATCAAAATGGAGCAGAGTGCGAATGTGCGCACACATGTTCTCAAGATGAAAAGTTACATGGATCAATTAGAGAGATTGGGCTCTCTGTATCCACAAAATTTGGCTACATATATCATTCTTAACTCTTCGCCAAAGTATTACAATGCTTTCATCATGAACTATAACATGAATGGATGGGACAAACCTATCTCTGAGTTGCACGGGATGCTATAAACTACAGAAAAGAATATCCTAAGTAAAACCCCCCAAGTGCTCATGATTAGGGATGGAAAGGTCAAAAAAGAACAAAGGAAATAACTTCAAGGGAAAGCCACAAGCTGGCAAGGGAAAATGGAAGAATGCTCCCCAAATCCCACCACCCAAGAAGACAGAAAAGGTTGCCAAAGATGACACATGCTTTGAGTGTGGAGTTGTTGGGCATTGGAAAAGGAATTGTCCTAAGTACCTTGCTGAGTTGAAAAACAAGAAGTTCGGGGAAGGCCCTTCAAGTATATCCATTTTCATGATTGAAATGGAATTATTTATTTTTTCCTCTAACACTTGGGTGTGAAACTCATATTTGTAATTCGTTGCAGGGGTTCAAAAAGAGTAAGGAACTAAAAGCAGCCGAGATGGTATTGCATGTCGGAAATGGAGCACGTGTTGCGGTCCAAGCTTTAGGAAACTTTGATTTATGCTTACCATTAGGTTTGTATTTGACATTAGTCAATGTGTGTTTAATTCATTCTATTACTAGAAATATCATTTTAGCTTCACATTTGAGAAAATTTGGTTATGATTTTAAATTTGTTGATGATAACATTCACTCCTTCTTGAAAGGAATCCTCTATTTTGAGGCTAGGCCAATAAATGGAATTTATGAATTAAACATAGATGTCACCTCAAACAATAAGTCATGTTATCATGTTAGCATCAAAAGGCTCAAACCAGAGTTGAATCAAACATGTCTATGGCATTGTCGCCTTGGACATATTAACAAGAAGCGCATAAACCAACTCCAAAAGAGTGGAATTTTGGGGGAAAATGACATTGAGTCATTCGACATATGAGAATCTTCTTTATGTAGCAAGATGAAAAAATCCTCTTTCTCTGGAACAAGTAAAAGGGCAAGTGTTTTATTAGTCATCATACTCGCTGATGTATGTGGACCTTTCAAAACAATCTCTAGATACGGTTAGAGATCTTATATCACCTTCACCAATGACTTAAGTCATTTTGGTTATATGTATTTGATGAAACATAAACATGAATCATTTAAAAATTTTAAATTGTTTCAAAGTGAAGTTGAAAATCAACTCGACAAAACAATCAAAATCCTTCGTTCGGATAGAGGAGGCGAGTACTTGAGCCAAGAGTTCCAAGACCATCTAAGGAGTCGTGGGATTATCTCACAACTCACTCCACCTAGAACATTACAACTTAATGGTGTTTATAAAAGGAGAAACCAAACCTTACTTGATATGGTTTGATGTATGATGAGTCAAAGTACACTTCCTTTATCATTTTTGGATTTATGATTTACTCACCGCAGCCCGTATCTTAAATATGGCACCAACTAAGAAGGTAGATAAAACACCTTATGAGATGTGATATGGGAAACCTCCATCCTTATCTTATATGAAAGTTTGGGGATGTGAAGCTTATATTAGACAAGAGACTTCTATCACACTTGAGCCTAGAGTTACCAAATGTATCTTTGTAGGCTATCATAAAGATTGTTTAGCAGATTACTTCTACATCCCTAGTGAGAATAAGATCTTTATTTCATGAAAAATTGAATTCCTAGAAAGCAAGTTTCTAATGGATGAGGCTAGTGGGAGGCGAGTGGAACTTGAAGAAGATTAATAACCTCAACCCGATGCATCTTTAGTTGGCACTAGTGTTGAACAAGTGGTTGTTGAAGATGAAGAGATTATTGTCCTTCAACCTACTAAAACACAAGGCATTCCCCGATCCGATAGAACTCATCATGAACCTGAGATATATGAATTTCTCATTGACGGGTGCTTCGTAATCACGAATGATGGTATGCCGGTCAGTTACCATTATGCAATGTCAGATCCTAAATCTGAAAAATGGCTTGAAGCCGTGAATGCTGAGATGCAATCCATGAGAAAAAATCAAGTTTGAGACTTGGTTGATCTTCCTCCCAATAGAAAGACTATTGGAAGTAAGTGGGTCTTCAAGAAGAAGACTGACATGGATGGCAACTTACACACATTCAAATCAATATTGGTTGCTAAACGATTCACTCAAACTCATGGGGTTGATTATGATGAAACATTTTCACCGGTCACTATGATTAAATCAATTAGGATACTACTTTGCATAGCTGCATGTTATGACTATGATATATGGAAAATGGATGTCAAAACCGTTTTTCTAAACGAACACTTGGAAGAAGATGTCTATATGGTTCAGCCCAAAGGTTTGATCGAATGAATGCATCCTAATATAGTGTGTAAGCTCAAGAGATGAGTTTATGGTAAAGCATCTCGTGAATAGAATCATAGTTTCGATGATGAAATCACAAAGTATGGTTTTATTATACATGAAGATGAATCGTGTGTTTACATGAAAACTAGTGGGAGCCAGGTGACATTTTTGGTCCTATATGTGGATTGGCATATTAATCATGGGAAATCACATTCCAGCTTTACAAGGTGTAAATACTTCTCTTGGAAACTGTTTCTTAATGAAGGACCTAGGTAAGGCACAATACATTCTTGGAATCGAAATCTATAGAGATAGATCAAAATGATTAATAGGTCTAAGCCAAGGTACATATGTTGAGAAAGTATTGAAATGGTTCAATATGGAAAACTCTAAGAGAGGATTTGTACTCATGGCACATGGCATGTACTAAGTTCATCTCAATGTCCTAGCACAAAGGATGAGATAGACAAGATGAAAGATATTCCATATGCTTATGCAATTGGATCCATCATGTATGCCATGAATTGTACAAGACCTGATCTTGCTTATGCTATGAGCATGGTAAGCAAGTTCCAAAAAAGTCCAGGGGAGAGTCATTGGAGAGATGTGAAGAACATTCTAATGTACTTATGAAGAACTAAGGATTTGTTCCTCGTCTATGGTGGCGTGGAAGATAGCTTAAGTGTAAAGTTCTACATTGATGCTTCCTTCACAACCGATCGAGATGATTGCAAATCGCAATTAGGATATGTGTTTATTATCAATAAGTTGTTGTGTCTTGGAAAAGCTATGAGAAAAGTGTTGTTGCACAATCTACTATATAGTCAGAATACATTGCTGCTTATGAAGCTGCACAAGAGGCTGATTGGATAAAGAAATTCATTGGGGATCTAGGGGTAGTCCCTACCATTCATGACCCCTAGACATTTTCTGAGTCTGTGAGGGTGTTATTGCTTTGGCAAAAGAACCCTGATCACATAAGATGACCAGGCATATTAGCCGCAGATTCAACTTCATCCGGTATAAAGTTGAAGAAGGTGAAATTAGTATTTGCAAAGTTCACACTGATCAAAATTTGGCGAACCCTTTCACTAAGCCTCTTCCTCAAGCAAAATTTGAAGAATATACTTGAGGAATAGGACTTTTATATTCTAGTGATTGCATTTGATCTATGTATTAGTATTGAATATTGGAACATTATATAACATCATCTATTGTAATGACTATGATATATATGGCATATGATATTTTCATCAAATATTTGTTGTGTTCTTTATTAACATGTTTAATCCTTGAGTAAATTTATTCACTCTAAAACTCCTTAGTCAGTTATTATTGTGGGAGCAATAATGAAATAAGACTAACATGAAATGAGATGGTTGACAAAGCGTTGTAACCAGTTTCATAGGTACTTATTAGAGAGTAAGTAATGGAGTGACCCATTCAAGACCACTTCATGGATCACTGTCTTGAATGAAACTTGATAAAAGGTAACATATGTATATCCTTAACACCTGAGATACATATATGGGACTTGAGTATGGGGAATATTATGATTTGATGTAGCAAAAGTTGTTCTTTTATCAGGCAGTTATAAAAGTTATTATCAGGCGTGATGTAAACCACGCAAGAGACATATGTAGTCAAGATGGGATTTGTTCCTCTTATTTGTTGACAGTTAGACATCTAGGGCCTGATGTGAAGTTGAGAACTTATATGAGATTGACTACGATCCATATCTCATGTTTAACATGATTTCTGTAGCTAAGGGATAACCGATAAACTTACCTTACTCACCAACTGTATCCTTGGGGCTTCTGGGGAATTGGGCATTGATGGAATGACACTATATTATATGTTGTTGGGGGTAGTGAAATGTTGCTTATGTTCACCACTGTCTATATCAATTTGACATGAGTCTTGCGTAAGTGGGAGAATGAAAGATCTAGTATGCTCAAGAGTCATATTAAAATGATATTGCTAAATAACATATGATCCTAAGGGTCACACTAAGGTTCGAGGTCGGGTGGTACCCGATGAAGGAATGCATGTTTAGTTATACTTGTTGTCTTTGTGATACTTGTATGTGGTTGGTAGGGAGGTAAGTGTGGGCGGGGTCCCGTATTGCATCACTAGCTGAGTGTGGACGGGGACCCATATCTCATTATTAGCATAGTAGGTGTGGGGCCCATGATAGGCGTGTTGGATTAGGTGTCTAAGCCCATAACTATAATTTGTATGTACTTGACCCGAGAGTAGCATGGTCCATTTGGGTTGCATATCACTAGGACAATTTGTGGATGGATATTTGACTAAGAGGTTATTTATGATTTATTAATATATTATAAGTTCAAATATATTGATATGAAATCATATTATTTAAATAGTATTGATCAAGAATTAATTTGGAACTAATTTAGTGATCAAAAGAGACTAATTAAATTAACGGGGACTGATTATATAAATCAATGATATATATATATATATATATATATATATATATATATATATATATATATATATATATATATATATATGGTTTGGACTATAGATCCATGATAGGCTAAGTTTATGTAACTTCCATGAAGAGTTAGCCAACATGAAACACGGATCATAACCCAAGAGTATGGATTAGGGTTTAATCCATGACTCTTGGATTCCTATATATATATATATATATATATATATATATATATATATATATATATATATATATATATATATATATATATATACACTAAACCCTATGGCTAAAATCGGTTACATAATGTGTTCTTGGAGAAGCATAGCTAATTTGTATGCGTAGAAACCTCTCTCAAGTCATCCAATTATTCAAGGGTGTGTTGTGAACCGTTTGAGGCATCAAACTTGGGGTGCTATGTTCTTAAAGGCCAAATACTTCAAGCTACAACAAAGAGGTAATTATTCTTACTATATTATATGATTCAAATGTCAAATCATATGCTAGTTGTAGGCTTATGCTTTGGATATTTCATTGCATGTATTATTAGAGAAAACATAGATTCAAAGCATTAGGGTTGTATGTGCACCATAGGATGTTGTAGTATACTAAAACCCAACAAAGTGAGGCCTTATGACGAGAATATGTAGTATTGTGTATGATCCTTTTTGTGCTAGCATGACTATATGTTATTGTATGTATGTGTATAGTGGGTGGGGCCCAGAGATAGGTGGGGCCTAGAAAGAAACAGATTTGTATAACAAGTTGGGCTCGATGCCAAGCGGGGATTGATGCTAGGCGAGGCCTGATGCTCAACTTTGTCCGATGTCAGGCGGAGCCCGAGGAAGGGTCGGAGGCCCAGTATATGTGATTATGTGTATGGTATGTGGTAGCCTGGGGAGAATCACTAAGCTTCGTGCTTACAGTTTTCAGTTTTGGTTTCAGGTACTTCCAGTAGCAAGGGGAAGAGCTCGGGATGACTGCAGTGCACACACCATTTATTCAGCCTGGGATGTTTTTACTCTGATATATTTGGCAGATGTTTATGATGTTTTGAGAATAATGATTTATGACTTTATGTAATGTTTTGATAATTATTGTTTTACTAAGGATTTAAAATGAAAATTTTGGATCGTATTTTTGGGATGTTTCACTGAATCATATTAAATTTAAGGCTTAAACACATACACGCAAAAAAGAAATCGAAATTGGAGACATCAAACAAAAGAATTAAGGCTCAAATCAGCTCAATCATAACTTACAGGTTCAACCTTCGAACACACACACACACAAACACACAAAATTTTCTGATATCATGAAATCAGAAAAGAAAATAAGAACTCAACAGTGGAGACAACGAAGAATAGAACGTGGGCTCAAATTTGTAAAATCAAAACTTACCCTTGTCGTCACTGCCTTGTTGCTCCAAAGTGGAGGTTGTCTTGTTGCGTTGGTGAGTAGAAATCAATGAGAAATAGCAAACATGGGAAGTAGTGTCTGATTTTTGACAGTGTATACGAAAAAGGACAAACCAAAGAGAGAAAAAGAAGTGTGATTTGCAAAGGTCGAGTGGAAACTAGGATACTCTTTAGAGAAACGGGTTATCGATTGATCCCTAATCGACTACAGAAGAAGCAGAGATGCAAAATAACGGAAGTGTTGATCGAGTGAAGAAAATTCGACAATCCGTCCACTAAAGATGTGCTTCAAGCACAATTTGGGTTACTCCACTTGGCTTATAAGGTGTCTAACAAGGTGTTTCTTACAAGGATGTATTTTGTTTAATCTCAGACATATACTAACTCGTCGATAAAAAAAAGAACAATAGGGAAGAATGAGAGTGGTAAGGGAAGCGGTGGAGGAGTAGGTGGCAAATGAAACCAAAATGTATCCGGCTAAAACCACACAACTGAAGGCTTCAAACAAAGTGGTATTGGAGCCAGGTATTGTTCCTAAACCACCACACAAATTAATATCTATAATAATTATTATCTTATTCTTAGAGTAAATTATAGGAATGGTCCCTATGGCTTGGGATAATTTGTGTATTTTTCCCTAAATTATTTTTTTAACTTAGAAGCTCCCTACTGCTTGTTTTTGTTACGTGCTTGGTCCCTGTCTCACCTAAAGGATTATTATGCCCTTATTAATTTCTTTTTTAATTAATTTTATTATTTATATTAATTTAGTTTATTATTGTAAATGAGAAAAAAAAGGTGTGTGGATCCCACTCTTTTACTGCCTCTCTCAATACCCTTGGTCGATTGATCATTCTTCATCATCATCACCGACCTCCCCCGTCCTCAACCCTCTGTTATTTTCTCTATAGACTTGAAACTACACCCTCCTCTATCTTCAGCATCGAGTATTCCCTTCATCCACTCCTCACCACCCACCTCTTCATCATTGATAGAATCCCGACTTCAAAATTACCCCTTTGTGACCTAGATATCGTTGCAATACTATTACTTAAGTTTTTAAGTATGATGTCAAGTGTATCTACATAAATTGAATTTCAAGTTTCAATTTATGCTCCATGTATGATTCGTGTTTCAATTTCTTTTTCAATTTTGATCTTAGATTTCATAACCAATTTATGCTTCAATAGTTGTATGAAATATCTCAATCCAATTCTTAATGATAAATATTATATATTATGTCAAGGCTTATTGATAAATTTAATTTTAGATGCAGGTATGCAATGGTTTTAACTCTGATGATAGGGTGGATGGTGGCGGTGAAGAATATTGTAGATGGCTTTCTAGGGAGGAGGGGCAGTCACAGACATGAAACGAAAATGGAAGGGGGAATAGGGAAAATGGTGGGGTAGGTAAGGTAATGTAACGCCCGCAGATTCGGGCTAGTCAATTTAGAGACAATAAGCATCAAAAATGACTTTTTAATAGAAGATTATTTAGAATAAATCATCTAAACCAAGTTATATTATATATTACAAGGGTTTCGTACATATAAAGAACGCCGAAATCCGAGTTATAACGAAGAAGTTATGACCCGTCGAAGTTTTACGGCAAAACAGGCACGACACCAGGAATCATAAAAAGTGAATTTATGATAAAATATTTTCTAGCCTTAGCGATCTAAAATAAATTCGTAGTATATGTTAAACCGAAAGTGTGCATAAAAAGAACGTCAAAATCTGAATTTGTATGAGGAAGTTATGATTTTTCTAAGATTTAGCATAACACTAAACAGCCTGGAAATTTGAAATTTAGATCGGTCGATTTTTAGCCAAAAAAATCTAAACGAGAAATGAATATATTGTTAATAGTAGTTTAACGATAAAAAAGACCTTCGAAAACGATGCTCATATGCGAAAGATATGGACGAAGCTTAGTTTCTACTCTTCAAGCGCGACGAATTCGATGCATATTTGTAAATCTGAGATAGAATAAGAATTGGTCGACGAGATCTAAATGAAATTTGTAGTAATCGTAAATACCAATGCATGGATAAAAAGAACATCGAGAATAGAGTTCGTATAAGAAAGATATGGACGAAACTTAGTCTCTACTCTTCAAGCGCGACAAATTCGATACAGATTTGTAAATATGAGCTACAATGAGAATTAGCCGACAGGGTCTAAATGAAAGTTGTAGCACTTGTAAATACCAACGCGTTGATATAAAGAACGTAGAAAACAGAGCTCGTACGCGGAAGATACAGAAGAAGCTTAGAGACTATTCTACAATAAACCCATATAAATAAAGGGTGAATCCTTCATATTTCTCACACCTTTCACCTTCTCTTTCTCTCTCTACTTTCTCTTTCTAAGCCCCCTAACCCCCCTAAGCCTACATAAACCCCTAGCACCCTAAGGACGCCACGAGGCTTCCAGAGTCTCGAGAAAAAGGATATTTCGGTTCGGAAATGCTGCTCCAAACAAAGCCCGATTTTCGAGAAAACCCATTGTAAGTGAGCTACACGTACACTATTTTGAATATAGATTTTAATTAATTATAGTAATGTTATTAGAACCTTATGGTAATTATTTGGGCTATTATTATGAGTTATATAAGTGTTGTTGAAATATCTTTTTAACTACGCGCGGTACGGAGAATCTGGTTTGGAGGGCCGCTTGGGTTGCTGGATTCAGAAGTGTTATATGCCAAAATGATCATGCCCTCCGGTGTTTCATGTCTGGCCCCTGTCTGTACATAGTGGGTGAAGAGTATTGTTTAACGCTTATATAATAGTAATAATAGCTAAAGTATTAATTAGTCTCGGTAAAACGTTAGACTAAACTCTAGTGGTAATGATACTAGGTTTTGTTGAAAGAAATTGTTTTAAAGTAAACAAAGTGTTGTCCGAGAACCGCGTCACCACCTTATCAGGTGAGTGCATAGTTACCTTCATCTTACACATAGATACGAAGTATTTTATATAAAGTACGTGCTATGTGTGAATATTATCTGAATACTTGTTGTCTATGTTGGATGAACGATTTTATACATGCTTCAAATGAATTAAACTGTGTATGTATTTTATATCTACAAAATATGTTGGGTAAAACATGGGTAGAAGAAATATGAGTCAGATGATGAGATGAGAGGTGAACAATGAGAGAAGCCTTATACTCAAATGATGGACCCGTCATCTAGCAGAGTATGGATGACAACCACGGACTATTCTAGATAGTCGAGTGGAACACTAGCAGGCTCGCAACCTATAGGTGTTGTGAACGATGTGTTCACCCAGTGTACTCTAAACCTTGACGACTATGCAGACTTAGTGCCTAAACCTTGGCGATCATGCATACTTGATGCCTAAACCTTGGTGACTGTGCAGACTTAGTACCTAAACCCTCGCGACTATGTGGACTTAGTGCATATTGTATAAACCCTGGCGACTATGCAGACTTAGTGCCTAAACCTGGTGACGATGGACTTCGTGCTAATTCCTTAGGACAATCCTTAAGAATAAATGAATGAAGAATAGCTGATTTTTTGGGTAGATCTTTAAGAGTAAAGAAGATAATGGGGATGAGTAATTGGGTTGATTAATTGTTTGAAGATTAAACATAATAATTATATTATTGTGGGTTGAAAACCCTATGTACTCACCAGGTTTCCCAACCTGACCCACTCAACTTATGTATATCACAGGTATTGATATGAAGTTACATTACACTGAGAGATTAAGGAGATGTAAATCACTAGTAATAATGAATATAAGTTTTGTTTATGCTTATGTTTCTGTATTGACGATGACATCCCAAATGTTTTAAAATGAATAAAAATATTTTTCTTCGTAAATGCCTTGATAACGAATTTATCATGTTTTACTGGGAACAAATTCCACAATATTTTTATTAAAAGATGTACTCTGATCTTTATAAAGCATAAACTAAATCGGTCTTTTCTAGCAATGGAAATGGGGATGTCACAGGTAAAGTGAAGTGGGGGTGTGTTTGTTTAAATAAATTAAAAAATCAATGACAAAATAGTTTTTTTAGGTAAGATAGAAACTATTATTTAACCAAAAAGTTTATTATTTAAATAGGAAAAAATGATGGGGTATGTAAGGTAACGTGGAGGAGTGGGGTTGGGGGTGTGTTTATTTAAATAAATTAAAAAATCAAGGATAAAAAAATGTTTTTAAGTAAGATATGGACCAAACATGTAACAAAAACAAATTGTAAGGATCTTCCGAGTTAAAAAAAAATAAGTTAAACACACAAATTATCTTAAATCATAGGGACCATTCGTGTAATTTACTCCTTATTCTTAATTGGTATTATTCTTATTTGGTAGTTGTTGTGAAAGGGATATGAGTTTGGATGAACTCTGATACTAGTGATTAAATATAAGCATATAGATTATATAAATCACAACTTGAACTAAGATAATGATAAAAATCATGTGATCGTGCAGTAAATTGCGTTTCTTGTCCCCATTTTTATCTATGATAATTTGAAAAAAAAAATAAATAAATAAATAATCCATGATAATAATAATAAATAAAAACAAGTCATTATATTGTATGTTCTAATCTTGTCCCCATTCTTATCCATGATAATAATTTACATTACATGAATCATTCCATTTGAATTAATTAAATATTCTTACTATGTTTAACATGTTGTAATGTAGTACTCACTTTTAAGAAAATTAACTTATGATTTATGCTTCTCGTTGCAACCACAATGTTACATTTTTTGCCGCTATTATTAAACCTCCACCAACTTCATTGATCCTCTCTCTTAGCAGGGATTTATACTTGAAAATTTTAATTTCCTCAGTGTAATCCGATCTTGATCAATTGAGAACCTATGCATATATTTCTTCTCCATCTTTGAGCTCCTATTATGGTTCATAATTTCCAATAATTGGTGCTGTTTTTTTTTTTTTTTTGGTCGGGGGATAGGTAAACGGAATATGTCTTAGGTAAAGTCGAAGAAGAGTTTCGGTTCGAACAAAGAATACAATCTGGATGTTGGTAGTTTGCATGCGTTCACACCATTGTTAAAATAAAGATGGATGTTTTAAATAAACCACACGATTTTTGGGTGAAGGTTGTTTCAAAATTTCACGTTGCACGATATGGTGTGAGCGATTCGATGCCTAAATTTCAAGTTAGCTAATTTGAAATACTAAAAAAAGAAATTTAATTAATTAGTTAGATGAAAAGTTGAGTCAAAATCTTTAAGACGATGAATTAATGAATAAATTCATTTCATTAGGAATTTAGGATATAATGTATTTGTAAGAAATTTCATCATTTAAGGTTGAAATAGAATATGTGAAACTATTCATCTTACTTAGAATGTCATTTTAGAATTAAGTCGGAATTTAATTATAGGATCTAAAGTTGCCAATTTTGGAAACTTATGCTTAACTTGGACTTAACTTAGTAACTAGTGTTGGACCGTATAAGTGCAAATCATGTTTGGGGTCAAACTATAAACTAACAGATTTGATTTGTTAGGATAAAACCCGTTTAAGGGATTTTGTAATAATGTAACTTGGAGGGACTAATCTTGCCTTAGTATCAATCTTTTGAATATTTAAGGCCCAACGATGGTTCTTCCTACCATATGTAATGATTTTGTCATTTTGATGAGTTTTGAGGAGGAAACTTCATCTTTGCAAAGAGGAATCATAATTGTAGGACTAGTGAAGTATTTAAGTTATAGTATCAAATTTTATGTTGTAAAACTCATAAGGCAGTTGTTTCATGACTTCATCAAATTATTAGTCATTTAACTTCTCTATTTTATGGGTCATATCTAAATCTGAATTATGTGATGCAATCCATCATTAGATAACTTTAGTGTTGGATTTCAAAGTTTATAACACTAATCAATCCATCATTAGATCAACTTTAGTGTTGGATTTCAAACTTTATAACACTAATCGAATTATGTGAGTTCAAATATATGATAAAAAATAGACTTATGAAGCTTTAATGGTGTTTTAGAAACCTTAGATTTACGAATTCATTTATCTATCCAGTGGAATTTAAGTTCAGTATGATGTTTAAGAGTGTGTTTTAGATTTAATTTCAATGATTTTAAGTCCAAATCATATGTTGAAATCTCCAATATGGTCAAATTTGAGGTTATGAAGTTGAGATGAAGTTTATAAGATGTAACGACGATGGATTATTCTTAATCTATGCAAATTCAAGTTTTACTATGGATTTAGTGTTCTCTAGTGATTTTATGTTAGATTCATGTTAAGAGGCGGAGATAGTAGGGGGGGGGGGGGGGGGGGGGGGGGCTACCCGTTGCTTTGCCCCTCTCAATCTCTATAAAAACTTCAAAGTATCATACATACGTATAAAGCTAGCATTTTTTCTTGAATCTCATACATTTGAAACCCCCATTCTTTTTTCCTTTCACAACATCCATTTGAAACTCCCATGACTTTTCAATTTCTTTATAATAATAATTATAATTTGGTAATTAGGTTAAATAAATATCAAATCTAAAGTGTATTTATATATAAACTAAATTTCAATATTAAAATAATATCTTTAATTCTTTTTTTTTACTTTTAACATATTATACTTAATTTATTAGTTTTAATATATTGGTAGATGTAAACCATTATCATTTTAAAGGTATAATTTTTGAACAATTTGTATAAAATACTTAAATTATTAATTAAAATATAACATTACATACTCAACTTAAATATAAAGTTTATTTAACTTAAACAACCCAAAGATTATTTTATAAATAGTTAAAAGTGATAAATTGTAGTGTCTTTCTAATAATGATTGTAAGTTGGTTAATAAGGTTAAATAAATATCAAACCTAAAGTGTAATCATAAATAGACTAAATTTCAATTTTAAAATAATATACTTACTTCTATTTATAAAGTTATTTCTTTAAATTGTAACATATTATACTTAATTTATTAGATTTGAAATGTTGTTGTATGTAAACCATTATCAGTTTAAAGCTATAATTTTTGAACAGTTTGGATAAAATACTTAAATTGTTAATTTAAATATAATATTACAGTGTCAACTTAAATATAAATTTCAGTTCCACTAAAAAAACCAAATTATATTTTGTAAATAGTTAAAAGTGATAAATTATAGTGATAAATGCAAAAAACTAAATTGTAATATCAGTGTAACTATAATATTTCCTAAATATATTTATATAATCGTTAAAAAATTTTAAATAAGTAGCTTAAAATAACTTATAATCACAATAGTTAAAAATAACTCTATATAAATGATTATATTGTCACCTTTAAAATCAAAAAATAATGTAAGATGTTTTGAATAATTATAATGATACAAATTAAAACATTAAGCAAATATATTTTAAAAATTAGTTAAAATAACAACTATAAATAATATTAAACCATATATAGTATTTAATTTTATTGATATGTAACTTGCGAGTAGAAGTCATTCAAACGATTGAGATTATGATGTTATAATAAATTTATATATTATCATATAATTCAAAATAGACAATATATTATATTAAATTAATATACGAATTATTATATCAAATTTAACAGCAACGTTATATAGGTGTTTCTGTGCATTATAATGTCAATTCAAATATAAATTTCAGTTCCATTTAAAAAAACTAAAGAATATTTTGTAAATAGTTAAAAGTGATAAATTGTAGTGATAAAAGCAAAAACTAAATTGTAATTTCAATTTAACTAAAATATTTCTTAAATATATTTTTATAATCGTTAAAAGTTTCCAAATAAGTAACTTAAAATAACTTACAATAACAATAGTTAAAAACAACTCTATATAAATGATTATATTGTTAGCTTTAAAATAAAAAAAAACAATATTTGATGTTTTAAATAATTATAATGATAGAAATTAAAACATTAATAAATTTTAAAAAATTAATTAACAATAAAAACAACTATAAATAACATTAAATCATATATTATATTTAATTTTATTCATGTATAACTCGCAGATAAAAGTCATTCAAACAATTGAGATTATGAAGTTATAATAAATATATATATTATCATATGATTCAAAATAATCAATATATTATATCAGTTTAGTATATAGAAATTATTATATCAAATTTAACAACAATGTTATTGTTATATTCAAAAAATCATATATTTATAAAGACTTCAACTATATAGGTGTTTATGCGCAACGCGCGGATATTCGCCTAGTAGTAATATATTATGGATAAATTTGAAGCCTTAAGGTTTTTTTTGTATGTTAAGTCTTTTCCATTCTCTGCTAAAATTTCAATTACTATATAAAAAAGTAACGAGGCATTAAATATGACTAAATTAAATGCCTATGATGAACTAAAATCTCACAGAATTCACCCATTTATCTTAATTGTTGATTTCCCTTCATTTAGTTTAATTGGTGTCATTAATAGCTCTTTCTACTAAATTTTTTATATAAAAAAGTAATGAGGCATTAAATATGACTAAATTAAATGCAAACTAAAATCTCACCGAATTCACCCATTTATCTTAATTGTTGATTTCCCTTCATTTAGTTTAATTGGTGTCATTAATAGCTCTTTCTACTAAAATTTTTATCCGCCAATTAGGGAAAATGACATAAATGTCCTACAAAGAGGGTTAGTCATTTTAGCCCTTAAACTATTTTTGTGGCTTTATGAAGGAACGAAGTCGTTTTTGTCGGGTCAATTACATCATTTTGTCCAAAATGAAAGGGTCATCCGGTTACCCCTTTGACAAATTGATATTTGTTGACCAGCACTCCCACAATGACTTTGAATTTTCCCATAACCTTGGACCCACATCTTTCTCTCTCTTTCTCTCTTAAATTATTTCGTCGCCATCTAGACCATCACTTTCGTGCTACGTCTGGGATTTAAGAATCAGATGTGGCTATTAGTTTTAATCTGTTCTACATCATAACATCATAAGCTTCAGAAATCAATAGCACATCACCATATTTGATTCAAATTGAGAGTGAATTTGGTTCATTTCTCAATTCGTTTTTTATGTTTCTACAATAGAAATTGTTGGGTTTCTGATGAAATTTTTCAATGCTTGCATTTTCCTCCCTGTTTCTTACATTCGCGTTATCACTTTTACCCTTCCGTTCTTGGTTACCACCTGACGAGGCTTCCTAACATAATGTCAGATCATAAAAATAGTTTTAGCAAAGTTTTTGGTGCCTAGGCTTGACAAGTAAAATTTGATTTCGTAATGAAAATATAATAAAACAAGAATCATTATGCAGGGGGTGGACATCGAGACAGAAAGTAGGGAAAATAACCCAAACAATAGTTGAACAAGATGAAAAAATAGTTGAAAAAGAAACACTAGTTGATAACAGGAGGTGGAAAACAATCGATGAACCGAAACAACAAACAATTAGAAACATGAACAAAAAAACATGGTTCGGTAAACCTTGAACTCAATGGTTTCGATTTCAACAAAAAGCAACGAAAAAGAAAAGGAAGAACGAAAGCAGGGAAAAAAAGGATGAATGAAAGCAGAAATTGAAGAACAAACTTGTAGTTGTCGGGTGCTAGGTCTCCGGCCGGTGGATTCACACGGACGATGGCAGCCATTGCCGTCTAATGGAAATCGGTTTTGAGAAAGTCAAAATGTGATTTTGACTTTTAAATGAAAAGAGCAGATGTGTCCACTGAAACCTGCTAACATAGGTTAGATGGACTAAAAAACAAGTTGCTTCTAATCTTATGACACTATAAAGACACGAAATTAGTTTAAGGACTTAAAAGGCCAACCCTAGAAAGTTCGTAAGACATTTATGTCATTTTCTCTTAATTAGTACAATAATTATTACTTTTATTTTCATTTAACCAACATGGTATATAACTCCTATTAATATGATTTTTTTTCTTTTATAAAATTTTCACTATTGTCCAATATCTTTGTGGAACTCAATATAAGCCCCCTTAACATCAAATTCTGGCTCTGCCCTGTTCATGTTGTCTAAGTTCAAATCATTAGAGAGATTTAAACTTAGTTGTTATATCTTAAGTTTTGAAGTTCTAGCCGGAAGATGGGGAATATAATTCTTTGATGAATTAATATGTTAATGATATTAATCATGTGTTATTTTAGTGTTAGAACAAACTTCTTAACTCTATTTAAGCATCCAAAGTCACTAAAATTTGATTTGGAAAGGTTTAAGTTAAGTTGGAGGAGCTAAATTTGAAGTTTTTGGTGGAAGTGCTAAAAATGGAAAATTACGGGCCATGTTTTTTTCTTTCAAAATTCATAATCGCTAATATTTTGATATTAATGCTTTGGGTGGTCAATTGATTGCTCCTGTAAGTCCTGTTTCTTTTGTTTCTTTTGTATGATCACACATTTAGCGTTTATGAGTCTATAGATGTTAACTAAGTTTTAAAAACCAAAATTAGAATACTAAGAAATAATTTAACATTATTTATATGGATTATTATGATCATGTAGGTGTCCAATATCTCTTTTATGACTTGGAAAAGTTTACTTAGAGATATCTTACAGCTAAAGTAAGGTTGCTCCCCGAGAATACATTTCCCTTACTTATTTTGATATGTGAGTTTTCACGTATTTGTACTTCTATGTGCAATTATTGTATGAAATATTTCAAATAATATGTATGCATTCAGGTAAATGATTTTGCCATGAATTTTAAAATCGAGTGTAAACTTATGATTTAAAAAGAGTTTTGCGCATGATCATTATATTCACATAGGATGGGATGAGACTTGTGTGTTGTCAGTTAATTATGAGATTTAGGAATACATTCTTATGCAAGAAGTGATGCATATGAGTTGTAAAGACATGATCGAGATTGTCGTGTTTGTAAACCCATTCCACCATTTCATGTGTGATGGTACATGTAACTAAAATCTATGAGTTGTGCATTAAACGAGTTTAGTAAGAGATGCTAATACCTTGTGTATGCTTCGAGTTACTATCTTGACTATTAAAAAAAATAGATCTTTGATAATGGTAGAGACTTGGGTAGTGGTAATTTAAAAGTATATGCCCAAGACCTTTGAGAGTTTAACTCTTGTATAAGACATTGGTGTAATTTAGTAGTATATTAGATAAAAATTGTGTGTCATCGTTTTAAACAAATGATGATGATTTAGAACTGCTTGTATTTTAAAATACATAATTCCCAAAATATAATTGCTACTATTCTTTTTAATGTTTTAAAAATATTTTGGGGTCTTCTTTGGTTATGGATTTTGTTCTAATCTAATACGTTTAAGAATCGACCATGTGATTATTTCCTAGCATTTCTAAGTCTGGTCCACATATTTTGATGTGTATTCAGATTGAAAGACTTAATTGATTAACGGATATGGATTTAGACTTCAAATATTCAAAAGATGTTGTAATTTAAAATAAATATTAAATTTTTACTTACCTTTGTCTATGGTTTTGTTTCTTGGGTTCAGAACTGAATTAAAATAAGCAACCTAACACAAATTTGGTTTTATATTGTATGTTTAATATTGATTTAATTTAGTATTTAAGTTGTTGGTTTTGTGATCACCATAAATGGTGATTACAATGACCATTATAAGTTTACGGTATAAATAAAATATTTTTGTACTGGTATAATATATCTTCGAACATTGTTAACACCAATACCTATCTGCATATATGCGGGGCGTAGCTACATTCATGAAAGATGGGTCCTGGGACCTATCTTTTTTTTTTTTTTTTGTTAATAATAATACAATGATTTATCTTCTTTATCTTATATGTAAAAAAGAAAAAAGGGAATTTATCAAGGACCTATTTATAATTTGTGGCTAAAAAAACTATATCAACCTATATTTTATATATTCCAAAACATTTAAACTAATGGAAGGCCTCAATCCGCTTTAAATTTATTTAAAGGTAATTGTCAAATTCATTTAAAATTAATCGAAAAAAAATGTTTAAAAACCAGCTGATTGAATCAGTTGGATCGGGAACTGAAGAAATAAGCGGTTCGATTAGTATTGGTTTTATACCTCTTTTTGTACCAGAATGAATCGAACAGTTTTTACAAAAACCCGGTGGAACCAATTAAATTGAATAAAAACGCATAGAAATGAATCATTTTATATAATAAGCTTTGGTGATATTGTTTTTTTCATATCTATTTATTTTTCTAGGAATAAAAATATATTGTAAATGTTATGAAGTTTTTTGATGGTTTGTATTCATTTAAAACTATATTTTGTTTTGATATTATATTTATATTTTCTTTTTAATGTATGTGAATTTATATAAGACTTATGAGTATGTGTTTGTTTCAATGTATTTGGATTAACCTACAACTTGTTTTTATGTATTCTTTTAATGTTTGAACTTATAGACATCAAATTCTTGATTTATGGATGTATATGTGTGTAGGGAAAAATGTGAAGGGATGAAAATTATAGAAACCGGTGTACCCGACGGTTGAACCGGAAACCGACCACCATACTGGTTCAACTAAAAAACTGATTTTTTTAAAACATTGGAAAAACGACTTATGAAGTGTGATCATTGATCGACATGTCTAACCACTTGACACTTCATCACATTCTCGCCGGCCTAATCGATCAATCCCACACTCCCATTTTCTAGCGTCCGACCAATCTGCCGCCCATTGTCGTCCTCCTGCCTCCGCCAGGTGTCATCGCCTCCTATCCTCCGCCTTTCTACGCTCATCCCCTATAGCAGCCCAACCTTTTGCTGCCTCCATTGGTATTTTTTTTTTTTTTTTTTTTTTTTCAATTTCATTTACGTAAGAAACTACATAGTTTTTTGTTCTAGATTCTTCGTAGCAAAGTTAGATTAACCACTTTGCTTTTTACCTAGGGTTGTCCTTCTTCTAGGCGTTGGGTATACATTAATAGTTTATGCTGAATAAGTTCACAAGTTTTAAACATGCATGGAGTAAAAATCATAACAGTCATGATATATGTTGCTAAACAAATTTGCTTTTTTCCCCTTTCATGATGAGAAACAGCAAAGCATTTGATAAAATATCCTTATTATAAAAATTAATCAATTTCATTATAGGATAATAACTAAATATAATTTCTTCATGAGATGATGACAGTACTCAATTTAATTATTGCCTTTGTTATTACACAAGGCCATAAATATCTTGTTTCCTCTTGTGGAAATTGGGATTTTAAATGGACTATGGGTCAAGTGAATAAGCCCAATTATATATCTTACACAGCTCATTAGTAATTCTAAAAATATAATTTCATTCTATTTTATTCCTAAGGTAATATTTTTTAAAACAACGTTTGAGAATCTATATTTTGAGAAATAAATATTCTGCAGCCTCTACTAGAATAAGCTAAACTAATAAATATTGATGTGACATAGATGAACAATGATGTAAATAATTTTTTTTCTATTCATAATATTTTATTAAAAAACTAACATCATGTCAACATATAATAAAAACCATACAATTTGATTATGTTTAAATCAATATTACAAATAACATTTTTTATAATAAACTTAATTTGATTTCAACCGAACATTAAAGAAATGTAAATGAAGCACCAGCAAGATTATTAAATCATTTGAGATTTAAAACACTTTATTATATTAACAAACTTATATTATTTAACAAATTGATCATATTTTTAATGTGCGAAGTTCATCTCGTTGGCAAATTTTTTTAGCTTCATTCGGTAATGCTTATTGGCTGTCATTTCTATTGTTACAATCTTCATCTTTATATGATTATATCATATATTTTCTGGTAGATATTCACATGCACTAATAAAACATGGCACTAATTTTCAAATTATTTATCATTATTATTATTTACACTCATAAAAGACAATGATAATATATAGGGGCCAAAACTATATATATATATATATATATATATATATATATATATATATATATATATATATATATATATATATATATATATATATATATATATATATATATATATATATATATATATATATATATATATATATATATATATATATATATATATATATATAGAGAGAGAGAGAGAGAGAGAGAGAATTTAAGGGTAGGCTTGGGCTACCCTAGCTTATAGGTGGCTCCGCCCATGATAATGTGGAAGCATATAATATTATAGATGATGACAAACTTGTGCTTGAATTTATTCATGAACTTAACTCAACAAAGCATGAACTGCTTATGTATAAACTATAAAGAGAATGTAAACTTGATATCCTATACGTGTTTGAGTTACACAGAAACCCCCCAATGATTATGGTTGCATGTATATTACAAATATATAAAGATACAAGTTACAATAGTCCCTATACTACACAATAACATATATATATATATATATATATATATATATATATATATATATATATATATATATATATATATATATATATATATATATATATATATATATATATATATATATATATAACCAAAAGTATAATATAACAAATCTTCATAGTCGGAGCAGGAGGTTCTTAAATGTTCAAACTATGTTTAAAATCAAGGAACATTCGTGTAGGTAGATCATTTGTAAAAATATATGCATACTGATATGCAGATGACACATGAAGAATATGCACATAATCAATCGCAACATGCTCCCTAAAAAAATGTAAGCCAATTTTCACATGTGTGCTTCGTTGGTGTTGAATCGGGTTGGAGGTTAGATACATGGCACCGACTTTATCACAAAAAACAACAGTGACACATGACAAAGGGCAATGCAATTAAATAAGGAGTTTCTAAAGCCGAACAGTTTTAGCGACTATATTAGCTACCCCCGATATTTGGCTTCGTCACTAGAACGAGAAGCAATGTAGTGTCGTTTGGAGGACCAGGATACATGATTATTGTTGGATGAAATGTTTAAGGTCATTTACTATTGATAATCTTTCTAATAATATCAAAGTCCTTTTGGGTTGTTCTCATGACCCAAAAGCAATAACGAATTAGGAGAAAATAAGTTTGTTAATTTATTATGGATTAATAAATTAATTACAAATTATTTTGGAATTAACGGAATAGTTTTAATTAATTAAATAAGTTTAATATTAATTAATTTATTAGTATATAACTAGAATATTCCAGAACGCTCCAGAATAACGGTAGGGACAAAATCTTAAAGGATATGGATTATTCATTTATTCTTAGGAATTTCAATAACTTAATGATTAAGGTGGAGGTTATAAATAAGAATCTATAGGGTCAACCCTGACACTCATTGCCTCCTAAAGACTTTATCTAGGCCTCCCCTCTCTCTCCCATTTACAAAAATAATAACCCTTCCTAGGGATTTATTATGATTTATTGTGATTTTCAAAATTACCCTCTCTCCTAGGATTTCTCCTGGTTGCTTAGTTAGTGACTTAGATGTAAAGCAAAATAGGGATTCCTACTTTGAGTCCTTTCAACCTTGCATCAGTGGTAGTTACAAGATCCCAATCAAGGAATCAAGAAGATCAAGATCAAGATGTTAGTAATTTTACAAGCTTTAAAGTATGTTACTATAACAGTAAAACCTAGATTCATAGGACACATGTACACATAAGGTTTCTTTTGCTTTTTCCTGTGTAAACTACTATGTATTGAATACAATAAATCCCACCAATTATCACCTAGATAGACAGAAAAACCAAAGGTGGGTCGATGTGCTGAGGGACAACCGGCCCAATCATCTTCCAAATAAGCCAAGCAATCGACGGTTGGCAAGCAAATATGAAGACCGTGCGTAAGATTACCTTTAAGGTACCCTAAAATACACTTAGGAACCATGAAATATGGAGCACTCGGGTCATGCATGAAGAGACGGACTTGTTGTACGTCATAAGAAATATCATGACGAGTAAATGTTACATATTTAAGGGCTAGGCTTCGATATAACGTCAGATCAAAAAATAGATCTCCGTCGGTAAATAGCTTAGATTTCAGTGTCATCCGGAGCGCTATAGGGATTACACATGGTCACATCAGCATGTGTAAGAATATCTCGAGCAAAAAGGTTTTAGGATAAAAAGAGACTTGGAGCACTGGGAGAGGAAATAATGCCAAGCAAAAGGAACAAAGAGCCAAGATCAAACATTGCTACATTGGAAATTCAAATGATAGTTAAGAGATGAGTTTGGAGACGAGAGAATGAGATGATGTGGTAAGAATAATATATTTTGCTGCTGAGAAAGCATAAAGAATAGAGATAGACCGCAAAGCATTGGTACCACACTTAAGGAGTTGGTTGAGATCGTAAAGAGCCTTTTGCATACCACAATCATGATCTAAAAACTGAGAGTTAATATATCTAGGTGGTTGACGCATATAAACAGTTTCAACAAGATCACTGTGAAGAAATGCATTTTTAACATCAAGTTGATGAATATGTCAGTTTATAGAAATAGTGATATTGAGTACATTGTGAATGAGTTTTGGTTTCCATTATTGCAAACCACATGTTACGAGTCAAAGACCTCAAAACCACCTCATATTTCTCTTCTTGATTGGATGTCATTTCTTGATATGATGATAGCTTAGTTGCCCGTTAGGATCAATTCTAGACAACAATGTCATTGAAACATAGTTTCACTCGTTTGCTAAGCATACATCATAATAAAAAATCAAATAATAGTCATGGGTTGTGATTTGAAATAACATTTCTCGTGGTAGCATCACAGCTCTGACATACACTTAAATTACATCAGTTCCAGTAATAAGATACTAATTACAAAGAAAAAAAAAACTCTACCATTAGCTTTAATTTTTGAAACTTAAAAGTTTAAAGAACTTTACTAGAAATTCAAATTTCCAAAATAAAAAAGAAACTCTCAAATTGAAATTTAAAAGACAATATTACTCAACAAATAAAAAAGACAAAACTTTAAAAATGGTCCCTGTGGTTTTAGAAAATATGAAGTTTGGTTCCTAATTTACAAAAACCTCACGGATCATCCATGTGGTTTCAAAACTTTTAATGTTTAATCTTTCTGTCTAACTCCGTCAGTTTTCTACCGTTAAGTATATTACTTTTATAATATTTTTAGTAGGCCGGGACATGAAAACTTCATTAGAAATTCATAACTTCATCATCCGACGTCCGTTTTCGTCTGTCTATTTACCGTTGGACTACTATCTACGAGATCTTCGATTCTCGTTTAGATTGTTTCGGCTAAAAATCATTCGATCTCATATTCGAGTAATCGGGCTGCATATCGCTAAGTCGAAACTTCGAAAAATCATAATTTCCTCATACAAAGTCAGATTTTAGCGTTTTTTATGTACGCTCTCGGTTTAACATATCCTACGACTTTCGTTTAGATCACTAAGGCTAGATATTGCTCTATCTTAAATGTATATTTTACGTCATTCAGCGTCATGCCGGTTCTGTCGCGAAACTTCTACAGGTCATAACTTCTTCGTTATAACTCGAATTTCGGCGTTCTTTATATGTACGGAATCCTTGTAACATATACTACAACTTAGTTAAGATTATTCATTCCAAATAATATTCTATCAAAAAGTTATTTTTAATGTTTATCGTCTCTAAATTGACTAGCCCTGATCTACGGGTGTTACACCTATTGCTATCCTCTATTATCAGTAATAGAAAGCAAGGGAAAACCGGCAACAGGAAGTTGTCGAAGTGCCTATTGCCACCTCTTTCCATCCAAGCACCACCCACCCCGGTGCTTATGATGGGATGTTTCTGAGCTTTCTCCATCTCTCCCTTCATCCTTCTCTCGTCACCTATCGCCAATCAGAATAAACAGTGAAGGCAGCAAAGGTGCCACCTCATCACTCTCCCCCTTTCTCACTTCATCGATGATGAGGATCACCATAGCCGACGGTGGCAATCCATATCCCTCCTGTCGTAACCCACCACCACCCAACGTCGTTATCGTTGTTGCTTCCTCTTGGTCCTCGAAGAGCATTATACAACAGAAACGTAGCAGTAAGGCCTCCCACCGCCACCAATCACAACCACCATCGTTACTACATTCCGCCGTCATTCCCTGCTGCGGTTGGTAAGCCGTCTCCGCCCTTACCATTTCGATTTCGATAAATCTATGTCGATGTCCAGTCGAGACCAAGAGACCCAATGATGGGTCTCGATTTTTGTTGAATTTCAAACCTGCAAATCACGATTGGTAACGAATCTGGTTAAATTTAGGGGTGGGTTCTTGTGTTCACTGTATAGTTTAGGGATGAACAAACTTGTTTTGCCACATATTCCAGTTTGATTTTGGGTTTTTGAGATCCATCTGATGAAGATGAAAGGAAGCAGGCGGTGGAGAGAGAGAGAGAGATTTCTTTTTAGTCTTTAAAATAATAGAAAACCTTCATAAATGGTCTCTGGTATTGAAATGACGAAAATGCCCCCTCACTTAACGGTAGAAAATTAACGGAGTTAGACGGAAAGACTAAACATTGAAAGTTTTCAAACCACAGGAACGATCCATGAAGTTTTTGTAAATTAGGGACCAAACTCCATATTTTCGAAAACCATAGGGACCATTTTTGAACTTTTGTCAATAAAAAAGAAATTTATGACTGCCACTAAAATTTCAAAATCGAAATAACTCTCAAACACTCAAATTATTACTCTGAAAAAGAAAGAAATCTTAACAGATGTTCCATAAGTAAAAAAGATATTGTTCTTGCGGACAATGTGTCTCTGTGTCTTCGACATACAATTTACCCGTGGTCGGTTATGCGAACGATGTAATTAATTCTACACCGATATACTATATAAACTGTTATATGACTTTTTAAGAAGTTTTTGAATTTGAAATGTGTGTTAAATAAGATACCATTAAATAGACTAAAAAATAGTGTTGATTTTTTTTTTTTTTGACTAGATTTGTGAGAAAAAGTATTTTGCAAATCATAATACATTTTGAAAGTTCGGAAAATGCAATATTCTATAAAATTTTATTCAGAAGATGTTGTGCAAAAAAATTAACAAATTTCAAAAAAAATTAAAAACATTTTTTCCGAACCGGTTTAAGTAAGAATATCTCTGAAAATCTTGGGTTTATCGAAAATTTCATATTTTTAATGAAGGTAATTATTTTGGATTTTCTTAAAAAATTTGTGGTTATATTGTGATATTGGATTATAAAAGGTGAATATTCCAAAATATAGACATACATAAATGTTAATTTAAAAAAATAATAATAAATAAATAAATAAATAAATAAATCGTAATCAAATAAGATGAAAAAAAGAAAAATAATGATAAAAAACAATCAACTAAAAAGGGTAAGGCAGCTCATGAGAAGCACGTGAAAAGAGGTTTTCCTGCAAGCCCGTGAAGTTCTTATCACGGTGGCCGCCGCCGGCGTTTACCCAATTCAGAGATCCAGCTTTACCTCGTAAGACTTGTATCCCCCCCTTAATTATTTGATAGATCTACCTGTTTTACTCTAATCAATCGTTAACCCATCTGCTTTCCCTAAATTGATTGAAATTCTCCAAACCTATATCAACAATAGGGAGAATGAAATCGAGTAAAGGTCATCAGGAGGAGGAGGAAGACGATTATGAAGAATTCGGCGTCAAGAAAGATAACACCCCGTCTTCCAATACCAGCAAAGGTCTGTTATCCCCTTTAAAATTAAGAACACCTGATCGATTTTATAGCAATTGTATATTAAGTCAATTTTGGGTTTCTAAATTCCCAAACTTTATTCAATTGTGTTGATTATTCAATCCCCAAAAGGGAAAAACAATCATCTAATCGTTTTCTTATGAAGCGATTTTGTATATATTAACTGAATTGGGATTAAAACAGATGGGAAGAGCAGTGATAAAGCTAATGCTACTAGGTCGAAGCATTCAGTTACAGAACAGCGTCGAAGAAGCAAAATCAATGAAAGGCATGTCTTTGATCACAATCACCATTAATCTTTTACCTAATTTGTCTGGAATTTGTCGGTTTTGGTAAAAATCTTGCTATCCTTTATGAGTTTTAGATTCTATCATGTTTTCTTTGTAGTTAACGTAATTACATTTACAAAATGTTTGTGGGAATGATGAACTGAAATCATTCAATCAATGGAAATTTATCAACTAAGATCAAACAGAATTGAGATGATAATGTAACCTATCAATCTAACAAAACATAATGAATTAGCTTTCATTTCTTGTTGATTAGATTCCAGATATTGAGGGATTTGATACCCAATAGCGATCAAAAGAGAGATACAGCATCGTTTCTACTCGAGGTAAATCAACTAAATGTAAAACATATTTATATATTCATCATTATTATTATTATTATTTGAAGGATGATTATGTATTTATGTGATCTATTATCTAATGATTATCGTTTCTTTGTAGGTAATAGAATATGTTCAATATTTACAAGAAAGGGTACAAAAATATGAAGGATCATATCAAGGTTGGAGCACAGAGCCCACAAAATTAATGCCATGGGTAATTAACATTTAACATCTCATTTTTCTAATATTTTTTACTTAATATATTTTCAAAATAACCGAATTTATTTTTCATATCTTTGGTTCCCCATAGAGAAATAGTCACTGGCGTGTCCCAAATTTCGGTCAACCCCCCGTGATAAAAACCGATTCTGGTCAACCACCATCTTTTCCCGTTAGATTCGATGAAAATGTCCAAATTGCCCCTCCCATCAACACAACCTCACAAAATCAAAACCCTGCCCGAACTGACCCTAGTGACATGAACTGTAACATGATCGATTCACAACCTGAATTATCAAACAAGACAACACTCATGCCCATCCCAATGCTGCCCGGACAATCTGCCCCGGTTGTTGATGGTGGATTTTCCCATTCTACCCTTCACGGGTCAAGTGATTGCCCGGGCCCGGCTGCCCGAGATGGAAGTCAGCAAGATGAGTTGATGGTTGAAGGAGGGACAATTAGTATTTCAAGTGTTTATTCTCAAGGGTAAGTGTAAAAACTATAAAGCAACTTTTTATTCGAAAACCATTTTTTAAAATTTAAATATAGATATTTTTTTTTTTAGGTTATTAAATTCGCTTACAGATGCGTTACAAAACTCGGGTGTGGATTTGACTCAAGCTACCATTTCAGTACAAGTTGATCTTGGGAAACGTGCAAACAGAGGACTCATATCCACTACTAAGGTACAAATTTACGCAACAATATTTTACTTTTTTCATTTCTTATTAAGATTTAAGACATTATAGTTAATTGAAAATGAAATTAGAATGGTATTTTATGTTTAGGAACATGAGAACGCTCAACAACCTGTGGGTAGGTTTCAAGAATTTAGCAATGGAGAAAACTCTGATCAATCTCAACCTCCAAAAAGACTCAAGACATGAAATTGGTGATAAATTTATGTTTTGGGAAGGGGGGTAAATGGGTCAATTTGTACATGATGTGTGGTTTTGGCAACCCGAGAAATCTGTTGTTATGTTGTAGAAAGAGCTGCTGCATGTGGATGATGAGTTGAGTGTTGCCTTTTTTTTTTTTTTTTTTTTTTTTTAGTGTTTGAAGAAAAATAAACAAAAACTTATTATTTTAAGAGTTTAGAGGAATTGGGTTTGTTTTTACTATTTACTTATTATTGATGTTGAAGATGGGACCCACATGGAAATGGAAATGGAAATGGAAATGATACATATAAAATTAATTTGTACTCTTTGTGTTTGTTGTGTAATGTGACTTGTTTAGGACGAAAGCTAGTAAATTAAGATATGATTATGGAGGGTTTATGTTAAACGAATTTGGTGTGGTATGTTTGGCAAAATAGCTGATCGCTTGTTGCAAGAAGTAATTTTGTAACTTTATATTGTACAGAAGTTTTTGGTATAAAGTTACATGAAAGCGAAAATCTTCTAAAATATCTTAAAAGCTTTAAAAAAAAAAAGTTTGTTTTAAAATAAAATATTTAAATTCATAGTCACAGACAAAGCTTTTTTACTTCGGTTTGATTTAAAAAAAAAAAAAAAAAAAAAGTAAAAGTAAAAATTAGCTCGTTGCCAAAACATATACAAACTTTAACAGTTATTATGTTATAGAATTATTAAATAAATAATGATAGGCTGTAATAACACAAAGGGGTGGTGGCGCAGTTGGCTAGCGCGTAGGTCTCATAGCTATCTGAGTTATCCTGAGGTCGAGAGTTCGAGCCTCTCTCACCCCAAAAACTTTTTCCCTTCTTTTATTAAATTGCTTTTCAAATCTGACTTTTGAATCGATATAAAATTTTATGTTTAAATAATCTCAAAAGCATCATTATATTGGTGTTAAAAAGAAATCAACACAAAAAATGATATGACTTTTGAAGGTTGATTAATTGACATCTAAAATGATATTTTAGTGGTCCATTAAAGGCGGCTTAAATATTGCAATTTCAGAGGACACGAGTATTAAAAATGTTTCACATTGTGCGACAAATGATGTATTTGATATATGATTATATGATAAAATAACTCTTGTAATTATTATTTTTCTATGGAAACACAATCAAATAAACTAATGTCTCTCTTTCGTTTTTTATATCCTAAAAACAACAATGTAAGTTCCTCATCTCAAATCCAGTCGACCAGGATAACCATGATTTCATATGTTTAGCAAAAATAGTTAATAGCTGCAAGTTGAAGTTTTTATTTGTAAGTGCAAAAATAGTTGTAAGCTTTAAAAATTGTAAAATTACATAGAAAGACATTTAGAAACAAGCTCAGAATTGAAATGTTAAAAAAAACAAAAACTAGGAAATCTTCAGAAAGGTCCTTTTATTTTGGAAGAAGTTATATTTTAGCCCCAAAAAAAAATTAAACAGAAAAGTCACAATTATTTGATTTACTCGATAATATATGACATTTTCTGTTAAAAGAAAAACAGAAGACTTTTTTGTTAATTTGAGCCAAATATGTTCAATTTTTTTGGGGACTTAACAGTAACTTTTCCGAAAATATTAGGACTTTTCTGACAATTTCCCAAAAATTAGGTCCTTTTTGTTTTAAACAAAACACTGGAAACACTAAAAAGATTGGACTATATATTTTCTATATGGAACTGAATCCAACTTAAACAATGATTTACTACATAATTGCATAAAAGAAAAACATCATCACAAAATAAACAAATCATGTTTCATCAATCTTACAAATCAATCCTTCTTTCACTTATTTTCCATCTTCAATCTCCTGCAAATAATACAGATAGAAACATATAACATAACCCAATTTTTACGATAAACACAAATTCCAAATTAAGTAACAAAACAATGTTTATACTTACAGAATTCTCAATCTTATCAAAATCATCATCTTCATCATCATCACCACCATCAAAAGCATCATTATTTTCAGCATCACTGTCATCAAAATCTCCCAAAAGATATGAATCCAAATCCTGTTCTGATGAAGAACTCTTACTTTTCAGCTTTGCTTCCACCTCTTCTGTTTCTTTTTGTGGTGTCTGTTTTAATCTGTTCTCTTCTATAAACTTTCTTTCATACCTATATATAATATCAAAAGATATAACATTTAATATAACATTTAAGATATCTTTAATGGAAATTCCAAGAAAAAAGCAGTCACATACGGGGATACATGAGTGCTCACAAGTGTAAAATATATCCTCCAAAATCTTCCATCTTTCATGTGTCTTGGGCATAAATCATATCTCAACCTTGAAACTTCCTGTTTTGAATCATCATGAATCATGATCAAAATTTCCATTTGTGTTTTTGTTTATGTAAGAAATGTGTGGATACCTTTACTGTTGTGAGGACAAGATTTGCATGTTTTTGCTGCCATTCTGAAAGATCTTGCCTTACATTGGAGACAGTAGCAACATCAGACACCAAATCATCTGAGATCCAATGGAAACAAGTTTAGTTGCCTTATTGTGATTAGTGAATATAGTTAGATAATTTTGCCTTATAATCATACTCATACATCATTTCATCCAATTTAATCAAATTGCCTTACATAGATCATTAATAACACTATAACAGTAACGATCGGGGTGATTTGATTAGAGTCATGTGAGAATATGTGATTGATAGTTATGTAGTTAGTGTTAAGAACTTCAGTGATTGATAGTTACTTGAAGAATGCTCAACATAAATTTCGAATTGGAAATTTCGAATCAACGAACTTGACATTCATAGTCAAAGGTAAGTTAACGTGTTGGACTTAGTTGAGCAATCAACATAATCAATAGATATCAGTAACAGAGCATGAACAACCACTATTTACATAGAGATTACTAGAAAAATCAACGAAACAAGTGAGGAAACCTGGAAAGGGGAAACTCTGGAATGTCGATAACGTGAGTCCTTTGACGAAGTCTCGGAGATCCTGAGTGATCCCGAACGTTTCAAGCTCCAACTCCGACGGAGTGTCAGAAGAAGATGATGATGAGGTAATCGAGAGAGATGGGATTTGATCGGCAAGTGAGAGGAGGAGGGCGGTTTTCTTAGATGCCTCGGCGGCAATGTCTTTAGAGCGCTTGGCGGTTTCAGATACGATGTCGGCAATTCTGACCGGAGAAGAAGTTAGGGTTTGAGATCTCCTTGTTGCTTCTTCAGCTAATGATTTAGCCTTTTGCCAAAAATTCTCCATTGTTGAAGTCATCCTTTTGGTTGCTAGTGTGATTTCACTGGTAAAACTGCGAGTGTAGGCGGAATGGCGTCTGGTGAGGTAAGATAAAGTTACCGGCGGTGACAGAGTAGCTCATGCGAACGGACGTATGGTAACCGTCTGTTATTGCTTCTCTAATATGACCGCACTTAAAGGTTCAATAAAGGTACAATAGTTGGGGTGGCAATGGAAGCAACAAATAAACCAAATACTACATTTTATTATCATTTTTTATTTATATAAAAACTTTTAAAATATATTTTCTATGATTCATTTTATTATATTTTAGAGAAATTAAATTGCCTCCTACATTTATTCCTACGATTATTTCTATCCACTAAAATTATGATAAATCACCATTCAATTTAATTGTATTTGATATATTCCTAATATAATCTTAATGATTTAGTTTAAAAAATATGGAAAGATGACACTTGTCATAATTTTATTGGGTAGGAACATTTGTAGGTATAAAAAGTAAGAATCAATTTAATTTCTCTATATTTTAATGGGATTCTTGAAGATCTTATAGGAAAAGATATTCTCGAAAACTTTCAGATAGTATCTAAATATGTTATGGTTACTTAGAGAGACGGGATATATGACAAAATGAAAGAGAGAAAGACAACCTGTCTTTTAATTTAGTATAAAATTTAATATTTTATAATCGATTATTTTTAGAAATTTATTTTTGTTGATATTTTAACTTTATAATTTTATTTATAAATAACACACAAGATTTGGTAAATTTTAATAAAAGAACAAGACCTAGGCCCTCTTTGATATGTGTTGACCAAGTCACGTCGGACACTTTTGGCTGATTCGATCAGCTGAAAGTATTTGATATGTAAAATTTATGCCGAAGTTGGAACATAACTAACAGAGAAAGGAAGCAACACTTTCCGGTATACCCTTGCCATTGGATCCCTTGGATAAAAATTCATGTGTATAAGGAGGTTACGAGAATCGGGTTTGGGTCTTCCTTATACAAAAAATGGTGTTTAGCAACAAGTTAGAGGGTTTTTTATGTTTTAATCCCTACAATAATATATTTAATGTCTATTATGCTGTAAGTTTTTATATACACTACTACTACTATTATTATTATTATTATTATTATTATTATTATTATTATTATCATCAATCACTATATAGAGCATCAGGGTAAAATATCATTTATATCAGTCAGCACATTCAACCAGATGTACAATCAAATAACATGATTTCTTACTCAACATAATTTATTACTTAGACAGATCTTTATCAATCAACATTTTTTCAATCAGAAACTATCAAACGGTTCCTACATACAAAATATATCTTAAATAAATGAAATGAAAAGGAGCAATTGTGGTTATGTAGCATTGTCATATTACTTTGAAAACTAAAATGATTAAGCAATTTGTATGTTGAAACAAGACAACATTTTATTGAAATGATATAATTTTGCATGAAAAAATTACAATGATGAAATTGGAAGAAACAAATTATACAACCAGCTTACTCGATTTATAGCAATTATCCTATATTTCGAGCTTCTATTAATAATCCAAAAAAAAAAAATTTAGTAGCAATTTTGTAAAAAAAATCTATCATTTTTTAGGTTTTGTCGTTCCGAAGATTAAATGTTCTGAAAGGTCCAAATAGCTCAAAATATCGGAATAACAACCGCATTAAAACATTTATATTAGTTCAAATTAAAATTGGTCAACCCGTACATTTAATCCTTTCACACACCACGCCGAATTATGTGAAGAAAAAAACACATCCACCAAAAGATACAAAGCCATCAAATAGACTCGGCCAAGTTACAATGAAGCAGAAGATGATCTAAGTTTTCATTGTGTGCGTTGCATAACGCCGAGTGGTATACATTGCACGAGAGTGTGTGTGGTATGCGTGGCAACGGACCACGACCGTGCACACCATCCCGACCGGTCGTGGTTCGTCCATTTCGTGGTACCTCGTGTTCCCGACGACGAATGTAAAAGGCCAATGATTTTTTTTTCTTTCTTGACCGTTCAACGGTCAATTTTTCAAGTTTTTTATTTTTTTTACAAACTCAATACCTATAAATAAAACCCTCATTTTTCATCAAGTTTTACACCTCATTCTATAAACAAAAAAACACATTGATTTCTTTAAAAATTTTGACTCAGATGATGACGGAAAATTCATTTTGATCTTCAACATTGTGCAACACCTTCACGATGAAGAAAGTTCAAATGTTGCTCGAACAATGGTGGTCGTCAATCGTGATCGCTAAACCGCACACGATTTATTGGTACGTGATTATTTTGTCTATCATTGTATTTACAATAATGACTCGTTCGAATGTCGTTTCCGTTTAAATAAGGCAAAGTTGTTCACAAAGAGGCATGAATCAACGAGAAAGGATATCGAGAGGACATTTGGAGTCCTCAAACAAACATGACATATATTGAAATACGCTACACAACTTTGGGATAGTGATACAATTAAACGAATGGCCCAAGGATATATTATAATGCATAATATGATCATTGAAGGTCAAGGTCGAACGATTTGCACGTATGATCTGGACAACATCGTCATCCTGCTCAAGGTTCTAAATAACGTAAGGCGTGACTTGGCGGCAATGTCAAGCCTCAAGCTTTTCCGAGCCTTGGCTAGTCATGGCGTTTGTAAGTCGTGACTTAAGGCGACGATTTTCTATATTTTTATATGTATTTTCAACTATTATTCATTTTTATACACATATATGAGTTAAGGCGACATTTTGGCAAAGCTTGGTGGCAGGTGCAAGCCTTGGAGTCGTGGCGCGCCATGGCGAGCTTTTTAGAACATTGATCCCGCTTGAAGAATTCGTACCCGAAGCTAATTGAATTTTTATTACGGTTTGTTGAAATTCATAACAGCGAAACATGTTTCAATATTCGAAAAGATATTGCGAAACATTTGTATCAACTCAACATGAACGAAGATTAGTTTTTTTTACTTTTGCTTATTTGTTTGTTTAAATATAGGTTATTTAAGTAATGTAATGTTTTTTTAATTCTAGGTTAATTTAGTAATATAGTTTGAAGTTGTATTTTTATTTTTATAATTAATGAAAAACTAGTTAAGAAAACTTCCATGTTTTTTTTTTAATTTTCAAAAAAATGTAATTTTATTGTATTTTTGAATAAAAAATAATAAAAAATGATGTGGAGTGGAATTGTTAATGGTGGATATCTGATAGGTTTAGTGGTAGTTAGTGGTTATGATGTGACATTCACCACTATAGTGGTTAGTGATGGATATAATTGTTGGTTTAAGAGGCAAAACACAGAATTAACATCAATCCACTTATTCACCAAATTGGTTTTAGTAGGCATGTGATCTAAGATCCTACACCAAGCCATAATATTAAGTTTAACGGGAATTCCAACTAATAAGATTACTTCCTATCAACGAAAAAAACGATTACATTTTTAAAACCGATAAAAAAATAAATACTACCTGCAATATTCTTTTATGATCTACGCTTTAGCATATAAAATCATATCGAACTCGTCTCCAGTGAGGTGATCGTAAGATTTTCTTAAAAATTCAATATCCTGACTTTTTTCCTTCACCTCTCGAGCCGGTTGTGTAACATTCCAAAATACGAACCAAAAATTTCATTTTAAATTAAACAAAGATGAAAACATTTGTCTGAAATCACATAGCAATAATATATATATATATATATATATATATATATATATATATATATATATATATATATATATATATATATATATATATATATATCAACCAATGTAACATGTCATAACAAAATCATATAAGATAGATCTCTGGTGCGGAAAATCGTGTGTGTGATGCGCTGGTACCGCGTCGGCTCCTTTCCCTTCGCGGAAGAAGTACCTAAAACCATAACTGAAAACCGTAATCGCGAAGCTTAGTGAGTTCCCTCATCGTACCACATATCATACAATACACATACTGTCAGGCATATCTGGGAGCCCGACCTACCCTGTTGAGCATATCTGGGTGCTCAACCTACCCTTGTCAGACATACCGGGGTGCCTGACCTACCCCTTGTCAAGCATATATGGGTGCTCGACCTACCCTGTCAGGCATATCTGGGTGTCTGACCTACCTTCCAGTTTATTTCAATCGGTTACGGGGACTATTTCACCCCTACTACTACCACATAATAACATAACATAATATATTTTCAGACATATATGGGTGCCCGATCTACCTTGTCGGTCCTTACAAAGGTCTATCATACCCCTCCTACCACTATCACATAAAACATAGCATACTAGCACGTAACACATAACAGATAGTGGCATACCAGAAAATTATCACAAAGACAATCATCTCTACTACAATCAACTACTAGTGGGCCAACATTGGTTCCTTCAACCCACTTCTACTGGAAGCTAACTCACCTCAATGTTGTGAAGTAGTTGAACTGTCCTCGGTGCTGGGATCAACTCCTTTCAAACTCCTACACATAACAATCACCTTTAATTACCCTTCCATACTTATAACCCTTTTAAGGATTAACTCTCGTCAAAGGTTAAAGTCGAAGGTCAACACTCTAGTCAAAGTTGTGACAACCCGAAATTTCTATCTTGTAAAGCCATCCAATTCAATCAAAATTTAGACTTGTTTCTGCTATCTTTTAGCTTTGTTAAGTGTCTGTTTGAGTGTTCTAAGCCTAGTACATCCAAGGAATGAGTTTTAGGAAGTATCTGCTTGAGTTCACTGTACATCATTCAAGCCATAAACTCCATCACAAGGAGTTTACGGCCGCAAACAAGGAGTTTACGGCCGTAAACTCTTACCAACTGTGAACTCATGCCCATAAGTATCATATTCCTTCACTTTTCTTCATTTCTTACACTTTCACCTCAAGAACACTTGAATTCTCTCTCAGGTATCATAAGGATCTCCGTCTCGATCATCAAAAATTGTAAGTGATTCATTCACCCTTCTTGTTATTCTTTCGTAGACTTGTAAGCATCTCTTGATTCATCCATAAAATCACCTTTTTTGGTTAGATCTTCAAGATCATCAACTTTCACCAAGAACACACACTTGTTCTTGGTGGCCGAAAACACCCTTTTAAGGCTTCTAAATCGTGAGTATTCATTCCATACACTTGCTACCTAGTAAAATCATTAGCCTAAATACCCGGAACAAACAATTTGAGGGTGATCTCCAGGAGTTTACGGTCGTAAACTCCCTTGGCCGTAAACACTCTAGACCGTAAACATCATGGTCGTAAACACCTATGCGTGGCCGTAACCCCCTTAATACAATCACATGTGATTGTAACACTTAGTTTCAAGTGTCTCCTAGTCCTTAAGGTGGTTTCCCTGCATGATTGGTTGTATAAACACTAATTATATACATATATGTTTCATTATATGCTAAATAGGATTCGTGTGTGCTCGAGACTTCACTTGACACTTAGCATCCTATACCGATCTTACATTCGCATCACTCACTATAGGTGAGTTTATACCCCTTAACTTACCTTTTAAATGATTTTAAATGCTTTGGGGGGGGGATACAAGTAGAAAACATGTTAGTTATATAATCAATCACAAGTGAATTATAACTACAAAGTAAAGAATTTCTTAAATTTCAAATGTATTATCAACCAAACTGCTTTAAATCACATTATAAACTAACATCAAGTCATTAATACTTTCCAAATGTTAAACTCTTTTCATATTTCACAAAACTCCTTTCTAAACTTATAAATATTGTCAAAAGCATGTCTATGTAGATATAGTTACATAAATAAGGTTTAAAGGGCTTAGGACTAACAACTCGCTTTATTTCATTTTCCTTGTTTGGATGTGGACTTAAGGTATTGGTTATCTGTCCGAATGTCTTTTTAATATTAATTATATATTATTTATATGTATGTAGATATAAAAAGTACTACCAGTTAGTTCGATGCCTTTGGGTAGCAAAGGTATACATTCATGATCATTCATTTAAACTACAGAAATTACTAGTAAACTATAATAGGTATAGTTTAGAGAATTACAACATACTATTTCTAGAACATTGAAACTTACATAAATCAATACTTACAAAAGTTAGTTCATACATGAGTCAGTTCAAACAAACAATAGCAAGAACAAAAAGGAACATACATCCTTTACAAGAACAAGATAACTTTAATGTGAGTCTACTTCATAACACAACAAATTTGTTGTGTCATGTTTTGTAACTAGATTTTCCTGGAGGGAGAGCGGACATTGTGTGTATATTTATACGAGACTGACAAGCCCGCATCCTGACTGTTCGCTACAGTTGGCTGAAAAGCTAGGGGTGACAAATGTCATAATTACTTTCGGCGCCAGCAGGTCGTCGTGTTAACTGCTTGTCGATTTAGCATGGTTATAACCACATCACATCCAAAACTTAATTAACAAACTGGTTTTAAGGTAATTAGTGTTTCAGTATGTCACACCCCCGAACCAGACGGCGGAAACGTCCGGGGGCTGTCGTGACTCAATTGAATACCATAACATTGAATATATATGAAACATAACAACATTCGTCACCATTCATCAACATAGTACAACCAGTAGTGTTTACATAACATACATTGTTTAAACATTACATTCCCCAAAAATTAAGTTGTTTAATTCATACAAAAATAAACCTCAACCGTCACTGGATATGATTTCCCTTGATTCACTGGCTCCCTGAGAACACAAGTATTTTGAAAAACGTCAACATATGGAATGTTGGTGAGTTCATAAGTAGTGTTTGAAATCGAATGTTTGTATTGTTTGAAGAACCACCAGAAAATCCGATATTTTCTGAAAAGATAAGTTTCCGAAAACGTTTGTGAAGATCCATAGGTATGCTTGTTTGTTTCTATACTTGTAAAAAAAAATGTTCGTTTAGAATGTATGCATTTCAAATTTGTAAGTATTGAAAACCCTAGGAAAACCCGATGTTCTCCTAGTTCCTTGAATTACGTGATGTTACATTGAAACCATTGCATAGAGTATAGTGTCAGTCCCGGGCGACGTTGGAAGGTTCTCGAGCATGATTATTTACTACAAACCCGCGTTACACAAACGCCCAGTTTGTAGTTATACTAACGACTCCGAAGGCGTCGTCAGTACTAATCACGTTATCCAATCGCCCTGACTAGGTGAAGTCCCACATCCGAAGAGAAAGAGGTCACGAAGACCCCGGTAACTCCATTAGCCGGTTGGGGATAAAATGTACGAGGGGTCCCAGACCCGCCTCGCATGAAATGTAGACCTTACTAGCAAGACCAAAGGACCCTTGGGGACCGGTGGTATACAAGCCATTGAAAGTCCATTTACGTTGTGTCGGATTGGTAAAACCCAACACTCCGTAAAAAAAATGTCTTCGGGCCTTAAGATCAGGTCATTGGGCTAGCTAGGCTCAACGAACAAGATTTTACACTTGTGGGGCCCAAAGATGGTGCATAGACGTCTGTGCACACTCGCATGTGTATGTATAACCAAACGTTACTTGTATGAATCGTAGTGTTAGTAGTTGTAGATTTTTATTGGCTCGAGACCGAGCTAATTCGTTTAACAACGACTTTTGGTATTGTAATGTATTGTATTTCGTTGATAGTCGTGGTGCCATCGTTCGATCAAATTGTGTATATTGAACTAGCCTTGAAATATTCCTGTTTTCAGCCCCTCATCATTTGTAAAATTTACATTTTTAACCCTTTATATTAAATACTTCCCGGTTTAGTCCTTAAACTATTTTTCTTGACATTTTAACACCAAAAATTATTGAAATTAATATTTTTCAACATGTTTTTCATAAAAACAGTTTAAGTTCTTAAAAATGCAGTTTTCGCGGTTTTAACCCCTTCTTTTCGCAACTTTTACAATTTTGGCCCAATTTGGAAAATTTTTGCAACTTTGGTCCTTTTTAAATTTAAAAAGCATTTTTAACCTTTGAAAAGGGGTTGGAACACTTATAGTCCACTGTTTTACAGGAAGTTACAGTTTTGGCCCTCCAAAACAGAAAAATTCGCATAATGGGCCTTATTGGGCCGAAAGTTACATTTTTAGCCCATTAAGCTTAAAATTTATGATTTTAGTCCCCTAAATGAGTATATTTCCAGAAATTTACTTATGAAAACTGTTTTGGCACACTTCATCCATCAGAATCTGTGAAATGACGATTTGGGCCCTTATTTTTGCATTTTTCACATTTTAGGCCCAAAATTTGTGTTTTTAACCCAAAGAAATTATTACTAAACTACTTAGCCATTTTTCTTGAAGCACTTTGTGTTTAGAAATATATTTGAAGTAAAAATCATGTAGCACAAGTTATATCTCGGTTTTGATGAGTTTTGAGGCTAGATCCAACATAAAAACACATAAAAGCATACATATAAGCATGGAAATCATACAAGGCATACAAACACATATAGATCTACACTTTCACTTGTATTCCCCCCCACAAAACTCATAAAAACAGAAAATAGGGGTATGAAGCTCACCTTGGGGTGTTGATTCGGTTTTGCAAGGAAAATGGAAGGAAAAATGAAGTGTTTTTGGCCTTGGCTCCCTTTGATGAAGATCTCGAGTTTTGAGATGGTTCTAGGGTGCAAGATCACGATTTTTGCATAGATTAGGAAAGGATTTTGATAACAAAAGAATTTAAACCATAGATCTATGCATAATCTTACCTTAGATGATGATTTACTTGCAAAATCCTCTTGGAAAGTCCCTAATTTTCGAGATTTTTGGAGAGGAAGGAGAGAGTTTCTTGAGAGAATTTTTTTGAGAGAATTTGTGAGATGTGTGTGTGTGTTGGTTATCCTCGGCCGAAACAAGAAGGGAGAGGGAGAGAGAGAGAGGGAAGAAAAGACTTTGAGGTGATGCTTGCATGGATGAATGAGATTTTGCATGGAGAACCTATGGGTAAAAATGAGGTGGCACTTAAAAGTCAACTTCTTCTTGTGTTTGGGCCTTGGGCCGAGAATATGAAGGGAAGAGGGAAGAATTGGGCTTTTTGCCCCTAAGCCCAACATTAGAGGTAGTTTAGGGTATTTATTGGCCTTATAAAATAAAAGTGTGATTTTTATGCTTTATTAAGCTAGGTTAGGTTAGATTATGGATCAAAACTTGTGTTTTATTTCATTCTAGGTTCTACCTAGCCCAAAATATTGAAATAAACGAATGTGGGTCCAATTAGAGCCCAATTAGGGTCCTAAACCCATGATAGTCCAATTGGAAGTTTATTGGTCCATTTGGATCCAATAAGGAAGTCCTAGTCCTAATTGGACTTAACAAGAACTTCTAGGGTCTCCAATTGTTTGATGACTACTTATAGTGCTTGTATATTGTATTTGATTGAAGTTTTTGATTCACATTAGGTTGAATGCATAGATTACATGGCTCAAAATTTACAGTTGTGACATCATCCCCCCGTTAGAGGGAATTTCGTCCCGAAATTCTGTTTTGAAAGCTAGATTTGAGAAAACTAGAATAGGTGAGGGTACTTTTGCTTCATTTGATCTTCGCGTTCCCACGTGAATTCTGGCCCACGCTTTGCGTTCCACCGTACCTTCACGATCGGGATGCGACTCTGCTTAGTATGCTTCACCTCCCTGTCCATAATTTCGATTGGTTCTTCGACGAACAGGAGATTCTCATTGATTTCGATTTAGTCAAGAGGAATGACAAGGGTTTCATCTGATAGGCACTTTTTCAGATTAGAAACATGAAACACGGGGTGTACACCGTTTAGCTCTGCGGGTAGTTGTAGTCTGTATGCTACTGGACCTATTCGGGCGACGATTTCGAAAGGTCCAACGTATCGCGGGTTCAGCTTTCCCCGTTTTCCGAAACGTATAACCCCTTTCCAGGGTGAGACCTTCAACATTACTCGATCACCGACCTGGAACTCTAAGGGCTTTCGCCGTTTATCAGCGTAGCTCTTTTGCCGGTCACGCGATGCCTGTAATCGAGCTTTGATCTGGACAATCTTTTCTGTGGTCTCGCGAATGATTTCCGGTCCCGTTAATGCCCTGTTTGACGCATGTGTTCTTGCTAGCTGGGTGTCACCTACTTCAGCCCAACACAACGGTGATCTACATTTACGCCCGTACAGTGCTTCGAAAGGGGCCACCTTAATGCTCGAATGATAACTATTGTTATATGAAAACTCGATCAACGGTAGGTGGGTATCCCAAGACTTTCCGAAGTCTATCACACATGCACGAAGCATGTCTTCAAGCGTCTGAATGGTTCGTTCGCTTTGTCCGTCCGTTTGTGGGTGATACGCTGTGCTCATATCAAGATGAGTTCCCATTGCCTTGTGGAGCGACTGCCAAAAGCGTGACGTGAACCTACTGTCCCTATCCGAGATGATAGATTTTGGCACTCCATGAAGTCTTACAATCTCTCGTAGGTATAAACGCGTAAGCCTCTCCATCTTGTAGGACTCTTTGATGGGCAGGAAATGGGCAGATTTCGTCAGTCGATCGATGATTACCCATATGGTGTCCAAACCGTCCGGCGTCTTGGGCAGCTTGGTCACGAAGTCCATAGAAATCCCCTCCTATTTCCACTCAGGGATTGCCGGTTGCTGTAACAATCTGGAAGGTTTCTGGTATTCCACTTTTACCTTGGCACACGTAAGGCACTTACTAACATAAGTTGCGATTTCCGCCTTCATGTTAGGCCACCAATAGTGCTGCTTAATGTCCAAATACATCTTGTCCGAACCAGGATGAATGGAGTATCGTGTCTTGTGGGCTTCCTTCATAACGATCTCCCTGAATCCTCCGATCTTTGGAACCCAAATACGGTTCATGAAGTAGTATACCCCATTCTCTTTGACTTCCAGGTTCTTCTCCATTCCGCGTAATGCCTCGCTAGTTCTATTTTCCATTTTCATAGCCTCTGCCTGGACTGATGCAATTTGAGTGGTCAGATGAGACTGAATGGTTATCGAGTGCGTTTTCGTACGACGATTGGTGTGCTCCTTCCGACTTAATGCGTCAGCTACCACATTGGCCTTGCCGGGATGGTACTTGATCTCGCATTCGTAGTCGTTTAACAACTCCACCCATCTTCGTTGTCTCATGTTCAGCTCCTTCTGATTCAAGATGTGCTGGAGGCTTTTGTGGTCTGTGAAGATGGTGCACTTCGTACCGTACAGGTAGTGCCTCCAAATTTTTAGGGCGAAGACCACAGCTCCCAGTTCTAGGTCGTGGGTTGTGTAATTTACTTCGTGCGTCTTTAGTTGGCGGGACGCATATGCTATCACTTTTCCACGTTGCATGAGAACGCAACCTAAGCCTTGATTTGACGCGTCACAGTAAACTACAAAATCTTCCGTTCCTTCGGGTAGAGATAGTACAGGAGCGCTACAAAGAGCTTGCTTCAAGGCTCGAAACGTGAACTCTTGTCGGTCTGTCCACTTGAATGGCACACTCTTTTGCGTAAGCAAGGTAAGTGGCTTGGCGATTTTAGAGAAGTTTTGGATGAATCTCCTATAGTAGCCTGCTAGGCCTAAGAACTGACGAATTTCTGTGGGCGTAGTCGGAGTTGCCCATCCTTCCACAGCTTTGACCTTAGAGGGATCCACATGAATTCCATCTTGGCTAACTACGTGACCGAGAAAATTCACGCTCCGTAGCCAAAACTCACACTTAGAGAGTTTGGCGTAAAGCCTTTCCGATCGCAGCGTCTCTAGGACTTGTCGGAGATGTTGGCCATGCTCCTCTTTGCTTCGAGAATAGACGAGGATGTCATCGATAAACACAATGACGAAGTTGTCCAAGAACGGTCGACAGATTCGGTTCATTAGGTCCATAAATGCGGCGGGTGCATTTGTTAGACCGAAGGGCATTACGACGAATTCATAATGTCCATAGCGGGTTCGGAAAGCGGTTTTAGGGATATCTTCTTCTCGGACCTTGAGTTGATGGTATCCGGATCGTAGATCAATTTTAGAAAAATAGCTAGCTCCTTGGAGCTGGTCGAATAGATCATCGATCCGAGGGAGTGGGTAGCGGTTTTTAACAGTGAGTTTATTCAACTCTCTGTAATCGATGCACATTCTGAAAGATCCGTCCTTCTTCTTGACAAAGAGCACCGGAGCTCCCCATGGCGAGTAGCTAGGTCGGATAAATCCCTTGTCCAGAAGCTCACTGAGTTGACTGGACAATTCCTGCATTTCAGCAGGTGCCAATCGATATGGTGATTTAGCGAGAGGAGTTGCTCCTGGGACGAGGTCGATTCGGAACTCAACCTGTCTCTCTGGGGGTACTCCTGGGAGATCTTCAGGAAACACGTCCGGGAATTCACACGCTACTGGAATGTCTTGGATGTTAATTTCTTCTTTGGTCTTGTCCACTATGTGGGCCAAGAACGCTAAGTTGTTCTTTCGCAGATGTTTTTGTGCTTTGATGCACGAGATAAGACGAAGATTCGTGCTAGGCTTGTCTCCGTAAATTACTAGGGTTTCGTGATTCGGGAGACGAAGGCGAACGGCCTTCTCGTGGCACAAAACCTCAGCATGGTGGGGGCTTAACCAATCCATGCCGATAATCACATCGAAACTCCTAATTGACACTGGCATCAGATCTATTCGTAAGACGTGTTGGTTAAGGGTTAGGGTACATCCAGTGTAGATTTCTCTAGTGGATTCGGTTTTCCCATTGGCCATTTCCACCGTATAGGTTTCATTTAGCTTTTGGGGTTGTTGTTTTAATAAGTGTTTAAACTTCTCGCTTACGAAACTTCGCTCCGCTCCGGTATCAAATAAGATGCATGCATAAGCGTGGTTTAGGAGGAACGTACCGGTCACAACTGCGGGGTCCTGAACTGCATCACTCTGACCCATAGTCAGCATTCTTCCTGCTCCTCTACTTCCTGAGTTGTTGTTGTTGTTAGGGCAGTCTCGACGGAAATGTCCCGTCCTTCCACACCCGAAACAGGTGTGGCTAAGCCCTGCATTGTTGCCACCGGCATTGGTGTTGTTGTTATTGCGAGGGTTGTTGTTGTTCTGGTTGTTTCCCTGATTCTGGTTCTGAGAAGGATAAGTCCTGCAGAACTTTGCAGTGTGTCCCCTTCGGTTGCAACTGGTGCAATGGAACTCCCTACATTCTCCTTGGTGATGGAAACCGCACTTGTTGCATTTGGGATGAGTACCGGAATAGGGTTTTGAGGTATTTGAAGCAGCTGAGGTTGGAGCATGTGATGTGACTGGTACCGGCGCAGTGACAGCGTGAACTACCACCGTTTGCTGCTTTTTAGAGGTCTCGGGACCCTGACGCCCCTTCCTCTTGTTGTTCCATCCTTTCTTACTATCACTCTCCTTCTTCTTCTCAGTCTCTACCGGTTTCTCGCCCTTTTTGTGGTTATGATCGTATAGCCTCTTTGCCAATCTCTTCGCACTGTCAAAAGTTTCAGGGTTCGCAGCTATCACATTCCCTTGAATGGGGGATGTCAGTCCCCAAATGAATCGTTCAATCTTCTTTCCCTCTGATGTGATCATACCCGGGCACAACAGAGATAGTTCGCTGAATCTCGATATGTAAGCATCGATGTTCCCATTCTGCACCGTGAGATTCCATAGTTCCTGCTCCATCTTCTGTATTTCGCCTCGAGGGCAGTACTCAGCCGTCAACATCTCTTTCATTTCTGCCCAGGGAATAGAGTTGGCGACCGGGAGTGTCATGGCTTCCACATGACCATTCCACCATGTGAGTGCTTGGTCCACAAAAGTGCAGGCCGCGAACTTCACTTTCATCTGCTCGGGGCACTCGCATATCTCGAATACCGACTCTACCTTCTCGATCCATCGCTTCAGGGCGATCACTCCTCCGGTACCGTTGAAAGTTCGGGGTTTAGCGTTCGCAAAGTCCTTGTAGGTGCACGTTTTAGTGAGTCCTTGGTTCGTCCCGTTGTTCGAACTTCCGGATCCTTGCCCGTTACCTCCTCCGTTGTTCCCTCGGTGAAGTTGTGCCATAGCCGCTGTGACTGCAGCAGACACGGCTGCCTGGAAAGCAGTGGAGTCAACTTCCGGCGGGGTTGGTTCGGGATTTCCGCGAGTAGCTGGGCGAGGCATCTTTCTGTCATGAAACGGAAAGATGTTGAGTGTACGTGGTTTCTGTGAGGTGGCGACCCTACTAACTAGGTGTATGGTACGAACCTAAACATTACTATCATCAAGCATGCAATCATAATGTCTCAACACATAGCAACTAAGAATAATTTAGCAAAACACACAAAAGTTCATTAATATTATCCGCATTTAGTACAAGAAAATTTGCTCGTTGGAGCATACATAGATAATGCTAATCTGACAGCATAACGGCTCCATGAGTAGTGTAGTCACTTAAACATAGAGCCGGAGTACATAACATAGTTCCTAATAACCTACTATAATATGTCTATTCCTAACCGCGATGAGCTGCGTCAGGAGGTGGTGCCGAAGATGTGGATGCTCCCTGAAGACGAGCAACCAAGCGTTCCGCGTCCCGGAGTCGAGACTCCCACCGAACCTGTCTCATGTGAAACTCTCGAAGGACGTCACGCGTCTCCTGCTCCGCACGCTCGACCCTAGTCCTCAATTGGTGTACCTGATCCGCAGTGTCCTGGGCAAGATTTCCCGTATTCCGTAACCGTTTCACCATGACTGGAAGGGCTCGATCTGCCGGCCCTCCGTCTCTCAGGTCAAAGAACTCGCGTGACATGTCGTACGGGGGTCGCTGTCCCTGCTGTCTGCTCCATTTCCAAAGTTCAATACCCCAGGGAGGTGTAGGGCCAGTGGGGCCCACTCGATATGCAGGCACCCGGATTGGGTAAGGGGGGTTGATGACTTCGGACTCCGCATACGAATCACCCCCTTCGCTGTCATCGAGCTCCTCTTCGAAAGGTTCTTCGTCTTCTTCGGGTTCGATAGGCTCGCCCTCGACTTCTGCCTCCGGTTCCCCGTCAGGTTCCTCCTCGGGTTCCTCTTCAGGCTCTTCCTCAGGTTCCTCCTCAGGTTCCTCTAGCCACCCGTTGTTTCCCTGATTAGGGAAGTAGGGGTCTCCCGGGTGATGAAAGCCAGCCATGCTGTCTGCGCGAGTACGTACATATGCTAACATTATCCTAGGAGGCTATGACTATTGTACAGACTAAGCAAACATTCTCTTTTTGGGTGCTAAAGGGTATAGTTTTAGGTTCCCTGGCTATTCCGATCTCATCAAGACGTGTGTTAGTTTTACCTTGGAGAGAACGTAGTTGATCAGGCTACATTCACTCCTTGGTATCCCTAAGAACAGTCCCGAATTAACCAAGATACCAGTATTATTGTGTTTGATTCATCGTTAGGTTCTTATTCCTAATGCAAGCAAGTGTGTTTTATTTACTCGTTCTGTTCAGAGTTATGTTAGTCCCTCTTTTTGGTTTATAGTTGCATATCAATGTATGGCTCGACATGCTAGTTCACTATAAACAAAGCTCTGATACCAACCTGTCACACCCCCGAACCAGACGGCGGAAACGTCCGGGGGCTGTCGTGACTCAATTGAATACCATAACATTGAATATATATGAAACATAACAACATTCGTCACCATTCATCAACATAGTACAACCAGTAGTGTTTACATAACATACATTGTTTAAACATTACATTCCCCAAAAATTAAGTTGTTTAATTCATACAAAAATAAACCGCAACCGTCACTGGATATGATTTCCCTTGATTCACTGGCTCCCTGAGAACACAAGTATTTTGAAAAACGTCAACATATGGAATGTTGGTGAGTTCATAAGTAGTGTTTGAAATCGAATGTTTGTATTGTTTGAAGAACCACCAGAAAATCCGATATTTTCTGAAAAGATAAGTTTCCGAAAACGTTTGTGAAGATCCATAGGTATGCTTGTTTGTTTCTATACTTGTAAAAAAAAAATGTTCGTTTAGAATGTATGCATTTCAAATTTGTAAGTATTGAAAACCCTAGGAAAACCCGATGTTCTCCTAGTTCCTTGAATTACGTGATGTTACATTGAAACCATTGCATAGAGTATAGTGTCAGTCCCGGGCGACGTTGGAAGGTTCTCGAGCATGATTATTTACTACAAACCCGCGTTACACAAACGCCCAGTTTGTAGTTATACTAACGACTCCGAAGGCGTCGTCAGTACTAATCACGTTATCCAATCGCCCTGACTAGGTGAAGTCCCACATCCGAAGAGAAAGAGGTCACGAAGACCCCGGTAACTCCATTAGCCGGTTGGGGATAAAATGTACGAGGGGTCCCAGACCCGCCTCGCATGAAATGTAGACCTTACTAGCAAGACCAAAGGACCCTTGGGGACCGGTGGTATACAAGCCATTGAAAGTCCATTTACGTTGTGTCGGATTGGTAAAACCCAACACTCCGTAAAAAAAATGTCTTCGGGCCTTAAGATCAGGTCATTGGGATAGCTAGGCTCAACGAACAAGATTTTACACTTGTGGGGCCCAAAGATGGTGCATAGACGTCTGTGCACACTCGCATGTGTATGTATAACCAAACGTTACTTGTATGAATCGTAGTGTTAGTAGTTGTAGATTTTTATTGGCTCGAGACCGAGCCAATTCGTTTAACAACGACTTTTGGTATTGTAATGTATTGTATTTCGTTGATAGTCGTGGTGCCATCGTTCGATCAAATTGTGTATATTGAACTAGCCTTGAAATATTCCTGTTTTCAGCCCCTCATCATTTGTAAAATTTACATTTTTAACCCTTTATATTAAATACTTCCCGGTTTAGTCCTTAAACTATTTTTCTTGACATTTTAACACCAAAAATTATTGAAATTAATATTTTTCAACATGTTTTTCATAAAAACAGTTTAAGTTCTTAAAAATGCAGTTTTCGCGGTTTTAACCCCTTCTTTTCGCAACTTTTACAATTTTGGCCCAATTTGGAAAATTTTTGCAACTTTGGTCCTTTTTAAATTTAAAAAGCATTTTTAACCTTTGAAAAGGGGTTGGAACACTTATAGTCCACTGTTTTACAGGAAGTTACAGTTTTGGCCCTCCAAAACAGAAAAATTCGCATAATGGGCCTTATTGGGCCGAAAGTTACATTTTTAGCCCATTAAGCTTAAAATTTATGATTTTAGTCCCCTAAATGAGTATATTTCCAGAAATTTACTTATGAAAACTGTTTTGGCACACTTCATCCATCAGAATCTGTGAAATGACGATTTGGGCCCTTATTTTTGCATTTTTCACATTTTAGGCCCAAAATTTGTGTTTTTAACCCAAAGAAATTATTACTAAACTACTTAGCCATTTTTCTTGAAGCACTTTGTGTTTAGAAATATATTTGAAGTAAAAATCATGTAGCACAAGTTATATCTCGGTTTTGATGAGTTTTGAGGCTAGATCCAACATAAAAACACATAAAAGCATACATATAAGCATGGAAATCATACAAGGCATACAAACACATATAGATCTACACTTTCACTTGTATTCCCCCCCACAAAACTCATAAAAACAGAAAATAGGGGTATGAAGCTCACCTTGGGGTGTTGATTCGGTTTTGCAAGGAAAATGGAAGGAAAAATGAAGTGTTTTTGGCCTTGGCTCCCTTTGATGAAGATCTCGAGTTTTGAGATGGTTCTAGGGTGCAAGATCACGATTTTTGCATAGATTAGGAAAGGATTTTGATAACAAAAGAATTTAAACCATAGATCTATGCATAATCTTACCTTAGATGATGATTTACTTGCAAAATCCTCTTGGAAAGTCCCTAATTTTCGAGATTTTTGGAGAGGAAGGAGAGAGTTTCTTGAGAGAATTTTTTTGAGAGAATTTGTGAGATGTGTGTGTGTGTTGGTTATCCTCGGCCGAAACAAGAAGGGAGAGGGAGAGAGAGAGAGGGAAGAAAAGACTTTGAGGTGATGCTTGCATGGATGAATGAGATTTTGCATGGAGAACCTATGGGTAAAAATGAGGTGGCACTTAAAAGTCAACTTCTTCTTGTGTTTGGGCCTTGGGCCGAGAATATGAAGGGAAGAGGGAAGAATTGGGCTTTTTGCCCCTAAGCCCAACATTAGAGGTAGTTTAGGGTATTTATTGGCCTTATAAAATAAAAGTGTGATTTTTATGCTTTATTAAGCTAGGTTAGGTTAGATTATGGATCAAAACTTGTGTTTTATTTCATTCTAGGTTCTACCTAGCCCAAAATATTGAAATAAACGAATGTGGGTCCAATTAGAGCCCAATTAGGGTCCTAAACCCATGATAGTCCAATTGGAAGTTTATTGGTCCATTTGGATCCAATAAGGAAGTCCTAGTCCTAATTGGACTTAACAAGAACTTCTAGGGTCTCCAATTGTTTGATGACTACTTATAGTGCTTGTATATTGTATTTGATTGAAGTTTTTGATTCACATTAGGTTGAATGCATAGATTACATGGCTCAAAATTTACAGTTGTGACATCATCCCCCCGTTAGAGGGAATTTCGTCCCGAAATTCTGTTTTGAAAGCTAGATTTGAGAAAACTAGAATAGGTGAGGGTACTTTTGCTTCATTTGATCTTCGCGTTCCCACGTGAATTCTGGCCCACGCTTTGCGTTCCACCGTACCTTCACGATCGGGATGCGACTCTGCTTAGTACGCTTCACCTCCCTGTCCATAATTTCGATTGGTTCTTCGACGAACAGGAGATTCTCATTGATTTCGATTTCGTCAAGAGGAATGACAAGGGTTTCATCTGATAGACACTTTTTCAGATTAGAAACATGAAACACGGGGTGTACACCGTTTAGCTCTGCGGGTAGTTGTAGTCTGTATGCTACTGGACCTATTCGGGCGACGATTTCGAAAGGTCCAACGTATCGCGGGTTCAGCTTTCCCCGTTTTCCGAAACGTATAACCCCTTTCCAGGGTGAGACCTTCAACATTACTCGATCACCGACCTGGAACTCTAAGGGCTTTCGCCGTTTATCAGCGTAGCTCTTTTGCCGGTCACGCGATGCCTGTAATCGAGCTTTGATCTGGACAATCTTTTCTGTGGTCTCGCGAATGATTTCCGGTCCCGTTAATGCCCTGTTTGACGCATGTGTTCTTGCTAGCTGGGTGTCACCTACTTCAGCCCAACACAACGGTGATCTACATTTACGCCCGTACAGTGCTTCAAAAGGGGCCACCTTAATGCTCGAATGATAACTATTGTTATATGAAAACTCGATCAACGGTAGGTGGGTATCCCAAGACTTTCCGAAGTCTATCACACATGCACGAAGCATGTCTTCAAGCGTCTGAATGGTTCGTTCGCTTTGTCCGTCCGTTTGTGGGTGATACGCTGTGCTCATATCAAGATGAGTTCCCATTGCCTTGTGGAGCGACTGCCAAAAGCGTGACGTGAACCTACTATCCGTTTGTGGGTGATACGCTGTGCCCAAATCTGACTTCGTATGAGGAAGTTATGATTTTTTAAAGTTTCGGCTTAGCGGTGTACCTCTCGAAGTTCGAGTATTAGATCGAGTGGTTTTTAGCCGACACAACCTAAACAAGATTCGAAGATCTCGTTATTAGTAGTTTAACGATAAAAAGACAGACGAAAATGGACATCGGATGAAGAAGTTATGAGATTTTAAAGGACCAATCTTGTCCCGGCCTAAAAAAAATATAACTTTAAAAATAAAGTCAAAATTAGCGGACGGAGTCTAAATGAAAGTTGTAGAGTACGTCTCGACCTACGCGTGGATATAAATAACGTCAAAAACGGATTTCATATGAACGATTTACAAATTATAATAGCATATTTACGTATTAAAATAAAGTATAAATCATATATACGTACACATATATATACATATGTATATATCATTAGAAATGTATCAACGATGCGGTCATTATAAGACTAATGTTGAGTTCTTTCGACATTAGTTTAGTACAAATATCGTTAAATGTGTTTAAAATAGTATTATAAAGGGGTGTTTAGTTGTTTATATAACTATAAGGTCATTAAGTAATTATAGATGATAGTTTTTGAAAATTCAATTAGTATAAATAAGAGCCTCTAGCTCTCATATTTCTTGCACCATTCTCTTGATTCAAGAGTCTTTCTCTCCTTATCCCCCGAGCATTTCGACCCTCGTGATTCGACTTCTCTTTCTGTAGTTTTTAGTATAGTATGGTGAGCGCTGAAGTGCTGCACAAATCTTTCTTAGAAAGATTCAGCGATGAAGTTCTGCCCCTACAAAGTCCGACTCCTAGCTAAAATCCCCTTGTAAGTAAGTCATGCTTACCCTATTTTAATATAGCTTATATTTAAAATTAATATTGTTATTATGAACTTATAATAAATATTTGAGCTATTATTATGACTTTTATAAGTGTCGTTATAATATCTTTTTAACTACTCGCGGTACGGGGAATCTGGTTTAAAGGGCCGCATAGGGTTGTTGGATTTGAGAAGTGCTATACGCCAAAATGGTCATGCCCTCCGATGTTTTATGTCCGGCCCATGTCTGTACATAGTGGTTGGAAAGTATTGTTTAAACATTTATATAATAATAATAAGACTAATAATTAGTCACGATAAATATTAGACTAAAATATAGTTGTAATAATACTAGGTTTCGTCGAAGGAAATTATTTTAAAGTAAACGAAGCGATGTCCGAGTACCGAGTCACCACCTTCTCAGGTAAGTGCATAGTTATTTTCATCTTACACATAGATATGAAGTATTTTATAAAAATTACGTGCTATGTGTGCATATTATCTAAATACTTGCTGTCTATGCTGGATGAACGATTTTATACATATTTTAAATGATTTAAATTGTATACATATTTTATATCTACGATAATGTTGAGGTAAAACACGAGTAGATGTAATAGATGGAATATGAGTTTGATGATGAGTTAAGAGGTGTTATAGACCAAGAGGTGAGGGTGAGAGGTGGACGATGTGAGAAGACTTTTCCCAAACGATGGCCCCATCATTCAGCAGAGTATGGATGAAAACCACAGACTATTCTAGACAGTCCAGTGGAACACTAGCATGCTTGCAACCTGTAGGTGTTGTGAACGATGTGTTCACCCGGTGTACTCTAAACCTTGGCGACCATGCAGACTTGGTGCCTAAACCTTGGCGATCATGCATATTTGATGCCTAAACCCTGGCGACTATGTAGACTTAGTGCCCATTGTGTAAACCTTGGCGATCATGCAGACTTGATGCCTAACCCCTAGCGACTATGCAGACTTAGTGCCTGTTGTGTAAACCGTGGCAACGATGAACTTCGTGCCGATTCCTTAGGAATAAATGAACGAGGAATATATGATTCTTAGGGTAGATCCTTAAGAATAAAGAAGATAATGGGGATGGGTAATTAGGTTGATTACTTAACTGTTTAAACATAATAATTATATTATTGTGGGTTGAAAACCCTATGTACTCACCAGGTTTCCAAACCTGACCAACTTAGTTTATTTATATCACAGGTGTTGTTATAAAGTCATATTACACTGAGAGATGAAGGAGATATAAATCACTAGTGATAATGAATGTAAGTTCTGTTTATGCTTATGTTTATGTATTGACGATGACATCACAAATGTTTTAAAATGAATAAAAATACTTTTCTTCGGAAATGCTTTGATAACGTATTTATCATGTGTTACTGGGAAAAAATTCCGCAACATTTTTATTAAAAGAGGTACTCTGATTTTCATAAAGCATAAACAAAGTTGGTCTTTTCTGTCCGTGAAAATGGGGATGTCACAATGATGTTTTTGCTTGTTTACTATTATGCATTGTTATGATACTGTACATGACGTCATCCACTCCAGAACGTTTCCGCCGTTCCGGTTTTGGGGTGTGACAAAAGTCAACCTTCGGGTCCAAGTCAACATTTTGATTGACTCAACCCGCCGAGTTGGTCCATCAACTCGTCGAGTTCCCAGGTCCATAAAACTATCGAGCCTCGGTCCTACTCATCGAGTTCTTCCACGAACTCGTTGAGTTCCCCTTCATACAAGTCGGGCATTTCACTCACAATTCGCTGAGTTCATCTTTGAACTCGTCGAGTTCCTCTTCATATAAGTTGAGACATTTTCCTCTTAACTCATCTAGTTCATCATTAGACTCATCGAGTTCTTGGATCTTCAAATCCATAAACACATCCAACTCGCTGAGTCATCTTCTAGACTCAACGACTTTGCTCAATAACAACAAAGGTTGGGGGACCATGACCCAAATCGCCGATTCGTATGAACGACTCGTAAATTCCCCTAAATTCATAATATGTCCAGTCGTTTCTAGTCAGGTTCAAGGCTTCCAAACCATAGATCTGGCCTCCTAGGGTCTATGTAACACGTAAAGTTACAAACTTTACGTTCATGCATGGGTTATTTAGCTCAAAAAGACTCTAAAAGTGGTTCATATGATGCATGGGACTCCCATGGCCATAAACTTGTCATCTTTATGCCATGGAGTCCCTCAAAGACTTTGGATCTGAAGTTATTACCCCAAAACAAGCTTGCATCCATGAATGGTTCCATAATATGCTCCAAATGGCCCTAAACTACCCCATGAAGAGATCTAGTAAACAAATAGGCAAGGTACATACTTTATACCTCAAATGAGATGGAAATGAAGCACAAACTTTGGATCTACATTTTTCTTCTAGAACCCCCAAGCTTCTTCTTCCTCTTCAAGCTTAAAAATCACCAAGAACACACAACAATAGCACAAGAACACTCAAAATGGGTTAGGGTTTCATGACTAAGGTTTGGAGGTGATGAAGGCTATAGTTGAGGCTAGTTAAACTATTTAAATAGGGTGCAAACCCTGAAAATTAGGGTTTCACTCTGGCTGCCCTACTCGTCGAGTTGAGGCTCTCAACTCGTCGAGTAAACTTCAAGTCCCGCGTTCAATAATTCCATTCCTACTCGACGAGTTTGGGGCCTCCAACTCATCGAGTCCCTTTGCAAAAAGTGGCCTTCTTAAATCAATTTGACAAATAATTAGACTAAAATGAACAAAACGATAACAAACGGGTTAAAAATGATATTCATATCCTTATTGGGCCTGGAAATAATATACATATTTAGTGGACTTTAGTGTTCTTTTACATGCTTAGTGTGCCTTAGTGTCTTTTTGCAAGTTTAGTGGGCCATAGTGTCCTTTTACATGTTTAGTGGGCCATAGTGTCCTTTTACATGTTTAGTAAACCTTATTTGTCCTTTAACATGTATATTGGGCCCGGGATATACATTCATATTCCTTTTGAGCCTGGAAATAATAGACACGTATAGTGGACCTTAGTTGTCCACATATATGTTTATTGGGCCTGGAATATACCTTATATGTTCTTCTTTCTTTTTCCGTGTAAATTTCAACTAAGGATCTAGTGAGACCTGTCGGTTGACACCATTGAGTGTATGGCCGTAGCCTGTAGTTATAATCAAAGTCTCCTGGAGGGAGAGCGAGAGTTTGTGTATAGATCTATACGAGTGTGACTCCCCTACACCTGAGTTGTTCGCTACAGTTAGAAGGCCAGTCTAGGATGACAAACCTTATAATCAAAATCGGCGTTTGGAAAATGCCAAGACAGACGAATTAGTCACTATCATGTATGGTTATAACGGCTCACTTAGAGGAGTTAACGTTGTAAAATTTAAAGGGAAATCGTTCTCTTTTCTTTTTGGATAAAACAGTAACCTATACGCACTGGTACTTAACTTCGGTGGTTGAGATTCCAACATTCTCTTACGGAGACAACATCAGGTTGTTTAAAATCATTATCTTTCTATTTTCTCAAACATTAACAGACATGCATTAATACCAAAACGGTCACAAACATTTCAAACCATTTATTTTTAGAAAATATTGGATTTCCTGGTAACGTTCGCTTTACTTGTACAAAAAAAATATAACAAAGGACATACATGCATATATTCATAGTTTTAGAACGAGACTTACAAACTATTTTTTATAGAAAATATCGGATTTTCTGAAAACCCTAAGAGAACTACTCTAAACAAGAACAAAACCATTTCTATACAAAAATGCTTATGAACTCACCAACTTTTAGTTGATGCTTTTAAAAACGACTTGTATTCTCAGGAATTCTAGTAGCAGGTAATAAGCTCAACTATAAGATCAAGTGGTGCGACTTTAAGAAGTTTTACTTTTCGTATTTTTGTGTAATTGATGAACAAGTTCAATATGTAAACTATGTAAGTGTGTATCTCCAGTGTATGATGTTTGGTTGATCTGTTTCATTCATATTCAATTGTTATGATACTGTACATGAATTCATTTGCTCTGGATGTTTCCGCCGCCCGGTTCGGAGGTGTGACAAGGATCCCATGGCACTTAGGTGTAAGACCATGTGAGGGAGCCCATGACATCCTGGAGTAAGACCTTGGGAGGGGCCAATACATGCTTATATGTTTATATGCATTGTTTATGTGATATGTGGTATACTAGCTGTTTATGTGATGTGTGATATGCTAGTTGTCTTTGTGACTTACATGAAAGACCATGGGGGTGCAACGCCCGCAGATTCGAGCTAGTCAATTAAGAGACAATAATCGTCAAAAATGATTTTTTGATGGAAGATTATTTTGATTGAATAATCTTTACCAAGTGATAGTATATGTCACAAGGGTTTCGTACTTATAAAGAACGCTGCAATCTGAATTATAATGAAGAAGTTATGACTCGTCGAAGTTTTACGGCAAAACCCGCACGACATCGTGTAACATAAAAAGTGAATTTTTGATAAACTACTTTTTAGCCTTAGAGATCTGAATGAAAGTTGTAGTATACGTTAAACCGAGAGCGTGTATAAAAAGAACGCCCAAATCTGACATCTTATGAGGAAGTTATGATTTTTCTAAGATTTCGCATAATAGTACACATCCCGAAATTCGAATTTTAGATTGATCCATTTTTGGCCAATGCAACCTAAATGAGAATTTAATATCTCATTAATAGGAGCTCAACGATAAAAAGACAGACGAAAACGAAGTTCGTATCTTGAAGTTATGAATTTTACACGGTCATTTAACAGTGTAATATTCTCATACTGTTAAATTTAAAATAGGTCGAGAATTAGTCGATGGAGTCAAAAGGAAAGTTGTAGATCTTGTCATTACCTATGCGTGGATATATAGTACGTCAATGACAAAGTTCATATGTGAAAGTTATGAATTTTTAAAGATTGGCTATTTTACCTGCATCTTGTGCCATGTCTCAGCACCAGGCTTTGCCTTTGTGCCTATGCAAGGCTAATGAAGTGAGCACCCTTTCTTACGACGTGAGAGGTTCCAAACATCCTATAAATAGAGGCATAAATCACCACCAAAACCATTCTTTTTCTCCTATTACCCCCGAAACCCCTCTTTCTTTCCCTAGCAACTTCTAAGTCTTAGAGGTGAGTCCCAGAGCGCCGGAAGGCTCTGAGAAGAAGAGCTTTCGGCTCAAAAGTTCCACCCCCGCAGAGCCCGGCTCCTAACCAAACCCCTTAGTAAGTGAGTTATTCTTACCCTACTTTAAGTATAACTTATGTTTAAGTCCATTATCGTTATTTTGAACCTATAAACAAGATTTATCAGTGATTCCAAGTCATTATACTGATTGATCTACTTACGGGGATGATGTCTAGGCTGTGATTTAGTGAGGTGTTTAAAGTGGGATTTCCAAACAGTATACTTCGTATACCAAACGGACCCTACCTCCGATATGATCCTACCTAGTTGTTCTTTACTTGATAGATCATGAAGTAGACTTTGAGTTAATGATGAATCTAGATTAATAATTAGTCGCAATAAAGATTAGACTAAAATCTAGTGGTAATAATACTAGGTTTCGTCGAAGGAAATCATATTATTAAGAAGCGAAGCGCTGCTCGAATTTCGAGACGTCACTTTCACAAGTGAGTGCATAGTTACTTTCATCTTACACATAGATATAAAGTATTTTATATAAATTACGTGTTGTGTGCATATAAACTGTATAATTGCTATCTATGTTGGATGAACAATTTTATACATGTTTTAAATAATTTAAACTGTATATGTATTTTATATCTATGAATATGTTGGGTAAAACATTGGTAGATGAATGATGAGAGATGAAAGATGATATGAGTGAATATTGGCAGCTATAGACTTAGTGCCTAATAAATAACATCGGCAACTATGGACTTAGTGCCTTTTGGATAAACGTTGGTAGCTATGGACTCATTACCTGTTAGATAAACCTTGGTAGCTATGGACTTAGTACCTATTAGATAAACACTGGTAACTATGGATTTAGTACCCGATGAATGAACTTTAGTAGCTATGGAATCAGTGCTTTACGAACGAGCATTGACAGCTATTGACTTAGTGCCTATCATATAAACCCTGGAAGCAATGGACTTCGGAATAAACAAATGTAGGATAGATGATTCTTAGGGTAGACCCTTAAGAGTAAAGAAGATAATGAGGATGAGTAATTGGGTTGATTGTTTGATATTTAAACATAATAATTATATTATTGTGGGTTGAAAACCCTATGTGCTCACCAGGTTTTCCAACCTGACCCACTCAAGTTTATTTGTATCACAAGTGTCGATATGAAGCTATTTTACACCGAGAGATTAAGAAGATGTAGATCACTAACGTAAATGAATGTAAGGTCTGTTTATGCTTATGTTTCTGTGTTGACGATGATATCTCAAATGTTTTAAAATGAAATAAAATACATTTATTTGAAAATGCTTTGATAAAGTATTTATCATGTTTTCTGGGAATAAATTCCGCAACATTTTTAATAAAAGGAGTACTCTGATTTTTATAAAGCATAAACAAAATCGGTCATTTATAGCTGTGGAAATGGAGATGTCACAGGGGGAGCCCATGGCACTTGGATGTCAAACCATGTGGGGGAGCCTATGGCTTTACAAGTAAACACCATGGGGGTGCCCATGACACTTAGGTATAAGACCATGTGGAGGATCCCATGACATCCTGGAATAAGATCCTGGGAGGAGTCCCCGGCATCCTTATATTCTTATGTGATTGATATTCCTTTTATGATTGATATGGCCTATGTAATTGATATGGTTTATGCGATTATGTGGATTATGTGGGGTATGCTCTTTGGAACTCACTAAGCTTCGTGCTTACAATTTTGTTTATGGTTTTAGGTATCATTGGTTTTGAAAGGAAGGGTTAGGCTTGATCGCAGTGCAAACCCGTGTTTTCTGCAATATGTGATTTTGGGACGAACTTTGATAAATATTTTAATTAACAATGTTTTTGGAATGTTTGGATTTAAAAGATATCTGTGTTTTGACTATAATAAAAATAAAATTTTCTCTTGATTTTTAGGTCGTTACACTATGTTTCGATTATGTGTTTTATTTATGTTTTTAATTTTTTTTTGTGTGTGTATATATATATAAAGAGAAATCTACTATAAAGTCCCTATATTTTGACCTCATATACATTTAAGTCTTTCTATTATTATTTTTTCTTATTATGTCCCAAATACCGAGAATTTTATTCACTTTGACCATTTTTATCCAGTCAACAGTTCATCTATTTTTAAAATTTATACTTTTGGCCTAGATTTTAAAAATGATTATAGATTTGGTCCAAAATTTAAACTTTTAACCCATACTTCAAAATTTTCTTACAAATTTGGCTTTTAAGTTGAAAAAAAAATTATACAAAAAATAAAAAATACTCACATAAAGAACCTTCTTTTTTCCATATAAAAACTTTTTTTAAACATTTTTTTAAAAGCATTTTTTGTTAAAAAATGGTTTTTATATGTGGAAAATATGTTAAAATATAAAAAAAAAAAAAAAAAAAACATAAGAAAGAACAATGGTCACATATTGTTTTATTAACAAACTTATATTTGTTATTATTTTCGCCAAAACTTATAAAATTTATAACCTCATCATACGAACTTCATTTTCAACTTTCTTTATATCTACGTATTCGTCTTGACGACTACTACAATTTTCATGCCGATCGCTTTAGTAAAAAACAATATATATTCACTTGCATTTTTATAAACAAAGGTTTATATTGATCAACTTTGAAGTGGTTATTATTACTAGATTTTGCTTAAAAACTAAAAAACATATTTTTGAATAAAAAAGCAAGACATTACTAAAATAAAAAAAACATATTTTCACAAAAAAAAAAAACCAAAATATTAAAAAAAAAAATTTGCCATCTTATTGATTTTCAAATTATATAGATGCACAAACAAAAAAATGATTTTTATGTAAAAAAATATTTGTTTTTTATTAAATTTTTTTATGTGAAAATATATTTTTTGTATAGAAAACATATTTTCACATAAAAAACATTATCTACAAAAAAACCTTTTGACCAAATTTATACAAAAAAAAAAACATAGTTTTCACATATATTTTTTTTTAAACAAAATTGTGTTGTAAAAAAAGTTTTTATATAGAAAAAAAGGGTTATATGTGAAAATGTGTTTTTTTGTATAATTTTATAAAGCAAAAATAATATATTTGAAAAAATAGTTTGAAAAAAACTATGTAAAAAAACTAAATTTAGGATGAATTTGTAACAAAATTTTAAAATCCGAGCCAAATATGTAAATGTTGGACCAAGTTTATGATAAAATTTAAAATCCAAGCCAAGTGTAAATTTTAAAAATGAGATACTTGATAGCCGGAAAAAAAAATGATGGAAATGAATACAATTCATGGTATTTGAGATTTAATAGAAAAAAGATAATAATTTAAGAATTTAGTTGAATATGAGTTCAAAATGTTTGGATTTTTTAGTAGATTTCCTTACATATAATTAATGAATGATTTTCCTTTTATTAATTTGTATCATTATATTTTATTAAATTATATTTTATTTCAATTAAAAAGAAAAACTAAAAATATGTTATGATACCCACCACTTTTGTGGGTGAAAGGAAAATAACATGACCCCGATGTAAGATGACAATGTATGGTAAAATGTGTTATGACATTTAATAGAAAACATAAAACCCCAAATCAATCTAACCAAAAGAAGCAAATACCATGGTTGTGCCTGTATATATTGATGTTCATTTGTTATCACGAATTTTTTTATGCCTCCTTGAATTAGCAAATGTTTAAATAATTATGCTACCGTAGAAAATACAAATATATTAGTAAAAGTGTTATTAAAAATAAAAATAAAAAAATTAACATAAAACATAAAAAGATTGCATATTATGGTGAGTTGGTGGGTTTGGGAGAAGAATTGTTATGAATTGGGCGTCGTCTTCTTACGTGAGAATAATCCATGGTAGTGAAACCGGTCGGGTCAAATCCATTTGCTCCATTTTCTGTAGTTTCTTCTTTCCTCTTTTGTGATCCATCTATATGCAAAAGAATATACATATGTGATGATAGGATTTTAAATTAGGTCACAAAATGATTATTTAATTTTATTTATTTTAAAAATAAAAATATATGAATTTAATAATATTTAATCACTATAACTTAATAAGCTTAACTAATGAAATGATAAAGGGATAGCGGTTATATGCATCTTATATTCTTTTTTTGAATGCGACCCACAATTTCAAAACCACTCCTTAAACTACTCTGGAACTCTATTTATAACCCTTAACCTAATAGAGAGAAGACATCTATCATGCCTCTAGGCCAAAATTTTGTTAGTTTATATTCCCTTTTTATAAGATTTGTATTAGTTAACTGTATATTTGTATTTTATTCAATCTATAGGTAAACTTGTTTTTAACAAGTTTACAAGATTACAACAATTGTTCATTGATACTTTAACTTTAATTTGAAATATGCATAAACTAAAAGGTTGAGATAAAAAAAAAAAAAATTGCCACATTTGGAAATGACCTTCTAATATATAAAATAGTTATTTTCATCAATTTCCAAATAGAATCACTTGAAATCACTATTGTTGTGAAATTTGTTTTTTTTTTCCATAAGAAAATATATTATACAACTAAAAAAATCATAATTTTTTTTCTCATATAATGCGAAATGTCTTTAATGTATATGAAATTGTTCTTATTAATGCGAAAAATCATTTTTTTAATTTATGTTTGGCACTTTTATTGGGGGATTTTCAATTATCATTTTCGTAGCTAGGAGGTACGTATTACGTGAAAATGTAACGTCTCGTTGGAAGAGATTTTTCAAAAGAAAAACGTACAAAATAACTATGAATGTAGTCTTTAAAAGATTGAGCTTTGCTATACAAAAGGTGTAGTGGCGCAGCTTGTTGCCCGTTTGCCATCTCACTTGTTTTACGATGATAATTAAATTTATTTAATGGAAATCAAACTAGGACTATGTTTACTTAAAAAAAAAAAAGTGAAAAAAAAAATATATGATAAGCGTGAGTAGAATCCTTGCTATTTTTTGAAAATTCACATTTTAAGCTATTTTTTTAACAGCTGAAAGATTTATAAAGAAACACTAACAAAGCACTAATAGCTAACATAGGATTTCGAGGATACCCTACCTAATTCATCGGTTAGGATAAGGGTGTGCTAGTATATATTCTCTTTAAAGCTATAGTTGTCATTTTTCTGTAAAAGGGTTTTTGATGAAAGAAAATGCAATTATCGTAGCAGATAATACATGAACATTAAGCTACTTAATTAAATGCATAAATAACTAATTTATGTTTTATTATAAAACAAATCTTAATTACGAAGCGTTTGGTTTCTAATTTCTTTTTTGCAAGAATATATAGGAAATAAAATGGATTTGAACAATACATATTAGATAATTTTTATATATTTATTTAACTTACAATTATATTTGTTTATTGTAAAGACTGGTTTATAACCCGTGGAAGCCACGGTTACAAAAGTAATTGAACTTTTATAATAAAAACTCAAAATTATTAATAAATTATTTTAAATAAATTATTAATTAAGAGATTTTTTTAGTTAAATTATAATCATTGATTTAAATAAATATGTGAAATTATATCATTTTATAATTTATATTAATTTTATTTTAATTTTTATTCTAAGGTTGATAATTTAATGTAATTAGAGTGATAAATTTGAATTTTCAAATTTGAAATGAAGAATCAATAGGTTGATAAATGACATGCATTAATTAGATGACATAATAAGGTGACACATGACAAAAAGAGAATAACATATGCATTAATTAAGAAACCTAATAGAATGATATATATACAAATGAAAATAAAACTATTTTTTTATTAGAATAAGGATATGTAACTGAATTTTTTAGCTTTATTTATATTCAAATATGCATGTGTGATGCGGCATGTGTACATTTTTAATTAAAGTTGAAATTTGATGAACAAATTACCTAATGGAGCTTCCTTTTGGTCATTGTCAAACAGCAAATCTTGATCTCCATTCCCTTCAACCTGATCGAAACACAACCATAATTTGAAAACTTAAACCCCAAATCGATTTCATTTGAATCTTGGTTTGTCTAAATCAAAGGGCCAAATTGCATATAAATTAAGTTACCATTTCTTGGATCGTCAACTTTCTTGAAATCACAGGAGAAAGAACATGTTGGTCATAACCTGCAAAAAATATATATAACCACATCGATCATCATCACCATGCATGAAACATGAGAGTTGGGAGTGGGGATGATGGTAGGGGGTAGTGGGTGTATGGGGGTGGGGTCAACATATTACATATATGATATACCTAACTCATGGAAAGGTTGCATCTGATGATTATGGACAAAAGCAGCATCAACTGTCATCAAAACTGAAACCCTAATCCACAACATCATTGTCATCATGGCAATCGTCATGTGCAAGCTTAGCAGATCATGCGTAGTACCATGTAGAGGTTCTTGTTGTGTGGATTATAGTGGCAAACAAGTGACGTACACAAGATTCTCAATAAGCGTGTGTAATATTTGTGTGTATTTCGGAGAGAGGACACACAAATTAAGCACAAAGTGGTGACCTTAAAAAAGAAAAGCACTAGTGTATATAAGAGGTGTAAACTGTTGGGTTCTTATAATACACGCATTGGATAAGAGCTCAAAATGAAAAAATAAAAAAATTACATGGGTTGAGAACTTGAGATCGTTACTCTATTTGTATTCCATATCGATACGACATAAGTCTTTTTTTTTTTTTCTTTGTAAAGACTCTTTTGGAAAGTGAATATAACACTTTATAAACTATAATTAAATAAATTATATGTTGAGTTTAATGACAAAATTTTTATTGTTACGGTAAAAGAGTGTTTGAGATTTTTTTTTTAAGTTAAAAATGACTTTTATCCTAAATGATTTTTGACTTATGAAGATAAGATAATTTAATTTTCCTTTTTAAAAATATATGGATTACTTTTTTTAGATGCAAAAATCAATAAGTTAATAAGTTAAAAAGTGTTTTGTTTAATTTTAGCTTTTATCTACTTTGTAAACCTAATAAGCGATAAGCTCTTTCAAAAACTTAGAAATTGTGCTTACTGAAATCTTCTTTTCAAATGTTGTTTTCAAAAAAATTGGTTTTGTCATCCAGAAAGGACTAGCGGTGCAACTTTTTGCCCGATTGCTTTCAATCGATATGTATTGAACTGACAATTAGTTAATTTAAAATATATATATATATATATATATATATATATATATATATATATATATATATATTAAACAATTTTTTTAATGTTTTTTCTATATCTAAATATTTTGTTTATCTTATTGACTTTTCAAGAAGTCAATAAATTAAAAAATTATTTTTAAATGAACAAGTCAACCACCCTTTAAGAATCTGCTTTTTTCAACGTATCATATTAAAAGGTTAACATTAGAAACACATTTTAATGTGACTTTCATCAATTTCACTCGTTTTCTTTGTAACATATTTCTCTACCCATTTGGTACTTGTATACAAAACGTTTTGCAGAAACTTTGTGAATTAATTGGGTTGAAGATTAGAGAAATAAAAAATGTTAGGAGGCTTTAACTATAAGTACACCATTTTGGTTAGTGTGAGACCATATATGTTGGGGACCAATAGAGTTCTTATCAAATTTAAACAAACATCTCTATCACAACACCAAATTGCTGAAATATTGTTAGAAGTGTTATAAAAGCTCATCTCATCCTTTACATAACTAATTCCCCAAACATTAACCTAGTTAATATGGAGGAAACTTAAAGTTTAGTATTAATGATGTGGCAAAGGTTTTGGGGCCCCTCTCCTATGTGATTTTCTCTAATCACCTAACAATCTAATAGAATCTTATTGGGATTCTAAATTTCTAATCGTTTTTAGGGTCTCGTTTAATGTTATGATCAAATATCAGAACAAAATCGGCAACACTTTTGTCAGAGATTATAGCATGGTCCCCTATATCGATGAATTTGTAAAATAGTTCAAGTTTTGGGTTCTTTGCACAAATGGCATACATGTGTATATATGCAATGAAAATCTTTTGTAGAATATGAACAAAAATGTGTTAATCACTATTCACTAGGCATCTTTCACATCCATCCACCATATACAAGCTTTGTCTGGTCTATTTTAGAGATGAAGACAGAAAGGTAGTTGTGATGTACCTCTTGCCTCTTCTTCTATTTTCGTCTTTTAGATATAATTAATCATATTTCAATAAATCAGGCAACATTTATATATATTTAACCAAAAGTTTTGTAAATTCTTTTTAATAATCATTCATAAGTCATTTATGGAAAGAAGCACCTAATGTTTTTTTTTTTTTGAACAGCTTAAAGATTATAAATACCAAAACTACCAAAAAAAACTAGGAAAATTATACAAAATTCATTGGGTTTTGGAGCCAAGAAACCGAAGTAATATTTTTCTTACAATATCTATTTGAAAACCAAAAAAACGATAAATCAATGACCGAATGAAAAATATGATATTTTCTCCGCATATTTTCCATAAACACGACCTCGTTTCTATATTTTCAAACCACCCAACAAGTGATTCTAATTAGGGCATCCTGATATTCTTCTTTATTTGCGAAACTTGTAACGCTTACACCCATGTAATTAATTCACAATTCCCAAGGATCAAGGAAGATCCATATCTAACCATTGAGATATTGCATTCCATGTCTTCATAGTCACTAGACACTCATCGAAAACATGATACACTATTTCCATTTGCATGTTTACATATCGGGCACATAGTTATAGGAAGTAAAGTGATTTGTACACAATAATTTTTATCCGCACACAACATTTTATGCTTGATTGAGTTATACAATATAAACTTTAAAAGCATAAATTGTTGTGTAGTGAGATATTTTGTTGTGTAAAAATCACCTCCCTTATAGAAATGATTACATTGCTACAAGACAAATTAATATGATTTTAAAGCCTATCTAACATTAGCAACCAAAAAAATATATTAATTTTCTGGGAAATAAATTTATTCCAAGATGTTTCCTTTCATTTCGTTTCTTTTAACATTAAAGTTACCATCTTCTAATTTCTCAAGTTCAATTATCCAACTCATCTTCGATCTTGACAATACACAAACACATACAATAAAATATTTAGTTGGTCAATTTCCATGCTATCATGAAGGTCCTACGCAGCTCCCATCTCCACTGAGAATACCAATCTATCTTTATTATTTACTAGCCAATATACAGTAGGGAAACGGATCCTTAACTTGATGTTACCAATACACAATTACCCCCCCCCCCCCCCCCCCCCCCCAATTTAAAAAAAAAAAAAAAAAAAAAAAAAAAAAAAAAAAAAAAAAACTACCCCACTAACAACTTTACGATGCAAAGAGGACATCAAAGTAATATTTTTATCATTCATTTGATTTCATGCCCAAAACGTCTTGATCTCGATATTTCACACTGTTTTATGTGGACGATTGAGGGAAAGAAGAATTGCAATTAATGTTTTAAAAGGTTTTTTAGTTGAACCTCTTGATCTAAATCTCGCAGTGGTATGCGTCGACCTTCAAATTGTTTATACTTCGGATAGATCGATCGATCTATTCAAATTTCTTTGTAAATTGATTGTTTTTTTTAATATGCTAAGTGAAATCTAATTATCTTAAGTCCAATCAACTGGTTCAAACGGTTTTGTCACACCGGTTCCATCCAACTTTTGAAAAAACGTCCGATTCAATCCGATTTGACTAGAACTTAGCATAAAACTTGTCGTTGTTGAACTCCTCTCATCCCCCATTTCTAGTTCTAATTGGTTTTTAAAACACTGATTGTAATTTACCTTGCCGAATTAACAGAGTTTGGATCATGAATCAGAGTGTAGATATAATTAACAGAGTCCAATATGGCACTCAATAACAATTATAAAGCATATAAATAAACGGCATGCTATATGAAAGGATAAGTATTTGGGGTCGACCATGTTGTGGTTAGGGTTATATTTGTATTTTGCTTATATAATAGGGTTAAGAGTTAGGGTTTCAAGTGTACTATCATTTTTCAAACTCATAAATAAAAATACTTCTTTTTGCGATGTATGTCACATTGAATGAACCATGTCAAATATTTTGTTTTCGTGTGTGTGATTTCTTTTCTTCAACAATGAAATCAATGTTGCGTTGTTGACATGCATTTGTAGTTCACGCTTTATACCTAATCTAGCATGTCGTAAAAAATAATAACCTACGAATTATATTAATACACAAATTCACAAAATAAACTTACGCTATATTTGGCGTAATAACTGAAAAGCTAGCTGTTCGTTGAAAAGTTTGCTGATAGCTGAAAAGCTAGCTGTTAAATAAAAAGTTAGTTGATAGCTGAAAATCTAGCTGATAAAAAATGACGTTTGGTAAAACTAGCTGAAAATATGAAATAACATAAAATGACATTTAAAAAATGTCTTTTATAATTAATTAATGGTATATTTAGAAATTTTTTTAAAAACTCGTAAAAAACTAATCTAAGTAGTTTTTAAAAAAACTAACGTATAAGCTATTTTTTGGTTTGTCAAACGTAACTTAAAAAATATCGAAAAATAAACTAGCTTTTTAGCTAGGGTACATCAAAGATAACCTTATAACTTTCAAAGTGGGTTGAGATGTTTCGGATTTGTTCATCAAATTGACAAATTCCAAATTTGTTAAATCATGTTCAAAACTCTAATTTGGTGCAACTTCTTTTGGAAAAACATGGTTAGGAACCACTAATCTAATGAATTCAAAGCGTGATACTAGAGAGATTACCGTTTTACTATTGTTTGTAGACTTTCAAAGTCGAAAATGCAAGAATGGATCCGGTTTAAAGAGCTCAGAAAATGTTTTAAGAAACATCTGAAAGCTCCAATATTAGCCCTTAAATTTTAAGATATAATCAATAATAGTAGTCATTTTGATGAATATCCATTTTGTATCATAACAAAGAGTTGATGTCTACTCAACTAATCGGGTCGGATCCGGTCTTCTCTTTCCAACGCTTCAAGAATCAACCAATTTGAATATACTTCTACTCTAATAAAAAAAGTAAAAAAACAACACACTAAATGAAGTAAAAACAACACACAACACACATACCATTTTTCAACCTCAACCACTAACTCCACATCAAACCCTCCCTAAAAAAAACACTTCCCGTTTTAACATTTATCTGTAAATTCTTTTTGATTTGTATGTATATATAAAAACTCACCTCCTATAAATTAAAAAAGGACACATTAAAATTAATTCAAAATCTACAACACAAAAGCCCATTCCTCCATCCACGATGCTTCTGTAATCTTCTCCGGTCAGCTTTCGCCATCCTGACTGGGCTGCTGTTCCACTCTGTCTGCAGTCTGTATGCACACACAAAATATTTCCGGTCAGGTCCGGTCAGGTGAAATAAATTAAAATAAAAAAAATATATTATGATTATTACATGGGAAAGGCAAAGGATCTGGTGCTGGTTGTGCTGCTGTCTGACCGGAGAGAGATGCTGCCCGAAAATGCAATCTGCCCGGAATAATTTATGCGCCCTGAAACGGGACCCGCAACAGAGAAACTTGACTCTCCTTCACCACGTTCATGAACATCATGGAGACCACTGGAAATTACGGTTTTGCCATTGGTTAGATTCAAAGTGTTGTTTCCTTCTATACTTGTGCTTACTTCTTCTTCACCTTCATTTCCTTCTACACAACTCTGCAATTACAAAACTCATATCAGAATCAGATTTGTGTTTGGATGGGTTTACAAGGGCAAATTGGTCATTTAATGAAAACACTAACCTGAGATGGGTGTTGATCTTTATCATCAACACCATTGATGGATTCAAGAAGGGATTTAAGTGATGGAAGTGGTCGATCTTCATCTTTATCTTTATCTTTATCTTTATCTTTATCTTTATCATCCAATAAAACAGAATTCAAATCCATCTGTTGTTCTTGAGGGACATAATTGTCAATGCCTTTTGGAACAGTATCAGATTCTGCACATTTTAACTCTTCAGGGGCAGATTCGGAAATTACATGATTATCATCTTTAGAGATATTCTTTATCTCATTCGGATCTATGGACTCAATATCTTCTTCTTCTTTGGTCCCACAATCTTTTGCATCATCATCATCATCCTCACAATCTTTATCATGATTTGATTCCTCCATGTAATAATCTTCCATGGGTGAAAATATCAGACTTTGATTGATGATGTCATCATGAGGGATTCCATCATCAACACAAATGTCCTTCACATGAAAACCACCATCATTGTAACATACCAACAATTCAGGAAGTTCACATTCCAAATCCAATTCCAATTCCATCACATTTTTATCAGTGTAAACTTCTTGATGATTGTTGTTGTTGACTTTGTCATTCTCTTCATCTGATAAAAATGGATTTGTGTACCTTTTTGGGCTCTCTTTCATGGTGTTCTTCTCCTTCACTTCATCTGTGTCAAAATTACTGTTGTTGGATTCAAATCAAGTAGAACAGGGTAGATAGATTTATGACATAAAAATTATGTAAATAAACCTTACCAGATTTCATTATTAACATTAGTTGGAAAAGTTTGAAGAATTCGCAAGAGCTGTGATGCAAACATTAAAGAGACACCACCTACAAAAAAGAAAAGAGAATCCAATTTATAATGATTGACAGAAGATAACACGTTTTAAAGTCAAACTGAAAACCCTACAAAAAAAGTCAAAAGTATGAAAACCCCATTTCAAAGGAAGTATATGAGGCCAAAAATTCAAACGTTGTAGGGAAAAAGTGACCACAAAATATTTTGTCTATATATAAATTATAAAATAGTAGATGTGGAACCACATCTAGTTGCTCTTATATTCCCAAAAAGAAAGCTTATCTGGTATATGAAATTAAAAAAGTAAACCATGATAAGAGAAATATTGAGCAACTTAACAAGAAGTCAAAATGAAAATGGAATCAAAGTTGTCAGGAACTTGTAACCAAAAACAAAACTTAAATGGATTCAAAAAGAATAAGCAAATGAGAGGTATACAATATGACAATGAGACAAGGGAAAAGACAATACATAAAAGTTAAAAAAGTTATATTAAAGAAAACCCACTAAAACACTTCTCAAGAGTAATTCCACTACGTAGAACAGCTAAAAAAGACTTTTTTATAATCCTCAGGTATGTACTCTTACAATCTTCTTTTTGTCAGTTACCCTGATGGATCAAAAGACCCAATTTTTTATAGGGTTTTTCAGCCAAAAACAAACAGTACTTTATATAGTTTACAATTTCATAACCAGATTTCATAAACCCTAGGGCGAAAGAATTAAGAATTCTGAGCAGAATCAGATCCTAACAGATTTGCACTTTGTAATTGCATATCGACGATGAAAAGTATAAAGGTGTATATATAAAATATAAAAATATATACAATTAACCACAGTACCTGTACACCGAATCAACGAAATTAAACTCTCATCCGTCTCCTTCGCTTAGACAATCGACACTGCAAAACAAAAAATCTCAAACAGATTTAGATTTTTTTTTTTTTTTTTTCTAATAGATGTGATAATCATATACAGAAACAAAACTAGAATTACACGCTAAACTAAACAAATCAGATAAAGAAAAATTGAATTGAAAATTCGGTAACAGATCCGATATTAGCGGCAAAGATAGATACAGAGAAGCGAAAAGCGAGCAGATAAATAAAATTCATGGCGTTCGATTTGTGTATGTTGCGAGATAGTTGAAAGGAGGGGGAAAACATGAACTCGAGCCACTTACAGAAAATGTCAACTCTCGAAAACCTAATTACTCCCAATCTATTCCTTACAGTGCATTTAATATGTAATACGATTAGACAGATATGGAATCAAAAGAGCACCTCCACTAAAAAAAGTAGCATTAATTACACAGACAAAATGAAAGCTCCAAAAAAAAAACACAGTAGCTTTTCCTTCAGAAACACATTATGTATTTACAATTAGAGATCCTCGATGAACAGATTTCAAAGTCGCTCACCTGAAAACTTTTGAAATTGGTTTAGGCCTTCTTCGCCGGAGATCTCGGTAACATTTTGAAATAACTCAGAGTTCCGTTAATGTTATTCGTGGATGATTAGTAGTTAAATGTTCAAAGACCGGTGGCTGGTGGTTTGTGGCCGGAGAAGAGAGAAAAGCTACCGGAAAAGTGAAGAGAGATGGTGAATCTGTCCAAAACAGAGAGGCAGTCAGATGTGAGGAATGTGAACAACTCATCAACCTGTCAAATTGGGTGGGGAATGGGGATCTCTCTCTCTCTCTCTCTCTCTCTCTCTCTCTCTCTCTCTTTTTTTTTTCTTTTTCTTAATATATATTTTCTTAATTGAATATTAAATGGATTTTTGTGTGGGACCAGTTGTTTTATTAGATGTGGGACCCACATTCCACTAGCAATCTCATCAATGGTCATATGGGTCGTGGTTTGGTAATTTGGTTGAGGACCATGGTGTGTTTGCTACTTTTTCTAATACCCTAAAGAAAGAGAAACATATATAAGAGTTATTCAATAATTAAAAGGTTACAATACATAGAGGTGCATAAAAATCGAAACTGTTTTGGATCCGGTTTGGCAGAACCGGATTTGAAATTGTTTTTCTAATAACGAAACTGTTTTCTATTCGTCTTTTTTTTGCATAATGACCCATTCGCCCTTCATATCGGCGGGTACCCAGCGGGTAGCGGTTCCGAAAAAATGAAAACCGGAACCGCCTGCTTAAAGCGGTTCCTATTCTAGAACCGACAGTTCCGAGGCGGTTCCGGTTTCAAAAGCGGGTACCCGATTCCAATGTTCATCCCTACTTTTGTTACTTCTCTTTGCAAACACTGATTTTGATGGTGTTGGAGGTTTGTCAACTAATGAAATGGTTTTGTCAAGATCCAAAACTACAAAAAGAAACCTGGAAATTTGACAACATATCGACTTATGTGAAATATCGAATGGTAAAAGGAAAGTTCGGTGGAACAAATGTGGTAGATGGGAATGCAACATTAAAACCATGCAAATTTGGATAGCAAAATGGATTGGTCCGGATCACCGTTAAGCAACAATAACGAATCAATGCACCATCTGCAATTAAAGAACAAAGTGTGGCATATGAAGTGATGGCAATGTTCGTGATTTATGAAAATTTGTCTTTCAACCACTTCGACAACCGCCAATCGACAAAGGTCATCCAAAATAACTCTTCAAGTTGGTTATTGTTATGTAAGTAGTAACGCTCAATGGCATAAATATATAAAGTTTTGTATGGTGATGTCATTTGGTTAGGGGCAAAGTGGGAAATAGTTCATCAATGGAATTTGATATTTAATATGTTTGAATGTGCTTGCGACAAAAGATATATATGGAGTCTAGTTGGGTAGTTATCAAATAGTTAACTGATTGCTCAGAGGTTTTTTTTTTTTTTTTTTTTTTTTTTTTTTTTTTTTAAATAACTACTCTTTTCGTTCGGTAGTTTATTATCCAATAAGTTGTAGTCTTTAACCGATTTGGTTAATGTGCAAGGCGTTATACGGTTATAAATTGAAAAGTTAAGGATGCGTTTGATTGTGGAAAATTGTTTTCATTTTCTACGAAAATGTTTTTAGAAAATAAGGTTGAGTTTTCGTTTTAAATTTTCAATCAAAACGCATTTGGTTGGAACAGATGGAGTTTTCATTTATTTAGAAAATTTTGGAAAACTGTAAAAATCACTTTTCTAATTTACATACAATTGGAAAAACTGAAAATTTTCATTTTCTTAGAAAACTTTGGAAAACTGAACGAACCAAACACGTTTTCAAAATTTCCGTTTTTCTTGAAAAAATTTCTTAGAAAACTAGAGATTTTTCCACAACCAAACGCACCCTAAATGTTTCTTCAAACAATATTAAATATATAAAATCTTTTAACACGACTAAATGTTTCTTCAAACAATATTAAATATATAAAATCTTTTAAACACATTTATCGTGATATTATTTGTGCCACATAATTGAACCCAACCATAAATGTTGGATGGATTAAAGCTTTACTAGAAAATATATGTTATCATTTGGATTTATGCTAGGGTCGTTCACTGGTTGGATAAAACTAAATTGTCCAATTGAATAATTTAGATTGGTATATTTGGTTGATATTCGGATTTTTGAATTGGTTTACAACAATCAAATTATTATTTTGAATTTTGAATTGATTTTGGATTATAAAATAAGAACCGAATAATCCAAAAGAATCAACTAACAATTTATTATTTATTTATTTTTAATATATCTATAATTATTTTTTAATTTTTTAATTTTTTTTAAATAAGCTCAAAAAGTTTCACCTAATAAAAAACATTAATATAAAATATCTCTCAAAATTTTTTTTATCTATTAAATATTAAATTATAATATACATTATTAGTAATTGTTTATAAATTTTAAATCACAGGTAAAGAATTTGTTTTTTACTTCTTTTATAAAAACTGGATTATATTATAATTATACGTTGTTTAAAAATGTTATGGTTTTTAAAAATCGAATAAAGAAAACTGATCCAACCAAATTATAATTGGATCGGATCAGATCGGATTTGATTTTAGTTTTGACTATTCGGATCCATATTTTGAAAATCCAAATCGATTTGGATTTACTTAATTGGTTAGGATCAAACCGATCCATCCAAACGAACACCCCTAGTTTATGCAATGAAAACATCAATTTTGCAATTAAGGCCAAATATAAGTTTACCAAAATATGGTTCAAAAATTTTTTACAAAGACTCAATGAGAAATGATGTGGAATCTTCTAGACATGTAAAAATGGAACAATCAGACAATATAATACTCTAATAAATAAACCTATTAAAAGGGCATGGACTAGTACCCTAGTAGCAAGCTCGGAATGTATATTGGAACCAATTTTAAGCACACACAAGTATATAAGATTTTAAAATTATAGATGTTGTGGTTTGATGGAAAGAAAGGAATCCCAATTTCTAATTATAGCGGTTATGGCTCATGATGTACTAACTGTCAAGCCTTTATGGTAGCTTCAAAATCCATTTTTTCTGTTAGTGGCGAGGTAATCTCTCAAAAAGTAACAAAGCCCACCCTTTATATCAATAGAAGTATGCATTTCCTTGAAAGACTACTTTGATGGTGTAAAGTGGATACAACATATATCGCCACTAGAAGGCAAACATGAGATGGTCAAAAAAACGAAACATAAGAAATAATTAGCTACGATATTGTCGTTATGTAACGCCCGTAGATCCGGGCTAGTCAATTTAGAGACGATAAGCATCAAAAATGGCTTTTTGGTAGAAGATTATTTAGGGTGGATAATCTTAACTAAGTTGTAGTGGTCGTGACAAGGATTCCGGAGATATAAAGAACGTCGAAATCCGAGTTATAACGAAGAAGTTATGACCTGCTGAAGTTTCGCGACAGAACCGACACGACGTTGAATGACGTAAAAAGTGAATTTACGTTAGACTGATATTTATCCTTAGTGATCTAAACGAAAGTCGTAGAGTTCGTTAAACCGAGAGTGTGCATAAAAAGAACGCCCAAATCTGACTTCGTATGAGGAAGTTATGATTTTCCGAAGTTTCGACTTAGCGGTATGCAACCTGAATACTCGATTTGAGATCGAGCATTTTTTTAGCCGAAACAATCTAATCGAGAGTCGAAGATCTCATCGATAGTAGTCTAACTACAAAAAGACAGACGAAACGGAGTTCATATGAAGGAGTTATGAATTTCAAACGGAGTTTTCCTGTCCCGACCTAATAAAAATAATATATAAGTAATATATTTATAATATATTAAAAATATAGTCAAAATTATCCAACAGAGTCTAAAGGAGAGTTGTAGATCAAAATCTCACCTATGCGTCGATATAAAGAACGTTGAAAACGGAGTTCGTAAGCGAAAGTTATGAATTTCTGAAGTTCGGGGCGCGAAACCCCAAATTAGGGGTGTTGAACGGGTAATTTTTTCGGGTTTCGGGTAATTCGGGTTTTTCATGTTAGAAAAATTACCCGTTACCCTACCCAAACTAAATTCGGGTAATTCGGGTTTGGGTAATTCGGGTATCGGGTCGGGTTTGGATAATTCGGGTATTACCCGAAATATATGAATTTTTTTTTTTGAATTTCACCTAAAAATAAATTTAATGAAATAAATACGTCGTGCTTTATTAGTCTTGTTTATATAAACAAACTAGTCATAAACGAAGTTACTCAAACTTTGAACATTAAGATTTTATACTCAATAATACATGAGATATCAAGTATTTTTTTAACGACTTAATCTAATCTAATAAGATGTTAAAAAAACAAATACTTAAAGATCTTAATTTAAAAGTTTAAAATGTTTAAGATAAATGTAGTCATAAGTTTTGTCATGTTCTAAAGTTTCGTCAAAATAATAAGTTTGTTAGTTGTAATAAAAACTATAATATAGAAAACAGTTAAGTTTTAAAGAACGTGATGATATATAAAAATTACTTTTAATATTGTTAGTGTCGTATTGTCATAATAAATATATTTATGTTTTATAATAATGATATTAGTTTAAGTGTGATCAAATACCTACTATATAGTACAAGCTCTACAAAAAAAATGAATTTTTAAAATAATTTGGGTAATTCGGGTATACCCGAAACCCAAAAAATGTACCCTTTACCCGACCCGAAAAAAATCGGGTAACCCGATTACCCGGAAAATTTACCCGATACCCGATTTACCCGACCCGATTTACCCGATACCCGAAAAAATCGGGCGGGTAATTCGGGTATCGGGTATTTTCGACAGGGCTACCCCAAAACAGTCAGATACCACGACGTGGCAAGTCTTCTGACACCTCCTGGAGTCCCCCAGATGCAATTTGCGATGATGCATGCAGTGACGACCAAGCCCACGACGTGGAAAAGGTGTCACGACGTGGCAAGGGCAAAATTTTCCCTATAAATAGATTTGAAGGGCCAGCCGATTATGGTTGCTCCATCCCTTCTCTCCCACTTCCGATACACCCTCTAAGCCTTATTTTAACCCCCCGAAGCCCCGATATCATCCCAAGACCCGAAGCAAGTCCCGAAGTTCGAAGATCCCGAGAAGAAAAGAGTTTCCGAGCCGAAGCTCTGCCCGCGAGAAACCCGGTGTGTGAAGTGATCCCGGTTTCACTGAAGAATACTACCATTGCAAGTTGTAGTGTTGTCCGATCATCTTCTGATCATGTGAGTGTGTGGTTACTTTCTGCTAACACATTAATATTAAGTATTTGCTATGAAATACGTGCTATGTGTGTATATATATTGTTGTTTATTTGAGATGTTTGTGGGATGGATAAATTATATAGGTTTTAATGAGTTAAACTGTATATGTATTTTGTATCTGCAAATATGTTGGGTAGAACATGGGTAGATAAGATTGTTGGTATGTGATAAAAGATGACTTAGATCATGAGATAAAAGGATAAAGAGATAAACTTGTTTTAGATCTGGATGTATGGATCAGATCAAGAGGTTAGTTTTAGATCCGAGAGTATGGATCATATCCAGAGGTTAGTTTTAGATCCGGGAATATGGATTAGGTAATGAGGAAAATTTAAGATCCGGGAGTACGGATTATGTATTTTTGAACTACGTGTTCTTTCGATAAGGTATCTATAACGCCCGGGTTTCAGGGCTAAGCATTTTTGTCAATGTAATAGTCTAGGTCAACTATTGTAACTCTTTTTGAAGTAATAAATATGAAATATTTGAGTATTATGTGAATTATGTGTGTTTATGTGTTTATTATTTAATTATAAATGTATAATTAATAAAGAATAAAAATGAGCGTCAAAATTAAAGTGTGAGATAATCCCGATATCTCTACACAAAGTTGTAGAATATGTCTCAAGGTTTCCGTAGATATAAAGAATGCCGAAATCTGAGCTATAACGAAGAAGTTATGACCCGCCGAAGTTTTACGGCAAAACCGGCACGGCACCGGGAGACGTAAATAGTGAATTTACGATAGAAGACTTTTTAGCCTTAGCAATCTAAACAAAAGTCGTAGAATATGTTAAACTAAGAACATCGATAAAAAGAACGCCCAAATCTGACTTCGTATGAAGAAGTTATGATTTTTCTAAGATTCGGCTTAGAAGTGCACGGCCCGAAACTCGAATTTTAGTTCGAGCGGTTTTTGGCTTACGCGACCTAAATGAGAGTTGAAGATCTCATTCATAGGAAATCAACGGTAAAAAGACAGACGAAAACGGAGTCCGTATGAAGGAGTTATGAACTCTTCGCGGTCATTTAACAGTCTAAACGTCTCCTACTGTTAAATTTGAGATTGGTAGAGAATTAGCCAACGGAGTCTAAACGAAAGTTGTAGATCTTGATTTTATCTACGCATGGATATAAAGAACGTTGAAAACGGAGCTCGTATGCGAAAGTTATGATTTTTCTAAGTTTGAGGGCTGACACGCGATAGGGGTGACGTGGCACCACCAGAATTGGACACGTGGCACCACCAGAAGGCCACCACATGGACCAACTCGGCGAGTAGATCCCCCCTACTCAGCAAGTACATCATAATCCTCCCCTATAAATAGAGGTGTCGGGTTCCCTCATTTCCTCACCCCTCACCCCTCTTCTTTCTCTCTCTAAACTGTCTCTCTAAGCTCCCTAACCCCCCTAAAAGCCTAGGTAAACCCCCTAGCACCCGAAGGAAGCCCCGAGGCTCCCGGAGTCCCGAGAAAAGAGCCTTTCGGCTCGGGAACGCTGCTCCAGCGAAGCCCGGTTTTCGAGAAAAACCCACTGTAAGTGAGCTGTACCTATCCTATCTTTAGTTTAGCTTATGTTTTAATATAGGAATGTTATTAGGTCCTTAAAATAATTATTTGGGCTATTATTATGAGTTATATTAAGTGTTATTAACACTTATATAATAATAATAATAGTCAGACAATTAATTTGTCACGGTTATCATTAGACTAAACCCTAGTGGTATCGATACTAGGTTTTATCGAAGGAATATCATTTTGAGAGTAGCGAAGCATTGTCCGAGTGTTGAGTCACCACCTAATCAGGTGAGTGCATAGTTACTTTCAACTTACACATAGATATGAAGTATTTTATATAAATTACGTGCTATGTGTGCATATTATCTGAATACTTGCTATCTATGCTAGATGAACGTTGTTATACATGTTTTCAATGATTTAAACTGTATATGTATTTTATATCTACGAAAATGTTGGGGCAAAACATGGGTAGATGTAATAAGACGATGTGTGATAAAATGATGAGAGGCCTCGATGTTGTTGTTGTTGATCCAGTCATTTAGCGGAGTATAGATGACGACCACGGACTCTTCTAGACAGTCCAGTGGAACACTAGCAGGCTTGCAACCTGTAGGTGTTGTGAACGATGTGTTCACCGGTGTACTCCATCCCCCACATGGTTGCCTATTAGGACATTTAATGTTGAGGAATCCCCTTAGCAGTAGTGTCCGTCCCGATGATGATCCTTAGGCTAGGTCCCTTATGATAGGTGTTTAGGGACGTAAAGTGAGGATAACGGGAACGGGTAATCGGGTTATTGTTGATTGATGAAATTAATAAACTTATTTATTGTGGGTTGAAAACCCTATGTGCTCACCAGGCTCCCAAGCCTGACCCACTCAGTTTTATGTATTACAGGTAGTGGCGCATGAGCATAGGTGTGATGTTTTGGACGAGGGATTACGGATATAGGCCTGTAGATATGAAATAATGTAGTAAGGCTTATATTGTACTGTTTATACTTTTGATCTGTACGAACATGACATCCCGGGTCTTTTAATGAAATACATTTCTATGGAAATGCTTTTGATAAATCTTTATCATATTATTGTTTTGGGACAAATTCCGCAACCCTTTTATTAAAAGATAACTCTGATTTTGAAATAAAGTATCAACAAAACCGGTCTTTTCTGGCCGTGATTTTGGGGATGTCACAGTATCATGAGTATAGTCCCTTTTAGGAACATGATTTTAATACGAGTATTGATTAAAGTACGAAATGTACATATGTATGTGAAGTATTTGTCATTGTCCGAAATACGTGTTAGATATATTTGATGATATACAATGTGCGAATCAGTTATGGTTCAATATGTGTTAAGATGTGAATATATGATATTATTACTTAATACTATGTGTTAAGTATACACTAGTTAGCATTGCCTAAACGGAGTTAGTATCGAAAATTGATTATAAACATTGTAGACTTGCCTAGTGATGGGTTAAGACTTAAATAGGGATGTTTAGTTCCATTAAGTTTGGACATTGGGTAGCCTCATATTAAGAGTACGCGTGTTGTGAGATTGATGATTGGTGGAGTACGTCCTACGTATAGAAGTACATTTTATGTACGAAGTCCTTTTCAAAGCTCTGTGTCTTGGGTGCTACTTGTGCCAGGGTGCTATTATGTTCTCGGGTACGAGTCTTTCGCATACTAGAGTACTATAATGTGCCAGAAGTACTATCATGTACAAAGTTTTTTTTGACAATTTTGTGTGTCGGTTATGGGAGCGTACGGGAGTACTCTAGTAGTATTTCCCCATACTTTTATTTTGAGAGAGCTTTGGAGTCAGCTTTTCTATTATGAAGTCATCCACCGAGCTTCATATGCCAGCGTTTTCTTTCATGATGTAATTAAGGGAACTTTGTAGACTGCCTAATAAAGTGTGTCGGTAACAGACCACTGCTAGGTATGTCTGGTGTTGTATTACTGGATAGGGTGCGTCTGGGGGTGAAATACCTCATGTATTCCGGAAACTGCTAGGAAAAGTTCGATGTTATGATAGGTAGAGTCTGGGGGTATAATACCTCATGATAGTCAGACCACGCCTAGGCATTGTTATCTAGATAACTACCCCCGACTTAAAATGTATTGTGGTTCTTTCTTTTACGAACGAAGGTTCGTTGTGAAACTTATTCCATTCCCCTCATTTGATGTCATTATTGGTCCTCGTTTGCTACAAGGGAATTTCCGAAGCAGCTTCGTCAGTTTGTGGTTCATATCGATTCTTAGGCTAGATCTCGTAAGATCATTGTATAGGGTCAGTATGTGGGGATCGACGGGATATGATATATTGTTTTAGAAATATGATTTATATGTGTTTATAATATTAGTGGTTTTGCAAGATCGAGATGTAGATTATTATTACATTGTTTGAACTAAGAGCTTTCGTACTCTGCGTTCCTTAGGTGATTGGGTTCACCAGGGATATTCGAACTAAGTGTTCAGTAGATATTTGAACTAAGTGTTCATCAGAGATATTTGAACTAAGCGTTCATTAAGTGTTTTTGAACTAGGTGTTCATTGGGTAGTATTTGAACTAAGCGTTCATTAAGTGTTTTTGAACTAAGTGTTCACTGGGTAATATTGGAACTAAGTGTATATTAGATGTTCTTAAACTAGGTGTTCATTAATTATTGTGAACTGCATGTTCACCAGAGGTAATCTAAGAACCTTGGCAGCACTAGACTTTGTGCCAGTTCCTTAGGGCAATCCTTAGGAATGAATGGGAGAAGGGTAATCGGTTTTTAGGATAAATATTTAAGAAATAAATGGAGATAAAGGGGGTGGGTAATTGGATTGACTATTTGATAATTAAATATAATAATTATATTATTGTGGGTTGAAAACCCTATATGCTCACCAGGCTCCTAAGCCTGACACTCTCAGTTTTGTTTGTATTACAGGTTATGGCACGAGAGTATAAGTTGGCTGACATAACGAGAGATTTTGGATTATAGGCCAGTAGTTATGAATAACTGTTGTAAGGTCTATTTTGTTCTGTTTATGCTTTTGGTCTGTATTGAACATGACATCCCGAGATTTTGTTATAAAATGAAAATACATTTCTTTAAAGAAATGCTTTGATAAATCTTTATCAAATTTTGGGAACGAATTCCGCAACTGTTTTCTTTAAAAGATCACTCTGATTTTAAAAACAAAGCATAAACAAATCGGTCTTTTCTGGCCGTGAAATTGGGGATGTCACACATTACGACTTAGTGCGAAAGAAAATGTATTGAAACACTACTAAGCAAAAACATTGATGAGTAAATGATAAACGACAAACAATTAATAAACGACCAACATGCAACGAACGCTACTAAAAAATAATGATGACGATGAGACGACAATGTATTGCATTATAAATGCCTAATTTTTTTTAGATGTCTATATATTGCAACTTTTTGTAAGTTTTAAACTGAAAATTAAAAAAAAAAATAGTTGTTTTTTTTCAAAATGTTTTCTTCGATCCAGTTTCCAATCATGTCATACTCATTTATATAGGTTCATGTTTATTTCATTAGCATTTGGTTTTGGTCTACACCATATTGGACTTCGTTTACCTCAAATTGATTTGGTTTTGAATCTAGTGTGGATCTTGAAAAGTTTTGTTTGTGCAGTTCTAAGTATACATAGAGAACCACCTAAAGCTAATGTATTAGAGATAACAACAAATCTTATAGTTAATGATCGTGAATTAATGATGTGATATTTATATGCATTAGTTTTTTATTTATATTTCATAGTCTATCACATCTAAACTACACTTTATAGTTATAGACAGTGAACATGATCGAGTATACTATAGTTTTGATAAGCAAGGGTGTGGAACTCAAGGGGAACGATAGTGAATTAACATTAAAATATTTTATTATAGGTTACATTAAATAAATGAAATCAGTAAAAAGTTGTTTTTGATTATAAAATCTCACTTAAATCAACAAATAAACTAACTAGACAAACTGAATGGGAACAAATCACCTTGGGTACTTTGGTTCAGATTGGATTTCATTTGAAAATACTAGCTAACTACTAAGCGCAATGGATATTTATTCATTATCCACTGATTCCTAATATGTCTAGCGTCATGATCAAATTACTAATCCTTTGATTTTAACAAAACTATTGACTCGGTGATCAAGTGAACAAATAATCATACAAATCAGTGTTTAGTTCGAATTATCTAAGACTTGAATTATAAACTTATATTAATGTTTATAATACTAATTATATATACATGGATGATCATCACATATAAACTCACACGTTAAAGTTAACAACTTTTCTATTTAACCCTAGGTTTACGGTCAAAATCCGAGTCATAAAAATCTAATGATCATAGATTAATATTATTCAAGCACATCAAGATAGAATTATCATCCAATCCCAATAATACCCAACAATAAACAGAAAAGATTAAAACTTTAACACATTAGGATCTTTTATCAAGCAAGCATAATTAAATAAATAGGAATAAATACTCCGAAGAGCAAATTAATCCATAATCTCATTTATTGATCTAGTCTAACACAAAGCAATATGGTTTTGAAGCCTTAAATCAAAAGGTAAAACATATGAAAATCATAAGGAATTGTTAATTGTGGTCGGAACTGATGGGTTTTGAGCATACTAACACTTCCTAAGTGTACATGCAACCCTAATAACCTTGGATTTATGTTTGTCTAATTATCATGCAAAGTTGATTTCCAAGGCTATGATCCTATCTAGCATACATGGGGAACAATTTTAACTTGAATAATAGATAGAACTACATACCTTGTTGTTGTAAGTGTTCCTTGAAACCTTGTGAGCCTAGCACCTCAAGTGTGATGCCTCAAATGCTTCACACAACACCAAATGCAAAGTATAAACTTGAGAGAATACTCTAACACACTCAAAATCGGCGAAGCCCTCTTGTTTCTCTAGTGTAGCTGATTTTGGGGAGAGACATGGTCCTTATATAGTGTGTTTTATTAGGTAAAACCCTAATGTAACATGACTCTTCATTTCTCAATCCATAGGTTAACTCCATGGAGCATCCTATGGGTGGAACCCAACTTGATAATCCATGGAGCCTTTTAGCCCACTATATAAGATATGGAAGATTTACATAATCTACCCATATATTTAATTAGTTATTCTTTTGATCACTTAATTAATTCTAAATTAATTCTTGATCAAAACTAATTAAATAATATTATTAATATATTAGAACTTATAATATATTAATAAACCATATGTGTTATTTCTCTCATTTAGTTTATTCAATTGCATGGTGTCATGCAACCCAAATGGACCATGCCAGGTCGGGTCAAGTATTAACCAGAGATAGTTATGGACTTAGACACCTTATCCAACAGTCTCCCACTTGGATAAGTCTAATAACTATAACTGCAATACTTCAGGAACCGATCGGCAATCGTAGCTCTTTTAAGGTCTCTCGGGACTGAGAAGATGTTGATACGCCATTTAAGATAAGTGATCATATAATCCTCTGTTCTAGATATCAGCCGGACAAATACATGGAACAATGTCTTACTTATTGTCCAGCAGTTTGTTTCCTAATTTCCGATTTGTTTGACAAAGAACTTAATTGAACACATCAACTTAGTTCTGATCGGGCACGGTACATAGGTCAAAACAAAATCATCGAGGGGCCCATATATCAGCTTCTAATCCAAGAAGGAACAGATAAACTTCGACTCATATGTTTTTTCTACCACTCGTTGAATTACACACAAAAGCACGTTTTATAACACCGAGTTACCAATGCGTTTTCGTACAATCAATGCATAACCAACTCGTAAGTAACAAATCATATCTCTAGGTTTGAAGACTTATATGATATTACCGTCGTACGATCACTCGAGATAAAATTACATGAAGTGATTCCAGTGAGCGTGGGTTGATTCCAATACTCAGAACTTATGAGCACTCATGAATTGTTGTCTTATATCCTGACACCTACAACCAACTTCATGACAGTATTACTTCATATCTACTTCCAACATATGACTGACTGTGGAAATTTTGAATAATATGTGACACCACAACATACTATTCTGGAAGTCAAAATATGCAAAAGAAATTATAGTAAATGATTGACAAAAGATAGTAACACTTTACTCATAAATAAACACAACTTTTATTCATCGTCAATTGTCAATTACACTTTACAAATTTCATAATTTATTTAACTACTAAAACTCATATCATCCTTCAGCCCTATGCTCCGAGCATGCTGGAGATGCTTAACCCTACTCAATCCCTTCGTGAGGGGGTCTGCTGGGTTCTTATCCGATGATACCCTCTTTGCCACGAGGATTCCTTCTTCTATGCGATGTCTGATAAAATGATATTTTCTGTTGATGTGTCTAGATCTCTCGTGATCCCTTGGTTCCTTGGCTAAGGAAACAACACTTTCACTATCACAGAAAATTTCCATGGGCTCCTTTATAGCTGGTACAACTCCAAGGTCTCCAATGAAGTTCTTTAGCCATATTGCCTCTTTTGCTGCCTCGCTTACTGCTATATACTCTGATTCACAAGTGGAATCAGCCACTGTCTCCTGCTTGGAACTCTTCCAAGTGATCGCTCCTCTGTTTAAGGTAAAGACCCATCCCGACTGAGAGTGGAAATTATCCCTATCAGTTTGGAAGCTAGCATCACTATACCCTACAACTCTCAAGTCATCACTCCCACCGAGGGTAAGGACCCAGTCCTTAGTCCTCCGTAGGTACTTGCGGATTATCTTTACCGCAGTACAGTGTGCCTTTCCAGGATTCCCCTGATACCTGCTAACCATGCTCAAGGAAAAAGCTACATCAGGTTGAGTACACGTCATAGCATACATGATCGAGCCTACTGCTGAAGCATAAGGTACTTGACTCATTTCTGCTATCTCAGCCTCGGTACTTGGGCTTTGTGTCTTACTCAATCTGGCGTTACTCTGGATGGGTAACTCTCCTCTCTTGGAATTCTGCATGCTGAATCTCTTCAACACCTTGTCCAAGTATGCACTTTGACTAAGTCCACTTAGTCTTTTACTCTGGTTTCTCAAAATCCTTATCCCTAGAATATAGGCAACTTCTCCTAGGTCCTTCATAGAGAAACACTTTCCAAGCCAGGACTTAACTTCCTGTAGATCTAGGATGTCATTTCCTATGAGTAGTATGTCATCCACATACAATACCAAAAAGCTAACTATACTCCCACTAGCCTTGACATAAACACAAGATTCATCTTCACTCCTAGAAAAGCCAAATTCCTTGACCTTTTCATCAAAGCAAAGATTCCATCTGCGAGGTCCTTGCTTTAATCCATAAATGGATTTCTCAAGCTTGCACACTCTATTAGGGTACTCGTTGCTGACAAAACCTTCTGGCTGACTCATGTAAACATCTTCAGTCAACTTTCCATTAAGGAAAGCGGTTTTGACATCCAGTTGCCAAATTTCATAGTCATGAAATGCAGCTATGGCTAACAGAACCCTAATAGACTTAATCTTGGCTACTGGAGAAAAAGTCTCATCATAATCCACTCCAGGAATTTGAGAGAAGCCCTTTGCAACCAGTCGAGCCTTATAAGTGTGTACATTACCATCCATGTCGGTCTTCTTCTTGAAGATCCATTTGCACCCTACAGTCTTACGACCTGGTACATTCTCAACCAAGTTCCAAACTTGATTGTCATACATGGATTGTATCTCGCTATCCATAGCGTCTTTCCATTTAGCAACCTCAAGGCCTGCCATGGATTCCGTGTAGCTGTTAGGTTCATCCAGACCTACTAGTGTCTCATCACTAATAAGTGTCTCATCTTCCACAGTGATATGGAAACCATAGTAATGCTCAGGTGCATTCCTAACTCTCGTGGAACGCCTCAGAGGTACAGACTCGTCAATTGGCTCAACAAGAGTTTCCTCCTCAAGTTGAGGGCTAGGGTTTGAAGTTCCTTCACCGCTTGACTCTTGAAGTTCTTCAAGGTCAATTTGTCTCCCACTGTCTACTTGGCTTATAAATTCTCTATCTCTCGAAAGACTCCTCTTCTTGCTACAAAGACCAAATTATCACTAGGTTTGTAGAAGAGGTAACCAAAGGATCTTTGTGGGTAGCCGATGAAAATACACCTCTCGCTTCGGGGTTCTAGCTTATCATGAGACTCGCGCCTCACAAAAGCCTCGCAACCCCAAATCTTGATGTGGTCTAGTTTAGGTACTTTACCAGTCCACATCTCGTGAGGAGTTTTGGCAACTTTCTTTGTAAGGACTAGATTAAGAATATGGGTGGCAGTCTCTAAGGCATACCCCCAGAATGAGATTGGTAGCGAAGCTCGACTCATCATGGAACGAACCATATCCAACAAGGTTCGATTATGCCTCTCAGCCACACCACTCAACTGCGGTGTCCTGGGAGGTGTCAATTGTGAGACAATCCCACATTCCCTAAGATAGTCGAGGAAATCTGAACTAAGATACTCACCACCTTGATCGGATCGAAGCATCTTAATGTTCCTGCCCAATTAATTCTCGAATTCCTGTTTAAATTCCTTAAACCTTTCGAAAGTCTCTGACTTATGCTTGAGTAAGTAGACATATCCATATCTACTGTAATCATCAGTAAAAGTCAAATAATAACGATTAGCATCCCTTGTGGCATGTTTGAACGGTCCACACACATCCGTGTGCACAAGATCCAACAAACCTTCACCCCTCTCACAAGAACCTGTGAAGGGTGACTTTGTCATTTTTCCAAGTAAGCATGATTTGCAACTATCATCAGATTTTAGGTCAAATGACACCAAGACTCCATCCTTTTGGAGTTGGCCTATGCGTTTCTTGCTTATATGTCCAAGACGACAATGCCATAGTGATGCTTTATCCAAGTTATTATTATTAACAGAATCAATACACAATACATTATTTCCTAAGTTATCAACCACAGATACAGTTTCATACACGCCATCACAAGGTACTGCTTTAAAATAAAGAACATTATTAAAGAAAGCATTAATCGAAGCAAATTCATTATCAAATGAAAATGTGAAACCTTGTTTTTACAATGCATGAAAGGAAATAATATTTTTTGCCATTTATGGCGAATAACAACATTTATTCAAATCTAAACTAAACCCACTACTTAGCGATAAAGTATAAACTCCAATCTTGGTGACAGGTGAAGCTTTCCTGTTTCCCAAGATCAAGTTTATCCTTCCTTGCTCCACATTCTCACTTCTTCTTAGTCCCTGCAAATCAGAACATATATAAATACCACAACCGGTATCAAGGACCCATGAATTAGAATGGGGTGAGTTATTAGATACAATAGTGTAAATATCTGCATGGTTGGGTTTAACTTTCCCATCCTTCACATCTTGCTGGTACTTTGGGCAGTTCCGCTTCCAATGTGCCTTTTCATGGCAATAGAAGCATTCAGCCTCTTTTGGGTCAGAAGAAGGAGTAATGAAACCTTTCTTGGTTCCACTTGAAGAAGAGCCATCAAGGGTCCTAACCTTGGTACCCTTTGAAGAACTCTTTCTCTTCTTCCCTCGTCCTTTCCCGATTGCCAAGATAGGGGCTGAATTGGTAGGAGTAGGAGTAGTAACCACCGCCTTACCCTTAAGACCACTTTCCGCGATCTTTAAGAGTCCTTGAAGTTTGCTGAGAGTGACCTCTTCCTTGTTCATGTGGTATGTCATGCAGAATTAATCATAACGTGAAGGTAAGGAGTGCAAAATAATATCTATTGCTAGTTCCTCAGGGAAGTTCACATTAAGCTTCAGCAAGCGGTCCACAATTCGTTGCATTTTCTGCATGTGGCCCGTGATGGGTTCTCCATCCTTCATTCGGGTTGTTATCATGGAGGAGATGATTTCATACCTCTCTTGCCGTGCACTTTGATGGTATCTTTCCATCAAGTCATGGTGCATTTCAAAAGGGTAGTAGTCCTCGTAGGACTTTTGGAGATCGGCTATCATAGTGGCCATCATGATGCATGTCACCTTGGTAGCATCCCTTTCATGTGCTCTAAAGTCAGCGATCTCTTGAGGAGTAGCAACTGTCTCATCAATCTCCTTAAACTCCTTATCGAGGACATATTCTTTGTCCTCGTAGTGGGTAATCATTCGGATGTTTCTGATCCATTCGTTTAAGTTGGATCCATCAAAAATGACTTTTCCACACAAGCTCATAAGAGAAAAGGAGCCATTAGGATTAGAGCCAGAAGCAACAGTGTTTGCAGACATCTGAAAAGAAGAAAAGTTTAGTTTAAAAATAGAGATAGTCCTTAATAAAACACCTAAATGTAGTATTAAGGCTAGGGCCCAATCACAATATATTATACTTAGAAGAGGTATGCCATAATCTAAGTAATAACATATTTGAAAGGTAGGTGAATGACGATTCACCAATTTCCACCAAAGTCGAAATATTAAAAATATTTAATTTGGTTCTTAGAAACTCCTAGATTCTTTTGAGATTCAATGAACTTTTCAAAGGCATGTTTCAATCTCCAGTGTGCCCTCCAAGTTTTGTGACTGGGATGCCGAGGATCACAAAACGAGGTGTGAAGTAACCATGCAAATTACTTGGTACCCTTAATAAATTACCCCTCAATCGATGTGTCGGTTAACCACATACGCTCCATCGATATTATGATAAATATTAAGTCACCATTTACCTACCTTGTTAAGTCCAAGTTAGCGTGTCGGTTAACCACACACGCTCCACTAACGACTTAGACAAAGTGTAAAGTGTAATTTCATGGATTAGCACCTTATTCACATTTTTCCTAAAGTAACTAAGATTGGGAATTTAATAAAACATTTAGTTACTTTATAATATTCATCATACTTGTAATGAGAATTTATAAGTTCGGCTAACGACCCTCCACCAGTCAAGCAAGTGGTGGGTGAGAGTGGACACCCATTAAGTTGACATTTTATAGGCAACAACCTTATACCCACCTTATAGACCGGCTTTGTGAATGAGGCGTACTAGCGGTAAGACGACTTTGATCTTATACATATATATATATATATATATATATATATATATATTATTAACTTATAATATTATAAGTATAAGGGTTGAATTTTAACTTTTAAAATTCTAAGGGTTGGAACTAAAGTTTTAATCAAGACTTTACTTGTTCCAAACCTTGAGGGTAAGTTTTGTAAACTTTCAAAACATTTCATTTCTTGTAACTTATGAGTTTATTAGGGTATTAAAAATGAAGACTCTTCATTTTTATAACCCATGTGTTCTTGTAATGGTTTTAAATCAAAGTGACTTTTGGTTTTCCATAACTTGAGGACAAGTTATGGACTCCATTAAAACACATAATGATCATGAATTAATCTACCAAATAGGTTACAAATAATTCATATGATCATCTAAACATCATAAGATCAAGAACATGAATATGAACACTTTCATGAATCAAAAAATTACATTTAAAACTTTGTAATTTTGATAACTTGTTGTAAATGGATTAGCAAAGACATTACACCATCTAAAACATGTTTTCAAGTACCAAAACAGTTTGGGGTAATGTTTCTAGTCCATTTCCAGCAACTAAAGTCGAAAAACTGCAATTTGAGGCTCCTACTCGCCGAGTGCATGAACCTACTCGGCGAGTAGGTTGAAGATTCACATTAACTCGGTGAGTCCCCCCATGGACTCGGCGAGTTCATCAGTCAGATTGCAAAAATATCGACTTTTTTCAACTATTTAGCACAAATAACAAACAAACAAGCCTAGGCTCTGATACCACTGATACGTTTTGAGCATACTAACACTTCTTAAGTGTACATGCAACCCTAATAACCTTGGATCTATGTTTTGTCTAATTATCATGCAAAGTTGATTTCCAAGGCTATGATCCTATCTAGCATACATGGGAACAATTTTAACTTGAATAATAGATAAAACTACATACCTTGTTGTTGTAAGTGTTCCTTGAAACCTTGTGAGCATAGCACCTCAAGTGTGATGCCTCAAATGCTTCACACAACACCAAATGCAAAGTATAAACTTGAGAGAATACTCTAACACACTCAAAATCGGCGAAGCCCTCTTGTTTCTCTAGTGTAGCCGATTTTGGGGAGAGACATGGTCCTTATATAGTGTGTTGCATTAGGTAAAACCCTAATGTAACATGACTCTTCATTTCTGAATCCTTGGGTTAACTCCATGGAGCATCCATGGAGCATCCTATGGGTGGAACCCAACTTGATAATCCATGGAGCCTTTTAGCCCACTATATAAGATATGGAAGATTTACATAATCTACCCATATATTTAATTAGTTATTCTTTTGATCACTTAATTAATTCTAAATTAATTTTTGATCAAAACTAATTAAATAATGTTATTAATATATTATAACTTATAATATATTAATAAACCATATGTGTTATTTATCTCATTTAGTTTATTCAATTGCATGGTGCCATGCAACCCAAATGGACCATGCCGGGTCGGGTCAAGTATTAACCAGAAATAGTTATGGACTTAGACACCTTATCCAACAGGAACAACAAACCGAATGATTCCTAACATGAATCGGCTCCCTAATCCTTCAGATTTTCGCTCCAAATCAGTTTAACAGCCCCCAAGCCGCCTTCTAGACCCTCAAAATAAATTCACTGAGGTTTTTAATCATAGGGAACGAATAGTGGCTATGTATGAAGACAGAGATGGCCTGGTATGTGGAGAGATGTATTACCTGCATGATGGTCAAGGCTGAGCATCAGAGGCCGCATGGAAAGTTGCAGCCTCTGGAGGTTCCCATGTGGAAATGGAAAAGATTTTGATAGACTTCATCACCAAGTTGCCGAAGACGATAAAGGGTTTTGATATTATATGGGTCATCGTGGATCGATTGACAAAGAGTGCCCATTTTCTGGTGATTCGGGAGAGTTCCTATGTCGATAAGTTGGCTGATGTGTATGTTCGCGAGATAGTTGCTTGCCATAGTGTTCCGGTCTCCATTGTTTTTGACCGTGATGTTCGGTTCAACCCCCGTTTTTGGTAGAAGTTCCATGAGGAAATGGACACGAGGTTGCACTTCAACATTGCTTATCATCCGCAGACCGACGACCAAAGTCAGTAGACGATACAGACCATTGAGGATATGTTGTGAGCTTGTGTTATCGATTTTGGAGGGAGTTGGGACTCCTACCTACCTCTTGCGGAGTTCTCTTACAACAACAGTTATCACTCCAACATTGGTGCACCACCTTTCGAGCTCTTATAAGGGCGGAGATGTCGTACCCCGGTTTGTTGGGGTGAGGTTGGTTACAGGGTTATGGGGCGGACTGAAGTAGTCCTTCGGACCACGGAGATGATTCAACAGATCAAAGAGAGACTACAGACCGCTCAGAGTCGGTGACACCGATCCAAGCTGGAGTTTCAGGCCGGTGACATGGTGTTACTGAAGGTGTCACCTTGGAAAGGTGTGAGACGCTTCAAGAAGAGGGAAAAATTGGGTCCCCGGTATATTGTTGGGCCATTTCGATTGATCGCCAGGGGTGGAAAGGTTTCTTATAGATTGGATCTTCCCGTGAAGCTCAGTCAGATTCACAACACTTTCTATGTTTCACAGCTGCCAAAGTGTGTATTGGATGAGGATGCGGTAGTTTCCTTGGATGATATTCAAGTTGATGAGCATCTAAACTATGTTGAGAAGTCAGTGGCTATCCTAGAAAGGAAGGTAAAGGTTTGGCGTAGCAAGGAAGTACCTTTGGTAAAGATATTGTGGCGGCACCGGAGGGGATCCAAGTGGATGTGGGAGCCGGAGGCTGAGATGCAGGAGCATTATCTAGATTTGTTCACCACAACAGCCTTCGAGGACGAAGTCTAGTTCAAGTGGGGGAGAATTGTAACATCCCGATGTGCAGCTTGGTGTTTTGAAGCTAAAGAAGAAAGAAGGTGGAAAAAGGAAGCAAAGATCCAACAAGGAGTCCCCATTCTTTAGTTTGGCACTCTTCTGGACCTTTGTAAGTATCCAAGGCTCGATTTTTATCATTCAAAGCTGTTATATCTTGATTTTAGTCCTTCTTGCTCCTTGATCTTGAATATTGCAGTGGTTAGATCTCATAAAGTTTGCAACTTTATAAATATCCAGGTCAAGGTGACCTAGTAGTGTCTTGGATATGGTCTATAATCAAGTTTTGATGCCATGCATAGAGATTAGGTCATAAATCCTCATTTTGACCTAATATGGGTTCAAAACATACATTGGACTTGTATGTCTAAAAAGAACCAACCTTTGGGGTTGTGTAGGTGTTTGAATCACTTCTAGAAAGGATGGACTTCAGATCTTGAGGATTAAGAATATTTTGGTTAAGCCCTTGCATTATCAAGCTTGTGATTTGGGTTTTTGGACCTTTTGGTAGTCCCAATGGATAAAGTTGGAAAGTTTATCCTTCCTAATCACATTTTGGTCTAGATATGAGATTTGGAGCTCTTGGGGTCGAAAAGGCAGCTAAATGTATTAAGTTGTTGGAACTCAAGCGAACACGATGTGTTTGCAAGTCAACACGACATGTTGGTTGAGGTTTTCCCGACTGTTTGGATGCTCGTGGAACACGACGTGCTGGATCAACATGGACTGTTGAACTTGACCGTTGACTTTGACCAAGTTGGACCTTCAAGGTATTTTGGGATTTTGATGGAATTGTCATTTTATGGAATTAGGTATCGGTTGGAGAGTTGAGATTTGGAGTCGGGCCTTACTAGTTATGTCTAGTTGCAAGGTGATTTTTCCTCACTGTACTTATGGGTCGATGACACCAAGGCCGACCCTTTGGATTGTTATCTCTTCTTATCGTATGATTGTGTGCTGTAATGATTTGTTAGATCGATATCCTAGTAGATAGGATGTTAACATGCGCTAGTGAACTGTAAATTTGCATGTTTGTCTGATGACTGGTTATCTATTTATTAGTAATGTGTATGTCGGCATATTATAGTTAGTTGGGTTGAGGTGATCATGCTTTGTGTTGAAGGCCAAGATACCCTGGGCGGTCCGGATAGACTGTAGGCCCTGTGAGGCGGTCCAGTTAGGCCGAAGGCCCGACATGCGGTCCGGATAGGCTGTAGGCCTTGTGAGGTGGTCCACTCATGCGAAGGCTCGGGAGTGAACCAGATAGGCTGTAGGCCCTTTGAGACAGTCCAGTCAGGCTGAAGGCTCGGTTTGCATGTTGTTTGTTATTGTTATATGTATTGTTTTGGTACTTTGGGGGAACTCACTAAGCTTTGGGCTTACAGTTTTGGGTTATGTTTTAGGTACCTTAGATGATCACGGGAAGACAAAGGCTTGATCGTACACCTCCTCGTGGTTGATTTATGATTTTGGGAAAACTATTATATTAAATATGTTTTGGAAATAAATTTGTAAACGATGATGAATTGTGGATTGATTTTAAAAGTTTAAAATTTTCATGAATTTTATGGATGTTACAGCCGATTAGTGCATACGTGGTGGTGGGGAAGGTGTCGTGACGACCATTGAGGTAGTAACGGCGGTGGCCGATGTTGGTGGTTGCTTATTAATTTTTAGAAGCACCGACATAAGTTGTGCATGTCGTTCCTCCGCCTCTACCTTCATTGCCGCCATCTTCTGGCCGGACTCGGTTTGAATTGCCACCAATTCTTTTTCCACCTAGTCTCATCGATCCTTGGGTTCCTCAGACGGAGATTCCTTGCTATCCGATCTAGTTGTTGGTTTAGAGGCGATGACATCGATTTTGGGAAGCATCTCGAATTGGCTCTGATACCAATTTAATATGAGCCAATCATGAAGATAGTTAAAATAGAAACGCAGGAGAACTTTTATTAAGAAAATAACAGAAAGATAAACAAAAAATTTGATCTATCCTACCTTAGAGGCATACGCCTTAACTTATTGCTTCCATGAGTAATCCTAATCCAACTATAAAACATAAATTAAAGGAAACTTGACTTTCAATCCAAAAATACTTCTAAAACTTATACGAGGAAACTTCGACCGATCCTCCCTAATAAGTAATAAATAAAAAACTTTTTGTTATATGTCATCTTCTCATTTATTTGGATACATGTCATTTTTTAGAATTTTAGAATTTTCTATTTTACACTTGTCATTTTATTGTAAATTTCATTTTATTTACTTAAAATTCCTTATTTAATATGTAAAGTATTTATTAGAAAGAGTTTATATATGTAATGTATTCAATACATTAAATCCTCATTAATTATATTAATTCAAAAAAAAAATTTATTTTTCTTATAAATTAAAATTTTCAAATCGTTAAAATTTCATAATTAATTTTTTTAAAAAAAAAACCTTACATGAGTATCACACATAGTATTTAATTAAAAGATAATAGATATTTTTTATTGGTTTGGATAGCCTCTAAACCTTATCCCACTTCTTGAAACGATTCTCATCAACTTTACACCCAATCCACATATATTAGTTGACGATATATTCATTGATCAACAAATATAACTCCACGTCTCTTAATTAACGACCTGATTTGTTCCCCCATGTCGCTGACTTTAAATCCAGTTTTTTCACCAAGAGTTAACGATCACTTCTTGTAGAGTGTCATTTGAACAAGAAACACGTGGTAGGCAGGGAAAGATACAGATGCGATGAAGACTTTGTGGTGGGTGAATGGAACCTTTAGGATTTCTAGTATATATGTCTAATTCCTAAAATACCCTTTGTGAGGTTTGCTTATATTTGGAAAAAGACCAAAAAAAAAGTAGTAGTCAACCATTAGCCTGACGCGATCGTACCTTTGACCGGTAGTCCGGTAGTGCATCCATGATGAAAATTTCTAAATTGCCATTGCTTTTGATGATCCAGTTTTTAATAAGTCTATTTTGGTTTTTCCTATATAAGATCTCCATGATTAAGATATTAATTAATAAATGTTTGGATATTTGAAAAATAGATTTTTAATATTAAATTTAAAATTAAATAGTATAAACGAACAAAAGCTTTAAAACAATATAAGGCAATTCGTTTAAAAAATAACCATATAACACCTAAAAATCGAATAAACATATAGACACGAACGTATAAAACAAATGATGTAAAAGAACAAAACGTTAAAAAAGCAACATAACATAATTATACTGGATGATCGACAATAATATATGTTTTTATCTTAGTTTATGTTTTCGATCGAAATGTCAAAAAACAATGTTATATAATGTAAATGTATAAAGATAAAAAAAAACTATATTTGATCAAAGGAAAAATGTCACTGTAGTCCCACGAACTTTCACATTTTGATTTAAAAGGTCCATATTGTTATTTATTGGCTTTATAAGGGCATGAAATGAATTCTCTTTTTACCGGCTTTTAACACCACTTTCTAGAAAGTGAAAGGGTCACCCGGTCACCCTTTTCACAATCAGCCAGTTATCTTGTACACATCATTAAAAAAAGTCAACTCATTTGTCAAATCAGATGCCACCTAATGTATACGAACAAGAGAGCACGAAATTGAGGGAGAACAACCATGTGGAATTCATCGCCATTATCATCACTTCCCCTCAAAATAACATTCATCATTTCTTTCTTTCTTTCTCATTTCTTCTTCTTAGTCTTACTCTCCCCCAACCCCAACCCCCATTATCATTTCATCTCAATTCCGAAAGTCAACTCCAAGAAACAACGATCACTGCCACCGTTGGAGACATACCCGCACTCCTTGGCACACCTCACCAAGCTGCATCCATCGACCCCAATTGAGAATCTGAGATAAGTCAAGTATCCAACAACGAACCCATTCATCCAAATCGATCAAACACAACGCCAATTCCGAGTCGAACGTTCGCAGGTAACATAATTTTGACTTTCCCATTGACCCGTAAGAACATCTGTTCACTTTCCGATGACAGATTAAAGTTGCGCTTCTGATATCTGTACTTCAAATCCGATTACACTGTTCACAGATCAATAATTCCAATTTTGACCTTTTTAGTTTGACTCACAAGAACACCCTTACAAACACGATTTCATTCCATTGAGTTCCTGTTACGATTTCATTCACTCGTATGACACAACCTGTGAGTTAAATTAACCATTCAGAACCCAACACATCATAAACACCAAATCCCACTTCTTCAAATCGATTTTAAGATCAAACAACTCATTAGTCGAGTTTATTACCACAATTATTTGTACTTTCAAAACTTTAAAACATCGAATCTTCATATCATCATTAATTTCATCGAATGACATAAACAAGAAACTAAATTGATGTTGAAACGAGAATGAGTAGATAGACTTTTTTTAAAGAAAGAATCAATTGATAAAATCAAAATTGATGCCGATAATGTCATTACTCACAAAGATTGATTCCAGAACATATGAGCAAAAGATTTAACAATCATGGATAAGAATCGTCAATTGTTGTTCGTTGGCTTCGGCTTCTGCCCCCGGCCCTGGATGCCCTTTCCACCATTTCGATGGCGAGAGCCAGGTCAAGGACTTCATCCATACACTTCTGCATCATCCAAAAATCCCTAATTCGCTTTCATGTTAAGATATAATGAGATGGCTGACAACCTGACATTTTGGTGAATCTCACAAATTTGGCAACGAAAATGGGTGATGAATTAGGTGACCACTCTACCCTTAGGGCCCAAGCAAGGCAACTCGTTAGTGAGTCGTTGATGTGTTATCTGAGTTGGGTGAGTTGACTCTGTAACTTTGTTAGGTGATGACTAGGCAAAAAAACCGGTTGAATAAATGAAAAATCCCTAATTAGCTGGTAAAAAAAGAATTCATGCCCTTATAAAGCCAAAAAATAATAATATGAACATTTTAAACCAAAATGTGAAAGTTCGTGAGGCTACGGTGACATTTTCCCTTGATCAAAACCACAAAACAGTTAAAAGATTTTAAAACCGAAATATAAAATTAAATAAAAATAATTTTAATAATATGATTTTATGTAAAAGTAATTAATGATTGATTCTTTTGATGTCTTCCTTTGATGTCAAATGTATAGTGGCAATAAGTCATGGAGACCATTAAATGCATTTGATCATTCTTGATGCTAAGACCATCCACAAAGGTTTTCACGACCAGAACCTCTTTCCACCTCCACATCACCATCGTCGTCTTCCTCAACATAGTCGGTATACTCTAGGGATGATTAATAAAACCAGAAAACCAAATTGGAACCGGAACAGGAATAACCGGAAGAAAGGAGGAGACAAGAAGAGATATCTGATTGTGGTTGTGGTTTGCAAGAGAGAAGAAAGGAATAGAGAAGAAGAGATACCCGATTGGTCATCCTCCTCCGTCCTCCCCAACACGAACCACCACGACCACCAAGTACCGGGATGGTGTGCAAGATCACGGTTCGTGACCAGCTAAACCACATAGGCCTTCGTCTTGAGTATACCGGACGACCTAAAATGAACATAAACGTATAGTATCTGTAAAATGGGGTGACAAGGTTTTTAGTTAGCAAAAATTTATCGCTTGACTATCTTACTTTTAAAGACATGGTAGAAAATTTATTGGTTGACTATTTTATTTTTAAAGACATGGTTGAAAATGATTCTTGTAACAAGGTTCAAACGTCATTCTTCCTGTGATAAACCAAACCAACATATGTGGAACACATGTGTAATATGCATCGACGGATTGTACAAAGAGCATCATGAAAAATACTTTTGCTTGGCGTAAGTGTGTTTGGTTTGTATAAAGTCGCCATGTATTGGCCGGGGAATAAATCAAGAGAAACGATGTCGTGTGCATGACTGAAGAAAGTGACATCATGGATGGCTTGGAATCAAAGCAATAGGAGCTTCTATTAACGTATTATGGTGTAGTAATACAAATTAACATGAAAGGGTTATAGTAAAGTTCTAAAAAAAATTCAATCCAAATCAGTACACATATATGCTAACAGAATTTTCCATTATTTAATTTTAAACACATCAAAAAATACACATAAATTCAACATCATTCTGTTAGCGGATGATTTCACTTAAAAACACGTACTTTTGGTATATGAATTGAAAATATTAATTGTAACATTCCGATTTTCAGGTATGAAATTTATTCTTAAAACAAGTTTTCCTTTGAAACTCGGTGAGTTGATAGCCTCAACTCGGCGTGTTGAAAGGCTTTTTGGCCGCACATTTTTATAGACCAACTCGGCGAGCTGGTGTGTGTAACAACCCAAAAATCAAGGGTAAAAAATTCATTTTTATTATAGTTAAAACACAAATATCGTTTTAATTCAACATTCCAAATCATTGCTAATTAAAAACATTTATATAGAATTCATCCCAAAATCACATATTGCGGAAAACACGGGTGTGTGCTCTGCCATCAAGTCGGAATCTTCCTTTCTAAACCGATGATATCTGAAACCATAAACAAAATTGTAAGCACGAAGCTTAGTGAGTTCCCCAGAGCATACCCCACATAATCCACGTAATCACATAAACCGTATCAATCACATAAGTCATGCATATAAACATATAAGGATGTCGTGGAATCCCTCCAGGGTCTTACACCAAGATGTCGTTGGCTCCCCCAAGGTCTTACACATATGTGCCATGGGCTCCCCTCATGGTCTTGCTTAGAATGTCATAGGCTCCCCCACATGGTCTGATAACCAAGTGCCATGGGCACCCCCATGGTCTTTACCTGGAATGTCATGGGATCCCCCACATGGTCTTACATCCAAGTGCCACGGGCTCCCCTCGGGGTCTTCCACACAAGTATCAGAAAGACAACTAGCATATCACATACCACATAATCAATTAGCATACCACATAACATATGATGGGCCGACCTTGGTGCCTTCGACCATTGGTATGGTGAGGAGACTCACCTCGATTGCAGAAGCTTCCTGGAAGAAATCCTTAGCTGCTGCCCCGCCGACTTCCCGAGCTATCAATACCAAAACCAAATAAAATCTTAGTTGATAGGCCAAAACCCTCAAGTTTGGCCCAAGATCAAACTTGGTCAAAAGTCAACAGTCAATGGAAGTCAAAGTCAACAAGTCAAACTTCAGGCTGAGTATGCCTATCGTAATCAGCTCGTACGCATGATGTACTTACCAACCAGAATCAGGACCCCATACGAGTACGCACAACGTACTCGAAGGTACGCCCGGCGTACCCAGCCAAATGACACTTTTTCATTAAGTGCTTAATCTCTTAAGTCCTTTCATCCAACACTCAGATCTAGTCCCACAACATCATTCTAAGTCATAAAGTTTCCACCTTTATGACTTCCCATGTATAGAAAAGGTCCAAAAGCGAAAACCTTAACTTATCAATCCATTAAGACATCATGACACTCTCATGAAGGTATAGAAGGATCAAGATTACATTTTTATGGATCCTAAAAGCTCCATAATGGATAAAGTTTCCAAATTTATCCATTAGAATGGTCCAAACCACCAAGATCTAGCCTTTAAGCATCAAATGGGACCAAAAGTGCATCTTTTTCAACTTAATCCGTTAAGTCTACATCTCCAACCTTAAGATCTAAATCACAATGATGTTTAGATGGATAAAGTTTCCAACTTTATCCATAATAAGGTCACAAACTTTCAAGATCTAAACTTTATGCATTAAAATGACCAAAAGCTCATAACATCCAAAACTAGTTAGATCTAACAAATGCATCATCAAGATTCAAACTTTTTACCTCTAGAAGATAGATTAAGGTGAATAAAGTCCAGATCTACAAGCTCCAATGCAACCAATACTTCTACAAGAAGTTCCTTCTTCTCTAAGGTGCACCATGCATACTCCAAAGCACTCAAAATCACCTTCTTTTAGCTCAAAAGGCTCATCTAAGGTTAGGGTTTCATGAAAGGGGTGTTGGAGGGGTGAAGGCTGGGAATGGAGTGGCTTTGGGGGAGTTAAGGAGCTTAAATAGGGCTTAAACCACGAAAATAGGGTTTGGGCACTGATTGCATACTCCAAGGGTAATCAGGATTCCATTAGTACTCCCAACGTACACCTTTTTGTACGCCCAGTGTACTCAGCTTGTCCCAAAACCACCTAAACCTCAAACGGTCACAACTTCTTCGTTCTAACTCCGTTTTCGACGTTCTTTATATCCACAGAAGGATATTGAGGAGCTCTAAAACCTTTTCTAATTACTTTTGACTTAAAATACATTGAACTAAAATCCATAATTCATAAAAGTAGTCTGAAAACACTACATTCCCATTTTACCCTTTGACTCTAAAGTGCAAACCAAACTATTGGGTCACATATCTATTTATCTACATGCAAATGGGCCTAAATCTTACCTTTTTAAAGACCTAATCCTTATGATGACCGCTCTTCGAGTCACAACCTCGAATTAGGAATCGATTCGTAATAGGGCGTTATAGTGTGGAGAACTCGACGTGTTGATGGTTGGGTGGGAAACTCTAAATTTTAGGGTTTTGCAGCTTATAAAAACCTCCTTAAGTCATTAAGGCTGATCTTTTATCAGCCTCCAAACCCCCATATCGGCCCTTGTGAACGCTAATTACTCTTCCCTCTCATTTTGTGAGTTAGTGTGGTACTTTGGAGCAAAAGAAGAAGAAGTTGGAAGAAGGAAACAAGGATCTATCAAGTAAAGCTTTCATCTTAAATTTAACACTCTTTTGGACCTTTGTAAGTGCCCAAGATCCGATATTTATTCCTCTATGTAGCTAGATAATGAATTTTGTCCCCTTTTCTCCTTATTCTTGGATGTTGCTATGGATGGATTTCATAAAGGTTGCAGCTTTATGAATCTCTAAGTCAAGGTGGCCTTATAGTTGTTTGGATCTGGTCTATAGCCAAGTCTTCATTCCATGCATAGAGTTTAGGTCATATTTTCACTTTTTGACCCATTTTGGGTTCATGACATGCATGTCTATAAAGCACCAACCTTTGGGACGTTTTGAGGCTAGAATGTCTTTTGGAAAAGTTGGGTTTCAGATCTCAAGGATTTTGTGATTAATGGTTAAGCCTTTGAGTTTTCAAGCCTTGTGGAGGGGTTTTTGAGCCCTTGGAGTAGCCTCAAAGGATAAAGTTGGAAACTTTATCCTTTTAGACAACATTTGAGTTTAGATATGAGCCTTAGAGTCCTTGGAATCGAAGAATCAACTGAATGTGTTAAGCTGGGGAAAATTCGGCGAGTTTTCCAGCCAACTCGGCGAGTTGGCTAGGGTTTTCCCTGCCTTCTGAGTATTATAGAAACTCGACGAGTTCATTGGTGCACTCGACGGGTTGGGTCAACATGGACTGATGACCTTGACCATTGACTCTGAATTTGACCATGGTTGACCAAGTTTGACTTTTGAGGGCAATTTGGGTATTTTGGGATTTTGATGGAATCGGTCATATGGTGGTTGTACACATTCGAGTCAAGATCTGAAATTCGGAGTCATACCTTATTAGTTATGCACTACTAGTGAGGTGAGTTTTCCTCACTGTACTTTCGGGTCGAAGGCACCAAGGCTAGCCCATTGGTTTGATAATCGGATATCATTGATATGTTGAGTATGGAATAGACATGCATGCTAGTTTTGATATGCTAGTTGGTAGATCTGTAGGACTTTCTCCAATCATGCGAAGTTGGGTCAATTTTGTCACTTCGTGAAAAATTCAGGGACCAAATGCGAAACCATTAGCTTTCTTCCCCAATTCGCATTTATACAGTAAAAACTTCGCACATTTTGACTTCACATTTATACTCTTCGCACATTTTGACTTCGCATTTTTATCTCACCACATGCGAATCCAAAGTGTATAAGCAAATGCAAACATTTTCTTCTTCGCATTCTATAAATGCGCACCCCATTTTTTTTATTCATACAAATGCAAAACCTGATTTTGTTTCACACAAATGCGAATCCCATTCATGCGAACCTGAATTTTGATTTACTCAAATGTGAATCCTATAACAACCTCATGTGCGAACTCGATTTCCAAGTCAAATCCGTTCTGTCAACCATTAACGATTTGTTCCAACTCTAAGTTCTGTTCTTCCTTCTTGATATCACAGATTGACATTCAAATCTTCGAATCTTAATCCAAATCGATCATTAAATCTTTGTTTTTCATGAAATTGAACACCTGACTCACGATCGATTCTAAATTAGCGAATGCAGATTCCAACATTTTGAAATCCACAACCCAATCTCTCCATCTTCTTATTCTTCTTATACTATAAGCAAGACTATAAATCCAACTAATTTTCAAAATCAACTTCCAAATTATACTCGATTTCTTCTTTCAAATCACATATTGAACTAAAATCTATCTATTTCTTCTTTCAATTCCATGAATCAACCCATAGAACTCATGTTTGACTTTTTAGAGTCAACGATCTATAAACACAAAATCGATAAATCTGATGTCCTATTTCAGATCAAAAAGCGTTTTTCAACAGTTCTTCATCTTCATCAAGTGTTCTTGATCAATAATTTCAAATTTCTTGATCAATTTCATCAAAATTAATTATAAACAATCGGCTCACTTGATCCTTATCGGTTTGAAATAGAAAAAGCCATAAACAACCGATTCACAAGTTTAAAATCATGAATCATTACTCGATTTTCAAACATTACACATACAAAAAACAAAATGCAAGAACATCACGAATAGAAATCGAGACAATTGCATCAGAATGTACAACTCGTCAAAGCGTCAGATGAAGAACAAACACAATGAAAACAATTCAACACCGATTGGATTATGAACATCAAATAACATGTAATTGGGCTCTATTTTCATATTGATGAATAGTAACGAGTTCTTTTAATTTGGGCTCAATGATTTGATTGAAGTTTTGAACTCAAAATTGAATCTGAAATGGGCTTGATCGGATCATGAATTTGAACAAAAAGAATTAACAAAAATTATGTGTTTGGACTTTGAAATATCTAGATGAACAGTACACCGATCAAAAATTTTAGATTTGAATGAACTGGATGAATTAAATCTTTTGTTTGTGCTTGATCTTTTTAAAAAAAAAATGTTGAATCACCAATGGGGTAAGAAACAGATTAGATTCAACGAAACAAATCGATCAAAATTTAAAAATGTTACGCACGATTTAAACGAGATTAAGAGAGATCATAGAGAGAGACTCACCAAAATTGTTCAAGTTGTGACAAAAATTGCCAAACCGAGAATCGTTCTTCAAAAGTCACGTTGATCATGAAAACCAAGCTCCGATACCAATTGTAGTGACAAAGAACATGGTTTGGCATGCGGAATTAAAGCTTGCACAATTGAACATGGTGATTTGGGTGTTTAAGAGATATATTGAATCTATATGGTGTTTACAAAAAGGATCTAGATCTAGACTACATAATTAACACACACTTACACACTCACTTTTACATCTCTCAAGCACACCTCTACAAGTGGTATGAATCCACTATTTATAGAGGTGTTTACATGTCTCTCTCTCACTCTAACTAACAAATGGGTCTAAAGGCTAAAGCACCACATGCAAGTGGGTTTTACAAAAGTCAAACATTTACAAAGTCATGAATGAATAACTTTGCACCCCAACAGGACTACTTGTGATACTGCCTTTTTATCTGTATATAATGTTATATGTCATATGTCGACATATTATGTGGGTTGGGTTGAGGTTGTACTGCTCCGTGCTGTAGCCAACAAACCATGGAGCATACGAGATATGAGCTGAGGGCCAGGGAGGGCATGCCAGATGCATACCGAGGGTTCATGAGCATTCCAGATATGAGCTAAGGGCTGGAAAGGGCATGCCAGACTCGTACTGAGGGCTTAGCGGTATTCAGTCCGATGACTGATCAGGCCGGGGAATGGGCCAATCATTGCCTGCATCAATGAAGAGTTTAAGCATTAGAAAATCCAAAATTAAAGTTATCCCTGACATTGAAGTGGAAACAGATGGAGTAAAGTACCTTTTTTCTGATGGCATTGGGAGAATATCCTTGAAATTTGCAAAAAAAATTCTGGGTATCTGTAGATATAAAAATATGCCTTCAGCATTTCAAGTTTGGTATGCTGTGTAACATCCGAATTTTTACCAGGTATCTTGTAAGTTTGAATTTTTATATATTGTGAGAGAGACTCGGCGAGTTGGAGCTCGGACTCGCCGAGTAGGGACGCGGGATTGATCGAGGGTGCGCACTTGGACTCGGCGAGTCCAGGGTATGGACTCGGCGAGTCTGCGCTGTGTTATGAAACCCTAAATCTCCGGGTTTGAGGCCTATTTAAGGGGCCTTATGGCCGTCATTTGTGCTCACCCAAACCCCAGAGAGTGTCCCTAGAGTTCTTGAGCGTTTTGTGAAGGAAAGAGAGCCAATCTTGATCTTGTGTGTGTTGTTTAGCAAGAAGAAGGAGGCCCTAAGCAAGAGGAAGCAAAGGAGGTTGCTATTTCGTGGATTTGGAGCTTGGATCATCAACCTAGAGGTATTATTTCGGACCATTTTCTGTTTGGTGAAGTTGGATGCAATTTAGGGCTTAATCTGGTCATTTATGGGAGATTTGGTGCCCCCTTTGGTTCCCTCTTTGAGTTGAGACCATGGATCTGGATCCATAGAGGTCCAGAGGGCCTCACTTATCAAGCTTTATGGGTGGAAATGGAGTCCTTGACCTTGTGATGAAGTATTTGAGTCCAAAACATCATTTATGGTCATGTAGAGGTTATATGTGCATCAAGATTGTGACTTTACGTGCTAAATAAGCTTGGAGGGACTGGATCTATGGATTAATGGACTAGATCTGGCCTTTAGAGCAAGATTGTGTCAGTGCATGGCACGGACTCGCCGAGTCCGAAGAACAGACTCGGCGAGTAGCTTGAATATTGCACGACCACTCAGCGAGTGGCCTCGCCGAGTTGGGATGAGTGAACTCAGTGGGTCAAGGGGGAGTCAGGATGGTCAGGTGGACCGAGTCAAACCGGACTCGCCGAGTTGTTCTTGAGACTCGGCGAGTTGAGTCGTGGTGGCCCCACAACTCGTGCCAGGTGGAGCTCGTCGAGTTGGGGGAAATACTCGACGTGTCAAGAGAGGATTCCAGGGAAATTGGTGTGTGCGCTCAGACTCGCCGAGTCGCTATAGTGCACTCGCCGAGTCCGGTCAAGTTGACCATTGACCGTTGACCGACGTTGACTTAGATTGTCTTGTTATAGTGTGGTCAACCCTAGTTGGGAAAGTGTTAATTAGAGATGTATTGTGGTATAAGGGGACTTCAGCTCGGCGTATCGAGTGTTTAGCGATTTCAGGGTTACGGTTTACCGAGACACGCGAGGTGAGTCTTCTCACTATACTTTACCTTGAGTAGGTAACCAGAGCTATGTGATAGAGTATTTGTGTGCTATATATATGTTATGTGTTGTACTGCATGATTTCTATGTGATTTATGTGGTGCATGATTATCAGAGTTGGAACCTGAGGGTTCACAGAGTTTGGGTGCACGGACCCACAGAGTTATAGCCTAGAGTGGCTAATATGTGCTATATGTGGTATTTTGGGAAACTCACTAAGCCTTGTGCTTACAGTGTTGATGTTATTTGTTTCAGGTACTAGTGACGACCGCGGGAAGGCGCCGGCTTGATCCGTACACACACGTTTGGAGCTTGACATTTTGATCTTGGGATGTTGTACTGTTTTGTTGAACAATTAAAATGGTTGTTTCTATGAATATTGATGGAATTATGTTTTTATAAAAATCAAAAAAAAATTGTTTGAAAAATTTGGTGTTACAAATTGGTATCAGAGCCTTGGTTTGAGGGATTCGGGTACACCTTCGGGGGTATTTGAACTCAAACTGAGGAAATAAAGAGATATTTTCAAAATAAAAACCAAAATTTTCTAAGAGTAAAAGGTTTTTCAGGAAGAAACGTGTGTACGATCAGTCAGTGCCCGAACGGTGAATTCCCAAAATATCTTTTGTTATGTAATAATTATTACTGTGATGTGTGTGCATGCTAGAGTAGGCTAGGTATTGCTGATAGGACTAGAGTGGCCTGTTTTGTGATGCCTTAGCTTAGGGAATGGTGAGCTGCTATGAGACACTGAGAGTAATTAGGTAGCAGCTAGGGCTTTGTGTGAGATCTGTTCAGAGAGATAAAGTATAATAGAGTACTTGGGGACTGGGATCCGAAGAGGACGATTTGGGGTGTGTACCGAGACGGTGCGGACAGTAGTATTGGGCCCGTACTACTAAAAGCACCGGTGCGATACGCAGTTCAAATAAGAATCTGGGGATGCCAAGAATCAAGGAGGGGTGGATTGTTGAATGTAAGGGTGTTCGAGTGAATTCTAATTATCGCATGTTGTATTTCAGAGGTTGATCATGGTGAGGACACGACACATGCCGGAGGATGCCGGATCTAGTGATGAGGACATTCGACAGATCATTCATGAGGAGGTGGCTGCGGTCATCAGAGCCGAGATACCAGAGATGTTCGGGTCCATTAAGACCGCTTTGATTGAGACGTTTGACGAGCGCTATGCCGCTCTTTCTGAGGCTGCGGTTGCAGCAGCTACCGCAGCGATTGCTGCGGCAAGACCCTAGGGAGGTGATGCGATGTTGTTCAGGGAGTTCAGCAACACCAAGCCGCCAGAGTTTGATGGTACACAGGACCCGGTGGCAGCTATGAGGTGGATATCTGATATGGAGGGATGCTTCTTCACTTGCTCGTCCCCTGAGCATTTGAAGGTTCGGTTCGCGCTGAACCAGCTTCGCTTGGGAGCGAAGGACTGGTGGAAGTTTGTGACTGCGCATTTCACACCGACCGAGCTTTCGGCAGTGACCTCGGAGAGGTTCACTTCCATGTTCCGAGATGAGTATGTTCCTCAGGTGGAGAGGGAACGTCTGGCACAGGAGTTTCTGACCCTCAAGCAGGGTACCGAGTCAATTACAGCGATTACGAGGATGTTTCAGGAGAGGGCGATGTTTTGCCCTGAGCACGTGTCCACCGAGCAGGCACGTATGAGCCGTTACCTGAGCATTTTGAGACGGGATATTCGGGAGTTCGCTGCGAACTCCTCGTACCGGACATTTGCCGAGCTTCAGGCAAATGCTCGGAAGAGGGAGATTGAGCTTGAGACTCAGGCCAGGGAGGAGGCGGAGTCTATGGGGAGGGATCGGTGGCCGGCACAGTCCCAGCCGGCAGCCAAGCTGGCCAAGCCCGCTGATCCCAGACCCGGGAGCCAGAAGGGCCGCACGTGTGGGAAGTGCGGCAAGGGTCACGATGGCGCCTGTCGGGCAGGGTCTTGCTACAAATGTGGCAAGGAGGGGCATATGGCTAAGGACTGCCCCAAGGGGTTTGCAGTGTGCTTCCACTGCAACCAGACTGGACACCGGAAGGCGGAGTGTCCGCTGCTGCGCGGGGCATCTCAGGGGTCTGCTCCCGCCGCCATCAGAGCTGCTGCTGCAGAGAGTCGGCCCGTGAAGACCGAGGCACCGAGGGCTCGGGGGAGAGCCTTCCAGCTGACTGCGGAAGAGGTCCGCGCTGCACCCGACGTTGTGCCTGGTATGTTTCCTTTTCATTATTGTTTATGGTGTTGTGATATTATGCTTATATTATGCTATGCATAGGTACCTTCCTTGTGAATTCTGTACCTGCTTTAGTGTTATTTGACTCGGGTGCGAGTCGATCTTTTGTGTCTGTGGCGTTTAGTCAGCGTATCAGTGTTAGTCGGGGGACATTGAGTCGGCCCCTGCGGGTTTCCATAGCCGCCGACAGGGTGATTTGTGCTACTGAGGTCTTCAGGGAATGTGTATTGGAGATATTCGGGGTTGAGTTTCCGATCGACCTGATTCCGATCGCGATGGGTGATGTCTGTGTTATAGTGGGCATGGATTGGTTGAGCCGATTCGGTGCGGTTATCGATTGCGAGCAACAGCTGGTGACTATACGAGATCCTAGTGGGGGAGTTCTTTCAGTATACGGCGAGGGTACACGTTCTGGATCAGCCTTTTGTTCGGCTGCTAGGGCGAGGTAGTGTTTACAGCAGGGCTGTAAGGGTTATGTAGCGTATGTGATGGATACGCGAGTGATCTCTGAGAGACCGAGCTCTGTGGAGGAAGTTCCGGTGGTGCGGGAGTTTCCAGATGTATTTCCCAAAGAGTTACCAGGTGTGCCTCCCGTGAGGCAAGTGGAGTTTGGCATCGATTTGGTTCCGGGAGCCTCGCCTATTGCTAAGGTGCCGTATCGCCTTGCGCCTCCAGAGATGCAGGAGTTATCCTCGCAACTTCAGGAGTTGCTGGGGAAGGGGTTTATTCGGCCAAGTAGCTCGCCGTGGGGAGCACCCATCTTGTTTGTGAAGAAGAAGGATGGCTCGCATCGCATGTGTATTGATTACCGGGAATTGAATAAGCTGACGGTCAAGAACCGTTACCCGCTGCCGAGGATCGACGATTTATTCGATCAGCTTCAAGGAGCATCTTGGTTCTCCAAGATTGATTTGAGGTCGGGCTATCATCAGGTGAGAGTGCGGGACGAGGACGTCCAGAAGACAGCATTCAGGACGCGTTATGGGCATTATGAGTTTGTGGTGATGCCTTTTGGGCTCACTAATGCCCCGGCTGTGTTCATGGACCTCATGAACAGGGTATGTCGGCCGATGTTGGATCGGTCGGTGATTGTTTTCATTGATGATATTCTGGTATATTCGAGATCTAGTGAGCAGCACGAGGAACATTTGAGGGAGGTGCTTGGGGTTTTGAGAGCAGAGAAACTTTACGCAAAGTTTTCCAAGTGCGATTTCTGGTTACGGGAGGTCCAGTTTCTGGGACATCTCGTTAACCAGAAGGGGATATTGGTCGATCCGGCCAAGGTTGACGCAGTGATGAGGTGGGAAGTGCCGAGGTCACCTTCTGAGATCCGGAGTTTCCTCGGGTTGGCAGGGTATTATCGGAGATTTATTAAGGATTTCTCCAAGATTGCGGTTCCACTCACCAGATTGACCCGGAAGGGTGTGGCATTCGCATGGGGTCCCGAGCAGCAGACCTCCTTTGAGACGCTTCGCCAGAGGTTGTGTGAAGCTCCAGTATTAGCCCTTCCGGAAGGTATGGAAGATTTCGTGGTATTCTGTGATGCATCGATCCTAGGATTGGGAGCAGTATTGATGCAGAAGGGTCATGTGATAGCTTATGCATCGAGGCAGTTGAAGCCTCACGAGACGAGGTACCCCACGCATGATTTGGAATTGGGGGCAGTGGTGTTCGCCCTCAAGATTTGGCGGCACTACTTGTATGGGGTTCGTTGTACGATTTACACGGATCATAAGAGCTTGAAATACTTGATGGATCAGCCTAACCTAAATATGCGGCAGAGAAGATGGTTAGACGTGGTCAAGGATTATGATTGCGAGATCTTGTACCACCCGGGCAAGGCTAATGTGGTAGCCGACGCGTTGAGTCGCAGGGCGGAGAGTACTCCCCTGCGAGATGTATGTTTGAGATTGACCGTGATAGCTCCAGTTCTGGATGCCATTCGTGGGGCTCAGGCAGAGGCCGTGCGTCCGGAGATGCAGAAGAGAGAACAGGTTGTTGGGTTGGTTTCTGAGTTTATATCAGATAGTCGAGGCCTTATGATTTATCAGGGTAGGATCTGGGTACCGTTTGTGGGCGGTACCCATGCCACATTGATGGAGGAGGCTCATAGATCGAAATTTTCGATCCACCCTGGGGCCACGAAGATGTATTTGGACCTAAGGAAGGAGTATTGGTGGCCCTGTATGAAGAGGGATGTAGCATGGTTTGTCGAGAGGTGTTTGACCTGTCGAAGGGTAAAGGCCGAACACCAGAGACCGCATGGCAAGTTGCAGCCATTGGAGGTTCCCGAGTGGAAGTGAGAACAGATCACTATGGACTTTATCACCAAATTGCCGAGGACTGCCAGGGGAGTTGATGCAATTTGGGTGATTGTGGATAGATTGACAAAGAGCGCTCACTTTCTTGCCATCAGTGAGAGTTCTTCAGCAGAGAAGTTGGCGGAGATTTACGTGAGGGAGGTTGTATCTCGGCATGGGGTGCCGATCTCGATTGTTTCAGACCGCGATGTGCGCTTCACTTCCCGTTTTTGGAAGAAATTTCATGAGGAGTTGGGTACTAAGTTGCATTTTAGTACCGCATACCACCCCCAGACCGACGGTCAGAGTGAGCGGACGATACAGACACTCGAGGACATGCTTCGAGCTTGTGTATTGGACTTTGGGGGTAGTTGGGACTCGTATTTGCCTTTGGCGGAGTTTTCCTACAACAACAGCTATCATTCGGGCATTGGTATGCCGCCCTTTGAGCTGTTGTATGGTAGGAGGTGTCGGACTCCCATATGTTGGGGAGAGGTTGGGCAAAGGGTAATGGGCAGTACAAAGATCGTGAATCAGACGACAGAGCAGATACAGCTGGTTAGGCAGAGGTTACTGACCGCTCAGAGCCGACAGAAGAGTTACGCAGATAGACGTCGGTCCGAGCTGGAATTTCAGGTCGGCGACTTTGTTCTCCTGAAGGTTTCTCCTTGGAAAAGGGTGATCCGGTTCAGGAAGAGGGGCAAATTGGGACCCCGGTTTATTGGCCCGTTTCGTGTGATTGCCAGGGTAGGCCGGGTAGCCTATCGGCTGGAGTTGCCAGCAGAGTTGGGACAGATTCACAACACATGTATCGCAGTTGAGGAAATGTATAGCCGATGAGTCGGCAGTGGTTCCACTAGAGGATATTCAGGTTGATGCGAGCCTGAATTATGCGGAGAGACCCGTGGCTATTAGGGATCGGAAGATCAAGATTTTGAGGAACAAGGAGGTACCTCTGGTATTGGTTCAGTGGCAACATCGGAAGGGATCAGAGATGACCTGGGAGCCGGAGGGTATGATGCGGGAGCAGCATCCGGAGCTGTTTTAGAGCGGGACTTTGAGGGCGAAGTCCAGTTCTAGTGGGGGAGAGTTGTAACATCCGAATTTTTACCAGGTATCTTGTAAGTTTGAATTTTTATATATTGTGAGAGAGACTCGGCGAGTTGGAGCTCGGACTCGCCGAGTAGGGACGCGGGATTGATCGAGGGTGCGCACTTGGACTCGGCGAGTCCAGGGTATGGACTCGGCGAGTCTGCGCTGTGTTATGAAACCCTAAATCTCCGGGTTTGAGGCCTATTTAAGGGGCCTTATGGCCGTCATTTGTGCTCACCCAAACCCCAGAGAGTGTCCCTAGAGTTCTTGAGCGTTTTGTGAAGGAAAGAGAGCCAATCTTGATCTTGTGTGTGTTGTTTAGCAAGAAGAAGGAGGCCCTAAGCAAGAGGAAGCAAAGGAGGTTGCTATTTCGTGGATTTGGAGCTTGGATCATCAACCTAGAGGTATTATTTCGGACCATTTTCTGTTTGGTGAAGTTGGATGCAATTTAGGGCTTAATGTGGTCATTTATGGGAGATTTGGTGCCCCCTTTGGTTCCCTCTTTGAGTTGAGACCATGGATCTGGATCCATAGAGGTCCAGAGGGCCTCACTCATCAAGCTTTATGGGTGGAAATGGAGTCCTTGACCTTGTGATGAAGTATTTGAGTCCAAAACATCATTTATGGTCATGTAGAGGTTATATGTGCATCAAGATTGTGACTTTACGTGCTAAATAAGCTTGGAGGGACTGGATCTATGGATTAATGGACTAGATCTGGCCTTTAGAGCAAGATTGTGTCAGTGCATGGCACGGACTCGCCGAGTCCGAAGAACAGACTCGGCGAGTAGCTTGAATATTGCACGACCACTCAGCGAGTGGCCTCGCCGAGTTGGGATGAGTGAACTCAGTGGGTCAAGGGGGAGTCAGGATGGTCAGGTGGACCGAGTCAAACCGGACTCGCCGAGTTGTTCTTGAGACTCGGCGAGTTGAGTCGTGGTGGCCCCACAACTCGTGCCAGGTGGAGCTCGTCGAGTTGGGGGAAATACTCGACGTGTCAAGAGAGGATTCCAGGGAAATTGGTGTGTGCGCTCAGACTCGCCGAGTCGCTATAGTGCACTCGCCGAGTCCGGTCAAGTTGACCGTTGACCGTTGACCGACGTTGACTTAGATTGTCTTGTTATAGTGTGGTCAACCCTAGTTGGGAAAGTGTTAATTAGAGATGTATTGTGGTATAGGGGGACTTCAGCTCGGCGGATCGAGTGTTTAGCGATTTCAGGGTTACGGTTTACCGAGACACGCGAGGTGAGTCTTCTCACTATACTTTACCTTGAGTAGGTAACCAGAGCTATGTGATAGAGTATTTGTGTGCTATATATATGTTATGTGTTGTACTGCATGATTTCTATGTGATTTATGTGGTGCATGATTATCAGAGTTGGAACCTGAGGGTTCACAGAGTTTGGGTGCACGAACCCACAGAGTTATAGCCTAGAGTGGCTAATATGTGCTATATGTGGTATTTTGGGAAACTCACTAAGCCTTGTGCTTACAGTGTTGATGTTATTTGTTTCAGGTACTAGTGACGATCGCGGGAAGGCGCCGGCTTGATCCGTACACACACGTTTGGAGCTTGACATTTTGATCTTGGGATGTTGTACTGTTTTGTTGAACAATTAAAATGGTTGTTTCTATGAATATTGATGGAATTATGTTTTTATAAAAATCGAAAAAAAATTGTTTGAAAAATTTGGTGTTACATGCTGGATACAAGGGAGTTGTAGTCGTGGACCAGGAGTCATCCACAAAAGTATCTCTAAGACCTAGCGTGCTTAAATATGAATAAAATAACACATAATTTGATATATTGGATATCAGTAGATAAAGATCCCTTCGTATCAACAAGCAACTCATATTTTTCTTTCCACTCTTGGAGTTAAGGATAGTACATTTGAAAAGAAGCAGGAAGAAGCATTGAGCTTCGTATACGAGACCTTAAAGAATCCAATGAATGCGAAAGAGGCATTAAGAACAATGTCACCAAGAGTTGGAAAAGATCTTATAGAGTTTATGTTTTTATGTGGGTACAAGCCCGAACTTGAGCCGTTACTCTCAGATTTGTTGAAATTTTTCATAGAAACAAGGTCTCATAAATGTTTAAGAAGACCCGGATGTATATACCTCAAGGGAGGACTTTGATGGGCTGTTTGGATGAAAGAAGAGTGCTTAAATACGATGAAGTCTTTCTAAAATATTCTGAGATGGAAACTGAGGGGTGTAATAAACATAAAGTTGTTACCGGAAACATTATGGTGGCTAAAAGTACCTGTCTGCCTCCATCAGGGTGATGTAAGGTTGTTGAAAGTTGTCGATGTTTCGGTGTTAAATCATATGGTGGATTGCATTTGTATGGGCCTAGGTAAATATTCAAATTCAATTTATATCTTGCATTTATAATTTACTAGATGTGAGACCCATGTATTACATGGGTTAATTTACAATATATATATATATATATATATATATATATATATATATATATATATATATATATATATATATATATATATAAGAAAATAAAAAAATAATGAATTATTGTAAATGAAATATTTTTTATCTTTTAAATTTAAACAAATAATTTACAATAAGTAAACAAAAGAAACTAATGAGCTTTAATTTGAAAATTTTGATATTAAAAGGTAAGTTTATTAATAAAATTGATAACTAGTTATTACTACATTTATTGCAATTATTACATTAAAATATTATGCGGAATTCAATAAAATAGAAAAACTTATAAAATGACTTTTGGAGAAAAAAAAATCAAAATAACTACAAAATGACATTTGTCAAATTAAATGAGAGTGTGACATGTGACAAAAAAAACTTTCATTTATTAGAGTAGATATAACCGTGTGTTTTGGTTTTTGATATACCACATCCGAATGAATGCACCAGTGGTGATTTAGACGGTGATCAATACATAGTGTGTTGGGACCCAGATTTAATCCCGTCGAAGCAAGTTGAACCGATGGATTACTTCTCGGGACCAAGTAAGGAGGTTGATCATGATGTTACAATCAAGGTATATATTCTTTAACTCTTCGATGATTGATAGTAACGTACATAGTTTTTATAGAAGGCTTTGATATTGTTTCCAAATCATATGAGATTTATAAATAAGAATATTAAATTGGCTCTTGGTCTAAAACCTAAACCTAATGATTAAAAAAAGGCTATTTATTTTCACTGTTGGAATGGAATGGATCAGACCATTAAGGCATGTTACTCCTTTTTTAGTCGTGGGGTGTTTTTACCAAAATGGTAGGGGTCAACTAAAAGCCAAGAGATTTATTGACTAATAATTTCATTTGGTCCTAGTAAGCTTGCATAATTAATCTTGTAAAATCTGTTTTTTTAATCAATTTTAGGAAGTGGTTGAGTACAAACTACATAGGCGAATAGAGTGTAGGTGCAATGACCCAATTTTCATGAACAAAAATTTCATTTTTATAAATTACTTAAATTAAAACATTCGCAAGAAAACATTGTCGAATCATTACATCTCATAAAACTATGCATAATGGCTGAAATCCAAATCATAAAATAGTGATAATGTCAAAGTGCAATCCCAAGAAATCTCATAGTGCGTAATTTGAGGTGTGTGTATGATGTACAGCTACCGCGTCGTCTCCTTCTCCTTCACTGAAGAGGTACCTGAAACAAAACTGAACACTGTAAGCACAAAGCTTAGTGAGTTCCCCCATCGTACCACATACCATAAAATCACATATCATGCATATACTGTCAGGCATATCTAGGTGCCCGACCTACCCCTTTAGCCCTGTCGACCGGATAATGCCTAGCATATCTGGGTGCTGGCCTCCCCTTCGGTCTTGTCGACCGGATACTTTCTAGCATATCTGGGTGCTGGCCTCCCCTTCGGTCATGTCGACCAGTAACGGGGGACTATTTCACCCCTACTACTACCACATAATATCATATCACATATATCATAATCAGGCTAGCATAGTTGGATACTAAACTATCCCTGCGGTCCTATCGACTAATAGTCGGGGACTATTTCATCCCCTACTACTATCACATAATATCGTAATATGCTAGCAAATAAAACATAACATGTAGCAACAAGCCTAGATGAATATTAAAAAGACCATCATCTCACATACAACTTCTATTAGTGGGCCGACATTGTGGACATAGACCCATTGCTACTGGAAGGTAACTCACCTCGTAAGGCTGACTGCTGGAAAACTGCTCGCCAACTGTCTGACTACTGATCCAGTAACCCTCCAGCTATAACCCCACAAAACACTCAGTTAGAACCTGATATCTACTCTTAGGGTAAAATGACTATTTTACCCCTAACTGAGTCTAAGCAAAGTCAACTTCCAGTTGACCCGACTCACCGAGTTGGGCCGCCAACTCGTCGAGTCCCTAACTCATTACCCGTCCTTATCCAAGTCTCTACCTGTCGAGTTTAGCAATGAATCGACGAGTTCCCCTTCTATATGAACATCGAATGAACCTTCATCCGACTCACCGAGTGTATGAACAACTCGTTGAGTTACCCTCATCTGATATCAAGTCCTGTCTTTGACTCATTGAGTTGTATGAACAACTCGTCGAGTTCATCTTCAATTATAAGGAGATTGCCTTGGACTCGCCGAGTCCCATGACCACCATGTTTAAGGCTAAGTCCAATACGTTGGCTCACTCCCTTGGACCCTCTAAAAACCCTTCTAGCGCCTAACTGGGTTCCTTCAAACCCTAACAGCAAAAGGGAGTTTTGCCTCGAACTCGCCAAGTCGAGCCTGTCCAAGTCTCATTTCTCGATTTCTAGCGTACAACTCTTGACCAAAAGACAGATCTAAGCTCCTTCAATCGTTATAGCATGTAAATGTAACACCCCGCTCTTAAAGTGTTTAGTTATGAGTCCCTGAGATTTAAGAGGAAGGGTAATTCTGGTCCTTTTTCGGGAAATGGGTTCTATCCGAGAAGGTTTCGGGCTGGTGTATGTTGTTAGAAGCATTGGGCTTCTTGTCACCCTCGTATGAATGTAAAGTTATTTGGGAGTGGGTTTAGAGTAAAGGAGTTGCGGCGTTTTAAAGATGAGCATTGTTATAGCACTTTGTGAAATAAGTGGGAAAGGTCCCATGCATGCATGGCATGCATGGCATGCATGCATAAGTTTTAGGTTTTGGCTGGGTACGCCCAGCGTAAAGGGCGAGAAGTGTGCGGGTGGCCGGGTGAGTACGCCCAGCGTACCAGGGAGGTACGCCCAACGTACTCTCGGAAACTCCAAACCCTAATTTAGGGTCAGCCACTATATAAGGAACATGTTGGCTCACCCCTTAGCATCCTTATGCTCATCCTTAACCTCAGAAAACCCTAAAAGACTCGTATTCCTCCATTGTTGGGTGTGTTTGACCTTGGAAAGCTTATTTTGGCAAAAGAAAGGATTGAAGGAGAAAAGAGAAGTTGTCAAAGAAGAAGAGGAACGATTGGAGCTTGTAGATCTGAAGAGATACCATCCTTTGGAGCTTGTTTGAGGTATAAAGCTTCTTGCTTGACATTCATATTGTGTAGATCTATGTATTGTGAAGCTTTGACACCATTCTTGTCCCAAAAGTCCCCACCTTGTTGCATGTTTCGAGTTGGTCAAGATTATCTGTCCTTTCAGACCTTTGGAAAGGTCTTGAGTGAGAAAAATGAGGTCCCAGGGGCTGTAGTTGTTCCGTGTGTGAGAAACATGGGTGTTAATGGATTAAGACCTTGGATTAAGAGCTTATGGACGTCCCAAGTGATAAAGTCTGAGACTTTACGAATTCTAATCATATTTGGCCTAGGGATCTGAAGTTTGGGCTTAAGAGCTTAAGCCATTAAGAGGTTAGAAGGACTTAATGAGTATCGCAGTTACGCACTACGTAACCCTTGATTACACCCCGCGTAGCGGGCCAAAGCCCCGATCCTCAGTTGCGTTTCAGTGACTACACCCCGCGTACCAAGGTGGGTACGCCCAGCGTACTCCCCCTGTGTGGACTTTAATTTTGGGCCTTTTGAGTTTGGGCCGTTTGTGGGTTGTTAGTGTTTGGGACAAGTCTGGAAATTATGGATAGAGTATTTTGGGCCCAATTATTCTTATGGACATTGGATCTAGGCCCATTTAGTGAGGTGGGCCCAATTTGGTAAATTGGGCCAATATTGGACCTTGTATAAGAATTTGGACTTTGGTATTGGCCTGATAAGTGGATGTATGCTTGGCCTAATGATTATTTTGTTATGATGGCTAGTTCGGGATTTACGGTGAGTTGGTGATTCGAGAGTCTACTTCTTCGGTTCAGAGTATCGGCATTCGCGAGGTGAGTTATCCTCACTATATCGATAGGGTCTAAGGCACCAAGGCTGGCCCTTTATCGGATTGAGATTCGGAAATTTGTTGTTATGTTATTGCTTTGATATGTATGCATCCTGGTAGCTAGGATGGTATATGTTAGAGACCTGGTTAAGGTCGGTTTCCTGATATGTAGGGTGATACTATGCTAGTGACCGGTTAGGTCGGTATCCTGGTTAGGGTAATGATATGTTATGTGATCTGCACGATCGGTTTGTTGACTATGAACTGTTATATGATTGTATGTTATGTGCACATGGTTCTTTGGACTGGAGTTGGGTTGAGGCGGGTCCTGCTTTGTGTTGTAGGCCAATATACCCAGGGCGGACCGGTTGTTCCGAAGGCCCAGCGAGCGGTCTGGATAGGCTGTAGGCCCCACGAGGGCGAACCAGACGTGTCGAGGCTCGGAGAGTGGACCAAGTCGACTGAAGGCCCGATGCGGGCGGACTAGTCATACTGTAGATTGAGAGAGTGGACCCTGTGGGTTGAAGTCCCGATACGGACGGACCAACCACATTGCAGACTCGAAGGACATGACTAGACTCGGAGGATGGACCCGGTGGACTGAAGGCCCGATACGGCGGACCAGTCACACAGTAGACCCGATATGCATTGATGTTCTATGTTCTGTTATGTTATGTATGCTATTGATGTTATGGGCCGGAAGGCACTATGTTATAGGTCGGAAGGCAATATGTTTTGGACCGGAAGGTCGTAGCTTGGAAGGGCGTATATGTGGTTGGTATTTTGGGGGTATCTCACTAAGATTTCGGGCTTACAGTTGTGTTTTAAATGTTTTTCAGGTTCTTCAGGAGACCGTGGCAAGGCGAAGGCGTGATCGTACCGCTCCTCGTGTTTATGGTTTATGTTATGATTCTGGGAATAATCTGATAATAAATGTATTGAAAACCTTTTTATAATAACATTATTAAAATGGGTTGTTTTTGAAAAGTTTAAATTTTGTTGAAATTTTTGGTCGTTACAAGTTGGTATCAGAGCCTTGGTTTGAGTGAATTGGAGGAACATTCGTGTGAATCTAGTCTCAAATCAGGAGAGTTTATTTAAATGAGAAATTAAAATGGTTTTCAAATTAAGTAAAAAGAGGACGCGGAGGTACGATCAGCCGGAACCAGTAAGTAACCCCAAAATACCATACATGATATTTGTTTTCGAGCTTTGATAGAACAACATGCTAGTACTAGGCTAGGGATCTTCAGGATTTCATGATAATGTTGCCTGTTTTATGATGCCTGCTAGCCTAGGGTTTCCCTCTGTATGAGATTTCCAGTGTTCCTCTAGGAGTGAGGATCGAGCGCTTGCGATGCATATTTGTCACTAGGGTGTTGTGGTTGTACTTCATACAAATATGGGTAGGTGTGGAAGGTAGTATGGGCTCGTACTACTGAAAGCACAGGTCCCATACGCGTATCAGGGAAACCATGACCTCTAGGGTTGGGTTGAGAGTTGGTTCCCAGGATAGTGGGAAGTGTTTGAGATTTTGTGGTTTATTTTCAGTATGGAGATTTCGAGGCATGCTGGGAGTGGATCCGGGTCAGGATCGGGAGCAGGAGAGGGAGTTCCGGGCGGGTCAGTACCGCCCGAGGTTATGAGATAGATGAGCACGTGCGAGTTGGATGCGAGGATTTGTGAGATCCTACATGATGAGGTTGCTGTGTTGTTTCAGACGGAGCTGTCGGAACTGTTTGGGTCGATCAAGACCACCATGGTGGAGTATTTTGATGAGCGCTATGCGGCCCTCACTGAGACGGCTGCCGCGACAGCTACATCGGCTGTAGCAGCGGCAGGGGGAGGAGCTAGTAGAGGTTTTTCAGTATCGGGACTTCGATAATACGAAGCCTCCCACCTTTGACAGAGTTCAGGACCCGATCGTTGCTATGAGATGGTTATCGGACGTGGAGGGGTATTTCTTCACATGTTCATGCCCTGCTGATCAGAGGGGGAGGTGTGCTCTGAACCTGTTAAGGCTCGGGGCAAAGGATTGGTGGAGATTGACCACGGGGTCATACTCGGATGCGCAGAGGGCTGCGGTTTCATGGGATCAGTTCAGAGAGATGTTCAGCACTCGTTATGTTCCGCAGGTCGAGAGGGAGAGGTTGGCTCAGGAGTTCCTTGAGCTGAAGCAGGATTCGGAGTCGGTGACGGAGATCACCAGGATGTTTACTGAGAGGGCGATGTTTTGCCTCGAGTTCGCTTCGGAGCAGGCTCAGATGTCCCGATATCTGAGTATGCTGAAGAGAGATATCAGAAAGTTTGTGTCCGCGCAGAGGTGCGAGACTTTGTTGGAGTTGCAGGAGGCCGCCAGGCGGCGTGAGTTAGAGATTGAGTTGCAGTTGCGTGAGCTGAGGCAAGCTCCGGTGCAGTCGCAGTCGGCGACGAAACGGTCCAAGACCGTTGATTCCAGGGTGAGAGATCAGGGCAGCCACGTTTGTGGGAAGTGTGGGAGGGGTCACACCGGAGTTTGTCGGTCCGGTGGTGCATGCCGCAAATGCAGAAAGGAGGGGCACTATGCGAGGGATTGTCGGCAGTCAGCACCAGTTTGGGATTTGAGGATTTGTTATCATTGTCATTAGGTTGGGCACTTGAGGGTCAACTGCCCACAGCTTGTTGCAGGACCGGTGCAGGCTCCAGCACCGGCCACTTTGAGGATCACAGGTGGAGGTCAGGGTGGAGCGGAGCCCCCAAGGGCTCAGGGTAGTGCATTTCAGCTTTCAGTAGAGGAGGTCAGAGCAGTGCCAGATGCAGTTGCGGGTATGTTCCTTTCTTGATATCTTGTTATCTTGTGATTATTGTGGAGTATTATTATCTGCTAGTCTCATTGTGTGGTTTTTCGTTCTGGTATCCGTTGTTCCTTAAGGGTTTGGTATGGTTATGGGTTTTCGTTGGTTATCATTCATGAGGGTTATTAGTGGATATACGACGTTGGTTTGAATGTCGGGTAGCATCTGCAGTCTGAGGAGTGGATAGTTGAAGATTGAGTTTCTTTCGAGCGGGATGATCAGTGTGGAAATGTGTTTTGCGAAGGTTGCTAGTGCTAGTGGGAATCAGTCGGTGTGTAAGTGTTGGGTTTTGTGCAAGGTCGTTTTGGGAGGTCGGTGATAGCGATCGGTGGTTGATAGTCAGTGCCCTAAGTGGGGGAGAATTGGAAATTCTCCGGACGGTCGATAGGCTTGAGAGATTGTTTAGCTGCTTGGGATTCAGCGGTATTTCTGTCAGCCGAGAGCCGGCTGGTATGGGTGAGTAGCATGCGTGCGGGGCGGGATACAGACCTATGACATTGATTGTGGAGGGCCTGGGATCAGGCTGGGATCGAGTATGTATGATGGAGATAGAGTTCGGAACCCCTATAGGGCTAGAACAGTATGCATGGGAGGATTTCCCGGAGAGATAACTCGGAATGATGGATGCTAGTCGAGCGGTCCGGATAGACTGAAGGCCGGTAGGTGTACCAGTCAGGCCGAAGGCTCGGGGGATGGTCCAGCCAGACTGAAGGCCCTGGAGGGCGGTCCAGATTGGCTGAAGGTTTTGAGAGTGGTCCAGATTGGCTGAAGACCTGGTAAGGTGGTCCAGTCATGCTGAAGACTCTACAGGTATTATTGGATCGGTTCAAGGAAATGGGTTGGGTATGTTGTGATGTGTTAGCATTAGAAGGTCTGGCCCCGGGTATTGATTGTGAATAGTGGAGATGGTGTATGGACTCGAGAGTCCTTGAGAGCAGGTTCAGGACATGTGTGCTGCGTGGATAGTGTTTATGCTATAAGGGAGTATAAATTCATGAAAGTGGAAGTAGTAGCGCAGGATTATGATTGGAATGGTCCAATTATGGTCAGTGAGCAGCATGATTGCGGCAGTGGTATGGGATCACATCCGGGTTAGATGGTTGCTGGGGCTCGGCAGGAATGCGTGGATGGAATCTCGGATTTCCAGATAGATTTTGTTTTAAGTGGTGAAAATTCATCCGGAATGATGTTTGGAAGTGTCATTAGTGTATCGGTGTTTTCCTAACCCAAGGACTCTACAGCCAGTTCGGTGTGGTTATGAGATTGCGGTGGAGAACTCGTGGGAGTTGCTCCGAGGCTGAAACATGTGTCATCTTGTTAGCAAGTAAGGTAAAGTTGGGTTTCGGATTTCGATCGTCGAGTCTTGAGTAGCCTGGTCCGGTGAATACAAGGCGGTGCATTGCAGGGGTAGTTTCGGAGTAGAGTTATCGCAGGCTTCGAGGACGAAGCCTAATTTTAAGTGGGGGAGAATTGTAACACCCCACTCTTAAAGTGTTTAATTATGAGTCCTAGAGATTTAAGAGGAAGGGTAATTCTGGTCCTTTTTTGGGAAATGGGTTCTATCCGAGAAGGTTTCGGGCTGGTGTATGTTGTTAGAAGCATTGGGCTTCTTGTCACCCTCGTATGAATGTAAAGTTATTTGGGAGCAGGTTTAGAGTAGAGGAGTTGCAGCGTTTTAAAGATGAGCATTGTTATAGCTCTTTGTGAAATAAGTGGGAAAGGTCCCATGCATGCATGGCATGCATGCATAAGTTTTAGGTTTTGGCTGGGTACGCCCAACGTAAGTTGGATGTACGCCCAGCGTAAAGGGCGAGAAGTGTGCGGGTGGCCGGGTGAGTACGCCCAACGTACCAGGGAGGTACGCCCAACGTACTCTCAAAAACTCCAAACCTTAATTTACGGTCAGCCACTATATAAGGAACATGTTGGTTCACCCCTTAGCCTCCTTATTCTCATCCTTAACCTCAAAAAACCCTAAAAGACCCATATTCCTCCATTGTTGGGTGCGTTTGACCTTGGAAAGCTCATTTTGGAAAAAGAAAGGCTTGAATGAGAAAAGAGAAGTTGTCAAAGAAGAAGAGGAACGATTGGAGCTTGTAGATCTGAAGAGATACCATCCTTTGGAGCTTGTTTGAGGTATAAAGCTTCTTGCTTGACATTCATATTGTGTAGATCTATGTATTGTGAAGCTTTGGCACCATTCTTGTCCCAAAGTCCCCACCTTGTTGCATGTTTCGAGTTGGTCAAGATTATCTATCCTTTCGGACCTTTTGAAAGGTCTTGAGTGAGAAAAATGAGGTCCCAAGGGCTATAGTTGTTCCATGTGTGAGAAACATGGGTCTTAATGGATTAAGACCTTGGATTAAGAGCTTATGGACGTCCCAAGTGTTAAAGTCTGAGACTTTATGAATTCTAATCATATTTGGCCTAGGGATCTGAAGTTTGGGCTTAAGAGCTTAAGCCATTAAGAGGTTAGAAGGACTTAATGAGTATCGCAGTTACGCCCCGCGTAACCCTTGATTACGCCCCGCGTAGCGGGCCAAAGCCCCGATCCTCAGTTGCGTTTTAGTGAGTACGCCCCGCGTACTCCCCCTGTGTGGACTTTAATTTTGGGCCTTTTGAGTTTGGGCCGTTTGTGGGTTGTTGGTGTTTGGGACAAGTCTGGAAATTATGGATAGAGTATTTTGGGCCCAATTATTGTTATGGACATTGGATCTAGGCCCATTGGTGAGGTGGGCCCAATTTGGTAAATTGGGCCAATATTGGACCTTGTATAAGATTTTGGACTTTGGTCTTGGCCCGATAAGTGGATGTATGCTTGGCCTAATGATTATTTTGTTATGATGGCTAGTTCGGGATTTGCGGTGAGTTGGTGATTCGAGAGTCTGCTTCTTTGGTTCAGAGTATCGGCATTCGCGAGGTGAGTTATCCTCACTATATCAACAGGTTCTAAGGCACCAAGGCCGGCCCTTTATCGGATTGAGATTCAGATATTTGTTGTTATGTTATTGCTTTGATATGTCTACATCCTAGTAGCTAGGACGGTATATGTTAGAGAGTTGGTTAAGGTCGGTTTCCTGATATGTAGGGTGATGCTATGCTAGTGACCGGTTAGGTCGGTATCCTGGTTAGGGTAATGATATGTTATGTGATTTGCACGATCGACTTGTTGACTATGAACTGTTATATGATTGTATGTTATGTGCACATGGTTCTTTGGACTGGAGTTGGGTTGAGGCGGGTCCTGCTTTGTGCTGTAGGCCAAGATACCCAGGGCGGATCGGTTGTTCCAAAGGTCCAGTGAGCGGTCCAGATAAGCTGTAGGCCCCACGAGGGCGAACGAGACGTGCCGAGGCTCGGAGAGTTGACCAGGTTGACTGAAGGCCCGATGCGGGCGGACTAGTCATACTGTAGACTCAGAGAGTGGACTAGGTGGGTTGAAGGCCCAGTGCGGGCGGACCAACCACACTGCAGACTCGAAGGACATGACTAGACTCGGAGGATGGACCAGTGGACTGAAGGCCCGATACGGCGGACCAGTCACACAGTAGACCCGATATGCATTGTTGTTCTATGTTCTGTTATGTTATGTATGCTATTTATGTTATGGGCCGGAAGGCACTATGTTATAGGCCGGAAGGCAATATGTTTTGGACCGGAAGGTTGTAGCTTGGAAGGGTGTATATGTGGTTGGTATTTTGGGGGTATCTCACTAAGCTTTCGGGTTTACAGTTGTGGTTTAAATGTTTTTCAGGTTCTTCAGGAGACTGTGGCAAGGCGAAGGCATGATCGTACCGCTCCTCGTGTTTATGGTTTATGTTATGGTTCAGGGAATACTCTGATAATAAATGTATTGAAAACCTTTTTGTAATAACATTATTAAAATGAGTTGTTTTTTAAAAGTTTAAATTTTATTGAAATTTTTGGTCGTTACCGTAAAGTTACAAACTTTACGTGCATGCATGGGACTTTGAACTCAAAAGGAAATAAAATATGCTCTTATGATGCATGAGACCTTAGATGGGTGCAAAAACAACCCCTAACTGCCTTGTGACTGATGGGTTTTTGGTCATAAGACATCCTATGTGCTCATACAAACCCTAATGCTTGGATCTAGGTTTCTCTATTGTACATGCTTTGAATCCAAGATTATAAACCCTAATTCTAGCATGCAAGTAATCATATTAACATAAGAATGAGTTTATAATGTTACCTTGATTGTTATGTAGCAATAACAATCCCAAATCTCCTTGATTTGACTTTGGAAGGCCTAGAGTCACAAGTGTCACTCCTCTAATGGCTTACAAACACCAAGAGCAAATGGAGAAGGTATAAAGAGAGAGGAGAGAGGTTAGAATTTGTCCTTAGAACTCCTTGGGAACAAGTACACGAATTCTAAGGCTTTAGGGTCTTTATATAGGTGTAGAGATAGGGTTTCAGTCATTATCCTTATCTAGTTGCTTATCCACAAAGCAGCCATAAGATAAGCCTTGAAAACCCTTATCCTTTATCCTTTGGATGATTTCAAGGATCCTTATCTCCTTGAATTCGTTCAACCCATATTTAGGATAACCATTACCATATTTTGTAACTATCACATAATTACAATTCAGCCCCTCTAGTTTAATTAATTACACTTGATCACAAAATTAATTCCTAATTAATTATTGACCAGTATTAATTAAGCAAATATAATTTCTCCTTTAATATATTATTCTTATAACATATTAATAAATCATAATAACCTCTCTCTCTTTATTTATTTCTCTAATCAAGTTGCTTTGGTGAAGGCAACCCAAAAGGACCATGCACCATCAGGTCAAGTATATACCAAAATAGTTATGGACTTAGACATTAATCTAACAGTCTCCCACTTGGATAAGTCTAATAACTATTCTGCGTATGACTTCAGATCCTGATCTGCAATCGTAGCTTTCCAAAGCCGCTGTCAACTCTGATCCTATCAGATACGCGTGTCCTTAGATAAGGGATCATATATTCCTCCATTCTAGATATCGTATGAGATATGATTTCAAATCATTCTCTTTTTTCCTACTTCTCGATTTCCGTTTTATGACGACAGACTAGTTGAACAAATCAAATTAGCCCTAGCCCGGCCGAGCATTTACGTTTGTCATCACTAAACCATCGAGGGGCCCAAAGATATCACTTTTATCCTTCTTTGGATAAAAGGAACGGATAAACTTTGATACAATGCTTGCTTGCACTCATTCACCGAATTACACACAACAATATGTTTTATAACACCAAGTTACTAGTGCGTTTACATATTATCAATGTGCAACCGATTCGCAAGATACAACTCACACATCTCAGTTTCAAGAATATAAGATGTTATCGTCTCAATAATCACTCGTGATACAATTCATGGAGTAATCCAAGTGAGCGTGGGTTTAATCCAATGCTCAAATCATATTCATAAGCACTCATGGATGTTGCAGCAAACATTTGCTTATGTCTAATACTCTTCTAGACAATCCACACACCAATTCACGACAGTCTTCATTCATATCTACTTCCAACATATGAATGACTGTGGCCCGTTCGAATAATTCGATTATTCTTAATAAACTCAATTATTCTGGAAGTCAAAACATGAAAATGTGAAACACAAGAATAATACTAATCCCATATGGCCACAAACCTTTGAGTATAAATAAAACGCCTTTTATTTATCACCATATTGATTACTCATTATTTGTCGTTTCGGGTAATCAACTTCTTACTTGAATTATTACACTTGTCCCATGCTCCTAGCATGCACACAATGTTTACCTATGGTTCTTATTTTTGTGAAATAGACAAATCGAACACATTTCCAATCATTCTCATTTTACAACTCCATATCCTTTTTCATAAGTGTAAGAATATCAAATTCTTGCTACTTATAGAACATGCTAGATTCTAACACTTTATGCAACGATCCTTTCGTAATATCACTGCACCAAAGTCACAAAGACTATTGCCAATGATATTACAAAGTCCTCTATCGGAGATTGTTACAAGACAATTCCTTAGATATGATGTATCTCTCTCAAAGTACATTCCGTTGAACATCCTTTTGCATAAAAGTTTCTAATCTAGACATAGATTTTCAATATTTACTTACTAATATGAACACGCTTCCATATTTTCCTCATGACAACTCATTCTTAATAGAATCTTTTCTATTCATCATAATGTCAATATGGTCCATTAATACCATGCTTCCAACTACTCACAAGCAACCAATCCTTGTCGAACTTTGGATTGTCCTTTGATAGTTGTTTAATTATTTTAGTCAAAACCAATTCTAGTCCCTTTTCCCTCTAAATACGCTAGACATTTGGAAAATTTTAGAATGATCAAACATTAAAGCATTTGCAATCGATCCTATACCCGAAGCGTATGGGACACGACGCATAATGTTTTATTTGCTATGTTCTCAAAATTCGAATTGTGAAAAGGAATTCCGTAATCATAATCGAAATTTTAAGAACACACTATGTACTCGAAGCGTATGTTTATTAACATTTCTCAACCTAAGCCTTTAGATTTGAAATGAAGCATAATATTCTCTCCCTTAATTATAGCAAAACAACTTTACAACCCTTACGACTTTACAAGGTATAACTCTTGTTTTTCTATAATTAATATTGCCAACTTGCAATACTTTCCATACTAATCATACAATCATAACTTTTATGCTCCCACTATCATGATGATTACTATAAAACATAACACTTATGCTCCCACTAGCTTCGACATGTATTCACAAACATCTTAACTTTCAGAAAACAATACCTATTAAATTTCTTAAGTCCATGTTGCTAATACTTAATGCTTTGATAATCTTTTATCAAGGCCTCTTAAGCTTATACACCTTTGGTTTAGATAGTTCATATGTGTGTCTAAACTATTAAGACTAATTGCCAAATCTCACAATTCAAATTATGGAAAGGGATACCATAACCATAATTGAATTCGAGAATGCAATTTTACAATCACTATTTTCTTGAAATCTTTCTTAGTGAAAGCATTTCCTCACAATCATTTTCATGAAGGAGAAAATCTTATGACACTTAGATTTTAAACGGTGTATGTGTTTCTATCCACGTGAATTTGTTAAAAACAAAGTTTACGACAAATTCAAACTCATATGGATCGAACTTTTTTAATCTTGATTTCTTGCCTCATGATAGCACAGCTGCCCACCACGTCTTCAAATAAGTTAAGCATCTCTGTAACATCCGGATTTTACCAGGTATAATGTAAGTTTAATTGTATTATTTTGTAAGAGGGACTCGGCGAGTCAGGGCTCAGACTCGCCGAGTAGGGACGCGGGATTGAGCGAAGGTGCGCGCTTGGACTCGGCGAGTCCAGGGTATGGACTCGGCGAGTCTGCGCTGTGTTATGGAACCCTAAATCCCCGGGTTTGTGGCCTATTTAAGGGGCCTTATGGCCGTCATTTGCGCTCATCCAACCCCCAGAGTGTGTCCCTAGAGTTCTTGAGCGTTTGGAGAAGGATTGAGAGCAAATCTTGACCTTGTGAGTGTTGTTTAGCAAGAAGAAGGAGGCTCTAGGCAAGAGGAGGCAAAGGAGGTTGCTACTTCGTGGATTTGGAGCTTGGATCATCACTTTAAAGGTAACATTTTCGGACCATTTTCTGTTTGGTGAAACTTGATGCAAGTTAGGGCTTAATATGATCATTTATGGGGTGATTTGGTGCCCTTTTTTTCCCTCTTTGAGTTGAGACCATGGATCTGGATCCATAGAGGTCCAGAGGGCCTCACTCATCAAGCTTTATGGGTGGAAATGGAGTCCTTGGCCTTGTGTTGAAGTAGTAGAGTCAAAAACATCATTTGTGATCATGTAGAGGTTATTTATGCATCAAGATTGTGACTTTACGTGCTAAATAAGCATGGGGGGACTGGATCTATGGATTAGTGGACTGGATCTGGCCTTTAGAGCGAGATTGAGTCAGTGTATGGCTCTGACTCACCGAGTCCGAAGAACAGACTCGGCGAGTAGCTTGAATGCTGCACGACCACTCAGCGAGTGGCCTCGCCGAGTTGGGATGAGTGAACTCAGTGGGTCAAGGGGGAGTCAGGATGGACAGGTGGACCGAGTCAAACCGGACTCGCCGAGTCGTTCTTGAGACTCGGCGAGTTGAGTCGTGGTGGCCCCACAACTCGTGCCAGGTGGAGCTCGTCGAGTTGGTAAGGGATGCTCGACGTGTCTAGAGAGGATTCCAGGGAAATTGGTGATTGCGCTCAGACTCGCCGAGTCGCTATAGTGCACTCGCCGAGTCCGGTCAAGTTGACCGTTGACCAGCGTTGACCTAGATTGTCCTGTTATGGTATGGTCAACCCTAGTTGGGAAAGTGTTAATTAGAGATATATTGTGCTATAGGGGGACTTCAGCTCGGCAGATCGAGTGTTTAGCGATTTCAGGGTTACGGTTTACCGAGACACACGAGGTGAGTCTTCTCACTATACTTTACCTTGAGTAGGTAACCAGAGTTATGTGATAGAGTAATTGTATGCTATGTATGTTATGTGTTGTACTGCATTACTTTATATGTTTGATGCTGTGCATGTTTACAGAGTTAGAACCGGAAGGTTCACAGAGTTAGAACCTGAGGGTTCGCAGAGTTTGGGTGCACGGACCCACAGAGTTATAGCCTCGAGTGGCTAATATGTGTTATATGTAGTATTTTGGGAAACTCACTAAGCTTTGTGCTTACAGTGTTGATGTTATTTGTTTCAGGTGCTAGTGACGACCGTGGGAAGGCGCCGGCTTGATCCGTACACACACGTTTGGAGCTTGACATTTTGATCTTGGGATTTTGTAATATCTTGTTGAACAATTAAAAGGGGTTGTTTCTATGAATATTGATGGGATTATGCTTTTATAAAAATCGAAAATTTTGTTTGAAAAATCAGTGTTACAAATTGGTATCAGAGCCTTGGTTTGAGGGATTCGGGTACACCTTCGGGGGTATTTGAACTCAAACTGAGGAAATGAAGAGATATTTTCAAAATATAAAAACCAAAATTTTCTAAGAGTAAAGGGTTTTCCAGGAAGAAACGTGTGTACGATCAGTCAGCGCCCGAACGGTGAATTCCCAAAATATCTTTTGTTATGTAATAACTATTATTGTGATGTGTGTGCATGCTAGAGTAGGCTAGGTATTGCTGATAGGGCTAGAGTGGCCTGTTTTGTGATGCCTTAGCTTAGGGAATGGTGAGCTGCTACGAGACGCTGAGAGTAATTAGGTAGCAGCTAGGGTTTTGTGTGAGATCTGTTCAGAGAGATTTAAGTATAATAGAGTACTTGGGGACTGGGATCTGAAGAGGACGATTTGGGGTGTGTACCGAGACGGTGCGGACAGTAGTATTGGGCCCGTACTACTAAAAGCACCGGAGCGGTACACAGTTCAAATAAGAATCTGGGGATGCCAAGAATCAAGGAGGGGTGGATTGTTGAATGTAAGGGTGTTCGAGTGAATTCTAATTATCACATGTTGTATTTCAGAGGTTGATCATGGTGAGGACACGACACATGCCGGAGGATGCCGGATCTAGTGATGAGGACATTCGACAGATCATTCATGAGGAGGTGGCTGCGGTCATCAGAGCCGAGATACCAGAGATGTTCGGGTCCATTAAGACCGCTTTGATTGAGACGTTTGACGAGCGCTATGCCGCTCTTTCTGAGGCTGCGGTTGCAGCAGCTACCGCAGCGATTGCTGCGGCAAGACCCCAGGGAAGTGATGCGATGTTGTTCAGGGAGTTCAGCAACACCAAGCCGCCAGAGTTTGATGGTACACAGGACCCGGTGGCAGCTATGAGGTGGATATCTGATATGGAGGGATGCTTCTTCACTTGCTCGTCCCCTGAGCATTTGAAGGTTCGGTTCGCGCTGAACCAGCTTCGCTTGGGAGCGAAGGACTGGTGGAAGTTTGTGACTGCGCATTTCACACCGACCGAGCTTGCGGCAGTGACCTGGGAGAGGTTCACTTCCATGTTCCGAGATGAGTATGTTCCTCAGGTGGAGAAGGAACGTCTGGAACAGGAGTTTCTGACCCTCAAGCAGGGTACCGAGTCAGTTACAGCGATTACGAGGATGTTTCAGGAGAGGGCGATGTTTTGCCCTGAGCACGTATCCACCGAGCAGGCACGTATGAGCCGTTATCTGAGCATTTTGAGACGGGATATTCGGGAGTTCGCTGCGAACTCCTCGTACCGGACATTTGCCGAGCTTCAGGTAAATGCTCGGAAAAGGGAAATTGAGCTTGAGACTCAGGCCAGGGAGGAGGCGGAGTCTATGGGGAGGGATCGGCGGCCGGCACAGTCCCAGCCGGCAGCCAAGCGGGCCAAGCCCGCTGATCCCAGACCCGGGAGCCAGAAGGGCCGCACTTGTGGGAAGTGCGGCAAGGGTCACGATGGCGCCTGTCAGGCAGGGTCTTGCTACAAATGTGGCAAGGAGGGGCATATGGCTAAGGACTACCCCAAGGGATTTGCAGTGTGCTTCCACTGCAACCAGACCGGACACCGGAAGGCGGAGTGTCCACTGCTGCGCGGGGCATCTCAGGGGTCTGCCCCCGCCGCCATCAGAGCTGCTGCTGCAGAGAGTCGGCCCGTGAAGGCCGAAGCACCAAGGGCTCGGGGGAGAGCCTTCCAGCTGACCGCGGAAGAGGTCCGCGCCGCACCCGACGTTGTGGCTGGTATGTTTCCTTTTCATTATTGTTTATGATGTTGAGATATTATGCTTATATCATGCTATGCTTAGGTACCTTCCTTGTGAATTCTGTACCTGCTTTAGTGTTATTTGACTCGGGTGCGAGTCGATCTTTTGTGTCTTTGGCATTTAGTCAGCGTATCAGTGTTAGTCGTGGAGTATTGAGTCGGCCCCTGCGGGTTTCCATAGCCGCCGACAGAGTGATTTGTGCTACAGAGGTCTTCCGAGGATGTGTATTGGAGATATTCGGGGTCGAGTTTCCGATCGACCTGATTCCGATTGCAATGGGTGATGTTTGTGTTATAGTGGGCATGGACTGGTTGAGCCGATTCGGTGCGGTTATCGATTGCGAGCGACAGCTGGTGACTATACGAGATCCTAGTGGGGGAGTTCTTTCAGTATACGGCGAGGGTACACGTTCTGGATCAGCCTTTTGTTCGGCTGCTAGGGCGAGGCAGTGTTTACAGCAGGGCTGTAAGGGTTATGTAGCGTATGTGATGGATACGCGAGTGATCTCCGAGAGACCGAGCTCTGTGGAGGAAGTTCCGGTGGTGCGGGAGTTTCCAGATGTATTTCCCGAAGAGTTACCAGGTGTGCCTCCCGCGAGGCAAGTGGAGTTTGGCATCGATTTGGTTCCGGGGGCCGCACCTATTGCTAAGGTGCCGTATCGCCTTGCGCCTCCAGAGATGCAGGAGTTATCCTCGCAACTTCAGGAGTTGCTGGGGAAGGGGTTTATTCGGCCGAGTAGCTCGCCGTGGGGAGCACCCATCTTGTTTGTGAAGAAGAAGGATGGCTCGCATCGCATGTGTATTGATTACCGGGAATTGAATAAGCTGACGGTCAAGAACCGTTACCCGCTGCCGAGGATCGACGATTTATTCGATCAGCTACAGGGAGCATCTTGGTTCTCCAAGATTGATTTGAGGTCGGGCTATCATCAGGTGAGAGTGCGGGACGAGGACGTCCAGAAGACGGCATTCAGGATGCGTTATGGGCATTATGAGTTTGTGGTGATGCCTTTTGGGCTCACTAATGCCCCGGCTGAGTTCATGGACCTCATGAACAGGGTATGTCGGCCGATGTTGGATCGGTCGGTGATTGTTTTCATTGATGATATTCTGGTATATTCGAGATCTAGTGAGCAGCACGAGGAGCATTTGAGGGAGGTGCTTGGGGTTTTGAGAGCGGAGAAACTTTACGCAAAGTTCTCTAAGTGCGATTTCTGGTTACGGGAGGTCCAGTTTCTGGGACATCTCGTTAACCAGAAGGGGATATTGGTCGATCCGGCCAAGGTTGACGCAGTGATGAGGTGGGAAGTGCCGAGGTCACCTTCTGAGATACGGAGTTTCCTCGGGTTGGCAGGGTATTATCGGAGATTTATTAAGGATTTCTCCAAGATTGCGGTTCCACTCACCAGATTGACCCGGAAGGGTGTGGCATTTGCATGGGGTCCCGAGCAGCAGACCTCCTTTGAGACGCTTCGCCAAAGGTTGTGTGAAGCTCCAGTATTAGCCCTTCCGGAAGGTATGGAAGGTTTTGTGGTATTCTGTGATGCATCGATCCTAGGATTGGGGGCGGTATTGATGCAAAGGGGTCATGTGATAGCTTATGCATCGAGGCAGTTGAAGCCTCACGAGACGAGGTACCCCACACATGATTTGGAGTTGGGGGCAGTGGTGTTCGCCCTCAAGATTTGGCGGCACTACTTGTATGGGGTTCGTTGTACGATTTACACGGACCATAAGAGTTTGAAGTACTTGATGGATCGGCCTAACCTAAATATGCGGCAGAGGAGATGGTTAGACGTGGTCAAGGATTATGATTGTGAGATCTTGTACCACCCGGGCAAGGCTAATGTGGTAGCCGACGCGTTGAGTCGCAGGGCGGAGAGTACTCCCCTGCGAGATGTATGTTTGAGATTGACTGTGATAGCTCCAGTTCTGGACGCCATTCGTGGGGCTCAGGCCGAGGCCGTGCGTCCGGAGATGCAGAAGAGAGAGCGGGTTGTTGGGATGGTTTCTGAGTTTATATCGGATAGTCGAGGCCTTATGACTTATCAGGGCAGGATCTGGGTACCGTTTGTGGGCGGTACCCGGGCTACATTGACGGAGGAGGCTCATAGATCGAAATTTTCGATCCACCCCGGGGCCACGAAGATGTATTTGGATCTAAGGAAGGAGTATTGGTGGCCCTGTATGAAGAGGGATGTAGCATGGTTTGTCGAGAGGTGTTTGACCTGTCGAAGGGTAAAGGCCGAACACCAGAGACCGCATGGCAAGTTGCAGCCATTGGAGGTTCCCGAGTGGAAGTGGGAACAGATCACTATGGACTTTATCACCAAATTGCCGAGGACTGCTAGAGGAGTTGATGCAATTTGGGTGATTGTGGATAGATTGACAAAGAGCGCTCACTTTCTTGCCATCAGTGAGAGTTCTTCAGCAGAGAAGTTGGCGGAGGTTTACGTGAGGGAGGTTGTATCTTGGCATGGGGTGCCGATCTCGATTATTTCAGACCGCGATGTGCGTTTCACTTCCCGTTTTTGGAAGAAATTTCATGAGGAGTTGGGTACTAAGTTGCATTTTAGTACCGCATACCACCCCCAGACCGACGGTCAGAGTGAGCGGACGATACAGACACTCGAGGACATGCTTCGAGCTTGTGTATTGGATTTTGGGGGTAGTTGGGACTCGTATTTGCCTCTAGCGGAGTTTTCCTACAATAACAGCTATCATTCGAGCATTGGTATGCCGCCCTTTGAGCTGTTATATGGTAGGAGGTGTCGGACTCCCATATGTTGGGGAGAGGTTGGGCAAAGGGTAATGGGCAGTACAGAGATCGTGAATCAGACGACAGAGCAGATACAGCTGGTCAGGCAGAGGTTATTAACCGCTCAGAGCCGGCAGAAGAGTTACGCGGATAGGCGCCGGTCCGAATTGGAATTTCAGGTCGGCGACTTTGTTCTCCTGAAGGTCTCTCCTTGGAAAGGAGTGATCCGGTTCAGGAAGAGGGGAAAATTGGGACCCCGGTTTATTGGCCCATTTCGTGTGATCGCCAGGGTGGGCCGGGTAGCGTATCGGCTGGAGTTACCAGTAGAGTTGGGACAGATTCACAACACTTTTCATGTGTCACAGTTGAGGAAATGTATAGCCGATGAGTCGGCAGTGGTTCCACTTGAGGATATTCAGGTTGATGCGAGCCTGAATTATGCGGAGAGACCAGTGGCTATTAGGGATCGGAAGATCAAAGTTTTGAGGAACAAGGAGGTACCTCTGGTATTGGTTCAGTGGCAACATCGGAAGGGATCAGAGATGACCTGGGAGCCGGAGGATATGATGCGGGAGCAGCATCCGGAACTGTTTTAGAGCGGGACTTCGAGGGCGAAGTCCAGTTCTAGTGGGGGAGAGTTGTAACATCCGGATTTTACCAGGTATAATGTAAGTTTAATTGTATTATTTTGTAAGAGGGACTCGGCGAGTCAGGGCTCAGACTCGCCGAGTAGGGACGCGGGATTGAGCGAAGGTGCGCGCTTGGACTCGGCGAGTCCAGGGTATGGACTCGGCGAGTCTGCGCTGTGTTATGGAACCCTAAATCCCCGGGTTTGTGGCCTATTTAAGGGGCCTTATGGTCGTCATTTGCGCTCATCCAACCCCCAGAGTGTGTCCCTAGAGTTCTTGAGCGTTTGGAGAAGGATTGAGAGCAAATCTTGACCTTGTGAGTGTTGTTTAGCAAGAAGAAGGAGGCTCTAGGAAAGAGGAGGCAAAGGAGGTTGCTACTTCGTGGATTTGGAGCTTGGATCATCACTTTAAAGGTAACATTTTCGGACCATTTTCTGTTTGGTGAAACTTGATGCAAGTTAGGGCTTAATATGATCATTTATGGGGTGATTTGGTGCCCTTTTGTTCCCTCTTTGAGTTGAGACCATGGATCTGGATCCATAGAGGTCCAGAGGGCCTCACTCATCAAGCTTTATGGGTGGAAATGGAGTCCTTGGCCTTGTGTTGAAGTAGTAGAGTCAAAAACATCATTTGTGATCATGTAGAGGTTATTTATGCATCAAGATTGTGACTTTACGTGCTAAATAAGCATGGGGGGACTGGATCTATGGATTAGTGGACTGGATCTGGCCTTTAGAGCGAGATTGAGTCAGTGTATGGCTCTGACTCGCCGAGTCCGAAGAACAGAGTCGGCGAGTAGCTTGAATGCTGCACGACCACTCAGCGAGTGGCCTCGCCGAGTTGGGATGAGTGAACTCAGTGGGTCAAGGGGGAGTCAGGATGGACAGGTGGACCGAGTCAAACCGAACTCGCCGAGTCGTTCTTGAGACTCGGCGAGTTGAGTCGTGGTGGCCCCACAACTCGTGCCAGGTGGAGCTCGTCGAGTTGGGAAGGGATGCTCGACGTGTCTAGAGAGGATTCCAGGGAAATTGGTGATTGCGCTCAGACTCGCCGAGTCGCTATAGTGCACTCGCCGAGTCCGGTCAAGTTGACCGTTGACCAGCGTTGACCTAGATTGTCCTGTTATGGTATGGTCAACCCTAGTTGGGAAAGTGTTAATTAGAGATATATTGTGCTATAGGGGGACTTCAGCTCGGCAGATCGAGTGTTTAGCGATTTCAGGGTTACGGTTTACCGAGACACACGAGGTGAGTCTTCTCACTATACTTTACCTTGAGTAGGTAACCAGAGTTATGTGATAGAGTAATTGTATGCTATGTATGTTATGTGTTGTACTGCATTACTTTATATGTTTGATGCTGTGCATGTTTACAGAGTTAGAACCGGAAGGTTCACAGAGTTAGAACCTGAGGGTTCGCAGAGTTTGGGTGCACGGACCCACAGAGTTATAGCCTCGAGTGGCTAATATGTGTTATATGTAGTATTTTGGGAAACTCACTAAGCTTTGTGCTTACCGTGTTGATGTTATTTGTTTCAGGTGCTAGTGACGACCGTGGGAAGGCGCCGGCTTGATCCGTACACACACGTTTGGAGCTTGACATTTTGATCTTGGGATTTTGTAATATCTTGTTGAACAATTAAAAGGGGTTGTTTCTATGAATATTGATGGGATTATGCTTTTATAAAAATCGAAAATTTTGTTTGAAAAATCAGTGTTACAATCTCACCTTTTTTTTTCCTTATCAATGTACCTTTCATTGATCAAGGTGTTTTTCCTTTTATGCATTCAAAATGAGAACTCGTAGAACTCTCATGCACAATTAACTCGATTGGATTGGCACAGAATCAAAATTATGTCATTACGATAGGTTATAAACCTTAACTCGTGTGCTAGTGATGATTGATAAGGTTTATTTGATTTGTTCTTGAAACCTTTCAAGACCATTAAGACTCCCACTTACTCCTTGACATATAAGATTCTTTTGTCAATAAACATTTCTTGACAAACAAATTTTCAAGAGTTAGTGTAGCTTGTATCAAAACACTTCATAAATTGGTCCTAGTTGGCCTTTGTCTTATCCAAGACATCACAACTTTCCACATTTGATGAATGTTGTAAACCTTTAATACTTTTTACTCATTGTCACAATCTTAACTTTAAGACTTGTTATTGGAACGAAGTATGATAGACTTCTTGATTTAACCATTTCTTCAATCCTTGATTCATCTTCTTAAACATACAATTGTACTAAGACTCACTTAGAGGATCAATTGAGACATGGTTCTTAATCATTAAGACCTATCATAAAGCATAAAAGCTACTATCCCTTGTTCTTAGAATGGAGAAACTTTTATCTTTCTTCCTACTTGATTCTTCTTATTCGTTTCACTATTGATCTAAACCCTTTAATCAATTCAGAATTACACTTAATCTTGTAAGTATAATCATATTACTAAACCTTTAGCAAATCATGACGAATATCTTTGTTACTCTTATGGTGGACTTGATCAATACGCAACTTTGTGTACTCGATCTCTTAGTCCTTCACTTGACACTTTGTCAAGGAATTATTCTAATTATCAAATATGAAATTTCTCATTCATCATGCAACCGAGTTGCGTGATTCCAAATTTCTGTCCAATTGAAACTTTGGGCGACGAGAAACTCTCCCTATTTGGTAAATTCTCGACAATTCCATAAATAACATAATTAAGAATCATATCCATTTGTTGTAGAAATATGCAAACATCAATTTTCATAACGATTTCATTGCAAGGAAGTAAATAAATAAATAAATAAGTCAAAAAAATTTATTTTATTTATAAAAGCAGCGGAAAAACATTTGTCCTTACAATGCAAAATCTATTGAAAACTATGTGAAAGGAAAATTTCTAACAACTCTATCATAACTATCTAAGCTCAAAATCCAATCTTCAAGTCCATGCGATCGAGATCCATCTCTTGTGATTAGATTCATCTTGCTCTCTTATCAAGCTTCCTTTCTTTTCACCGATCCTGCAAAACATTCAAATGCAATCTTATCACATCATGTATTAAGAATCAATAAATAGGAACTTAACGGAGTTAGATAGTGGATTTTACCTGAAGCGTAGTCATACTTTTGACTCTCCCATCTCTTAGATCTCTTAGGTAAATAGGGCAACTTCGTTTCCAATGCCCCTTCTCTTGGCAATAAAAGCAAATTGACTCTTTTGGAACAACATATGGAACTACTTCAGACATCGCCTTTCTCTTATGATCAAACTTTTCGATCATTGCATGTCTTTCATTGCCATTGTCTATATCCATAGAGGTCTTGAAGGCAGATTCACCAATCAACTTTGCTTTTCTATTCCGCCAAACCATTGCTGATTCAGCAGCAATAAGCATATAGGTGAGATCAATAAGGGTTACGTCGTGGTTCATCATATAGTACTCTCTTACGAACTCACTATACGAGTTAGGAAATGACTGAAGAACCCAATCAACAGCCATCTCTTCACCGACAACGGATCCCATCATTCTTAACCTATCAATCTGTGACTTCATCCCTAAGACGTGTTCACACACCGACTTTCCTTCTTTATGTTTACTTACCAACAGGGCTTGAGTAATATTGAACCTTTCAATTTTACAATCTTGTGGGTTAGGGAGAATAATTGGAGGAGGAGGAGGAAGTGAAGCATGATTTCTTGTTCCTCGATCGAATTGTGGAATATCATCTTCATGTGGAATGCTTGTTCCACGGGATTTGAGAAGACCATAGTTGTCGAACTTTGACATCTACAAAACGGGAGAAAAAGAAATTCAAGTTAGTTGATAGATTGAGTCCTTAGTAAATCACCCAAATGAAATACTAAGGCTAGGACCCAACACAATATTCTACAACTCGGGAGAGGGATGTCGTAACCCTAATTGAAGAATATTTGAAGGTAAGTGAATGACGATTCACTAATTTCCACCATGAAAAACGAAAAAGAAATTTAAGTTTTAAATCTATGAAAACTCCTAGATCCTTTGAGATTCATTGAACTTTCAATGGCATGTTTAAATCTCGATATGCCCCTCTTGTTTGTGACTGGGATGCCGAGGATCACAAAGCGGGTGTGAATAACCATGCAAACTTACATGGTGCCCTCACATGTTACAATCACCCATTCGATGTGCCGGTAAACCACACACGCTCCACCGAACTATGACAAACATTGTGTCACCCTTTGCAACCTTTGCTTAGAACCATTTAGTGTGCCGGTAAACCACACACGCTCCACTAACGTCTTCGCAAGGGCACAAAGTGTAATTTCATGGAATTGCATCAATTCACTTTTGCCTAAGTAACTAAGATTGGGAATTAGAAAAACATTTAGTTACTTTGTTCATTATACTTATAATGGAAGGTTTCGTCCTATCCTACCCGTTCGGATAACGACCCTCCACTAGTCAAGAGTGCGGTGGGTAAGAGTGGATACCCATTCAATCGCCATTTTATAGGCAATTTCCTTAAACACCCCTTATAGACCAGCTTCGTGAATGAGGCCTACTAACGGTAAGACTGACTTTTACTCATACATATATATAATGTTAGACTTTTAATGTTATATATATAGTATAGGGTGCATTTTATACTTTTAAAATACTATGTGGTTAACTTTAACAATTACACTTTTAATTCAATTAAATGGTTAACCTAAACTTTTATGGATTTATTAAATCTCTTTTAATTATACTCCTTAATTAATTAATAAAACCATAAGGGTGTATTTGAACTTTTCAAAACTAGGGTTTTAGAATTTAATATTCCTAATCAACTTTTAATCTATTTTTAAATTCCAAAACTCGAGGGCAAGTTTTGAAACATTTCAAAACAATTTAGTTTTAATCTATCTTAAAATTTCGAATTTATGAAATTTAAATTATAATTTTAAATATTAAAACTCTTGATTTAATAATTATCTTGAATTAGACTATTAGTTTAATTATTAAATCATAAGGGATTATCTAAATAATGAGGATAATTACCATTTATACATTTAAGTTATCCTAATCCCTTAAATATCTATATAGATTTCGAAAATATGGATGGATAATGCAAGATCTTGAATTACCATATATAACAATTAAAGGATAATTACAAGATATGGGATAATCCAAATCACTAAAAATTAGGATCTTATCTTGGGGAGGAGGCAAATTTCGAAAATCAAGGGATTATAACAAACCCTAGATTTCGAAATTTAAGGGATTAAGGAAAGGATTTGAAGATCTTATTCAAACTCTTGCAAATTAGGGTTTGCAAAACCTAATCTCAAAAAACCCTAACCTCCTAGGGTTTATTGGCAATAAACCCTAATATATCAAGTTCATACAATTGAAACCAAACCAATAGCTCTGATACTACTGATGGGTTTTTGGTCATAAGACATCCTATGTGCTCATATAAACCCTAATGCTTGGATCTAGGTTTCTCTATTGTACATGCTTTGAATCCAAGATTATAAACCCTAATTCTATCATGCAAGTAATCATATTAACATAAGAATGAGTTTATAATGTTACCTTGATTGTTATGTAGCAATAACAATCCCATATCTCCTTGAGTTGACTTTGGAAGGCTTAGAGTCACAAGTGTCACTCCTCTAATGGCTTACAAACACCAAGAGAAAATGGAAAAGGTATAAAGAGAGAGGATAGAGGTTAGAATTTGTCCTTAGGACTCCTTGGGAACAAGTACACGAATTCTAAGGCCTTAGGGTCTTTATATAGGTGTAGAGATAGGGTTTCAGTCATTATCCTTATCTAGTTGCTTATCCACAAAGCAACCATAAGATAAGCCTTGAAAACCCTTATCCTTTATCCTTTGGACGATTTCAAGGATCCTTATCTCCTTGAATTCGTTCAAACCATATTTAGGATAACCATTACCATATTTTGTAACTATCACATAATTACAATTCAGCCCCTCTAGTTTAATTAATTACACTTGATCACAAAATTAATTCCTAATTAATTATTGACCAATATTAATTAAGCAAATATAATTTCTCCTTTAATATATTATTCTTATAACATATTAATAAATCATAATAACCTCTCTCTCTTTATTTATTTCTCCAATCAAGTTGCTTTGGTGAATGCAACCCAAAAGGACCATGCACCATCGGGTCAAGTACATACCAAAATAGTTATGAACTTAGACACTAATCCAACAGTGACTCCCTTAATGACTTGATTCTGAAGCCTTAACCCCTAACCATGCTTGCAATCATGGTTGGTTACCAAAAATGGCTTATAAAAGCCCTAAATCTCCCCAAAAAGGGATCTATCAAATGAAATAGCAAGGTTACAACTTTATACCTCCAATGAACTATGGAAGATGAACAAACTCGGTTTCCCCTGGTCTTCACTTGTTTCCTCAAGCCTTTCCCTTCCTTCTTATGGTTACAACTAGCAAGATCCATAAAAAAAATGCTTTAGTTCTTCTAAAAAACGGCTAGGATTTGCTTATGGGGAGTTTTGGAAGCATTGGAGACGAAAGGGAGGCTGAATAAGTGGTTTAAATAGGGTGCAAACCCTCATTTAGGATTTTGTCCGGACAACGCCTACTCGCCGAGTCCAGACGCGGGCTCGTCGAGTAGGTCATTAAACTTCTGCGTCCAATAGGCTCCTACTCGATGAGTTGGACCTCAACTCGCCGAGTCCAAGGCCAAAATGCAAAGTACTAGAATAAAATACATACCAGGAACCAGGTGCTACAGTGGGGATTATATCAAACAACCACTTAGCCTTTGCAGACCATGTACATAAAAAAGCAAAGGTCATACGATGTCAGTAGATTCTCCTAAAAGCGGTGTCCATGTTGACATCCCCCCACATCTTCGTGTTGAAAAGTACGCTACATTCATGGGACAACCACACGCCATAACATGCTAGTCCAAGAGTATAATCGGTAAACTTCATAGTAATGTCGAATCCATAAAAAAACAAAAGTGACGATCCCTTTTCCTTCACGCTTGAAATGACAAAGCAAACATACAATTGTGAAATGGAGGTAGAGGGGTTTGTGCAATACCTGAAAGAAGCTGCTCTTCATAAAAAAAACATACCATGAACTATTGGGTGCCCATAAATTGTGTTTTTGTTGACCTAAAACTTAGGATTTTTTTCTATGATTGAATTAAAACTTAGGATCTTTTTCTATGATTGAATTATTCAATCATAGAAAAAGATCCTAAGTTTTACATCAACTAAAACACAATTTAGAAACAATACGAGAGCCTAAGGCCCAATGTCATTAGTGCCTATAATATTGTACTTTTTTCTTTTTAATTTTGTAAATCGCTTAAAAACGAGAGCTCAAGCCCCAATGACCAATGTCATTGATGACATATATGATATATCAATAAAAAAAAAAGATCAAATCCCTTCATTTTTTGTATAAAAAATAAGCGAAGTAGTTTGGTTGATGACATCTTTTGTGTTTTAGTTGATATAATACTTAAGATCTTTTTCTATGATTGCATATTTGGTATAGGGTTTGATTTTGATGTTTAAGATTGTGGTTGTTGGTATGGGTTATTCTTATTGATCTTATACCATAATTTTCAATGGTTACATTATCTTATGACTTAAAATAAATATCAACTCATCGTTCTATTCAAATTGAGCTCCAAATACATGACCACTTTAATGACAAAGCTTATTTACGTAGCTTTTTATAAATTTAATTAATATATATCCTTATGCATCTAAAATATTTTAAAAAACTCTCTCATTTAGTTAGTCATTTTTTAAACACAAATCATATTTTTACACGAACGTATAAATACAACTATATATGTTATAGTTACAAAAATAAAATAAAAAACATTGGAAATACTATCTAATAGATAAAATGGGTAAAATGAAATATCATTCAAATAGAAGGTGTTAAGTGTACAACTTCGATTTTAGGTACAAATCTGCAAACGAATTTATCTTCATCTTCAAGATTCGGATTTTCAAACATAAACACCAAGAACACGCAGTTTGGTGTGTTTTATGAGTTCATTTTATGATTTTTATATCTGCTTCCTTCAATAAAACCCAAATTAAAAACGTCGGAAATGTTGTTGGAGAAGATGATCGGAAAATCATAGTTGGCCGGAATACTCATGTTTGGCCGGAAACCACACCGGAAACCGGAAAAACTTACTATTACCGGTCATACTGGTATAATGTAATAAGTTCAAGGTTAAATAAAACATAAAAAATAATTCAGTAACCAAATATAAACATCTGTTTAAGTACGTTACCATTTCAAATCATTATCCCTAGAGTAAACTAGTGATTGAATTTAAGCATGAGTAAAGGACGGAACCGGCCGAACCGGACCCGACCTGGGAACCGGCTTCGGCCAAAATCAAGAACCGAATCGGCCCGGCGGTTCTACTGGTTCTGGTTCCGGGTCCGATTTTTGCCGGTTTTTCGATTTCGGAACAAGTCTTCGAGAAATAACAACGTATTTTACGGTTTCGGTTTATACCCGGTTATTGAATGTGATTATAAGCTCGAAGATCAATAACATTAATGCAAAACTGTTATGTTTTTTATATATAAGAATAACGGCTTGCCTGCATATTTTATAATTTTAACTTTAGTTATTATAAGGTTGAATTGCTTCTATCAAGAACATGGCCATGCACTATTATAATATTGAAATACCGTACATGAAAGTTGACATTTATGTTTGGCTTAACAATTAGCTTTTTATGATTCCATAAGACCGGTTGTGGAGTTCCTTTCCCACACCATTACTCCATATAACTCTTTGATTCGGTGGGTTTTTGTGTTTTATGATATTTTTTTTACATCCAAATTAAAACTCCAAAGTCCAATGGGTTGATAATCAGAAAAATTAATATGTTAAAGTTTTAACGTGAAAGAAAGAAAAATTTAAATCAAAAGTTTGAGTTCCAAATTAGGAGTCATTAACTATTTTGAGAAATAGATAAAACGCTTCTTATTAATTTTTGATATGATGTGTATATACAATAAACATTATTTTGCTTTGTTACACACATGTATATGGCACACAAACTTACTTTGCGTAAGATTCACAAACATGTGCATACCTAAAGAGCTAAGTTATTGTTCCTACTAGATCTCTTAAAAAATTCGACATTAATCTAATTAAAGCTAAGGTTTTTTTTTAAACTCTATCCGGTTCAGTTTCCGGTTTTGGGCCAATTCTAACAACCGGTTCTTACCAGGTTCCAGTTCCAAAAATTGATGAGATTTTAGTATCGGTCCCGGCTCGACCGGTTCCATCAGGAGCCGGTTCCGGTACCGGTTTCAGCCGGTTCCCCGGTCCATATGCACGTCTCTAATTAAATTACCAAGACAATGTGGACAACGGATCAAGGTGTCGAAAAGGAAGGGGGTGGTTATCGATAGTTTTCGTTGAGGTTTTTGGGAAGTAAATATGATGTGTTTTTATAAATTCATGCCAACAGATTAAATTATTTATGTTAATCCATGTCAAGAAAATATATACAAAAATGAGTAATAATATCCATATGAGAACAAAATATGCATATCATGTCATCTTATGAGTAAAATAATTAATTAGTTGCATGTTTTTATTTTTTTAACATTATCCTCAATTTAATTTATTTCCCGTTAGATTTTCAAAGAGAAAAAAGAAAAAACCCACCCACTTTTTGACTATGAGTAATAATATCCATATGAGAACAATATATGCATATCATGTCATCTTATGAGTAAAATAATTAATTAGTTGCATGTTTTTATTTTTTTAACATTATCCTCAATTTAATTTATTTTCCTTTAGATTTTCAAAGCGAAAAAGCAAAGACCCACCCACTTTTTGACTATATTATGGTTTTATAGCAATAAAATAGAGCAATGTGTTCAATTTATCTGCCATTGCCATTTACTATCTATAACAAAAGCGTTGACATGAAAATTCTAGTTTTATTATTATTATTATTATTATTATTATTATTATTATTATTATGAGTTGACATGAAATTCCACGTGTTTTTCAACTTCATTCATCTTCTTTATGTTCATACATATTTTTGGTATGTGCAATCCAAAATTCCAAATATTGTCAGCCTAGATTTCATACACAATCAGAATGTTGTTCCTACAAATAGTAATTAAGTTTTTGCTGAATGCGGCAATTTTTTTTTTTTTTTTTAATTTTGATGATTATATTAATAAAAAGTTAAGTATTTTTGTATTTATTGATATATAAATATACAAGTTCAGTACAAATTAACGAACGAACACGCATTGTGGTTACGATGATTTACCTGATGAATGATAGGTTGCATATGTAAAACATATACAGAGTATTTAACAAACATGTAACTATACGGAAAGTTACATAAAACGAATTTACAAAATAAAAGTCTTAAAATTAGAAAAAAAACCAAGGAAAAAAAATGATGCAACATACACGAAAGTGGACATGTGTAACTAAGTCTAGTCATATACTTATTCGTCATAAAAGAATATACCAAAAATGATAACAATGAAACGCCAAGTCACACAAAATAAAGTGCCTTTGACACTTAAATTCATCCTTTCAAATACATTTTTTTTTATTTTTTTGTTTTTTGTGTAAATATTCTGGCTTGTTTATAACAAAAAAAAAAAAAAAAAAAAAAAAAAAAAAAAAAAAAAAAAAAAAAAAAAAAAACAAACGCAATAACTAAAAAAATCATCTTAAAATTAATATTACATTTTTTCCTTGAAATTTTCATCATTGAATAATTATTCTGCTCAAAATTGATATCTAGTTGATTAAATGCTATTATTTTTGGATATTTATGATTTTAAGTTTTTAATTTTTTGAGTTGCTACGACCTAATATCTTGTCATCCTATTTTTATTTCGATTTAATGAAAAATTTAGTTATAAAAATATTACTTAATTATAAAAGGAAAAAAATTGTGATGATAACTCACCTCATCTAAATGGCATGGTGAATATGATGTGTGGCAAAACTAAACGTGACAATGGACAAAAAAATAAAATGGCAGTAGATCAAACTTAACATCACTCTCAAGAGTTAGGAGATAAAACATGGTTAAAAGTATTAAACAGAATTTGTATTTACCAAAAATAAAATTCAGTTTAGAAAAAACTTCGCGGATTTTAAATTTTTTAACACAAAGTCAAATGCATTAAAAATCGTCATCTATTCCCTGAATTAGAATTCCCTTTACATTTCTTTTCCATAGAGAGTTGACATAATTTGTAAAGTTAGATTTCACACCATACATTCAAACATTAAAAAACTAATGTTACAGATTTTATACCTAACTATTAGAATAGTTTGATTGTTATTAATATAATTTTGCATTATTAGTGTATATAAGTTGGTGTAATATTTATTTATTTGTTTGTAGTCGAATTTTTAATTTTGTTGATTGTTTGTCAATTGTTTGATAGTTTGATGCTTAGTTAATTCTGTGATATATTTCAATTACTTGTTTATTGCATTTTGGATTAGGTTTATCTCATAATTATAAACATAAATTTTGAAGAATTTGTGACTATGATTCATTAGTTTATTCTATGGTTGATGATTGAAATAGGTAACGTAATTCAGTTTTTGTCCATATTCAGAGTATTATCTATTTTTCGTACTTTTGTTTGTGTATTTTTCGTACACATTTGATCAGTAAAGTTGTTTAACTTATTCATAGGAGTTCATAGGAGGATAATATTAATTGTAATTGTAGGTTTATTACCGATAATGATAATGAAATAGGTTCACAATCAAAACGAATTAGGTGGCATTAATTTATAGTATGTGGCATTAATGAGATATTAAGTGGAAAAGTTAATGACTTAAAAAGATAACTATGGTTTTTGTCTATATTTATATAATCATGTTTTTCCTCGTACATGGTTGATCAATAAACTTATTTAACTAATTCAAAATAAGATAATATTACCGATATATATATATATATATATATATATATATATATATATATATATATATATATATATATATATATATATATATATATATATATATTGTACGGAAAATAATTATTTTTTCTCATTTCCGAGGGATTAAAGCCGAGACCGCCTAGTTAGTTGTTAGCTTAATACCTCATTGTTAGCCAAGTGGGCTAACAACTTGTAACAATGGGATATGTATGGGTACTTTTTTTGAATTTAGGAAATTGAATTTTGTCATGTGTTTTTCAATTAAGAAATAGTGGTGTGATTTTAATCGCCAAAGTCAAAATCATAAAAGTGACTTACCAAGAATATCATTAACTTTTTCCAGGGTTTTTTTTGTCCTAGATGTGTGGATTCGAGTGGGAAGGCCACACGAGCAAGGAGTGGATCCATGCCCTAAGGACGAGTGAGAAGTTGATGAAGAAGACGTTGTCACACCCAAAAACCTGAACGGCGGAATCGTTCGGGGGTGGAGGACGTCATGTACAGTATCACAATAATGAATAGTAGTAAACAAGCAACAACATCATCCATTGCATTAATAATATAATATCATACATGTGTGTTCTGTCAAAGTTATACACACCAAAAATATACATATCAAAATAAAAGATGAGTCTTGAATGAACTCCATCTTCTCAAAAGCCCGACACCTGTACCTGTCTAGTGGTGACTTGAAAATACAAGTTATTTTAAAAGCGAGTATCAGCTTAATGCTGGTGAGATCATAAGTATATTAGTGTCTGTGTTTGTATGAAAACATTTGTAAGATGTAATGTATAAGTTTTGTAAAGTTTGTATTTGTTTGAACTATCCTAGAAAACCATATGTTTCCTACTAAAAGTAGCCTTCTACCAAGGCATCTAGTAACTGTGTGTGTTTCTTGTAAGAGTGTGTATTTTCCCAAATCCGACTATCATTAACCAAGAATATAGTTTTTACATTACAGTGCATCGTGTGAATGTTCACGAAGTGAATGTAATAGGAAAAATATTATAGTACTGTAGTGTTGTATTAAGTAACTACTGTTGTACTAACTACCTTAAACCAATTGTTATTTAAAGTACCATGTGATCGACCTGTACCCTGCTACCGACTCAATAGTAAAACGACGATGTAAGATGCCGTAATAAATGACATTTGGCACCTATAGACTTGCAAGTCCCACTGTAGCGAGCAGCAAGGTGTAGGATAGTCAATCCAGTATAGATCTATACGCAAACTCATACTCTCCCCAATTAAGGAGATTCTGGATACAAAAATGGTCATGGAAGGTAGTGCCATGACCCGTTTAATGGCTCACATAACTGAATGTAATGTATATGTAATGTATGTGCTAGCTGTATTGTGTGTTCTTTCTCTGTCTAGCCTATATGTTTGTTTCTCATCACTATGTATTATGTTTGTTTCTCATCCTATGTATTATGTTTGTTTCTCATCACTATGTAGTATATTTGTTTCTCGTCACTATAAGTTATGACTCATGTATGAACTGACTCTTTGTATGATTAATTGTTCTAGTATTAGTATTAGTAAAACCCTAAACTACGCCTATTGTAGTTTACTAGTAATATAACTTGTACGTATGAACATGAGAGTATACCCTTGCTACCCAAGGGTACTGAATGAATTGGAAGATCCTTTATGACTATATATGTACACATGATATATAACTTATATTTAATGACCTTCGGACGGGTACCCGATATCCCACCAGACCACATCTCAAGCGCAAAAAGGAAATAGGGCGGGCAGACCTTCCTAAGTCTTTTAAACATTGCTTATATAACTATACATACATAGACATGCAATTAATAATATAAAAGTATACTTGTATTACCCCCCCCCCTATAAAAGTATTTATAAACATTTGAAAACATTTAAAAGGTTAATTTAGGGTTATGAACTCACTTGCAATGAGTGGATTGGATTGAAGTGTCGGATGCGGTGCTAGGTGACAAATGGAGACTTGTACACACGCACGAGCCTAGTTATCATATAATGAACATATATATAACTAATTAGCCAATTTATAACTAATAAATTAAGTTGGGACACTCTAGAACATGAAAACACTTTGTTTCAAGTGTTAAAGATCACAAGGGTTGCATCAAAGTGTTTGTAGGGCAAAGCTAGAGTGTTTGGGGTTCAAGGGTAAACTCCTTTGGAGTTTACGGTTTTCATGACCATTACCCAAGGAGTTTACAACAGTAAATTCAATGGTTTACGATAGTAAACTCTATACTTTATGAACATATGTTGTTTTGAGGTGTTACAAGTCCTTTGAAGCATTTCTACTTGGTGGTTAGGCCTTTGGAAGTGATTAGGGCATTATTACACTCCTTGGAGGAGTTTACGGCCCCAAGGCCATTTCCTTTTGGGTTTACTACCTTAAACCCATATGGAAAGTGGTATTGTCATGTTTTCAAGTCCTTAACTCGTCAAGGTAATTGTCTAGGTTAGATTTTAGGCCTAAGGAAGGAATATCGTCCAAATAAACTCACTTTAGGGTGTTTACGGTTTTAGGAGATCCCCAAACCGTAAACACATAAAAATGATGGACTTTGGTGTTTTCCAAGGCTTAAACACATCAAGGGAAGGTTTAGACATCAAACTAAGGCTAGATAAAGGACTTAGGCACACTTTGGTGCCTTACTTGGTGTTTACAGCCAAAGAGCATTCTTGGACCGTGAACACCTTAATCCTTGTGTTCTTGGTACATTTTCTTGATGCTAACATGTAATACAAGCTTAATAAGACTCAAGGATGGAAGTACTTACTATAAGGAAGCTTGAAATGAGCTAAAAGTCCAAGAACACTTAGTGTGTGTTCTTGGTGTTTTTGGAAATCTAATCAAAACACAAAAATGGATGGATGAAAAGATGTAAAATTACTAGATTAAGTGTTATACCAACTTGAAATGGCTAGAACACTTACAAGTTTGAAGATCTTGAATTAAATCTTGGATGATACTTGAGAGAGTTTGGAGTTTACTCTTTAGGGTGAAAATGAGAAGTGTGGTAATTTGGGGAGTAAACTCATGCTTAATGCATGAGTTCACGGTTTTGGAAGATTTTTCGGCCCAAACATAAAAGTTTGGCCGTGAACTTCTAAGACACGAGGTGTTTGCGGTTTTAAAATTTCAAGACTCGAGACGGCACATTCTTTCACCCATTCATTTAAAGAATAATTATTATAATAATCAAACGAACTTTAAATTTGTTAAAAACAAATAGAACTGAAATTGACTTATAATATGAAGTGATTGACTTTTAGGGTTTGACCGAATGAAAATTTGGAGTTGTCACATCATCCCCCTGTTAAAGGGAATTTCGTCCCGATATTAAAGTCTAAGCAAATAAATTATTTACAAATAACTAAGTAAAAAGATGAGGATATTTCAGTTTCATCTGATCCTCTCGCTCCCAAGTGAATTCAGGTCCCCGCTTGGCGTTCTAGCGAACCTTCACTATCGGGATACGGCTTTGTTTCGCTTGCTTGACCTCTCGGTCCATGATCTCTACTGGTTCTTCCACGAAGTTGAGACTCTCGTTGATATAGATCTCGTCGAGTGGGATTACAAGAGTCTCGTCGGACAGACACTTTTTCAAGTTCGATACGTGGAAGGTAGAATGTACGTTACTGAGTTCGCGCTGTAAGTTAAGTTTGTAAGCTACAGGGAGATTCTCGTGAGAATCTCGAAAGGCCCAATGTACCTTGGATTTAGCTTTCCACGCTTTCCGAAGCGTATCAAGCCCTTCCAGGGTGAGACCTTCAATAGAACACTGTTACCCACCTGGAATTCCAACAGTTTCCTATGTTTATCAGCGTAGCTTTTCTGTCGGTCTCTGGAGGCTTTCAATCGTTCACGGATCTGAACGATCTTCTCCATCGTTTCCCGTATGATCTCCGGACCTGTGAGAGTGCTGTAAGGAACTCGTCCATTAGCTAACTGGGTATCGCCCACCTCATCCCAGCACAGAGGGGATCTGCACTTTCGGCCATAGAGGGCCTCGAATGGAGCAACCTTTATGCTCGTGTGATAACTGTTGTTGTAGGAAAATTCGAAAAGGGGTAAATGATTATCCCATGCTTTCCCAAAGTCGATCACACAGGCTCGCAACATATCTTCCAAGGTTTGTATAGTTCTCTCACTTTGCCCGTCTATCTGTGGATGGTAGGCTATACTCATGTCCAACCTAGTTCCTAAGGAACTTTGTAGCGACTGCCAGAACCGCAAAGTGAATCTACTATCTCTGTCTGAGATAATGGATAAGGGAACATCGTGCAGTCGTACAATCTCCCTAACGTAAGTTCTAGTAAGCTTCTCCGTCTTGTCTGTTTTTTTGATCGGTAGGAAGTGTGCAGACTTGATCAATCTATCGACGATGACCCATATGGTATCAAGTTCACCCGTTGTCTTGGGCAACTTGGTTATGAAATCCATAGTAATCCGCTCCCACTTCCATTCTGGTATCTCCGGTTGTTGTAGTAGACCGGAGGGTTTCTGGTATTCGACCTTGACCCTGGTGCAAGTAAGGCATTTACTCACGAAGGTAGCAATTTCTGCTTTCATGTTAGGCCACCAGTATAACTTTTTAAGATACAGATACATCTTATCTGAACCCGGGTGCATGGAATAATGAGTGTTGTGCGCCTCATTCATGACCAAGTCTCTGAAGCCACCTAGTTTCGGGGTCCAGATCCGATCCATGAAATAATGAGCTCCGCCACCCTTAACCTCCAAGTTCTTATCCATCCCCCTCAGGGATTCACCTGCCACGTTTTCAGGCTTCAAAGTGTTGAGCTGAGTCGCCTTAATTTATGTGGGGAAGTGTGAATGGATAGTTATAGTCAATGATTTGACTCTACGACCAGAATATTCTTTCCGACTTAGGGCGTCAGCTACTACATTGGCTTTACCTAGATGATAACAAATTTCGCATTCGTAGTCACTGAGTAGCTCGACCCACCGTCGTTGTCTCATGTTGAGCTCCTTCTGGTCGAAAATGTGTTGCAGGCTTTTATGGTCTGTAAATATAGTGCTCTTCGTACCGTATAGGTAATGTCTCAAGATCTTCAAAGCAAACACAACTGCTCCTAGTTCAAGATCGTGGGTCATGTAGTTGACCTCATGTGTCTTCAGTTGTCTCGAGGCATAGGCGATGACCTTACCTCGCTGCATCAGAACACATCCGAGTCCTTGATTCGATGCATCGCAATAGACTACGAAGTCTTCTATCCCTTCAGGGAGGGATAGTACTGGTGCGGTGCACAAGGCTCGTTTGAGCGTTTGGAACGCTCTCTACTTCTTCTTTTCCCAGTCAAAGGCCACACCCTTCTGGGTTAGTGTTGTAAGAGGTTTCGCTATGCGGGAGAAGTTTTGAATGAACCTACGGTAGTAGCCAGCGAGGCCTAGAAATTGACGAATTTCTGTAGGCGTTTTCGGTGCTGACAAGTTCTCAATGGCTTTGATCTTGGAAGGGTCCACGTGTATTCCCTCTTCGCTAACCACGTGCCCTAAGAATTCGAATCGTCGAATCCAAAATTCGCATTTCGAGAACTTTGCGTAGAGCTTCTCCGAATGCAATGTTTCGAGGACTTGTCGCAAATGTTGACTATGCTCCTCCTTACTACGAGAGTAGATAAGTATGTCATCGATGAATACAATGACGAACTGATCCAAGTAAGGACGACACACCTGATTCATTAAGTCCATGAATACTACGAGCGCGTTTGTCAATCTGAACGACATCACTACGAATTCGTAGTGCCCATAACGAGTTCGGAAGGCTGTCTTTGGAACATCCTCCCCTAGCACTCATAGTTGGTGATATCCGGATCTCAAGTGGATTTTTGAAAAGAAGTTCGCCCCTTGAAATTGGTCAAACAAATCGTCGATTTGAGGCAAAGGATAACGATTTTTGACAGTCAGATTGTTGAGCTTCCTGTAGTCGAGGCACATACGAAACGATCCATATTTCTTCTTGACGAACAAGACTGGAGCTCCCCATGGTGAGAAGCTTGGTCTTATAAAGCCCTTGCTGAGCAGTTCGTTAAGTTGATCGGACAGTTCTTGCATCTTTACAAATGCTAGATGATAGGGCGATTTGTCTACGGGGGTAGCCCGTGGAACTAAGTCGATTCGGAACTCGACTTGACGTTGCGGAGGTAATCTTGGGAGTTCTTCTGGAAAGATGTCAGGAAAGTCGCGTACTATTGGAATGTTCTAAATGTCTTTTATTTCTTGGCTCACATCGACCACATGAGCAAGGAATGCTTGACATTCCTTCCGCAAGAATTTCTGAGCTTGAATGCTCGAGATAATACGAAGGTTCGTGGTGGGTTTATCGCCGTATACTATTAGGGTTTCACCAGATGGTAGATTTAGACGAACAGCCTTTTTGTAACACATGATGTCGGCACGATGAGAACTCAGCCAATCCATGTCGATAATGACGTCGAAACTTTTAATTGAGACCGACATGAGATCGATCGAAAATGAATGGTTATCCAAAGTTAGGGTACACCCTATGAATATACTGTTAGTTCTCTCTGTCTTGCCATTAGCCATTTCTACAGTGAACGGTTCTTTAAGTGCTCGTGATTTTTGCTTAAGTAATTGAGAAAACTTTTGGTTCACGAAACTTCTCTCTGCTCCACTATCAAAAAGAATGCATGCATAAGCGTTATCGAGGAGAAACGTACCAGTGACCACTGTGGCGTCAGCTACCGCTTCCTCATGGCCTATGGCCAGAACTCTTGCCGCTCCACCGGCAAACCCTGTCTTCGGGTAGTTCCTTTTGTAGTGGCCTACCTCGCCACATCCGTAGCAAGCTTGGACCACTCCTGCACTGGGGACTTGGTTGATTGGCTTCGCTGGAGCTTTACAGAAATGAGCAGTGTGCCCCTTCCTGTTGCAGTTCATACACTGCATTTCCCGGCAGGCGCCGACGTGATGGAAGTTGCATTTGTTGCACTTGGGCAAACTTCCAGCATACTGCTTTACCGGAGCAGCAACGGCAGGTGCTATCGCAGCATGTACTGCGACGACCTGATGCTTTTTGGTAGCCTTTGTCTTCTTTTTGTCATCCCAGAACTTCCGCTTGGAATCAGCGGTTCTTGCGGGTTCTGAGATGGCAAGGGTTGTTGTTGTTGCGGCCGGGGTACGAACCACATGGTCTATGAGACGTTATACCAACCGCTTGGCACTATCAAATGTAGTGGGGTGTGATGCCATGACATTTCCCTGGTACGGCGGCACCAGCCCCATATGTACTTCTCGATCTTCTTTCCCTCAGTATGAACGATGTTGGGACAGAGGGCGACCAGTTCGCAAAATCTGGCGGTATAGGTGGTTACATTGGAGCCCTTCGTGGTTAGGCTCCACAGTTCTTCCTCCAGCTTCTGGATCTCGCCCCTCGGCAATACTCCTCAATCATGAGGTCTTTCAAGGTATCCCAACCCATAGCATTAGCTGCTATTAGAGATAGCGACTTAACATGGATATTCCACCATGTTAGGGCTTTAGTTTCGAAGGTGCAAGCAGCGTACTTCACCTTGCTCTCCTCGGGACAAGAGTAGATTTCAAAAACCGATTCGGTTTTCTCGAACCATTGCGAGAGGGAAATGACTCCGCCAGTCCCTTTGAAGGACAATGGCTTGAAGTTCGTGAAGTCCTTATAGGAGCACTCTCTCGAGCGTGCAGGAGCTTTAACGTGAACAGACTGAACAAGGGGTTCTTCCACCAGTGGAACCAGACGAATGATATTGAGCCATGGCTATAGCCACAGCCACAGCTACAACAGCATTTAGAGCTATCGTGTTGAACTGAGGAGTAGGTGGTTGAGGAGGTGGAGGAGGTGGTGTTTCGTTATTGAGCTTTCTCCTTGGATTTCTGCGAGGCGACATCTTTGATGTATAAGTTTATGAAGATGAAAGCATTGATAAGAATTCAATGGAAGAATTTATGAGAATGACTCATGGACTAACTCCTCATAGCCCAACAATACGATTGAATGTAGATCTAGAACTAATAGATGATCACATTTGGATAATAATTCTCATAAGATTAGGTACCTTTCAATATTACTGGGATTACAGATGTAACAAGTTCGGGAAAAACGGCCTATAGTAAGAGGCCTTACATCAACCAAAATGGAAAATTTTGACAGCATTACAACCTAACCAAGACCTAACGGGTCTATGATTTACAAAGATAGGGAATTAGACCAAAGTTTTACATAACTAGGTTATATCCAAAAGAGAGAAGTTGATGAGAATCTATCGGCGATGAGAACTACCAGAGTGAGTTCTTGATCCCGAAAGGTTACGTTCTATGTCCCTCATGTGCCTATCAGCTCTTACTTGCTGAGCTCGAAGTTCTCGGACTTCAGCTCGGGTTTCAGCGAGTTCCCTCCGAAGAGCTGCATTGTGAACTACCAGAGTGAGTTCTTGATCCCGAAAGGAGATGTTCTATGTCCCTCATGCGCCTATCAGCTCTTGCTTGCTGAGCTTGAAGTTGTCGGACTTCAGCTCGGGTTTCTGCGAGTTCCCTTCGAAGAGCTGCATTGTGAACCAGAGCCCTTTCGTGAGCAGACTCTAGTTGGCGAATGCAGAAAGTGTTAACGCCAGAGTTGGCGTCAATCTCCAAGACTCGATTGATAGTTGATTGACCCAATATCGTGTTCCGAGAAATCCTATGAACCATGACAGGTAGGACCCTATCAGCAGAACCTCCCTCAGTGAGGTTGTAGAAACTTCTGTCTCCATTGTAGGGAATGGGTTGACACTGTTCCTGGCTCCATGTATTCAAGTTTGTTGCCCACAGAGGTATGGGTCCTTGAAATGCGGGTCGAGGGTTGTTATGAGGGGCTTGACCTACTTGAGGTAGGTTGTTGACTTCGGGCTCGGAGTCAGATCCATCCGAGAAGCCTTCTGCTTGATGATCATCCAAAGGGATTTGATGCTCATCATCAGACTCTGCTTCAAGCCATCCAGCATTGTCGTTGGGTGGAAAGTACGGGTCATCATGATGATGGAATCCAGCCATGATATCTATGCGAGAAAAGGGGTAAGGAAATAATTAATAGACAGACTAACTAGATAATTATAAGGTGATATTTATCAGTTACTCCCATACTTGTCTAGAGCATACCAATAAAGACCTTTAATTCTTAGATAAGTAATTATAGTAACACAAAATACTCCTATAGTATTTTAAGTTTAATGTTATGTTCTACTGTTCTCATTGTGGTATTGTTGGTAAGATTTTAGACTTGTTGCAACCACACAACTACACCTAGGCACATGCTAGTCAACCCTCGGATAATATAGTTGATTAGGCTATATCTTCCCAGTTTTGACTATACGTCTCTAAGTCCACCTGTGTTGTCCAACAATCGTAATTCTTTTGTACTGTCCTAGTGACACTTATTTCAGTATCAATGCAAGCACGTATACTTAATTAAATATGTTATTATTTAAAGTATAAACTCTAAATCAGAGTATTTTAATCCCGCTTGTGTTTACAGTTCGTATATCTTTTATGGGTTGATACACTCAATTCACTATAAACAATGCTCTGATACCAATCTGTCACACCCCAAAACCTGAACGGCGGAATCGTTCGGGGGTGGAGGACGTCATGAACAGTATCACAACAATGAATAGTAGTAAACAAGCAACAACATCATCCATTTCATTAATAATATAATTTCATACATGTGTGTTCTGTCAAAGTTCTACACACCAAAAATATACATATCAAAATAAAAGATGAGTCTTGAACGAACTTCATATTCTCAAAAGCCCGGCACCTGTACCTGTCTAGTGGTGACCTGAGAATACAAGTTATTTTGAAAGCGAGTATCAGCTTAATGCCGGTGAGATCATAAGTATATTAGTGTCTGTGTTTGTATGAAAACATTTGTAAGATGTAATGTATAAGTTTTGTAAGGTTTGTATTTGTTTGAACTATCCTAGAAAACCATATGTTTCCTACTAAAAGTAGCCTTCTACCAAGGCATCTAGTAACTGTGTGTGTTTCTTGTAAGAGTGTGTATTTTCCCAAATCCGACTATCATTAACCAAGAATATAGTTTTTACATTACCGTGCATCGTGTGAATGTTCACGAAGTGAATGTAATAGGAAAAATATTATAGTACTGTAGTGTTGTATTAAGTAACTACTGTTGTACTAACTACCTTAAACCAATTGTTATTTAAAGTACCATGTGATCGACCTGTACCCTGCTACCGACTCAATAGTAAAACGACGATGTAAGATGCCGTAATAAATGACATTTGGCACCTATAGACTTGCAAGTCCCACTGTAGCGAGCAGCAAGGTGTAGGATAGTCAATCCAGTATAGATCTATACGCAAACTCATACTCTCCCCAATTAAGGATATTCTGGATACAAAAATTGTAACAACCCGAAATTTGTTCGTCGCCAAAACCCGTTCTACCCGGAAAGTCGTCGATATCGGATTCGTTCCGATTTCTCTTTGGAATTTATTTGTATAAATTATATGTTTATTTTATCCTAATGAGTGTCTAAAACACTCAGGAACTTATGTTATTCGCCCAAAATGATTATTTCGCGAGTTTTTAAAATGTTCCCGTCGGGTGACGGAAACTCAATCGGGTGCGACCAAAAGCCGCGGTTAGCGTCGGTATCGGGTAGAATTCCACCGCGTGCAAATTTTGGGAACTATATAAACGAGTTTCAGCTTTCATTTGAAGCTTTTTCCTTCTCTCACTACTCTCTCTCTAACCTCTCTCCAAAAATCCAAAGATTTAGTGTCCAAAACTCAATTTTAAGGCTTCAAATCCTTAAGGTACCTTCCTAGCCTTAATCTATAGCATGTTTAGCTTCCGAAATTAGACACTTAAACATGAAATTGGAAAAAATACATGAGTTTACGGCCTAAGAAGGTGCTTAGGCCGTGAACACCCAAGATGGTGGGTTTTGAGCCTTTAAACCCTTCCTTGACTAGTTTGGACCTTGGATATGGCTATGAGACTTTAAAATATGGATTCTAAACATGTAAAACTTGCATTTTGTGATGTTTAGAGGAGTTTACGGCCAAGGAATATTCTTGGGCCGTAAACTCATATAATGAGGGTTTTTATGCCCTTAAACCCTTCCAAAGCACCCCTATAGCTTAGATATGAATTATGGGACTTTGATTCTTGCATTTGGACACTTGAAACATTAATTTTGAGGGACTTAGATGAGTTTACGGCCAAGGAGAGTTCTTGGGCCGTAAACTCCACAAAACTTGGCATAAATCCCATTCTAAGGTGTTAGAAAGCCATCCAACACCACCAAAAGCCTTGGAATAAATCAAGGGACCAACCAAAAATACTTTGAGGGCCAAAAACACAACATTTGTGAGGTTTCTAAGGGTTTACGGCCAAGACATGTTCTTGGGCCGTAAACTCCAAAATTTTTGGTGTTAGAATGCAAACTACACACCCCTAAGGCCCTTAGATGAATTTTAGAAGTCCATTCATGCATGTTCTAGACCTTGAAACACCTTGGAACACCACACACTAGAGTTTACGGCCATGAAGGGGGTTTCATGGGCTGTAAACTCCACAAACACCTCAAAAATCACATGCAAACTCATGTTAGGCCTTGGATTAATTCTACCAATCACATGTGATTTGTTCTAGCAACAATAAACACCATTTTCTTGGACAAACAAGGGTTTACGGCCATGGAGCTATGCTAGGCCGTAAACTCCCTTAAAGGGGGTCAAATTGATGTTTTGAATCATTCCAAGTCCTTAAACCTAGTCTAGAAATCATCCCCTAAGTGTTGGAAGTCCAAAAGGCACCATAAAACACCCATCATGAGTTTACGGCCGTAAACTCATGGGGAAGGGTGTTTTGGCCGTAAACTCCCTTAAGGGGAGTGTTCCTTTGATGTCCCAAATCATTTCCCAAGTCCCTTGTGCCATTCATGTCCCTAAACGCCACCCGGGTCCCTCCAAACACTTGTATCGGAGTGTTATCGCGACCTGAAGCAATTGTCCCTATCCGACAATCAATCTAAGTCCTAATTACATACAAATGTGTATCTTTACTTCATAATTAGGAACCTTGTGCGTTTACAAGTCCCGGCTCAACTCTTAGCATCCAAACCGTCTCGTACCTCGTTCGGTGAGTTCATACCCCTACGGCTTTTTCACTGTTTTCAATGTTTTCAGGGGGGGAATACAAGCAAACCATAACTGTTTTCCAATCATAACATTGATGTGTTTCAAACAATCTTTGATAAACCTATAAACTCTTTTACTCCTTATGTATTATGCTGAGCATAAGGAATGACTACTCGATTTCAACTAAATGGATTTTAGTTAAGAAACAATCAAACTAATCAAATTATTATGGGAATAATTTGGGGGTCTTTACTGTTCTTTCTATCGTATACTGATATCTATACTAAATTATTAGATAAACTATGTTCGTTCAGTTTATCTCCGTATCATTTGAATATGTTATCCGATGATTTCATGTATGTATCTATACTTTACTGTACTATGTTTCATAACTTTCTGTATGTCAATATCTTACAAGAACCCTGTGAATAGTTTAGTACTAGCTTGTGAGATAGTCACTACCCTTTATGGATGATCAGTAAATCCTCTCCGGAAGTGTAACCAGAGTCTCCTGGAGGGAGAGCGCGGAATTTGTGAATAGATCTATTCGGGACTGACAATCCCACACCTTAACTGCTAGCTACAGTTAGGCGGGCACGCCTAGGGTGACAAATTTCAGGATATCGTTCGACGTCTGACAAACGTCAAGGAGGTCACGTTGTCGTATCAGTATGGTTACCCGACTCACAATATGTATTAATACCAGCTTATTCACAGTTTGGGTTCAGAATCTTTATCTCGTTCGGGATAGTGATCCCATGGTTTTGTATCTATATTCTATGTCTCTTTCGGGATTGTGATCCCATGGTATTGTTTCTATGTCTCTTTCGGGATAGTGATCCCATGGTATTATCAAACTATTCTATATCTATGTTCTATACGGGATAATGATCCCATGGTTTATTCTCATATCTCTTTCGGGATAGTGATCCCATGGTATTAACTAAACTATTTGGTATCTAATTCGGGATAGTGATCCCATGGATTTATGTTTACTATCTGTACGGGATGTCTTTCCCCATGATCTTTAACTATCTCTTATACGGGATAGTGATCCCAAGCTTTCATATCGATAACTTATACGGGATAGTGATCCCATGGTTTTCTAAATCTATATACGGGATAGTCATCCCATGGTTTCTAAATCTATATCTTATACGGGATAGTGATCCCATGGGTTTCTAAAATTTGTATCTTATTCGGGATAGTGATCCCATGGTTTCAAATCTATATTTACATACATACATTAACTTATCTCGTGTTAGTTCGGGATGATAGTCCCATGATCTTGAACCGTACTTTCGAATGTCTCAAACTAACTTATATGTCTTTCGGGGTAGTGATCCCAAGATTTTCATTATATAGTTTTGTGTGCTAAACTATACTTTGTGATATAGTATTGATCTTACAATTAGGAAAATATGGGATTTTCCTGGGGTAAATACAATACATAAGCGAATTGGTAACAAACGATAACTTAACCAACTTCACATAAGAAAATATGGGATTTTCTTGGATAACAAATCTTTTCGGAAACTAAAGGAAACCGATACATTTTCACGAAACAAAACCGCTTATGAACTCACCAGCTTTATGCTGATTTTCAAACCGCTTGTATTCTCAGGTACCCGGTGATCTCTTTTGGCGAAGACGGAGTGCGTAGAAGACTCGTCTCAACTTTTGTTAATATGATGCATATGTATATTTGTATAACTTTACTTTTGAAACACATGTAAACTTTCATATATATGTAATGTAATGTTTGTTTACTGTGAATACTATGTACATTGGATTTGATACACAACGTGGTAGTCAACCCCGGAGACGTTTCCGCCTCTGGTTTTCAGGGTGTGACTGATTGGTATCAGAGCCCTTGTTTATAGCGAACAGAGTATACCAAACCTTACATGGTATAAAACTATAAACACTAAAGGGCCTCAGTGCTCTGAATTAAAAGTATCTTCAAAACTATAAGTATTTTCAAAAGTATACAAGTATACCGAATCGTCGAAATCCGTAACTACAAGTAGAACAAAACATAAGTAAATGGGTGTTGTACACTGCGATTAAACCTGGGCAGTTATGTAGTCGTGTCTAGGGTCAATATAGCCTGGCCAACTATATTCATTCGAGACACGGCCAACATGTGCTTGGGAGTGACTGTGGTACGCAACATGCCTAAAACTTACCTAATATCTCAAACAACGAATCGCCGCTGCAGCGAACCATGAAATACTATGGGAGTATTTATCGAGCCAAATCCTTTGTAGAAAACCCTCGTATACGCGATGTTACTAGATCAATCCGCTGGCGATAAAATGTTCTGTCTTGATAACTCCTTCCTGCTTTATCGCTTAGTATGATGCTATATCTGTCTTGATGAGATATCCCCTGTTCAATATCTCTTAATTCAATCCAGAGGACTTATAATCCTCTCTTTCCTGATCTTTTTAGATCAAGATGCCTCCGAGAAAGAGACCCAGCTCGAAGAACAACAATAATCCTCCTCCGCCAACACCTTCTCCTCAATTTGATCTCGCATCACTTCAAACAGTTCTGACTGCTGCAATGGTGGCAGCTATGTCTCAAATGAATCCCGGTGGCTCCGGAGGTGGTCCCCAACCTCAAAACCCAGAAGGCAGCCAGGAACACCGAAGAGGGGGTTCCTACAAAGACTTCATGAACGCGAAACCCACAACCTTTGATGGCACTGGAGGTGTCATTTCCCTAACTCGATGGTTTGAGAAAATCGAGTCAATCATCGAAATATGTGCCTGTTCGGAGTCTGATAAAGTCAAGTTTGCTGCATGTACTCTCCTCGATAAAGCCTTGACTTGGTGGAACGGCCGAGTCAAATCCTTAACTCTACCTGTAGTGAATGCCATGGGTTGGGAAGCTATGAAGGAGCTTCTTCTTGCAGAGTATTGCCCTCGGGGCGAAATTCAGAAACTGGAACACAAACTCTGGAACCTTAAGATGAAGGGTTCCAACATAGCTGCTTATACTTCAAGATTCGATGACCTGGCGTTACTCTGTCCGGGAATGGTTACCCCGGAGAGTAAAAAGATCGAAAGATTCATCTGGGGATTGACCCAGCCAACCAAGGGGAATGTCTTGGCTGCGAAGCCAGACACGTACGACAGTGCTAAATGCCTTGCGAAAATCTTGATCGATCACGAAGACAACTATGATGAGGAAACTACCACTCCTGAATCGGACACAAGTGGAGGTGAAAGTAGAAAGAAATCTCGGAACAAGCGGAAGGCCCAGAGTACGAGGGGGTCTTCCAAGAAACAACAAACGGTAGCAGTCCATGCTGCTACTGCCCCTATTGCTGTCTCAGCTATTGGTTCTACAGCCCAAACTCCCACCAGTGGATACACTGGCAATCTTCCTTGGTGTGGTAAGTGCAATTATCATCACCGCATCCCTGGTCCGTGTCGCGAAAAGAGCTGCGACAATTGTGGCAAGAAGGGCCATCTATCTCGAACCTGCAGAAAACCGGTCAACTCAACGAACCAATCAGCGGGAGCAGGAATCAGTCCAGCCTGCTACAATTGTGGTGAAGCAGGGCACTTCAAGAGGAATTGCCCCAAGACAACTACCACCACTGATCCCTCTGTCGCCGCAGGTATAAATCTCTTTGATAACTCTTATGCCTGCAAATCTTTTCGATTCCCATGATTGAAGGGAAACCTGTTATCCATCTATTCGAATGTTTTCTAAGCCCGATTCCTCGTGTGTGATCGAGATGTGCATCATCGAGACGACTAACCAATGAGATAGAGAACACTAACTTCGCGCCTATAGATTGAATCCTCGGTCCAGGGGACTATTCTGTTCCATTTGGTTAAATGAGAAACCTTTCGCGATAATACCTTGATGCTACGTTTAACATGGAATGACGGAGTCCCATTCATGTTGTTATCTTGGTTTCGAGAGGGTCGCCTGTTTATATCTTTTCCTCGACCTAACTCTCATGATTTTTCGGCATCAAGCTTTCGTATTGTGTCATGCTTTACAACTCCAGAGTTTTCCTGGTACGAATTACCGCATTCCTCATTTCTGTGGTCATTTAGAAATGAGAAGTTAGTAGCTCTTTCTACTAAATGTCTGTCCCGAAGTGTTTCCGGGAATTTCATTCGAACATCTAAAGTTTAATTCCATATCGTATGTTTCGAAATCTTCGTAAAGACCCGATTCCACTTGAGAAAGTGATGATCCAAAATATCGAATCCATTCGAGTTTCATTTCAAACTCATGATCTGTATCCTATTCCTTGAATTTCGGGACGAAATTCCCTCTAACGGGGGGATAATGTAACAACCCGAAATTTGTTCATCGCCAAAACCCGTTCTACCCGGAAAGTCGTCGATATCGGATTCGTTCCGATTTCTCTTTGGAATTTATTTGTATAAATTATATGTTTATTTTATCCTAATGAGTGTCTAAAACACTCAGGAACTTATGTTATTCGCCCAAAATGATTATTTCGCGAGTTTTTAAAATGTTCCCGTCGGGTGACGGAAACTCAATCGGGTGCGACCAAAAGCCGCGGTTAGCGTCGGTATCGGGTAGAATTCCACCGCGTGCAAATTTTGAGAACTATATAAACGAGTTTCAGCTTTCATTTGAAGCTTTTTCCTTCTCTCACTACTCTCTCTCTAACCTCTCTCAAAAAATCCAAAGATTTAGTGTCCAAAACTCAATTTTAAGGCTTCAAATCCTTAAGGTACCTTCCTAGCCTTAATCTATAGCATGTTTAGCTTCCAAATTAGACACTTAAACATGAAATTGGACAAAATACATGAGTTTACGGCCTAAGAAGGTGCTTAGGCCGTGAACACCCAAGATGGTGGGTTTTGAGCCTTTAAACCCTTCCTTGACTAGTTTGGACCTTGGATATGGCTATGAGACTTTAAAATATGGATTCTAAACATGTAAAACTTGCATTTTGTGATGTTTAGAGGAGTTTACGGCCAAGGAATATTCTTGGGCTGTAAACTCATATAATGAGGGTTTTTATGCCCTTAAACCCTTCCAAAGCACCCCTATAGCTTAGATATGAATTATGGGACTTTGATTCTTGCATTTGGACACTTGAAACATTAATTTTGAGGGACTTAGATGAGTTTACGGCCAAGGAGAGTTCTTGGGCCGTAAACTCCACAAAACTTGGCATAAATCCCATTCTAAGGTGTTAGAAAGCCATCCAACACCACCAAAAGCCTTGGAATAAATCAAGGGACCAACCAAAAATACTTTGAGGGCCAAAAACACAACATTTGTGAGGTTTCTAAGGGTTTATGGCCAAGACATGTTCTTGGGCCGTAAACTCCAAAATTTTTGGTGTTAGAATGCAAACTACACACCCCTAAGGCCCTTAGATGAATTTTAGAAGTCCATTCATGCATGTTCTAGACCTTGAAACACCTTGGAACACCACACACTAGAGTTTACGGACATGAAGGGGGTTTCATGGGCCGTAAACTCCACAAACACCTCAAAAATCACATGCAAACTCATGTTAGGCCTTGGATTAATTCTACCAATCACATGTGATTTGTTCTAGCAACAATAAACACCATTTTCTTGGACAAACAAGGGTTTACGGCCATGGAGCTATGCTAGGCCGTAAACTCCCTTAAAGGGGGTCAAATTGATGTTTTAAATCATTCCAAGTCCTTAAACCTAGTCTAGAAATCATCCCCTAAGTGTTGGAAGTCCAAAAGGCACCATAAAACACCCATCATGAGTTTACGGCCGTAAACTCATGGGGAAGGGTGTTTTGGCCGTAAACTCCCTTAAGGGGAGTGTTCCTTTGATGTCCCAAATCATTTCCCAAGTCCCTTGTGCCATTCATGTCCCTAAACGCCACCCGGGTCCCTCCAAACACTTGTATCGGAGTGTTATCGCGACCTGAAGCAATTGTCCCTATCCGACAATCAATCTAAGTCCTAATTACATACAAATGTGTATCTTTACTTCATAATTAGGAACCTTGTGCGTTTACAAGTCCCGGCTCAACTCTTAGCATCCAAACCGTCTCGTACCTCGTTCGGTGAGTTCATACCCCTACGGCTTTTTCACTGTTTTCAATGTTTTCAGGGGGGGAATACAAGCAAACCATAACTGTTTTCCAATCATAACATTGATGTGTTTCAAACAATCTTTGATAAACCTATAAACTCTTTTACTCCTTATGTATTATGCTGAGCATAAGGAATGACTACTCGATTTCAACTAAATGGATTTTAGTTAAGAAACAATCAAACTAATCAAATTATTATGGGAATAATTTGGGGGTCTTTACTGTTCTTTCTATCGTATACTGATATCTATACTAAATTATTAGATAAACTATGTTCGTTCAGTTTATCTCCGTATCATTTGAATATGTTATCCGATGATTTCATGTATGTATCTATACTTTACTGTACTATGTTTCATAACTTTCTGTATGTCAATATCTTACAAGAACCCTGTGAATAGTTTAGTACTAGCTTGTGAGATAGTCACTACCCTTTATGGATGATCAGTAAATCCTCTCCGGAAGTGTAACCAGAGTCTCCTGGAGGGAGAGCGCGGAATTTGTGAATAGATCTATTCGGGACTGACAATCCCACACCTTAACTGCTAGCTACAGTTAGGCGGGCACGCCTAGGGTGACAAATTTCAGGATATCGTTCGACGTCTGACAAACGTCAAGGAGGTCACGTTGTCGTATCAGTATGGTTACCCGACTCACAATATGTATTAATACCAGCTTATTCACAGTTTGGGTTCAGAATCTTTATCTCGTTCGGGATAGTGATCCCATGGTTTTGTATCTATATTCTATGTCTCTTTCGGGATTTTTATCCCATGGTATTGTTTCTATGTCTCTTTCGGGATAGTGATCCCATGGTATTATCAAACTATTCTATATCTATGTTCTATACGGGATAATGATCCCATGGTTTATTCTCATATCTCTTTCGGGATAGTGATCCCATGGTATTAACTAAACTATTTGGTATCTAATTCGGGATAGTGATCCCATGGTTTTATGTGTACTATCTGTACGGGATGTCTTTCCCCATGATCTTTAACTATCTCTTATACGGGATAGTGATCCCAAGCTTTCATATCGATAACTTATACGGGATAGTGATCCCATGGTTTTCTAAATCTATATACGGGATAGTGATCCCATGGTTTCTAAATCTATATCTTATACGGGATAGTGATCCCATGGGTTTCTAAAATTTGTATCTTATTCGGGATAGTGATCCCATGGTTTCAAATCTATATTTACATACATACATTAACTTATCTCGTGTTAGTTCGGGATGATAGTCCCATGATCTTGAACCGTACTTTCGAATGTCTCAAACTAACTTATATGTCTTTCGGGGTAGTGATCCCAAGATTTTCATTATATAGTTTTGTGTGCTAAACTATACTTTGTGATATAGTATTGATCTTACAATTAGGAAAATATGGGATTTTCCTGGGGTAAATACAATACATAAGCGAATTGGTAACAAACGATAACTTAACCAACTTCACATAAGAAAATATGGGATTTTCTTGGATAACAAATCTTTTCGGAAACTAAAGGAAACCGATACATTTTCATGAAACAAAACCGCTTATGAACTCACTAGCTTTATGCTGATTTTCAAACCGCTTGGATTCTCAGGTACCCGGTGATCTCTTTTGGCGAAGACGGAGTGCGTAGAAGACTCGTCTCAACTTTTGTTAATATGATGCATATGTATATTTGTATAACTTTACTTTTGAAACACATGTAAACTTTCATATATATGTAATGTAATGTTTGTTTACTGTGAATACTATGTACATTGGATTTGATACACAACGTGGTAGTCAACCCCGGAGACGTTTCCGCCTCTGGTTTTCAGGGTGTGACTGATTGGTATCAGAGCCCTTGTTTATAGCGAACAGAGTATACCAAACCTTACATGGTATAAAACTATAAACACTAAAGGGCCTCAGTGCTCTGAATTAAAAGTATCTTCAAAACTATAAGTATTTTCAAAAGTATACAAGTATACCGAATCGTCGAAATCCGTAACTACAAGTAGAACAAAACATAAGTAAATGGGTGTTGTACACTGCGATTAAACCTGGGCAGTTATGTAGTCGTGTCTAGGGTCAATATAGCCTGGCCAACTATATTCATTCGAGACACGGCCAACATGTGCTTGGGAGTGACTGTGGTACGCAGCATGCCTAAAACTTACCTAATATCTCAAACAACGAATCGCCGCTGCAGCGAACCATGAAATACTATGGGAGTATTTCTCGAGCCAAATCCTTTGTAGAAAACCCTCGTATACGCGATGTTACTAGATCAATCCGCTGGCGATAAAATGTTCTGTCTTGATAACTCCTTCCTGCTTTATCGCTTAGTATGATGCTATATCTGTCTTGATGAGATATCCCCTGTTCAATATCTCTTAATTCAATCCAGAGGACTTATAATCCTCTCTTTCCTGATCTTTTTAGATCAAGATGCCTCCGAGAAAGAGACCCAGCTCGAAGAACAACAATAATCCTCCTCCGCCAACACCTTCTCCTCAATTTGATCTCGCATCACTTCAAACAGTTCTGACTGCTGCAATGGTGGCAGCTATGTCTCAAATGAATCCCGGTGGCTCCGGAGGTGGTCCCCAACCTCAAAACCCAGAAGGCAGCCAGGAACACCGAAGAGGGGGTTCCTACAAAGACTTCATGAACGCGAAACCCACAACCTTTGATGGCACTGGAGGTGTCATTTCCCTAACTCGATGGTTTGAGAAAATCGAGTCAATCTTCGAAATATGTGCCTGTTCGGAGTCTGATAAAGTCAAGTTTGCTGCCTGTACTTTCCTCGATAAAGCCTTGACTTGGTGGAACGGCCGAGTCAAATCCTTAACTCTACCTGTAGCGAATGCCATGGGTTGGGAAGCTATGAAGGAGCTTCTTCTCGCAGAGTATTGCCCTCGGGGCGAAATTCAGAAACTGGAACACAAACTCTGGAACCTTAAGATGAAGGGTTCCAACATAGCTGCTTATACTTCAAGATTCGATGATCTGGCGTTACTCTGTCCGGGAATGGTTACCCCGGAGAGTAAAAAGATCGAAAGATTCATCTGGGGATTGACCCAGCCAACCAAGGGGAATGTCTTGGCTGCGAAGCCAGACACGTACGACAGTGCTAAATGCCTTGCGAAAATCTTGATCGATCACGAAGACAACTATGATGAGGAAACTACCACTCCTGAATCGGACACAAGTGGAGGGGAAAGTAGAAAGAAATCTCGGAACAAGCGGAAGGCCCAGAGTACGAGGGGGTCTTCCAAGAAACAACAAACGGTAGCAGTCCATGCTGCTACTGCCCCTATTGCTGTCTCAGCTATTGGTTCTACAGCCCAAACTCCCACCAGTGGATACACTGGCAATCTTCCTTGGTGTGGTAAGTGCAATTATCATCACCGCATCCCTGGTCCGTGTCGCGAAAAGAGCTGCGAGAATTGTGGCAAGAAGGGCCATCTATCTCGAACCTGCAGAAAACCGGTCAAGTCAACGAACCAATCAGCGGAAGCAGGAATCAGTCCAGCCTGCTACAATTGTGGTGAAGCAGGGCACTTCAAGAGGAACTGCCCCAAGACAACTACCACCACTGATCCCTCTGTCGCCGCAGGTATAAATCTCTTTGATAACTCTTATGCCTGCAAATCTTTTCGATTCCCATGATTGAAGGGAAACCTGTTATCCATCTATTCGAATGTTTTCTAAGCCCGATTCCTCGTGTGTGATCGAGATGTGCATCATCGAGACGACTAACCAATGAGATAGAGAACACTAACTTCGCGCCTATAGATTGAATCCTCGGTCCAGGGGACTATTCTGTTCCATTTGGTTAAATGAGAAACCTTTCACGATAATACCTTGATGCTACGTTTAACATGGAATGACGGAGTCCCATTCATGTTGTTATCTTGGTTTCGAGAGGGTCGCCTGTTTATATCTTTTCCTCGACCTAACTCTCATGATTTTTCGGCATCAAGCTTTCGTATTGTGTCATGCTTTACAACTCCAGAGTTTTCCTGGTACGAATTACCGCATTCCTCATTTCTGTGGTCATTTAGAAACGAGAAGTTAGTAGCTCTTTCTACTAAATGTCTGTCCCGAAGTGTTTCCGGGAATTTCATTCGAACATCTAAAGTTTAATTCCATATCGTATGTTTCGAAATCTTCGTAAAGACCCGATTCCACTTGAGAAAGTGATGATCCAAAATATCGAATCCATTCGAGTTTCATTTCAAACTCATGATCTGTATCCTATTCCTTGAATTTCGGGACGAAATTCCCTCTAACGGGGGGATAATGTAACAACCCGAAATTTGTTCATCGCCAAAACCCGTTCTACCCGGAAAGTCGTCGATATCGGATTCGTTCCGATTTCTCTTTGGAATTTATTTGTATAAATTATATGTTTATTTTATCCTAATGAGTGTCTAAAACACTCAGGAACTTATGTTATTCGCCCAAAATGATTATTTCGCGAGTTTTTAAAATGTTCCCGTCGGGTGACGGAAACTCAATCGGGTGCGACCAAAAGCCGCGGTTAGCGTCGGTATCGGGTAGAATTCCACCGCGTGCAAATTTTGAGAACTATATAAACGAGTTTCAGCTTTCATTTGAAGCTTTTTCCTTCTCTCACTACTCTCTCTCTAACCTCTCTCAAAAAATCCAAAGATTTAGTGTCCAAAACTCAATTTTAAGGCTTCAAATCCTTAAGGTACCTTCCTAGCCTTAATCTATAGCATGTTTAGCTTCCGAAATTAGACACTTAAACATGAAATTGGACAAAATACATGAGTTTACGGCCTAAGAAGGTGCTTAGGCCGTGAACACCCAAGATGGTGGGTTTTGAGCCTTTAAACCCTTCCTTGACTAGTTTGGACCTTGGATATGGCTATGAGACTTTAAAATATGGATTCTAAACATGTAAAACTTGCATTTTGTGATGTTTAGAGGAGTTTACGGCCAAGGAATATTCTTGGGCCGTAAACTCATATAATGAGGGTTTTTATGCCCTTAAACCCTTCCAAAGCACCCCTATAGCTTAGATATGAATTATGGGACTTTGATTCTTGCATTTGGACACTTGAAACATTAATTTTGAGGGACTTAGATGAGTTTACGGCCAAGGAGAGTTCTTGGGCCGTAAACTCCACAAAACTTGGCATAAATCCCATTCTAAGGTGTTAGAAAGCCATCCAACACCACCAAAAGCCTTGGAATAAATCAAGGGACCAACCAAAAATACTTTGAGGGCCAAAAACACAACATTTGTGAGGTTTCTAAGGGTTTACGGCCAAGACATGTTCTTGGGCCGTAAACTCCAAAATTTTTGGTGTTAGAATGCAAACTACACACCCCTAAGGCCCTTAGATGAATTTTAGAAGTCCATTCATGCATGTTCTAGACCTTGAAACACCTTGGAACACCACACACTAGAGTTTACGGCCATGAAGGGGGTTTCATGGGCCGTAAACTCCACAAACACCTCAAAAATCACATGCAAACTCATGTTAGGCCTTGGATTAATTCTACCAATCACATGTGATTTGTTCTAGCAACAATAAACACCATTTTCTTGGACAAACAAGGGTTTAAGGCCATGGAGCTATGCTAGGCCATAAACTCCCTTAAAGGGGGTCAAATTGATGTTTTGAATCATTCCAAGTCCTTAAACCTAGTCTAGAAATCATCCCCTAAGTGTTGGAAGTCCAAAAGGCACCATAAAACACCCATCATGAGTTTACGGCCGTAAACTCATGGGGAAGGGTGTTTTGGCTGTAAACTCCCTTAAGGGGAGTGTTCCTTTGATGTCCCAACTCATTTCCCAAGTCCCTTGTGCCATTCATGTCCCTAAACGCCACCCGGGTCCCTCCAAACACTTGTATCGGAGTGTTATCGCGACCTGAAGCAATTGTCCCTATCCGACAATCAATCTAAGTCCTAATTACATACAAATGTGTATCTTTACTTCATAATTAGGAACCTTGTGCGTTTACAAGTCCCGACTCAACTCTTAGCATCCAAACCGTCTCGTACCTCGTTCGGCGAGTTCATACCCCTACGGCTTTTTCACTGTTTTCAATGTTTTCAGGGGGGGAATACAAGCAAACCATAACTGTTTTCCAATCATAACATTGATGTGTTTCAAACAATCTTTGATAAACCTATAAACTCTTTTACTCCTTATGTATTATGCTGAGCATAAGGAATGACTACTCGATTTCAACTAAATGGATTTTAGTTAAGAAACAATCAAACTAATCAAATTATTATGGGAATAATTTGGGGGTCTTTATTGTTCTTTCTATCGTATACTGATATCTATACTAAATTATTAGATAAACTATGTCCGTTCAGTTTATCTCCGTATCATTTGAATATGTTATCCGATGATTTCATGTATGTATCTATACTTTACTGTACTATGTTTCATAACTTTCTGTATGTCAATATCTTACAAGAACCCTGTGAATAGTTTAGTACTAGCTTATGAGATAGTCACTACCCTTTATGGATGATTAGTAAATCCTCTCCGGAAGTGTAACCAGAGTCTCCTGGAGGGAGAGCGTGGAATTTGTGAATAGATCTATTCGGGACTGACAATCCCACACCTTAACTGCTAGCTACAGTTAGGCGGGCACGCCTAGGGTGACAAATTTCAGGATATCGTTCGACGTCTGAAAAACGTCAAGGAGGTCACGTTGTCGTATAAGTATGGTTACCCGACTCACAATATGTATTAATACCAGCTTATTCACAGTTTGGGTTCAGAATCTTTATCTCGTTCGGGATAGTGATCCCATGGTTTTGTATCTATATTCTATGTCTCTTTCGGGATTGTGATCCCATGGTATTGTTTCTATGTCTCTTTCGTGATAGTGATCCCATGGTATTATCAAACTATTCTATATCTATGTTCTATACGGGATAATGATCCCATGGTTTATTCTCATATCTCTTTCGGGATAGTGATCCCATGGTATTAACTAAACTATTTGGTATCTAATTCGGGATAGTGATCCCATGGTTTTATGTTTACTATCTGTACGGGATGTCTTTCCCCATGATCTTTAACTATCTCTTATACGGCATAGTGATCCCAAGGTTTCATATCGATAACTTATACGGGATAGTGATCCCATGGTTTTCTAAATCTATATACGGGATAGTCATCCCATGGTTTTCTAAATCTATATACGGGATAGTGATCCCATGGTTTCTAAATCTATATCTTATACGGGATAGTGATCCCATGGGTTTCTAAAATTTGTATCTTATTCGGGATAGTGATCCCATGGTTTCAAATCTATATTTACATACATACATTAACTTATCTCGTGTTAGTTCGGGATGATAGTCCCATGATCTTGAACCGTACTTTCGAATGTCTCAAACTAACTTATATGTCTTTCGGGGTAGTGATCCCAAGATTTTCATTATATAGTTTTGTGTGCTAAACTATACTTTGTGATATACTATTGATCTTACAATTAGGAAAATATGGGATTTTCCTGGGGTAAATACAATACATAAGCGAATTGGTAACAAACGATAACTTAACCAACTTCACATAAGAAAATATGGGATTTTCTTGGATAACAAATCTTTTCGGAAACTAAAGGAAACTGATACATTTTCACGAAACAAAACCGCTTATGAACTCACCAGCTTTATGCTGATTTTCAAACCGCTTGTATTCTCAGGTCCAAGTTAGACAGGTACCCGGTGATCTCTTTTGGCGAAGACGGAGTGCGTAGAAGACTCGTCTCAACTTTTGTTAATATGATGCATATGTATATTTGTATAACTTTACTTTTGAAACACATGTAAACTTTCATATATATGTAATGTAATGTTTGTTTACTGTGAATACTATGTACATTGGATTTGATACACAACGTGGTAGTCAACCCCGGAGACGTTTCCGCCTCTAGTTTTCGGGGTGTGACAAAAATGGTCATGGAAGGTAGTGCCATGACCCGTTTAATGGCTCACATAACTGAATGTAATGTATATGTAATGTATGTGCTAGCTGTATTGTGTGTTCTTTCTCTGTCTAGCCTATATGTTTGTTTCTCATCACTATGTATTATGTTTGTTTCTCATCCTATGTATCATGTTTGTTTCTCATCACTATGTAGTATATTTGTTTCTCGTCACTATAAGTTATGACCCATGTATGAACTGACTCTTTGTATGATTAATTGTTCTAGTATTAGTATTAGTAAAACCCTAAACTACGCCTATTGTAGTTTACTAGTAATATAACTTGTACGTATGAACATGAGAGTATACCCTTGCTACCCAAGGGTACTGAATGAATTGGAAGATCCTTTATGACTATATATGTACACATGATATATAACTTATATTTAAATGACCTTCGGACGGGTACCCGATATCCCACCAGACCACATCTCAAGCGCGAAAAGGAAATAGGTCGGGCAGGCCTTCCTAAGCCTTTTAAACATTGCTTATATAACTATACATACATAGACATGCAATTGATAATATAAAAGTATAAAAGAAGTTTCATAAAATCATTTGATATGTAAAAGAGTTTTTAAGACAATTTGACGTAAAACAGTTTGAAAGTAAGAGATTTACTTGTTGATAGTTATTAATCACATGTGATTGAGATAATAACTATCGTAACTTTACTTGTATTCCCCCCATAAAAGTATTTATAAACATTTGAAAACATTTAAAAGGTTAATTTAGTGGTATGAACTCACTTGTAGTGAGTGGATTGGATTGAAGTGTCGGATGCGGTGCTAGGTGACAAATGGAGACTTGTACACACACACGAGCCTAGTTATCATATAATGAACATATATATAACTAATTAGCCAATTTATAACTAATAAATTATGTTGGGACACTCTAGAACATGAAAACACTTTGTTTCAAGTGTTAAAGATCACAAGGGTTGCATCTAAGTGTTTGTAGGGCAAAGCTAGAGTGTTTGGGGTTCAATGGTAAACTCCTTTGGAGTTTACGGTTTTCATGACCATTACCCAAGGAGTTTACGGTAGTAAATTCAAGGGTTTACGGTCGTAAACTCTACACTTTATGACCATATGTTGTTTTGAGGTTTTACAAGTCCTTTGAAGCATTTCTACTTGGTGGTTATGCCTTTGGAAGGGATTAGGGCATTATTACACTCCTTGGAGGAGTTTATGGCCCCAAGGCCATTTCCTTTTGGTTTTACTATCTTAAACCCATAAGGAAAGTGGTATTGTCATGTTTTCAAGTCCTTAACTCATCAAGGTAATTGTCTAGGTTAGATTTGAGGCCTAAGGAAGGAATATGGTCCAAATAAACTCACTTTAGGGTGTTTACGGTTTTGGGAGATCCCCAAACCGTAAACACATAAAAATGATGGACTTTGGTGTTTTTCAAGGCTTAAACACATCAAGGGAAGGTTTAGACATCAAACTAAGGCTAGATAAAGGACTTAGGCACACTTTGGTGCCTTACTTGGTGTTTACGGTCCAAGAGCATTCTTGGACCGTGAACACCTTAATCCTTGTGTTCTTGGTACATTTTCTTGATGCTAACATGTAGTACAAGATTAATAAGACTCAAGGATGGAAGTACTTACTATAAGGAAGCTTGAAATGAGCTAAAAGTCCAAGAACACTTAGTGTGTGTTCTTGGTGTTTTTGGTCTTTTTGGAAATTTAATCAAAACACAAAAATGGATGGATGAAAAGATGTACAATCACTAGATTAAGTGTTATACCAACTTGAAATGGCTAGAACACTTACAAGTTGGAAGATCTTGAATTAAATCTTAGATGATACTTGAGAGAGTTTGGAGTTTACTCTTTAAGGTGAAAATGAGAAGTGTGGTAATTTGGGGAGTAAACTCATGCTTAATGCATGAGTTCACTGTTTTGGAAGATTTTTCGGCCCAAACATAAAAGTTTGGCCGTGAACTTCTAAGACACGAGGTGTTTGCGGTTTTGAAATTTCAAGACTCGAGACGGCACATTCTTTCACCCGTTCAGTTAAAGAATAATTATTATAATAGTCAAACGAACTTTAAATTTGTTAAAAACAAATAGAACTGAGATTGACTTATAATATGAAGTGATTGACTTTTAGGGTTTGACCGAATGAAAATTGTGAGTTGTCACAGACGTCAACCTTTTTTATTTGCATTCTTGTGCAGCATTCGGTTCTAGGGCACGATTTTAAATACCACATAATTTGTCAAATCAACATCAACCTTTGATCACCAATAATATTATCCTATTTTAAATAGGTCAAACAAGTTTATCGGCCAAACTTGTATGGAATAAAATATGGTTACTTATATGTGGACAAAAGACAAAATCTTTTTCTTAGTAGATACTAGAAGGTGGATCGATAAAAAGATTTTGTCAACTGCTACTATGTCAACTAGATGGAATGGATTTATTTCTTCGAAAGTTAATTCTTGTCTGGAGAATTAGAATGATTAGATTGTCAACACGAAGTAACCTTGATTACCGTGGAATTGATATTCCTAGTACTCTCTATTTGATTTGTAACTTAGATGTGGAGCAATTGGATCATAGTTTCTTTAGATATGAGATGGCTACTAGAACTTGGAATATAGTTATCAAATGGTTAGACATCCAAGTTAGTTATTTTTATTTCATGAACACTTTATTCGATCAAGTGGACAACCAACCATGAACTTCAGTGCTTCCCTTGCTTCCTCCGACATGAGTTGAAAGGCTCCCCCTTTGGCCCTTAGAGCTTCAACTATGCCCTGTTGTCCATCAGTTATCCTTAAAGTTGCAGGTGTTGGAGCTTGTATTGTGCAAGTTGGATTCAGAAGAGGACAGTTGGCCTTGAGGTGTTGGAGCTTTTATTGTACTCGCTTTCGGGCTTGTACACGCAGCATACCTGCCTGTACACCTAGTGTACTCCACCAACTTGGCCAACATTCTCATTCAATTCTTAAACCGTTAAGGACTTCCCTAAGGTTGTTTATCTCATAAAGTAGCCAACTTTAGGTGCATGCATGGCTTAATGGGGCTCTAGAGCTCAAAAGAGCTTAATAAATGACTTAACACATGCATGAGACCAAAGCCACCGTAAATTTTGCATCTTTATGCTAAAAGAGCCCTTATTATGACCATATCTACAAGGATAAGCTCCATAAACAACCATAGATCACAAATACTAAACAAAAGGGACCAAAATGGACAAAGATAAGCCAATGAGTAGATCTACGAAATGAGTTGACAAACTATAAGCTTTATACCTCACAAGTAACAAAATGGAGGTGCAAAAGTTGAATATCTAAACTCCTCTACAAAGGACAAGTCTTCAATTTTCTTCAATCACTTTACAATGCACAAAAACACCCCAAAAAGCTTCTCAAGAGCTCAAATGCACCTAACCAAAACTAAGGAACGAATTTAGGGTTTAAGGATGTGGTGGGTGGTTTAGAGTGTCCAAAAGGTGGGTTAATGATGCTTAAATAGGGCATAAACCATAAAACTAGGGTTTATCCCTGGCCAGCATACGCCCAACGTAACCCACATACGCCCAACATAAGTGGTTCAATCCCACGTTCAATCTCCAGGTAGTACACCAAGTGTACTCTATAAGACGCCCCGCGTACTAGCCATAAGGACCAAAATGCAATGTTTTAAAAATAAGAAGGTTTAAATGGTAACATACCAAATTCAAGTGTTACAGTTCTCCTCAATTTGAATCAGACTTCATCCTCGAAGTCTGTTGCTCCAAATAAATCTGGATAATGCTCCTTCATCTCATCCTCCGGCTCCCAAGTCCACTCCGATCCCTTGCGATGTTGCCACTAGACCTTCACCAACTCAACAACCTTATTCCTCAGGGTTTTTATCTTTCGGTCAAGAATCGCCACCGGTCTCTTAACATAGTTCAATTGTTCGTCCACCTGAATATACTCTAATGGAACCACTGCAGAATCATCTGCTAAACATTTCCATGGCTGAGAGATGTGGAACATGCTATGAATCTGGCTGAGCTCATCGAGAAGATCCAATCAATAAGTAACCTGGTCTACCTAGGCGAAAACCCTGAAAGGACCAATGTATCTGGCGCCCAGCTTACCCTTCCTCCAGAATGAGATGACACCTTTCCAAGGCGACACCTTTAGGAGAACCATATTTCCCACCTAAAACTCAAGATCTAAACGGCGCTTGTTGACATAACTATTTTGTTGACTCTAAGTTGTCTGGAGTCTACTCTGAACCTAATAGATCAACTCGGTCATCTTAAGTACCACCTGGTACTCTCCATAACCCGTTGTCCGACCTCACCCCCAACAAAGCGAGGTTCTACATTTCCTCCCATAAAGAATCTCCAAAGGAGGTCGATCAATGTTGGCGTGATAAATGTTGTTATATGAAAATTCCGCTAACGGAAGATATGTAACCCAACTCCCACCAAAGTCCATAACACATGCTCTCAGCATATCCTCTAGGGTCTGAATCGTCTGCTCGCTCTAATCATAGTATGCGGATGGAAGGCTAAGAAAAATGGACGTGAGTACCCAACTCATCATGGAATCTATTCCAAAACCTGGAAGTAAACTTGACATCCCTGCCAGAAACCATGGAATGGAGAACCTAGACGTGTATGCCTCCTCCATCAGAACCTGACGCACACAGCCCCAATACAGAACCTAGACCTGCCGATGAAGAGTCAACAACTTGTGACTATCATAATCGAAGGAATCCACTTGACCCATAATACACTATCTCTATCAGTTCTGTTCCTTCATAGCCTCGATCTGAGCCTCCTGAATCTGGTCCAGATGCGGAGTAATCACGGTCATTCTCAAACATATATCTTGAATCGGAGATGCGGCCACCTTATAGCTAAGAGCATCGGCCACCACATTGGCCTTCCCCAAGTCATAAAGGATCTCACAGTCATAATCCTTCACCACATCCAAGCAACAACGTTGCCTCATATTCAGATTCGGCTGATCCATCAGATAACTTAGGCACTTATGGTCCGTGTAGATGGTAAAACGGACCCCGTAAAGGTAATTCTGCCAAATCTTGATGGTGAAAACCACAAACCTCAGCTCCAAACCCTGTTTCGGATAGTTCGCCTCATGAGGCTTTAGCTGCCTCGACGCATAAGTAATCACGCGACCTCTCTGCATCAACACTGCCCCCAGACCTATGATCGACGTATCATAATAAACCACTAAGTCCTTAACACCCTCCGACAAGGTAAAAACCGGTGCCTCGCACAACCACTGTCTCAAGGTCTCAAAAGTTGTTTGCCACTCAGGCCCCCCACGAAAAGTAACACTCTTCTTAGTCAACTGAGTCAAAGGGATAATTATCTTGGAGAAATCCTGGACAAATCTCCGATAATAACCCGCTAACCCAAGGAAACTCTGAACCTCAGTTGGAGACCTCGAAACCTCTCATTGCATTACGGCCTCAACCTTGGCTGGATCGACCAGGATACCATTCTGGTTGACAAGGTGCCTCAGAAAATATATCTTGCACAACCAGAACTCCCACTTTTAGAAATTTGCGAAAATTCGATCCTTCCTCAAAGTCTACAGCACCTCCCTCAGATGCTCCTTGTGTTGCTCTTGACTCTTGGAATGGACCAGGATATCATCAATAAATACGATCACGATCCGATCCAGCATCAGCTTGCACACGCGGTTCATGAGATCCATGAGCGCGGGTGGAGCATTGGTGAGCCTAAAAGGCATCACCACGAACTCGTAACAACCAAAACAAGTCCGAAAAGTGGTCTTCTATACATCCTCATCTCTAACCCTCATTTGATGATAACCTGAACACAAATCAATCTTGGAAAACTAAGATGCACCCTGAATATGGTCAAACAGATCATCAACCCTCGGGAGTGGATAAAGGCTCTTCAGTGTTACCTTGTACAACTCCTGGTAGTCAATGCACATACGATGAGACCCATCCTTCTTCTTCACAAATAAGATCGGTTCTTCCCATGTCGAATTGCTCGGTTGAATGAATCCCTTGTCTAACAGCTCCTACATCTGTGTACACAACTCCTGCATCTCGGGAGGAGCCAACTACTACAGATCTTTGGCTATCAAATCCACACCTAGAACCAGATCAATCTTGAACTCAACTTTCCTCCTGGAGGCACCCCGGGGAAATCCTCTGGAAACACATCGGGATAATCCTGTACAATCGACAAATCATCCCCCGTTGCCTTACCCTTATCTCAGGTATTCATAACATATGCAACAAATCCTGAATAACCCTGTTGAATATAACGTCTGGACCTCGCTGCTGAACACAACATTGACCCATTTTGAGCTCTCTCTCCCTGAACCACTAACTCTCCCCCACTTGGGGTTTGAATCCGAACTAACTGCTGCTCACAATTGATCACCGCCTGTAACATCATAAAATTTCCAACCAAAAATTTTCATTTTTACAACCATCAAGACATGAGTAATTAGTTTAGATTCCCAAAATAACGTCGTAGTCTCAAACGATTACATAACAAAAGATAAAATAGTTTCCCCGAGTGTGTGTACGGTCACGCTGGTGCCTTCCCACGGTCCTCACTCGTACCTGAAACACATAAAGCAACAACTGTAAGCATAAAGCTTAGTGAGTTCCCAAAATACAACATACGCACATACGCCTTTCCAGGCCTTGACCTTCCGGTCCATGTGTCTCAGGGGACTTCCGTCCCATCTGGGTAAACCTTCCGGTCCTACCCACATCAACATTTACAGTCCATATGACCATGCCTTCCGGCCCTTATCAAACATATCATACATGACACATATAGCAAATAACTTAACACACATAAAGCATATATATCATATTCGACCTTCCGGTCACATAGTCAAAACCCTTCCAGGTACAGTATAGTGAGAAGACTCACCTCGTATGCCTCGCTAAGTTGCTAATCGTAAATCCTGGAATCACTCAAGCTCGAACCCTCGAGCTGCAATCCTCCTACGATATTATAAATCTATAAATATTACTTGTACCACTAAGGTGGACCATCCAAATCAAGTCAACACAGGTTGACATGGTCAACAGTCTTTAGTCAATTTGGACTAGACTCGGCGAGTGCACAATAGTGACTCGGCGAGTCTACGCGTTTTTACCAACTCTCAAGAATTTTCCCTTTGACTCGTCAAGTACTCCCCCGACTTGACGAGTTCCACCTGGGCCTGAATCACAGGGCCACCGCGACTCAACTCGCCGAGTCGAAGGCCAACTCGGCGAGTCCATCCTGACTCGGTCCACCTGACAAAACCTTTCCAGCTCTCTGCGACTCACTGAGTCGCCCACAACTCGGTCCAGTCTACACACAAGATGGTCTCAAGGACAATCTTCAAGTGACTCGTCGAGTCTGTTCTTCGGACTCGGCGAGTCCATGCCATGCACCAGCTAAAACTGGCTTTTGCGGTCAGATCCGTTCCATAAATACATAGATCTGGCCTTCCCAAGCTTATTTGTCACGTAAAGTCTCAGTCTTGGTTGTCATGCAATGCATACAAGGCTTATTTTGAAGAAACAACCTTTAACATGGCAAGTATAACTTCTAACTCAAAAGGATGGGCATAAAGCTTGTCATAAGGGGTCTCCTGGACCTGCTAAAGTCCAGATCTAGGTCCCATATCCCCATGGGACCTCTCATACTTCTTATTCAAGCCAAGAAATGCAAGAGGAAACCCTAGATTTGGCCCATCAACACAAAACACGAAGATTGGCTAGAAAGTTACCTCAAGAAGACCCCCTTGATGAAATAGCAACAGATCTAAGCTCCCCAACACTTCAAGCTTGCTCCTCTCCCTCCTTTCCTTGCACTAACACACAAAATGAAGAACAAAAGGCCTTCAAACACACACACAAGGGCTTACAGACGTATGGAGGCTCTTAGGGTTCAAGGTGGCCGCATATGAGGGCCATAAGGTCCTTTAAATAGAGCTTAGGACCGGGAAATTAGGGTTTCATTAAACAGTGTGGACTCGTCGAGTCCATCCCTTGGACTCGCCGAGTCCGGACGCGAACCCCTGCTAAAAACCGCGACCCGACTCGGCGAGTTCAACCACCGACTCGCCGAGTCCCCTCACAGAATGACAAAATATAAAAGAAATGAAGATACCTGGGGATCCGGGCTGTTACAAATCTCCCCCACTAGAATAAGACTTCGCCCTCGAAGTCCCGCTTAGGCAAAAAGCTCCGGATGCTGCTCCCGCATCTCCCGTTCCGGCTCCCAGGTCATCTCTGATCCCTTCCGATGTTGCCACTGAACCAATACCAGGGGCACCTCCTTGTTTCTCAAAACCTTGATCTTCCGATCTTTGATGGCTACAGGTCTTTCAGCATAATTCAGACTTGCATCCACCTGAATATCCCCTAATGGAACCACCGCTGATTCGTCGGCTATACATTTCCGCAGTTGCGACACATGGAAGGTATCGTGAATCTGTCCCAACTCTGCTGGCAAGTCTAAACGGTAGGCTACCCGACCCACCCTCGCGATCACACGAAAAGGACCAATATACCGGGGCCCCAACTTGCCCCTCTTCCTGAATCGAATCACTCCTTTCCAAGGAGAGACCTTCAGGAGCACGAGATCACCAACCTGGAACTCAAGCTCGGACCGTCGCCTGTCTGCATAACTCTTCTGCCGGCTCTGAGCGGTCAGCAACCTTTGCCTGACCATCTGAATTTGCTCGGTCGTCTGAAGCACGATCTCCGTGCTACCCATAACCTTCTGTCCCACCTCACCCCAACAGATGGGGGTGCGACACCTCCGCCCATACAACAGCTCAAAGGGCGGCATACCAATGCTCGAGTGATGGCTGTTGTTATACGAGAACTCTGCTAAAGGTAGATAGGTATCCCAGCACCCTCCGAAATCCAACACACATGCCCGAAGCATGTCCTCGAGTGTCTGAATGGTCCGCTCACTCTGGCCGTCTGTCTGAGGATGATATGCCGTACTGAAATGTAACCTAGTACCCAACTCTTCATGGAATTTCTTCCAGAACCTGGAAGTGAAACGCACGTCGCGGTCCGAAATAATCGAGATTGGCACCCCGTGCCGAGATACTACTTCCCTCACATATAACTCAGCCAACTTCTCCGCAGAAGAGCTCTCACTAATGGCTAGAAAATGAGCGCTCTTTGTTAGTCGATCCACAATTACCCAAATCGCATCGACTCCTCTCGCCATTCGCGGTAACTTGGTAATGAAATCCATAGAGATTTGTTCCCACTTCCATTCGGGAATCTCTAGCGGTTGCAGCTTACCGTGCGGTCGCTGGTGTTCGGCCTTGACCTGCCGACAAGTCAAGCACCTCTCGACGAACCAAGCGACATCCCTTTTCATACATGGCCACCAGTACTCCTTCTTGAGATCCAAATACATTTTCGTAGCACCAGGGTGAATCGAGAATTTCGATCGATGTGCTTCCTCCATCAAAATAGTGCGTGCACCGCCCACAAACGGCACCCAAATCCGCCCCTGAAAAGTCATAAGCCCCCGACCATCCGTAACAAATCCTGATACCTGACCTACCACCCGTTCCTTCTTCTGGTGTTCCGGCTTTGCAGCCTCCAACTGAGCCCCTCGAATAATGTCCAGAATCGGGGTCAAAACCGTCAACCTCATACAAATGTCTCGGATCGGGGCGCTATCCGCCCTACGGCTCAATGCGTCGGCTACCACATTAGCCTTGCCCGGGTGGTACAGGATCTCACAATCGTAATCCTTCACCACATCCAACCACCTCCTCTGACGCATATTCAGATTTGGCTGATCCATCAAGTATTTCAAGCTCTTATGGTCCGTGTAAATCGTACACCGAACCCCGTACAGATAGTGTCGCCAGATTTTGAGGGCAAACACCACCGCCCCCAACTCCAGGTCGTGCGTGGGATATCTCGACTCATGAGGCTTCAACTGCCTCGAAGCGTACGCTATCACATGACCCCTCTGCATAAGTACCGCCCCCAAACCCGATATAGAGGCATCACAATATACCACAAAGTCCTCCATCCCTTCCGGGAGTGCAAGCACTGGAGCCTCGCACAATTTCTGACGAAGCGTCTCAAACGAAGACTGCTGCTCCGGTCCCCATGAAAACGCAACACCCTTCCGGGTCATTCTAGTAAGTGGCACAGCGATCTTGGAGAAATCCTTGATAAATCTGCGGTAATATCCAGCCAAACCCAGAAAACTCCTGATCTCGGTGGGCGATCTCGGCACCTCCCACCTCAACACCGCCTGAATCTTGGCCGGGTCGACCAATATCCCCTTCTGGTTCACAAGATGCCCGAGGAATTGGACCTCTCGCAACCAGAAATCACACTTGGAGAACTTGGCATACAGCCTCTCCGATCTCAAAACCCGAAGAATCTCCCGCAAATGCTCCTCATGCTGGTCCCTAGTCCTCGAATATACCAAAATATCATCGATGAATACGATCACCGATCGATCCAGCATCAGTCGGCACACCCTGTTCATGAGATCCATGAACGCAGCCGGGGCATTGGTGAGCCCAAAAGGCATCACTACAAACTCATAATGTCCATAACGAGTCCTGAAGGCAGTCTTTTGGATATCTTCCTCGCGAACCCTCATCTGATGATATCCCGACCTCAAGTCAATCTTGGAAAACCAAGATGCCCCCTGCAACTGATCGAACAGATCGTCGATCCTAGGTAACGGGTATCGGTTCTTAATCGTCAACTTGTTTAACTCCCGATAATCGATACACATCCGATGTGAACCATCCTTCTTTTTGACGAACAAAATCGGTGCTCCCCAAGGCGAGCTACTGGGTCGAATGAATCCCTTCCCCAACAGCTCCTGAAGCTGCAAGGATAATTCCTGCATTTCCGGTGGAGCGAGACGGTAAGGCGCCTTGGTGATGGGCGCCGCCCCCGGAACCAAATCGATACGAAACTCCACTTGCCTCACCGGAGGCACGCCTGGTAACTCCTCGGGGAACACATCCGCAAACTCGCATACAACCGGAACGTCATCAATCGAATTGGGCCTCTCCGTGGTCACACGAGTATCCATCACATAGGCTATGAATCCATCACAGCCCTGCTGCAGACTCTGCCTTGCCCTGGCCGCTGAACAAAACGCTGACCCACACCGGGTCCCTTCGCCGTAAACCGTGAGCACTCCCCCACTAGGGTCTCTAATCATCACCAGCTGTCTCTCGCAGTCAATGACTGCTCCAAACTTACTCAACCAATCCATGCCCACGATAATGCAAACATCCCCCATAGCTATAGGGACCAAGTCTATAGGAAACTCGACCCCAAAAATCTCGAGCACGCATCCTCGAATCACCTCGGTGGCGTATACTGCTCTCTCGTTTGCTATAGCAACTCGCAGGGGACGACTCATCGTCTCCCGATCGATACCGATGTACTGGCTAAAAGCCAGCGAAACAAAGGATCGACTCGCACCTGAGTCGAATAATACCAAAGCAGGCACATGATTCACAAGAAAAGTACCTACGCATATAGGAATATAAGCATAATGTTTCAGCATAAATGTAAATACGTGAAAGAATACATACCGGCCACTACATCAGGCGTCGCGCAGACCTCCTCCGCAGTCAACTGGAAAGCTCTCCCACGAGCCTTTGGGGCCTCGGTCTTCACTGGCCGAACCTCAGGAACCCTGGCAGCAGGCGAAGATCCCTGGCGAAGCTGGGGGCACTCGGCCTTCCGATGGCCAGTCTGGTTGCAATGGAAGCAGACCATAAATCCCTTGGGGCAATCCCTCGCAATGTGCCCCTCCTTGCCACACTTGTAGCAAGCACCCGATCGACATGCCCCCTCGTGACCCTTGCCGCACTTCCCACAAGTACGGCTCTTCTGTCCTCCGAATCTCAAATCAGCGGACTTGGTCCGCTTGGCTGCCGGCTGCGACTGAGCCGGCCGCCGATCCATCCGTTGAGACTCGGCCTCCTCCCTAGCCTGGGTCTCCAACTCAATCTCCCGCTTCCTGGCATTCGCCTGAAGCTCAGCAAAAGTCTGATATGATGAGTTCGATACGAACTCCCGGATGTCTCTCCTCAGTACTCCCAAATACCGGCTCATCCGAGCCTGCTCCGTGGACACCTGCTCGGGGCAGAACATCGCCCTCTCATGAAACTTCCGCGTGATCACTGCAACCGAATCATTACCCTGCTTGAGGGTCAAGAACTCCTGAACCAACCGTTCCCTCTCTACCGGGGGAACATACTCGTCTCTGAACATAGCAGTAAATCTCTCCCAAGTCAAGGCTGAAACCTCCGCGAGAGTGAAGTTCGCCGTCACGAACTTCCACCAATCCTTCGCTCCCAGGCGGAGCTGGTTCAGGGCGAACCGCACCCTCAGATGCTCTGGACATGAACAAGTATAGAAGCATCCCTCAATATCGGCAATCCACCTCATCGCAGCAATCGGATCCTGAGTCCCGTCAAACTCTGGTGGCTTCGTGTTGCTGAACTCCCGGAACAGCAACGAGTCACCCCCCTGTGGTCTGGCAGCAGCCACAGCTGCGGTAGCTGCAGCAGCGGCAGCCTCAGACAACGCGGCGTACCGCTCATCAAATGTCTCCATCAGCGTGGTCTTAATAGACCCAAACATCTCCGGGATCTCGGCCCGGATCGCTGCAGCTACCTCCTCATGAATCATCTGACGAAGCTCCTCGTCAGTCACCCCACTCGTGCCAGGTCTGTGTCGTGGTCCAACCATGATGTCTCTGAAATACAACAAAAGAATGTCAGAGACCCTATCGGGCAAAAATCGCACTCGATAACGCAGTCCTGCTCAGTTTTCGATACTCAGGGGTTCCCACTTAGCTGCCTACTGACCCGGTGTCCTTGGTAGTACGGGCCCAATACTGCCAGTTACACCGCGTCGGTATTCACCCAAGTCATCCTCCCCAACCTCGAATCCTGAGCACTCTATTCTTTTCATACTCCTGTTACTCACTCGCTCTCGAGCACCTCATAGAAGCAAGTTTTCCTAGACTAAGGCATCACAAAATCAGGCCACTCTAGCCCTAATATGTATACCTAGTCTACTAGCATGCGTATCATATCATATCATATATCGTAACACATATAATAAGAGTATTTTGGGGATTTTTACCGTTCGGGCGCTGGCTGACCGTACACACTTTTTCTTCTTTGGTCGTCTCACCTTTCAAAATTTAAATTTTAATTAATCAAATTAAATTTTTTTGTAAAAACAATTTTCTCCAATCCCCGGTTTGAGTCCAGTTACGCCCGAAGGTGTACCCGAATCCCTCAAACCAAGGCTCTGATACCAACTTGTAACATCATAAAATTTCCAACCAAAAATTTTCATTTTTACAACCATCAAGACATGAGTAATTAGTTTAGAGTCCCAAAATAACGTCGTAGTCTCAAACGATTACATAACAAAAGATAAAATAGTTTCCCCGAGTGTGTGTACGGTCACGCTGGCGCCTTCCCACGGTCCTCACTCGTACCTGAAACACATAAAGCAACAACTGTAAGCATAAAGCTTAGTGAGTTCCCAAAATACAACATACGCACATACGCCTTTCCAGGCCTTGACCTTCCGGTCCATGTGTCTCAGGGGACTTCCGTCCCATCTGGGTAAACCTTCCGGTCCTACCCACATCAACATTTACAGTCCATATGACCACGCCTTCCGGCCCTTATCAAACATATCATACATGACACATATAGCAAATAACTTAACACACATAAAGCATATATATCATATTCGACCTTCCGGTCACATAGTCAAAACCCTTCCGGGTACAGTATAGTGAGAAGACTCACCTCGTATGCCTCGCTAAGTTGCTAATCGTAAATCCTGGAATCACTCGGGCTCGAACCCTCGAGCTGCAATCCTCCTACGATATTATAAATCTATAAATATTACTTGTACCACTAAGGTGGACCATCCAAATCAAGTCAACACAGGTTGACATGGTCAACAGTCTTTAGTCAATTTGGACTAGACTCGGCGAGTGCACAATAGTGACTCGGCGAGTCTACGCGTTTTTACCAACTCTCAAGAATTTTCCCTTTGACTCGTCAAGTACTCCCCCGACTTGACGAGTTCCACCTGGGCCTGAATCACAGGGCCACCGCGACTCAACTCGCCGAGTCGAAGGCCAACTCGGCGAGTCCATCCTGACTCGGTCCACCTGACAAAACCTTTCCAGCTCTCTGCGACTCACTGAGTCGCCCACAACTCGGTCCAGTCTACACACAAGATGGTCTCAAGGACAATCTTCAAGTGACTCGTCGAGTCTGTTCTTCGGACTCGGCGAGTCCATGCCATGCACCAGCTAAAACTGGCTTTTGCGGTCAGATCCGTTCCATAAATACATAGATCTGGCCTTCCCAAGCTTATTTGTCACGTAAAGTCTCAGTCTTGGTTGTCATGCAATGCATACAAGGCTTATTTTGAAGAAACAACCTTTAACATGGCAAGTATAACTTCTAACTCAAAAGGATGGGCATAAAGCTTGTCATAAGGGGTCTCTTGGACCTGCTAAAGTCCAGATCTAGGTCCCATATCCCCATGGGACCTCTCATACTTCTTATTCAAGCCAAGAAATGCAAGAGGAAACCCTAGATTTGGCCCATCAACACAAAACACGAAGATTGGCTCAGAAAGTTACCTCAAGAAGACCCCCTTGATGAAATAGCAACAGATCTAAGCTCCCCAACACTTCAAGCTTGCTCCTCTCCCTCCTTTCCTTGCACTAACACACAAAATGAAGAACAAAAGGCCTTCAAACACACACACAAGGGCTTACAGACGTATGGAGGCTCTTAGGGTTCAAGGTGGCCGCATATGAGGGCCATAAGGTCCTTTAAATAGAGCTTAGGACCGGGAAATTAGGGTTTCATTAAACAGTGCGGACTCGTCGAGTCCATCCCTTGGACTCGCCGAGTCCGGACGCGAACCCCTGCTAAAAACCGCGACCCGACTCGGCGAGTTCAACCACCGACTTGCCGAGTCCCCTCACAGAATGACAAAATATAAAAGAAATGAAGATACCTGGGGATCCGGGCTGTTACCCCATTGAGTCTCATCCAATTCATACCCACAATAACCTTGTTCCCACGTAAAAGAATGGGAACCAAATCAATCGAAGACGGCTCACTAAACAAGTGAAGGGAAGAACCTCGATGAACTCTCACAACCCAAAAAGATCTATCATCCACGATCTTGACATCTAATGGACAATCTAAACTCGTGGAGCTCCAACAAATATCTTGCTAAGCACAAGTGATACAAAGGATCAGGTGACCCCGAATCAAATAGTACCGTAGTAGAAATATTGTTCACAAGGAACAATCCTATCACCACATTGGGAGCTGCATGAGCATCCTTTGTTGTCAGCTGAAAATCCCTGCTCTTCACCAAAAGAGTATCCACTTTTCCCAAGAAGTCGTCGGTAATCTAAAAGGTTGCAGGAGTAGGTGCTGACACTGACCCTGCTGTAGTCAAACTCAGAAAATGGGCCTTTTGTGGCCCCTCTGATTGCAATGAAAGCAAATCAGATCCGATATCGGGCTGGTGGTGGTGGTAGCAGTGCAATCCTGTTAATATAACCCATCCATTCGTAGTTAAAGCAGCCAGAACCACCCACCCTGCACGTCCTATCATGCATCTTGTCGTAGTTGCCACAACGGCCTCAACCCTGATGGACATTCCACCTCATGTTAACAACCTTGGGCCTCTTTACCGAATCCTCAGTACCCTGCACAAAATTTGACTTCCTATTCTTCTCCGTCTCCATATCAATTTCCCTCTCCCTATCCCTCGTTATCATATCATCCAGCATCCTACGGCTGGATCGACTGACAAACTGTTGAATATCACTCCTCAGTATCTAATGGTATCTAGCTTTCTTCATCTCATCATATGCCACATACTACGAAACCAATAACGCCCTCTTTCTAAACATAGTGATGATCTTAGCCACCGTCTCAGTAGTATGGCGGAGATCCCGAAACTCTCACGCCAACCGTTGCACCTTGATTACTGGTGCAAAATCAACCCTGAATCTCATCATAGAATCATCCCATGCCAGAATATCAACAACTTCATCACCAACTGTACATCCAACCTCCTCCCATCAGTCTTGTGTTATGTCTTTCAGAAGATAGGAAACAAGTCTGGCCTTTATCCCCTCAGGGCAACTACTGGTGGGGAAGGCGTTAGCATCATCCACTAACCACATCCTGCTCGCTATCGGGTCCTTCACCCCATGATATTTAGGAGCTCCATATACCCGGAACTCCTTGAAGGACAATGAATGTGCCCCAAACAAGGCCATCGTCTCAGTACGAAAAGTGCCTAAACGCTCCTCCAACAACTCCATAATACCCTCCTTGATCGTACCGAAGATTATAAGAGTTTGCTCGAAAATGCAATGTGTAACCTCAGATGTAATGAACTCTCTCATCTGATCATCCAATTTCCCAGCTCTATAACATGAGCCCGAGCCCTCACGAGCACCATAATTGCCAACTGGTATGCCTCAAAGAGTCACCATACTGAAAATAGTGATGATTATGAGCATATTTACATTCCTATGTGATCATGTAACCCTAATTGCTTTGGATCTAAGTTTTTCACTAATTGAAAATGCAAATAGAACACCAAAGCAATAACCCTAGAAAGTAGCATACCTTTTCGAAATTCACAAAGAAAATAGGGTTAGAAGATTACCTAACTTGTTAAATAGTAATAACAAGAAACACCTTAAAGATCCTTGATTCTTGAAAGTTTAGTGCACTAAGTGTTGCACCTCCAATGGAGTCACAAACACCCAATTCAACAAGATGAGAGGAGAGACACTAGAAAAATCGGCTAGGGTTCTTCAAAGAAGCATAGGGCTGAAATTCCTAGTGTATGAAGGGGTTTATATTGTTGTGGGCTGCTAGGGTTTTCAGATGGAAAACCTAATTTCCCGCTTAAGGCTTAAGCAACCCATGGACCTCTTACCAGTAGGCCTTGGGCGAAATATATGGGGCCTCTCAATAAGATTTTGTCCACCCCTAATTAAGGAGTCCATCAGCCTAGTTTCACAACTATCAAAGATTGCAAAACAACCCCTTTATTATTAATCAGTTCCTTTAATCCCAAAATTAATATCAAATTAATTGATGATTAAATACTAATTAATAATATGATTTCCAAATAATATATTAATCTTATAATATATTAATAAAATTATTTTTAGTACCAATTTATTACTTCAAATAATAAATTCCACACTCTCTCTCCACTAGTCATCTTGTCAAGTTGCATGAGTGAAGGCAACCCAAAAGGACCATGCCACTATCAAATCAAGTACATACCAATTATAGTTATGGGCTTAGACACCTAATCCAATAGTCTCCCACTTGGATAAGTCTAATAACTATTATTGCAAGTATGGCCTCAAAGTTTGACTAGCAATCGTAGCTTTCAAAAGCCGATGTCGAAATCTGATCTAATCAATGGCGCGTCCTTTAGATAAGTGATTAAATTTTCCTCTATTCTACAAGACACAAGACATGGATTAAAATCATTCTCTCTGTCCACGGCTTGTTTCCCAATTTTTGATTTATGACGACTGACTAACTGAATAGATGAAATCAATCCAGGCTTGGACAAGCGCTTAGGGTGTCATCACTAAATCATTGATGGGCCCACAAATATCACTCTTATCCCATTTACGGTAAAAGGAACGGATAAACTTCGACTCATTTGCTTGCATAATTTACTCATCAAATCATAAACAACAATATGTTTTATAACATCAAGTTACTAATGCGTTTACGCATTATCAATGCACAACCGACTCGTAAACAACAACTTATGTGTCTCCGTTTCAAGAATATAAGATATTATCGTCTCAAAATTACTTGTGATAAAATCCATGAATTAATTCTTGAGCTTGGGTTTATCCAATACTCAAATTCTTATTTTAGGAGTACTCATGAACACTGCAACAAACTTGTGCCATGTCTAAGCTCGTAGACAATCTACAGTCGAATTCATGACAATCCTAATTAACTACTTACTTCTAAAGTATGATTGACTGTGGATGTTTGAATAACCTAGATATTCTGGAAGTAAAACATGTAAAGTGAAACACAAGAATAACCTTATCCAATATGGTCTCAAAAATTTTGAATATAAATAAAAAAACTTATAATTTAATCACCATATTAATTAGACCTTATTAATTGTATAATATTTCGAACAATCAACTTAATAATTGAACTAAAAAAATAGTCATCTCATGCTCCAAGCATGCACACTATGTTTATCTATGGTCCTTTCCTTTGTGAAATAGATCAATTGAACACATTTCCATTAATGCTCATTTCACACTTCCAAATCCTTATCACAAGTGTAAGAATATCAAAATTTTGCCACTACCAAAGTCTGTTAGAGTCTGAACTTACATGCAATGATCCTTTGTAATGTCAAGTCATAGAGACTTTGCTAATGATATTACAAAGCATTTCATTAGAGATTGGTTACAAAAACAATTCCATTAAAATGAAGTCTCACATTCAAAGAGCATTCCTTGAACATCCTTCTTGCATTAAAGTTACTAACTCACACATAGATCTTAATATCCAACTCCCACAATGGAAACATTTCCATATTCTATATGACTATCAATTCTGAATAAGAGTTTCCTCTATTCAAAACATATCAATATGGTCCTTCCAGAATTATACTATATTCCAACTTTCCACAAGCAAACAATCTTCGGTAATCCTCAGATTGTCCTTGACAGTTGTTTAACAACTTTAGCCATATCTGGTTCTATTCCTTTTTCCCTCTTAATGCCATAGGCATTTGGAAAATCAGAACGAGTGGATATTATAGTATATGTGATCAATCCTATATCTGAAGCATATGAGATTCGATACATAGTGTCATACATAAAGAAATGATACTTGATCAGTCTCTAATCTATAATATTTCCATATATAGAATTTCCATATGTTTAATCACTTCAACACGATATTCATATATAATCATGACTAAGTTCTATTAACACTTCAATCTAAGTTTTAAGATTCAAAATGAAGTATAAATGTCTTCTCCCTGAAATCTTTCTATAGCAAAACAACTTCCAAACTCTGCAACCTTGCAAATTGAAAACTTGTTTCCTATAAACAATATTGCAATCTTGCAACACTTGTTATAATGATTATGCTCTTACTAGTATAACAATTATGTTCTTAACCGCATAACAATTATGCTCCCACTAGCTTTGACATGTACCAATAAACCAGTTGGACTTCTAGAACTCAGTACGCATTGACTTTCTTACCAAAGTTTAGATTTCTTATATGTGGTGCTTCGATAAGTCTTTATCTAGACTTCTAAAGCTCGTACACCTTTCATTAGATAACTTATGTGTGTGTCTAAACCATTTCAGAACTTATAGCAGTAAGTCCTGGATGTTCAAACTATTTGCCATTTCTCACAATTCGAACTATGAAGAGGGATGTCGTAATCATACTCAAATTTGAGAACGCAATTACAACAACTACTAACTATAATGATATCAATCCTTTAAAATCTACTAGCAAAAGCGTTTCCTCACAATCAATTTCATGAAGTAGAAAAACCTCTTGCCACTTAGATTTTATGGTGCATGTGTTCCTATCCATGTGAATTTTTCATTTCCAACCACCATCATATGACAAGGTTAATGACAAATTCAAACTCATCTGGACTGAACTTGCTTAATCTTAATTTCTTGCCTTCTGGTAGCATAATGGCTTACCAGTGCTTCCAAGTTATTGAGCAGATCACCCATACTGATCAATGTACTTTCACCGATCAAGGTGTTATACCTTATCCAATTAAATGAGAAGTGATAGAACTCACACACGTAGTTAACCTAACTAAAATGGGCACATAAATAAGAATATGTCAACACGATAGGTTATTAACCTTAGGTCATGTGTCAGTGATTACTAAAACGTTTATTTTCAAATTTCTCCTAAAACTTTTCAAGATCAACAAGACTCCCACTGACTTCTTGACATATAAGATTATCTGTCAAAAAACATTTCTCAACAAACAAATATTCAAGCGTTAGTGTGGGTTCTTATCAAGAAAACACTTCATATAATTGGTCTTAGTTGGTCTTTGTTTAAACCAAAACATTAAAACTACCAATTTCAAATGTGCAAGAGTAAGAAAACATTTCTACTCCACATTTCATGAGGAGTTGTAAACCCACTTAGAACATGTTACTCAAGGTATAACTTGGAGTAACTAGAGTATGAATCTAAAACTTTATTTTGGAACGAAGTATGACTCATCTTCCTGATTTAACCATTTCAACAATACTCGATTCCTCTTCTTAGTCATATAAATGCAATAAGGTGTCCTTAGAGGATCAATTGTGACGTGGATTCAAAATCTTTAGGATGATCATAAAACATGATACTAAAATACTCCCCTTTCCTTTCAGATTGAAGAAACTTTTATCTTTCTGCCCAATGGGTTCTTCTCATTCATTCTGCTACACCTTGACACTTTTCAAGGTATCAAGATTAAACTTAATCTTGTAAGCATAACCATATTTATTGAATCAACAGTAAATCATGACGAATAGACTTTATCATCCTTTGTGGTGGATCTAACCAGTTCACATCAATGTGTACTAGATCCTTTAATCCTTCACTCGACTCACATATACATGTGAACAAGGAATTAGTGTTAATTTCCCAAAGACCAAGATTCTCATACATCACACAATACAAATCGTATGATTCCAAGTTTCTATCCAATTAAAACTTGGGTGATGAGAATCCTTCCTCACTAGATAAATTATGACACTACCACAAGCGATATAACTAAGAATCAAATCCATTTTCAACATTGCTAACAATAGAAATACAAACACCAATTTTCATAAATGTCATTGCAAGGAAATATAAAATTAGATAAAATCAAATTTTATTTTATTGATAACATGCGGAAAACTTGTCCTTACAATGAAAATATGTATGAAAACTATGTTTCTAAATATTCCTAAGCAATTTATCATAACTCTTAAGTAGCAGCTCAAACTTCTGATATTTTGAACCATGTAACCGAAATCCATTTCATCATATCAGAATTAGCTTTTACTTCTTCTTAAGCATCCTTTATTTTCTTTGATCCTGCAAAACATCAAAATGTGAATATGTAACAACCCGAAAATTGTTCGTTGCCAAAACCCGCTTTACCCGAAAGGTCGCCGTTATCAAATTCGTTCCGTTTTCTCTTTGGAGTAAATTATTTAAACTTATATGTTTATTATAATTTAATGAGTGTCTAAATCACTCAGGAACTCACGTAATTAGCCCGAAAATAATTATTTCATAAGTTTTAGAAATGTCCCCGCCGGGTGACGGAAACTTAATCGGGTGCGACCAAAAGCCGCGTTTAACGTCGGTATCGGGTAGAATTCCACCGCGTACTAGATTTAAGACCTATATAAACGTGTTTTAGCATTCATTTGAAGCTTTTTCCTTCTCTCACTACTCTCTCTAACCTCTCTCCTAAATCCAAAGATTAAGGGTTCAAAACTCAATTTTAAGGCCTCAAATCCTTAAGGTACCTTCCTAGCCTTAATCTATAGCATATTTGGCTTCCAAATTCGACATTTAATCATGAAATGGGACAACATATATGAGTTTACGGCCCAGGAGGCTGCCTAGGCCGTAAACACCATTTTGAAGGGTTTTAAGCCCTTAAACTCCTTCCTAAGCTCATTTGGACTTTAGATATGGCCAAGGGACTTCAAGATATGGACTTTAAACAATTAAAACATGAATTTTGTGATGTTTAAAGGAGTTTACGGCCAAGGATCATTCTTGGGCCGTAAACTCATATAATTAGGGTTTTCATGCCCTTAAACCCTTCCAAATCACTTATATGGCTTAGTTATGAATTATAGAACCTTGGTTTTAGCATTTGGACACTTGAAACATGATTTTTGGGGGACTTATGTGAGTTTACGGCCAAGGCATGTGCTTGGGCCGTAAACTCCATGATTCATGGTGTTAGAATGCAAACTAAACACCCCTAAAGCCTTTAGATGAATTTTAGAAGCCCTTCTATGCAAGTTTTAGACCTTGAAACACCTTGTAGCACCCTATAGAAGTGTTTACGGCCATGAGAGGGGTCTCATGGGCCGTAAACTCCATAAACCCTTCAAATGTCCCTTGGAAACTCATGTTAGGCCTTGGAATAATTCTATTAATCACATGTGATTTGTTTTGGAACCATTTAACATCATTTTCTTGGAAAAATAGGAGTTTACGGCCATGGAGCCATGCTAGGCCATAAACTCCCATAAGTGGGTCTATTTGATGTTTTACAATCATTTCAAGTCCTTAAACCAAGTCTAGAAATTATCCCCTAAGTGTTTGAAGTCCAAATTGCACCATAAACCACCCATCATGAGTTTACGGCCGTAAACTCATGGGGAATGGGTGTTTTGGCCGTAAACTCCCTGAAGGGGGTGTTCCTTTGAAGTCCCAACTCATTTCCTAAGTCCCTCGCATCATTCATGTCCCTAAACGCCACCCGGGTCCCTCCAAACACTTGTATCGGAGTGTTATCGCGACTTGAAGCAATTGTCCCTATCCAACAATCAATCTAAGTCCTAATTAGATACAAATGTGTATCTTTACATCATAATTAGGAACCTCGTGTGTTTACAAGTCCCGGCTCAGCTCTTAGCATCCAAACCGACTCATATCTCGTCCGGTGAGTTCATACCCTACGGCTTTTTCACTGTTTTCAATGTTTTCAAGGGGGAATACAAGCAAACTATAACTGTTTTCAAATCATAACATTGATATGTTTCAAACTATATCTGACAACCTTGTAAACTCTTTTACTCCTTATGTATTATGCTGAGCATAAGGAATGACTTATCAAATACAACTAAATGAGATTTAGTTAAGGAAATAATCAAACTAATCAAATTATTATGGGAATAATTTGGGGGTCTTTACTGTTCTTTCTATCGTATACTGATGTCTATATCAAGTTATTAGATAAACTATGTCTGATTCAGTTTATCTCCGTATCATTTGAATGTATTGTCAGATAATTTCACGTATGTATCTATAGTTACTGTACTATGTTTCAAAATCTTCTATATGTCGATATCTTATGAGAACCCTGTGAATAGTTTAGTACTGGTTTGTGAGATAGTCACTACCCTTTATGGATGATCAGTAAATCCTCCCCGGAAGTGTAACCAGAGTCTCCTGGAGGGAGAGCGCGGAATTTGTGAATAGATCTATTCGGGACTGACAATCCCACACCTTAACTGCTAGCTACAGTTAGGCGGGCACGCCTGGCGTGACAAATTTCTGGATATCGTTTCGACGTCTGACAAACGTCAAGGAGGTCACGTTGTCGTATTAGTATGGTTACCCGACTCACAACATGTATTAATATCAGCTTATTCACAGTTTGGGTTTAGAAACTATATCTCGTTCGGGATAGTGATCCCATGGTTTTGCATCTATATTTTATATCTCTTTCGGGATTGTGATCCCATGGTTTTGTTTCTATATCTCTTTCGGGATAGTGATCCCATGGTATTAACCAAACTATTTTGTATCTAGTTCGGGATAGTGATCCCATGGTTTTATGCCTATAACTTGTACGGGATGTCTTTCCCCATGGTCTTTAACTATATGTTATACGGGATAGTGATCCCATGGTTTTATATCTATAACTTATACGGGATAGTGATCCCATCTTTTTCCAAATCTGTATCTTATTCGGGATAGTGATCCCATGGTTTTAATCTATATTTACATATATACATCAACTTATCTCGTGTTTAGTCCGGGATGATAGTCCCATGATCTTAAACCTGTACTTTCAGATGTGTCAAACTATCTTATATGTCTTTCGGGATAGTGATATCAAGATTTTCATTATATAGTTTTGTGTGTTAAACTATACTTTGTGATATACAACCGATCTTACAATTAGGAAAATATGGGATTTTCCTGGGGTAAAATACAATACAATATCGAATTGGTAACAAATGATAACTTAACCAACTTTACGTAAGAAAATATGGGATTTTCTTGGATATCAAGTATTTTCGGAAACTAAAGGAAATCGATACATTTTCATAAACCAAAACCGCTTATGAACTCACCAGCTTTATGCTGATTTTCAAACCGCTTGTATTCTCAGGTCCAAGTTAGACAGGTACCCGGTGATCTCTTTTGATGAAGACGGAGTGTGTGGAAGACTCGCGTCAACTTTAGTTAATATGATGCATATGTATATCTTGTATAACTTTACTTTTGAAACAAATGTAAACTTTCATATATATGTAATGTAATGTTTGTTTACTGTGATTACTATGTAAATTGGATTTGATACACAACGTGGTAGTCCACCTCGGAAATGTTTCCGCCTTTGATTTTCGGGATGTGACAGATTGGTATCAGAGCCCTTGTTTATAGTGAACAGAGTATACCAAACCTTACATGGTATAAAACTATAAACACTAAAGGGCCCCAGTGCTCTGAAATAAAAGTATCTTCAAAACTATAAGTATTTTCAAAAGTATACAAGTATACCGAACCGCCAAAATCCGTAACTACAAGTAGAACAAAACATAAGTAAATGGGTGTTGTACACTGCGGTTAAACCTGGGCATTTATGTAGTCGTGTCTAGGATCAATATAGCCTGGCCAACTATATTCATTCGAGACACGGCCAACATGTGCTTGGGAGTGACTGTGGTACGCAGCATGCCTAAAACTTACCTAATATATCAAACAACGAATTGTCGCTGCAGCGAACCATGAAATACTATGGGAGTATTTCTCGAGCCAATCCTTCATAGAAAATCCTCGTATACGCGATGTTACTTGATCATTCCGCTAGCGATAAAATGTTCTGTCTTGATAACTCCTTCCTGCTTTATCGCTTAGTATGATGCTATATCTGTCTTGATGAGATATCCCCTGTTCCATATCTCTTGATTCAATTCAGAGGACTTATAATCCTCTCTTTCCTGATCTTTTTAGATCAAGATGCCTCCGAGAAAGAGACCCAACTCGAAGAACAATGATAATCCTCCTCCGCCACCACCCTCTCCTCAATTTGATCTCGCATCACTTCAAACAGTTCTGACTGCTGCAATGGTGGCAGCTATGTCACAAATGAATCCCAGTGGCTCCGGAGGTGGTCCCCAACCCCAAAATCCAGAAGACAGCCAGGAACACCGAAGACTTCATGAACACGAAACCCACAACCTTTGATGGCACTGGAGGTGTCATTTCCCTGACTCAATGGTTCGAGAAAATCGAGTCAATCTTCGAAATATGTGCCTGTTCGGAGTCTGACAAAGTCAAGTTTGCCGCCTGCACCTTCCTTGATAAAGCCCTGACTTGGTGGAACGGCCGAGTCAAATCCTTAACCTTACTTGTAGCAAATGCCATGGGTTGGGAAGCTATGAAGGAGCTTCTGCTTGCAGAATACTACCCTCGGGGCAAAATTCAGAAACTAGAACACGAACTCGGGAACCTTAAGATGAAGGGTTCCAACATAGCTGCTTATACTTCAAGATTCGATGATCTGGCATTACTCTATCCGGGAATGGTTACCCCGGAGAGTAAAAAGATCGAGAGATTCATCTGGGGATTGACCCAGCCAACAAAAGGGAATGTCTTGGCTGCGAAGCCAGACACGTACGACAGCGCTAAATGCCTTGCGAAAATCTTGATCGATCACGAAGACAAATCTGATGAGGAAACTACCACTCCCGAGTCGAACACTAGTGAAGGTGAAAGTAAAAAGAAATCTCGGAACAAGAGAAAGGCCCCGAGTACGAAAGGGTCTTCGAAGAAACAGCAAACGGTAGCAGTCCATGCTGCTACTGCCCCTATTGCTGTCTCAGCTGTCGGTTCTACAGCCCAAACTCCTACCAGTGGATACATTGGTACCCTTCCGTGGTGTGGTAAGTGCAACTACTATCACCGCATCCCTGGTCCATGTCGCGAAAGGAGCTGCAACAACTGTGGCAAGAAGGGCCATCTGTCTTGAACCTGTAGAAAACCAGCTAAATCGACGAACCAATCATCGGGAGCAGGAATCAGTTCAGCCTGCTACAATTGTGGTGAAACAGGGCACTTCAAAAGGAACTGTCCCAAAGCAACTACCACCACTGATCCCTCTATCGCCGTAGGTATACTTCTCTTTGATAACTCTTATACCTGCAACTCTTTTCGATTCCAGTATTTAGAGGGAAAATTGTTATCTATCTATTTGAACGTTTTCTAAGCTCAATCCTTCGTATGTGATCGAAATGTGTATCCTCGAGATGACTAACCAATGAGATTGAGAACCCTAACTTCGTACCTATATATTGAATCCTCGGTCCAGAGGACTATTCTGTTCCATTCGGTTAAATGGGAAATCTTTCGCGAAAATACTTTGATGCTACGTTTAACATGGAATGACGAAGTCTCATTCATGTTGTTATCTTGGTTTCGAGAGGGTCGCCTGTCTATATCTTTTTCCTCGACCTAACTCTCATGATCTTCGGCATCAAACTTTCGTATTGTTTCATGCTTTAAAACACAAGAGTTTTCCTGGTACGAATTACCACACATTCCTCGTTTCTGTGATCATTGAGAAACGAGAAGTTAGTAGCTCTTTCTACTAAAAGTCTGTCCCGAAGAGTTTCCGGGAATTTCATTCGAACGTCTAAAGTTTAGTTCCACGCCATACTCTTTGAGATCTTCGTAAAGATTGATTCTACAATCTTCAGGGTTTGGATGGTCGTAGAACTTGTTAACATCTATCCACTACGTCATGTCTCGAATCCTTAGAAGCTTCTACTTAACGAAACCCTAGTGATTCCTTGAGGAAACCGAAGTCATCAAGGGTTGGAATTTCCATGAGAAAACCGATTGATAACATAGATTGAGAGAGAGGCAAGATACGAAACGAGGACACGTCCCGATAGTGAGAATTCACTAGAACTCCCAGTAGAGACCCGATTCCACTTGAGAAAGTGAAGATCCGAAGTAGCAAATCCATTCGAGTCTCATTTCAAACTCATGATCTATATCTTATTCTTTGAATTTCGGGACGAAATTCCCTCTAACGGGGGGGATAATGTAACAACCCGAAAATTGTTCGTCGCCAAAACCCGCTTTACCCGAAAGGTCGCCGTTATCAAATTCGTTCCGTTTTCTCTTTGGAGTAAATTATTTAAACTTATATGTTTATTATATTTTAATGAGTGTCTAAATCACTCAGGAAATCACGTAATTAGCCCGAAAATAATTATTTCATAAGTTTTAGAAATGTCCCCGCCGGGTGACGGAAACTTAATCGGGTGCGACCAAAAGCCGCGTTTAACGTCGGTATCGGGTAGAATTCCACCGCGTACAAGATTTAAGACCTATATAAACGTGTTTTAGCATTCATTTGAAGCTTTTTCCTTCTCTCACTACTCTCTCTCTAACCTCTCTCCTAAATCCAAAGATTAAGGGTTCAAAACTCAATTTTAAGGCCTCAAATCCTTAAGGTACCTTCCTAGCCTTAATCTATAGCATATTTGGCTTCCAAATTCGACATTTAATCATGAAATGGGACAACATATATGAGTTTACGGCCCAGGAGGCTGCCTAGGCCGTAAACACCATTTTGAAGGGTTTTAAGCCCTTAAACTCCTTCCTAAGCTCATTTGGACTTTAGATATGGCCAAGGGACTTCAAGATATGGACTTTAAACAATTAAAACATGAATTTTGTGATGTTTAAAGGAGTTTACGGCCAAGGATCATTCTTGGGCCGTAAACTCATATAATTAGGGTTTTCATGCCCTTAAACCCTTCCAAATCACTTATATGGCTTAGTTATGAATTATAGAACCTTGGTTTTAGCATTTGGACACTTGAAACATGATTTTTGGGGGACTTATGTGAGTTTACGGCCAAGGCATGTGCTTGGGCCGTAAACTCCATGATTCATGGTGTTAGAATGCAAACTAAACACCCCTAAAGCCTTTAGATGAATTTTAGAAGCCCTTATATGCAAGTTTTAGACCTTGAAACACCTTGTAGCACCCTATAGAAGATTTTACGGCCATGAGAGGGGTCTCATGGGCCGTAAACTCCATAAACCCTTCAAATGTCCCTTGCAAACTCATGTTAGGCCTTGGAATAATTCTATTAATCACATGTGATTTGTTTTGGAACCATTTAACATCATTTTCTTGGAAAAATAGGAGTTTACGGCCATGGAGCCATGCTAGGCTGTAAACTCCCATAAGTGGGTCTATTTGATGTTTTACAATCATTTCAAGTCCTTAAACCAAGTCTAGAAATTATCCCCTAAGTGTTTGAAGTCCAAATTGCACCATAAACCACCCATCATGAGTTTACGGCCGTAAACTCATGGGGAATGGGTGTTTTGGCCGTAAACTCCCTAAAGGGGGTGTTCCTTTGAATTCCCAACTCATTTCCTAAGTCCCTCGCATCATTCATGTCCCTAAACGCCACCCGGGTCCCTCCAAACACTTGTATCGGAGTGTTATCGCGACTTGAAGCAATTGTCCCTATCCAACAATCAATCTAAGTCCTAATTAGATACAAATGTGTATCTTTACATCATAATTAGGAACCTCGTGTGTTTACAAGTCCCGGCTCAGCTCTTAGCATCCAAACCGTCTCATATCTCGTCCGGTGAGTTCATACCCCTACGGCTTTTTCACTGTTTTCAATGTTTTCAGGGGGGGAATACAAGCAAACTATAACTGTTTTCAAATCATAACATTGATATGTTTCAAACTATATCTGACAACCTTGTAAACTCTTTTACTCCTTATGTATTATGATGAGCATAAGGAATGACTTATCAAATACAACTAAATGAGATTTAGTTAAGGAAATAATCAAACTAATCAAATTATTATGGGAATAATTTAGGGGTCTTTACTGTTCTTTCTATCGTATACTGATGTCTATATCAAATTATTAGATAAACTATGTCTGATTCAGTTTATCTCTGTATCATTTGAATGTATTGTCAGATAATTTCACGTATGTATCTATAGTTATTGTACTATGTTTCATAATCTTCTATATGTCGATATCTTTTGAGAACCCTGTGAATAGTTTAGTACTGGTTTGTGAGATAGTCACTACCCTTTATGGATGATCAGTAAATCCTCCCCGGAAGTGTAACCAGAGTCTCCTGGAGGGAGAGCGCGGAATTTGTGAATAGATCTATTCGGGACTGACAATCCCACACCTTAACTGCTAGCTACAGTTAGGCGGGCACGCCTGGGGTGACAAATTTCTGGATATCGTTTCGACGTCTGACAAACGTCAAGGAGGTCACGTTGTCGTATTAGTATGGTTACCCGACTCACAACATGTATTAATATCAGCTTATTCACAGTTTGGGTTTAGAAACTATATCTCGTTCGGGATAGTGATCCCTTGGTTTTGCATCTATATTTTATATCTCTTTCGGGATTGTGATCCCATGGTTTTGTTTCTATATCTCTTTTGGGATAGTGATCCCATGGTATTAACCAAACTATTTTGTATCTAGTTCAGGATAGTGATCCCATGGTTTTATGCCTATAACTTGTACGGGATGTCTTTCCCCATGGTCTTTAACTATATCTTATACGGGATAGTGATCCCATGGTTTTATATCTATAACTTATACGGGATAGTGATCCCATGGTTTTCCAAATCTGTATCTTATTCGGGATAGTGATCCCATGGTTTCAATCTATATTTACATATATACATCAACTTATCTCGTGTTTAGTCCGGGATGATAGTTCCATGATCTTAAACCTGTACTTTCAGATGTGTCAAACTATCTTATATGTCTTTCGGGATAGTGATCCCAAGATTTTCATTATATAGTTTTGTGTGTTAAACTATACTTTGTGATATACAACCGATCTTACAATTAGGAAAATATGGGATTTTCCTGGGGTAAAATACAATACATAATCGAATTGGTAACAAATGATAACTTAACCAACTTTACATAAGAAAATATGGGATTTTCTTAGATATCAAGTATTTTCGGAAACTAAAGGAAATCGATACATTTTCATAAACCAAAACCGCTTATGAACTCACCAGCTTTATGCTGATTTTCAAACCGCTTGTATTCTCAGGTCCAAGTTAGACAGGTACCCGGTGATCTCTTTTGATGAAGACGGAGTGCGTGGAAGACTCGCCTCAACTTTTGTAAATATGATGCATATGTATATCTTGTATAACTTTACTTTTGAAACAAATGTAAACTTTCATATATATGTAATGTAATGTTTGTTTACTGTGATTACTATGTACATTGGATTTGATACACAACGTGGTAGTCCACCTCGGAAATGTTTCCGCCTTTGATTTTCGGGGTGTGACATAAACCCTTCAAATGTCCCTTGCAAACTCATGTTAGGCCTTGGAATAATTCTATTAATCACATGTGATTTGTTTTGGAACCATTTAACATCATTTTCTTGGAAAAATAGGAGTTTACGGCCATGGAGTCATGCTAGGCCTTAAACTCCCATAAGTGGGTCTATTTGATGTTTTACAATCATTTCAAATCCTTAAACCAAGTCTAGAAATTATCCCCTAAGTGTTTGAAGTCCAAATTGCACCATAAACCACCCATCATGAGTTTACGGCCGTAAACTCATGGGGAATGGGTCTTGTGGCCGTAAACTCCCTAAAGGGGGTGTTCCTTTGAAGTCCCAACTCATTTCCTAAGTCCCTCGCATCATGCATGTCCCTAAACGCCACCCGGGTCCCTCCAAACACTTGTATCGGAGTGTTATCGCGACTCGAAGCATTTGTCCCTATCCAACAATCAATCTAAGTCCTAATTAGATAAAAATGTGTATCTTTACCTTATAATTAGGAACCTCGTGTGTTTACAAGTCCCGGCTCAGCTCTTAGCATCCAAACCGTCTCATATCTCGTCTGGTGAGTTCATACCCCTACGGCTTTTTCACTGTTTTCAATGTTTTCAGGGGGGGGGGGAATACAAGAAAACTATAACTGTTTTCAAATCATAACATTGATATGTTTCAAACTATATCTGACAACCGTGTAAACTCTTTTACTCCTTATGTGTTATGCTGAGCATAAGGAATGACTTATCAAATACAACTAAATGAGATTTAGTTAAGGAAATAATCAAACTAATCAAATTATTATGGGAATAATTTGGGGGTCTTTACTGTTCTTTCTATCGTATACTGATGTCTATATCAAGTTATTAGATAAACTATGTCTGATTCAGTTTATCTCCGTATCATTTGAATGTATTGTCAGATAATTTCACGTATGTATCTATAGTTACTGTACTATGTTTCATAATCTTCTATATGTTGATATCTTATGAGAACCCTGTGAATAGTTTAGTACTGGTTTGTGAGATAGTCACTACCCTTTATGGATGATCAGTAAATCCTCCCTGCAAGTGTAACCAGAGTCTCCTGGAGGGAGAGCGCGGAATTTGTGAATAGATCTATTCGGGACTGACAATCCCACACCTTAACTGCTAGCTACAGTTAGGCGGGCACGCCTGGGGTGACAAATTTCTGGATATCGTTTCAACGTCTAACAAACGTCAAGGAGGTCACGTTGTCGTATTAGTATGGTTACCCGACTCACAACATGTATTAATATCAGCTTATTCACAGTTTGGGTTTAGAAACTATATCTCGTTCGGGATAGTGATCCCATGGTTTTGCATCTATATTTTATATCTCTTTCGGGATTGTGATCCCATGGTTTTATGCCTATAACTTGTACGGGATGTCTTTCCCCATGGTCTTTAACTATATCTTATACGGGATAGTGATCCCATGGTTTTATATCTATAACTTATACGAGATAGTGATCCCATGGTTTTCCAAATCTGTATCTTATTCGGGATAGTGATCCCATGGTTTCAATCTATATTTACATATATACATCAACTTATCTCGTGTTTAGTCCGGGATGATAGTCCCATGATCTTAAACTTGTACTTTCAGATGTGTCAAACTATCTTATATGTCTTTCGGGATAGTGATCCCAAGATTTTCATTATATAGTTTTGTGTGTTAAACTATACTTTGTGATATACAACCGATCTTACAATTAGGAAAATATGGGATTTTCCTGGGGTAAAATACAATACATAATCGAATTGGTAACAAATGATAACTTAACCAACTTTACATAAGAAAATATGGGATTTTCTTGGATATCAAGTATTTTCGGAAACTAAAGGAAATCGATACATTTTCATAAACCAAAACCGCTTATGAACTCACCAGCTTTATGCTGATTTTCAAACCGCTTGTATTCTCAGGTCCAAGTTAGACAGGTACCCGGTGATCTCTTTTGATGAAGACGGAGTGCGTGGAAGACTCGCCTCAACTTTTGTTAATATGATGCATATGTATATCTTGTATAACTTTACTTTTGAAACAAATGTAAACTTTCATATATATGTAATGTAATGTTTGTTTACTGTGATTACTATGTACATTGGATTTGATACACAACGTGGTAGTCCACCTCGGAAATGTTTCCGCCTTTGATTTTCGGGGTGTGACAGATTGGTATCACATGTCATGTAATAAGAATCTATAAACCGGAACTTAATAGAATTAGATAGTGGATGTACCTGAAGTAGAGTCATACAATTTGACTTTAGCATTTCTAAGATCTCTCAGGTAGTCAGGGCAGCTTCGCTTCCAATTACCCTTCACTTGGCAATAGAAACATATGGACTCTTCAGGAATAACACATGAGACTATCTTAGAAGAGGCCTTTCTCTTTACCATATGGTTAAACGGTTTGACCTTGGTCGATCCCTTTCCATTGGGAAGAGAAACGTTTTCTGGACTACCAATGTTGCCATTGTTAAGGTCCATGGAAATTTGGGAGGTAGATCTTCCAAAAAAAATTATTGACCAGTGCACCAAAGCATTGTTGCTTCAACAACAATTAACAAATATGTCAGATCAATAAGGATCTGTAATACCCATACAATTCAAGCCAATTTAAAACTTTTTAAACAATTCAAAACCCATTAGTTATTACAAAATGTTTTAAAAACAATTTAATATCAGAGTATCCCAGAAACCATAAGTCTAAAACATGAGGATGTGTACGACCACGCCTTCGCCTTACCAAGTCATCTGAATCACTTGAAACAATAAACTGAAACCGTAAGCACGAAGCTTAGTGAGTTACCCCCCCCCCCCCCCCCCAATACCGATACACATACAATCCACATAAACATGTCAGCAATATCATAACATAACAAACTGAACAGCATACAATGGGTCGACAACTTTACAGACTGGATTACCTCTGGGCCCACAGTGTGAGTCTGGATTGCCTTCTGGGCCCACAACTCACACCTGGATTGCCACCGAGCCAACAATACGAGTCTGACACGCCCTATCCGGCCCTCAGCTCGTATCTGGAATGCTCCCGAGTCCTCAGTATGAGTCTGGCATGACTTGCCCAACCCTCAGCTCATATTTGGAATACAATAGGGTTTGTTGGTTGCCGCACGAAGCAGTACAACCTCAACCCATCCCACATAACATGTCGACATATAACATAACTAATGCACATACAGATACTCATACAGTATCACAGGTAATCCTATAGATCTACCCGACTAGCATATCAACTGGCATACATCACTAACTCAAACTCAACATATCAATAACTACTAGGATATCAAATACAATGGGCCGGCCTTGGTGCCTTAGACCCCTTAGTATAGTGAGGATAACTCACCTGGCACTGCTGAAGTCACACAGATAAAACTCCAGCTGCTGGTTGACACATCACCGAACTGTCAACATCAAACAATACCCAACTAATAATTTGGTTCCAAACCCAAGGTCAAACTCACACTACAAAAGCCCAAAAGACAAATAATGGGCCAAAGCCCAACATATGGCCCAATTTTCCAAATTGGGCCCATACCTCTACGTGGTCTTTCCTTAAGGCCCATCCAATTATTCCAATCCAATTCCCATGGCCCAATATCACATAATCATAAAGGCACAAGGAAAATTGGGCCCAAGTCCTCGCATGGGCCTTAACCTAAAGCCCATCTAATTATTTTGGTCCAATAACTTTATCTTGGATATCCCATCAATAGTCCAATCACCAAAGCCCAATAGGAAGGCCCAACTCAAGGCCCATGTGAAATTAGGGTTTTCACATGAAATGACGATTAGGGAAGTGTTCTTAGTTAACCCATTAAAGACTTAATCCACTAAGGACTTAATCCATTAAGTCCAATATTGCTTTAGGTTCATTTGCAAATGATCATTAATTAATATTTTAAGTTTATTAAATAATTCTCGTGTGTGTCCCGATCAATTCCAAAAAATTAGGGTTTTATGCCATTAGCGTTTTCCAAACTAGCCCATTAGTCCATTGGTTGGGATTTTATGTCACTTTGGGACTTATTGGGCCCATTAGGGTGTCTTTGGGCCCAATTTCGTCCAAGCATCCCCAAACAAGTCCAAAACACAAGCAGAGCACATCGCCACCCAACACAGTTGTTGGTGGCGGCAGCCACCACCTCACAGTGGTGGTTACAAGTTTCTATTGATTACCGACACTATTACAATTTTACAAAGATACCCAAACACACACACACACACACAATCACGTAACATAACACATACACACACCGTCGCACTGTGGCGGCAGGTGGTGGCAGCCACCATGACTGGCGGCCATGGTGGTCCCTTTTACATTTCCGGCCAACAAAACACGCATGCATACATATTAACACATCTTATGTTGTGGAATAAACCCAGCCACCCACCTAGTGGCGATGGTAACACAAGAAGTCCAGGAGCAGCAGCGGTCGAAGGCAACAACTCTGTTATCGGCGGCAACCACCACGGCCGACCGCCATGGTGGTATTTCGTGACTCCTTTTCGACAGAAATCACACACAATTGTGACCTCATCACGAACCACGAACCACACTTGTGGCTGACGGCGGCAATGGCGTTGGCAGCAGCTTCACGGTTGAACAGTCGCATGATCGCATCCATAAAGACGAAACCCATCATCAGCAGCTTGACCGGTCCTCCTACAACTACAATGTCGGTCCCTGCGGTTTTCCCTGGTTACATAAGATGTCCACAACTGCTAGAAGAAGTTAAGGTGGCTGAGAAGAAATAGAAGGGGAAGGGCGGTGGTTTCTGGTGGTCGCTGTCGTCGGCGGTTGACGATAGCCTACCAGCTTTGGTACGGTGGCAACGCCGGTGGTTGGTGCTCGAACTCGTCAAGGTGGCAGCAACTGACGATGGGGATACAAGGTCGGCAGCGGAGATGGTCCATCGTGAGGGTGATGGCTTGGAAAGGGAGGTATAAGGGTGGCGGCCGATATTGTGTCTAGGGTTAGGGTTGTTGACGGGCAATCAAACAGTTAAATATCGGACTCCATGCAAACATATAGAGAAAATGATACAACGGTCCCTCCCATTCCAATCTCCTTAAAAAAAAGTAAAAATAGTTACCATTTAAACCCTGGCTCCTGAAAATCCTTGCAACTTTGATCCAATATTTTACCAAATGGCCCCTCCATGACAATTTCGTTTCAGCTTAGGTCCAGAACTTACTCTTTAGTCCCTGCTTCCAAAAATCCTTACATATAAAATCCAATTAATTCCAAACATCCCTTGCCTTATGAAAATCTTTACAAATTGAGTCCCAAAGTTACACTTTAACCCCTGGAGATTCAAATCTTGTCATTTGGTTTCCCGAAACCAACTCCCAGCTAATTGTTATTTGATTTTGGGCTATAATAATATAAAATAATTATTATTATTATTTCTCCTGGTCCTGAGTTTATTATTTTAATTACCCTATTTTAAATAGGATGTTACAACTCTCCCCCGCTTAATTTTGATTTTGTCCTCAAAATTGTTTCTTGTCATCCCTTATACACCTGTCAACTTGAACAACATGGCCATAACCTACGAGCATAAACCCAGCCTTTCCAAGGTAACCTAACCAACCCTCGCAGGGTTCTAAAACATGAAAATATACGAATCCCTTGCAATATAATCACATTTATTCAATCCGAATTTGTAGTCTCGAGATGGTCCGTCTCGTTGACAGACTGCCCGCTCTGAACCATTGTCAATTTCTTTGCACTTAACTCCTAATTGGCTACTCAACTTCTGATAACTTGAGGTTCTCACCATAAAGCATGACCACAAATCACGCGCTGCTACCTATAACTCTTTTTTTCGACAAGAGATTAGGTACTCCTTCAAGAGAAACTCGTTCTGATAACCAATTCGCAGGGATATAATGAACAACGGGATGCAAAATGGGAGATGAACCCTTTTAGGATCGACAAGACAATGCTTTCTTTATCCCTCAGATCATCGTACATATGATAATCGTCTTATAAGAATGGACACTCATACTTGGCCCAATCAGTATCGGACTGGAAAACCAGGCATGCCTACGACGGGCTTAGTTATCCTTGGGCCGGAATACCCTTGTATCCTGCACATGTTTGGCCCAATCAACCCTCAGGTTGGAAACCAAACATGCCATATCCAATCAATCATTGGGTCCGGTCATCCTCAGGATGGAATACCCAATATTAGAATACCACTATATATGAAACTCATGTCTAAACTCATAATTTGAGGTTCGAGGACCTACCCTTGTATCTCGGACAAATCTTTTGATTCCTCGCAGCCAATTACAGCTCGCCCGAACCTCAAAGATGTGTCCATTCCGAAAGTGCTCCAACAGAAGAAGTGAACTACTAATATCACTAAGCCTACAACCTATGACTGGAATACCCCTACAAGGTCCTCATCATAGGTCTGGACTGCCTCTGATCCTACAACATGAGTCTGGTATTCCCCGTGTGGCCCTTAGCTCATGATTGGAATGCTCCTGATAAACTATCTACCTTGTCCAAAAGAAAAGGCCTAACCAACGACCTTCACAACACCAACTAGCGCCACGATGCTGAAACCCCACCATGTACGATTCACTTATAGAATAAGTTGTTATCCAAGAAAAATCCTACAAACCTTGGTCGCACATGACCCTAAAATAGAATGATAGTCGAACTCTTGATCCAATTTTTTGCAGACTATAACCCACACCTGATCAAGCACGTAAGCCGAACCAACCCTATTTCCACCTTAAATACCTACAAATACACATGAGAATCACTACCATGCACAAAAATTGGAATTCCTATCTCCATATTTACCTTCCACAAGCCCATACTCGATCAAGACTGATCCGATTCTACTAATACTGAACTAGTCCGAGAAGACTTCCACGATTATCCCAAAGGATACCAAAATCCAAGTTCGATACGAATCAAATTTCTATTACATCTTCGAGGAGAAACATACTCCAATGACTTAGGGAACATAAGCACACTTCATAATGGAATTAATGACACGTTCCTAGCTTTTCAACTGTCGCCTAGTGAATTCCTTGGAGAATTTCCGATCCCTGAGAGGTTCACTGATTAACGCCTGTCTGACCATTCTGGAAACCATAATCTGATCAGCAACAAACAAAACCTTCAATGGCTGACACTCAACCTGAGAATTCCCAATTCTCCCCCACTTAGAACACTAATCACCACCCACTGGTGTGAATTCGAAACATAAATTAACCGATAGTCCCTGATGCTTTAAGGATCCCACACCCAAATCTTAAAGACCAAAAGATAAATGCTCCAACTAGTATGTCAGCAATAAGCTATTTCCCTTGGCGTTTCCATCTACCAATCGATAACGATCACTACAACCATTAAATCCTAACAATGTTGAATACCCATCCTATGGGGCCCTATCCTCAGGCCTCCCATATAATACCCATCTTCCCAAAGTGCTCCAAACAAATCTCTTGCTCTCGGGCTCTAGAAATGATATCATTCAGGGCCTCGCACCCTGACTCACTCACTAGCTCAATCATACTCATCTGAACTGCAGTAGCTGAAGCAACCTCTGCCCTAAACTAACTACAACAACTCCTAATACATAGTCTTAAATCATGAAAGTGCAGTAGATGGCACAACCCATCCTTACTGCCCGATACAAGAGATCCAAGACGAATCAGATCTTAGCTCCTAGGGGTCGGAACGGTAATTGGAATGCATTCTAAGATACTCATGCCGCATCGATCCACCTGTGCTCACCAGCACTGAAATACTGCCGCCCAACCCTGCAACTAACTGACCCTAGGCTGGAATACAACTTGATCCTGGGGTCACAAGCCTGCTCACTCCTCGGAGCTCGAAAAACTGGAAGGGCATAATCCTTTCCCTAGAAAACGACACTCCAATCCATCTATTATCCATTCTACTTCCAGCTACAACTCTAAACGATCATAATCATCACTCCCTTCTGGAGTCCCGTGACTCGAATCTCGGCCTCGAGCAAGATCCCCTGAAGCCTCAAACCAAGAAACTCATATACCAACTTCTCCCGCTCAACCCACGGAGTGCAACGAGTATGAAACATTTCCCCGACCCCAAGTAACTGCAACACTCTGCTCATCAGAATACATCCAAATACCAAGTCCCGGTACTGAAAGCTCGACCAACTCCTCTTCTGCCACAGTTACAGTTGTTGTAGCTGTCGCGACAACCGTCTAGGCAATGGTTGCAAAGAGTTCATCGAAATACTCAACCATGGCGGTCTTGATAGACCCAAACATCTCTGGCACCTATCTCCGAACAACCTCAATCACCTCCTCCCGGATGATCTTACTGAGACGATCGTTTGACAATACTGGCCTATCCTAGCTTCCAACTCCTGATCCTGACCCAGATCTGGTCTCAAGATGTCTCGTAACCATCATTCTGATAATACACTAAGAAGATATCTGATAACCCATATCCTAACAGGGAACCAACTCCCAACCCACTCTAGGGGTTGTGACTTCCTTACTACGCGTATGGGTCTTGTGCTTTCAACCGTACAGGTCCCATACTACCTTCCACACCTACCTATATTTGTCTCAAGTATCACCACAACACCCTAACAATATACATAAACATAGCGAGCACTCAATCCTCACTCCTATAGGAATGCTAAATATCTCATAAATGGCCTATCGGCCTCACACAACCCACCCACCCATGAAACTTCCACCAACCCTGCAACACTAGTGTATACTAGCCATATATAACGCTAGACCCTATAGACTTTCGAATATCTGATCTTACCCTAAGCTCCCAATCAAACAAGAGCAGCACATAAGGCCCAACCAAACATTCTCAGGCAGTAAGATCTTAATTATGCATAACCATGATGCATACACTAAGCAACTACAGTAATGATGTCAATCTCATGTAAGTAAAACCCTAGGCTAGCAGGCATCATGTAATCATGCAATTCTATCATGCAATTCCTGAAGATCCCTAGCCGAGTAATAGCATGATGTTCTAACACATCACTTGTCAAATAACCATATGGTATTTTAGGGTCTACTTACTGGCTTCGGCTGATCGTACACCCTACATCATCCTTTTATATTTTGAATTTTTGTTTTGAAAATCGTTTGGAAACCTTTTTGAAAATCATTTTGAAAACCTTTTCCTTAGTTTCAGACTGGATTCACACAAGTGTTCCTCCAATTCACTCAAACCAAGGCTCTTATACCAACTTGTAACACCCGTAAACTTCAAGCCAATTTAAAACTTTTTAAACAATTTAAAACCCATTAGTTATTACAAAATGTTTTCAAAATAGTTTAATATCATAGTATCCCAGAAACCATAAGTCCAAAACATGAGGATGTGTACGGTCACACCTTCGCCTTGCTAAGTCATCTGAATCACCTTAAACAATAAACTGAAACTGTAAGCACGAAGCTTAGTGAGTTACCCCCCCCCCCCCCCAAATAAAAAATTATCGATACACATACAGTCCACATAACCATGTCCGTAATATCATAACATAACAAACTAAATAGCATGCAATAGGTCCACAACTTTATAGACTGGATTACCCCTAGGCCTACAGTGTGAGTATGGATTGCCTTCCGGGCCCACAACTCACATCTAGATTGCCACTAAGCCCACAGTACGAGTCTGGCATGCCCTACCCGACCCTCAGCTCATATCTGGAATGCTCCCGAGTCCTCAGTATGAGTCTGGCATGCCTTGCAGACCCTCAGCTCATATCTGGAATACTCTAGGGTTTGTTGGCTACCGCACGAAGCAGTACATCCTCAACCCACCCCATATAACATGTCGACATATAACATAACTAATGCACATACACATAATCGTACAGTATCATAGGTAATCCTACAGATCTACCCAACTAGCATATCAACTGGCATACATCACTAACTCAAACTCAACATATCAATAACTACTAGGATATCAAATACAATGGGCTGGCCTTGGTGCCTTAGACCCCTTAGTATAGTGAGGATAACTCACCTGGCACTGCTGAAGTCCCGTAGATAAAACTCCAGCTGCTGGTTGACAGATCCCCAAGCTGTCAACATCAAACAGTACCCAAGTAATAATTGGGTTCCAAGCCCAAGGTCCAACTCACACTATAAAATCCAAAAAAGTTAAATAATAGGCCGAAGCCCAACATAAGGCCCAATTTTTAAAATTGGGCCCAAACCTCTACGTGGTTTTTCCTTAAGGCCCATCCAATTATTCTAATCCAATTCCCATGGCCCAATACCACATAATCATAAAGGCCCAATTTTCCAAATTGGGCGCAAGTCCTCACATGGGCCTTATCCTAAAGCCCAATATCACATGGTCCGTTAACTTGTTCTCAGATAGCCCATCAATAGTCTAATCACCAAAGCCCAATAGGAAGGCCTAACTCAAGGCCCATGTGAAATTAGGGTTTTCACATGAAATGATGATTAGGGTTAAGTTTTCCAAAACCTAAATAGGGCTTTCTAACCCAATACTAGCCTATTAGTCCATTGGTTGGGCTTTTATGTCACTTTCGGCCTTATTGGGCCCATTAGGGTCTCTTTGGTCACAATTTTGTCCAAGCATCCCCAAACGAGTCCAAAACACAAACAAAGCACATCGCTACCCAACACAGCGGCTGGTGGTGGCAGGAGGTGGCAGCCACCACCTCACGGTGGTGGTTACAAGTTTCTATTGATTACCGACACTATGACAGTTTTACAAAGATACCCAAACACACACTCACGTAACATAACATACACACACACACACCGTCGCACTGTGGCGACAGGTGATGGCAGCCACCATGGCTGGCGGCCATTGTGGTCCTTTTTCATTTCCGGCCAACAAAACACGCATGCATACACATTAACATGTCTTCTGTTGCGAAATAAACGCAGCCACCCACCTGGTGGTGATGGTAACACAAGAAGTCCGGCAGCAGCTCCGTTATCGACGACAACCACCATGGCCGACCGTCATGGTAGTGTTTCGTGACTCCCCTTCGACAGAAACCACACGCACTATCGACCTCATCATGGACCACGAACCACAACGATGGCTGACGGCGACAATGGCGTTGGCATCAACTTTACGGTGGAATAGTCGCATGGCAGCATCCACAAAGACGAAACCCATCATCAGCAGCTTGATCGGTCCTCTAATGACTACAACGTCGGTCCCTGTAGTTTTCCTTGGTTACATACGATGTCCGAACATGGATAGAAGAAGATACGACGGATAAGAAGAAAGAAAAGAGGAAGGGCAACGGTTTCTGGTGGTTGCTGTCGTCGGCGGTTGACGATGGTGTTCCAGCTTCAGCACGGTGGCAACGTCGGTGGTTGGTGATCGAACTCGTCAAGGTGGCAGTAACCGACGATGGGGATACAAGGTCGGCAATGGAGATGGTCCATCGTGAGGGTGATAGCTGGGAAAGGGGAGGTATAAGGGTAGCGGCCGATATTGTGTCTAGGGTTAGGGTTGTTGACGGGCAATCAAACAGTTAAATACCCGGCTCCATACAAACATATAGAAAAATGATAGAACCGGTCCCTCCCATTTCAATCTCTTCAAACAAAGTCCAATAATTACCATTTAAACCCTGGCTTCTGAAAATCCTTTCAACTTTGATCCAATATTTTACCAAATGGTCCCTCCATGAAAATTTCTTTTCAGCTTAGGTCCAGAACTTACTCTTTAGTCCCTGCTTCCATAAATCCTTACATATTAAATCCAATTAATACCAAACACCCCTTTCCTTATGAAAATCTTTACAAATTAAGTCCCAAAGTTACACTTTAACCCCTAGAGATTCAAATCTTGTCATTTGGTTTCCCGACACCAACTCCAAACTAATTATTATTTGATTTTGGGCTAGATTGATATAAAATAATAATAATTATTATTATTTCTCAGGGTCCCCAATTTATTATTTTAATTACCCTATTTTAAATGGGATGTTACAGGGTCACGTCATAATCTGTCATATAATAGTCTTTAAGGAACTGACTATATGACTCAGGAAGCGATTGAAGAATCATGTCAACAACTAGCTTCCTTGGGAAAATGACACTCAACATTCCCAATCTATCAATGTGCAACTTCATCTTGAGGACGTGTGCACACACAGACTTTCCATATGAGTGTTTACATACCAGTAGGGCTTGAGTAACCTTGGACTTTTCAAGTCGACGAAAATGTGGGTCAGGGAGAATCACTAGAGGAGGTGGAGGAAGCGAAGAATGATTTCCAATTTCACCAATACACGAAGAAGGGAATGATCTTTCACCTTGATTGACACGTGGAAGGTCATCTTCAGAAGGAAAACCTTTTCCAAAGGATTGAGGAAGACCATATTTATTAGAACTAGACATCTACAAAAGGGAGAAATACAAGTTAGTTGATTTAATCCTTGGTTAAACACCCAAATAACACAATAATTCACAATTCGGAAGAGGTATGTCGCAATCCAATAGAAAACTATTTGAAGGTAGTTAAATGACGATTTACCAATTCCACCATGAAAACGAAATTTTAGACGAATTAGGTTTTAAATGAAATTCCTAGATCTTTTGAGATTCATTGAACTTTTCAATAGCATATTTATTCTCGATTATGCCCTTCAAATTTGTGGTTGGGTTACTGAGGATCACAAATAAGACGAGAATAACCATGCAAATTAGCTTGGTACTCTCGATGTCATTTATCATCTAATCAAGGTGTCGATTAACCATACACGCTCCATTGATTAATGATAATTTACGAGCTACCCATTGCCAACATTTCTGGTCCCATATTAGTGTGCCGGTTAACCACACATGCTCCACTAACAACCAATAAGGTGTAATCTGCAATTTCATGGATTAGCATCAAATTCACATTTTCCTAAAGTAACTAAGATGGAGAATTTATAAAAATGTTTAGGTACTTTATAATTCATTATACTTTCAATGAAGTTTAGTGCCCTATCCTACCCGTTCGGCTAACGACCCTCCACTAGTCAAGAGTGCGGGGGTAAGAGTGGATACCCAATGGTGGCATTTTATAGGCCGCTTCCTTAAACACCCTTTATAGACCAGCTTCATGAATGAGGCCTACTAACGGTAAGACTGACTTATCTTACACACACACACACACACACACACACACATATATATATATATATATATATATATAAATTAAACTTTTAATTTTATATAGTATAAGGATGTATTTTAAACTTTTATAATACTAAGTGGTTTAATCCTTTAATAAATTAAACTTTTAATCTCATTAAATTTAAACCATATGTGGATTTATTAATTGTATTTTAATTTATCTTTTAATTAAGTTTTTAATAAAATTCATGAGGGTGTATTTTTAAGCTATTCAAAATAGCAAGGTTCTAAAATTTAAGATTTCAAACTTAAAACTATTTAATTGAATTTTAAATTATAAAATCAAAGGGTGTATTTTAAAACTTTTTAAAAATACTAGGTTAAATTTAAATTAGGAAGGTAATCATAATCCATAAATTTAACCAAATCTTTCAATTTTGATAAGGATATCATGTTATCTTTTAGAAAATTCGATTTTAGGCTTTAAAAACAAATTATGGCAACTATCATAATCATAATCTAATCTGAAATCAAAAAATTAGGCAACAGACGAGTCAACTCGTCGAGTTGGGCACTGAACTCGTCGAGTTCATACTTGAACTCATCAAGTTCATCCTCCAGACAATAAAATTGATTTTCTAGTTTTTTGGACAGTTCACTATTGCATCTATTTAATTGAAAAAAATTCTAGGTTCTGATACCACTGATGGGTTATGAGCATATCTACATTCCTATGTGATCTTGCAACTCTAATTGCTTTGGATCTAAGCCTTTCACTAATTGAACATGCAAATAGAACACCAAAGCATTCAAAAAGAAAATAGGGTTAGAAGATTACCTCACTTTTTACATAGTAATAAAAAGAACCACCTTAAAGACCATTGACTCTTGAAAGCTTAGTGTCCCAAGTGTTGCACCTCTAATGGAGTCGCAAACACCCAATGCAACAAGATAAGAGGAGAGACACTAGAAAAAATTAGCTACGGTTCTTCAAAGAAGCATAAGGTCAAAATTCCTAGTGTATGAAGGGGTTTATATAGTTGTGGGCTGCTAGGGTTTTTAGATGGAAACAATAATTTCCTACTTAAGGCTTAAGCAGCTCATGGACCTCTTACTAGTAGGCCTTGGACGAAATCTATGACGCCTCCCATTAGGATTTCGTCCACTCCTAATTAAGGAGTCCATCAGCCCAGTTTCACAACTATCAAAGATTTGCAAAACAGTCCCTTCATTATTAATCAGTTCCTTTAATCCCAAAATTAATATCAAATTAATTTTTGATTAAATACTAATTAATAATATGACACTTAAGTCCACAAAATCCCAAAAATTAATATGACACTTAGTGTCAAAAATTAATTTGGGATTTTGTAACTTAGCATATTCAACTACTAGTTAGCTGAAGCTAGTGAAAACTCCTAAAAAGTACAAAGCAAGAAGCATTCGAGCATCAAGTAATCCGAACCAAACATCACCTAATCAGGTCATCCTATCACTAACTAATCAATGATAGCATGCAAGTTTGCAAGCTCATATAATAGGCATACAAAGGAATCTCTCATAGCATTCTATCACGCAAATATTAAGCAGATCCTTAGCCCTAACTAACATGTGATTCACAGATTCACAGATCCAATCATAACAGATAACATGTATAGGTATTTTGGAAAAATTTACTTGATCTCGGTCGATTGCATGCACCACACCCTTTCTTGTATTAGAAAACCCCTTTTCTTTTAAAAATATTCTTTTTGAATTTTTTTACCAATCCTTCAGTTTGAGTTCAGAAATACCCGAGAGTATGTCTGAATCCCTCAAACTAAGGGTTTGATACCAAATTGAAACGTCCCAAACATAAGGCCCAAAATTTTCATTATTTTATTTAGTAAACAATGTTTAAAACATCAACATAAAATCCCAATGTAACTGTGACATTCTGTTTGAAATTGAGTAATTAAATAATAAACCATAAACCCCAAGATGTAAATCTATATTTTATATTATTTTATAGTAGCCCTAAAATCCATAATATTTAGCGGGGTGTTGGTTTCGGGGAGCCAAATGATATAATTTGGATTTTCGAGGGTTAAAGTGTAATTCTGGGATTTATTTTGTAAAGATTTTCATAAGTCAGGGGGTGTTTGGTAAAATATTAGACTTAAATTGAAGGGGTTTTGGAATGCTGAGGGCTGAATGCTACATTATGTACTTAAGCTGAAAAGAATTAACATGGAGGGGATGAAAGTGTATTTTGAGCAAAGACTTCATATGAGCGGGTATAAACCCGTCACCTTCTCCAAACCAAACTCTAACCTTATTCTTCATACAGCCGCCACCTCCTTTCCCCTACCTCCAGCCGCCACTATCAACTCCGACCACTTAGCACCATCGAATGCCCACCAGCAGCTCTTATTGCTGGTGATAACAAAGACCGATGGGAAACCGGGAATAACGTTGCACCAGTGACGTCGTGGTTGCCACCGTTTGTGACCTTCCAGCTGTCGCCATCTTTGTCGAAGCCGGAAACCACCGGTTTATCTCCGATGTCGCTGTTCCTACTGTGGCTGAGGACAAAAACCAACGTTAGGACGTCGTTTCAGTGTGGGTCATCACTGTTCGTGTTGCTACCATCGCCATACGCTAGTAGATGGTTGGTTGTGTTCATACCTCGAGCAAGGATGCATGTGTGTGCTGGTGTGTGTGTGTGTGTTGCGTGATCGGGAATCAAAAAAGAACCACCACCACCACCATCAGGTGGTGGCTATCAACTTCGACCACCTCCTCCAGCCACAAGGGTGTGTGTGTGTGTGTGTGTTTACTTTTAAATAATATGTTGTAGTATATTTGTTTGGCCGGAAAATGTCACAACTAGCATTTCTTGGCTAGGAAATTATGTCTACATGTAATCAACTCTTGTATAAATTGTAACTTTAGGTTGATATTATGCACTATGCACAGTCAAACACAATCATTTGAATCAAAACTCACTCGTGAAGTTCAAAAACCTAATTCAAGACATCTCATATACTCAACTGTGTGTTTGAAACCCTAATTTCCCATTTCAAACCCCTATTGGACTAGAAATCATTTATTGGGCCTAGTGGGCCAATAAACTCACAACCTGGTTATTTGGGTTATAATTGGACCCACTTTCATGAAACTATAACCTTTTGGGTCATGTTGGGCCTAAAATATTTCACTTCACTTTTATGGGCCTTATTGGACCTCAAATGACCCACTTCATTCTCATGGACCTTTATGGGTCGTAAACCCCTTTGCTTAACAATTTTGGGCCACTATTTTCGGTTTTCAATATGTTTTGGAGGAGAATACAAGTTTTTTTTGTGTAGATCTATGCGTATATGCATGATTTTGCATGTTTTCATGATATAAGTGTGATTATGATAAACTTCATGAACTCGAAAATATACAAGAATATGATGATATTTGTGGACATAACACTTGATACAACATATTATGCAAAGAAAAGTTTTAAAACTAAGAAAATTACATAAGAGGGCTAAAATGACAAAATAATCAAAAAGTGAAGTTAGTAAGCATAACTCACGGTTTTGAAAGGATTTATTTGAGTAAATATGGATCCTTATAGTATTTATGATTTTGTAAGCGCTAAAAGTGTAAACTTTCACAATCGGGCCTCATTTTAGGCTTTCACGGTTTTGGGCTAAATTTGAAATTTTTGGGATTTTGTGGACTTAAGTGTCATTTTAGACAAATATGAGCCAAAATGTAAATTTTCAGTTAAAAAGGGCTGAAAATGTAGATTTATTAAATCTTGGGCAAAAAAGATAAATTTCTTCATAATTGTGCCGAGAATGTCAATTTTCATAAAATTGAGGCCAAAAGTGTTATTTTTGACAAAAGTGGGGTTAAAAATGTTATTTCACGCGAATCAAGCCCTTAAATGTAAAGTTTTGGTTTTAAAGGACCTAAAGTGTCATTTTTACTAAAAAATGTGCCTTAATTGTAAATTTTCGGTTTTAAGGACCAAAAATATATTTTTACATACATTGGGCCTTTTATGTCATTTTGGTAAACAACTAAACTTAACAACAAATATAACAACAACGGATCAATTACGTCATTTAAATGTTTATTGGGTCTGAAATATACCTTACATGTTTATTGGACATTCGTGGTCCATCTACATGCTTGTTGACTTCACACATTCACATACGTACTCGTTGGGTTTTGAAAACTAAATACTTACACGGAAACAATATACACTGTAATTTCATATTCGCGTAAATTTAGTTAAGGATCTTGTGAGACTCTTCGTTTGGCACCTATCGAGTGTACAACCATAGCCTGTAGTTATAACCATAGTCTTCTGGAGGGAGAGCGGGAATTTGTGTATAGATCTATACGGAGGTGACACCTCACACCTAAGTTGTTCGCTACAGTTAGACAAAGTCAGTCTAGGGTGACAAACATTACCTTAAACAAGTTGGCGTCTGAAAAACGTCATGATGGTTGGAATTGTCATTATCAAGTATGGTTATAACGATTCACTTAGAGGAATTAACACCATTATAAAATTTACGGAACGCAATTTTTGTTAATGACACAGTAACATACATGCACTGGTACTCAGCCTAGGGTGTTGAGATCACAATGTTTTCATAAACTGACAACATCGGGTTGTCTGGGATCATTCACGTTATACTCCTACAAACATTAACACACATGCATTAATACAAGATCAGACACAAACATTTCAAAGCGTTTTTCAGAAAATATCGGATTTTCTTGTGTTTACAAAGTAATACAAATTTTTTTTCTCAAACATGCTTATGAACTGACCAACATTATATATGTTGACCTTTTAAAATTAACTTGTATTCTCAGGAAATCGTTGAGCAGACTGGTCAGCAAGAATACCTGGATATTTCGTTGTGTTTTGTTATCACCGTACTTTGGATATTTGGGCATGCAATATTGAAATACAATACTTGATGTAAACAATGACAGTTGTAATATTGCATCTGTGATGATGATGATGTTTTGTTTCAATTATATACACTGTGATAATACTACAAGAATGAACTCACTCAAGCCCCCAGACGTTTCCGCCGTTTGGTTCGGGGGTGTGATAGAAATCCGAAGAAAACCCACCACCATCACTGTGAGGTGGTGGTTGTCGCCTTCTGCCACCACCAACCGCCATGTCGGGTGTCGGTGTGTATTTATGTGCTTTTGGATTGATATTTGATATGCTTGGACATGTTTTGGTCTAGAATCATCACCACTACCACCACGAGGTGGTGGCCGCTGCCATGATCTGTTGCTGTGAGCCACCACTACCTGAGGTGATAGTGGGTGGTGCCTAACTTATTTAACACAAATTGACCTAAAAACTTAACCAATGGACTAATTGGCATGCGATTGGGTTGGAAACCCTAATTAGGGTTTAGAAAACCCTAATTTTGGATATGTTAGTTTGGAATTGTCGATACCCGCGTCTTGGATCATTATATTGACATTATGACTTATACCTGATTATATTGTATGTTTGGCCTAATGGATGGTGGACTTAATGGATTAAGTCCTCAATGGGTTAAGTAAGAACACTTAACCCTAATCGTCATTTTATGTGAAAACCCCTAACTAGGTTTGGGTTCTTGTTGGGCCATTTCTTGGACTAAGTTGTTGTGAGCCTTCATGGGTTAATTGGGAACATGTTTATGGACTAAGGAAATTATTGGGCTTTAGGAAAAGGCCCATTGGAAAGTATAGGGACCAATTTTGAAAATTGGGTCATAGGTGGGCCATAATTGGGCCTTGATGATTATGAGATATTAGACCATCGGAATGCCAAGTGTTTGGACTAGAATAAATGGTTGGGCCTTAAGGTAAGACCATGTAGAAGTTTGGGCCTAATTTTCCATATGTTGGGCCTTGGTTGATTATTTGGCTTTTGGGCCTTCAGAGTGTGAGTTTGGTCCTTGGTTTTGAACCAAGCTAGGTTAGGGGTAAAATGGTCATTTTACCCCAAGTATGGATTGCCGGTTATGCATTGAAATCTAAATGGTTAATTGGGTGTTGTTTTGATATGGACAGTGCGGGAGTCTGTCATCCAGTAACTAGATTTTTATCCGCGGGACTTCAGCAGTGCGAGGTGAGTCTCCTCACCTTACCAATGGGTTAAAGTCACTTAGGTTGGCCCATTTATCTAGTTGTGATGATTATTGCGGATTTTCTATCGATACATTATGTATTTATGTGAAGACCATGTGGGGATTCCCATGGTAGTTAGTTATATGTGGTATGCGAGTTGATTGTGTGGTATGCGGTATGCTTGTTGTCTTTGTGATACTTTCATGGAAGACCCCGGGGGTTCCCAAGGCAATTGGATATAAGACCATTTAGGGGGTTCCCATGGCATTCCAGGCTAAGACCATGCGGGGGTTCCCATGACACTCGACGTAAGACCTTGGAGAGGTTTCATGGCACCTTTATATGTTTGTATGTATGGCTTATATGGTTTGTATGGCATTTATGTTGACTAATTAAGACCATGCGGGGGTTCCCATGGCAGTTAGCTAAGACCATGTGGGGGTTCCCATGGCAGGTAGTTAAGACCATGAGGGGGTTCCCATGGTAGTGGGCTAAGACCATGAGGGGGTTCCAATGGAACCCGGAGTAAGACCTTGGAGGGTTTCCACGGATTCCTTATATGATTGCATGCATGGCTTATGTAGCTTATGTAGCTTATATGGCCGATATGGTTTATGTGATTATGTGGATTATGTGGCGTATGCTCTGGGGAACTCACTGAGATTTGTGCTTACAGTTTTGTTTATGGTTTTAGGTATCCTTGGTTTGGAAAGGAAGGGCCCGGCTTGATCGCGACGCACACACCCGTATTTCCGCAATATGTGATTTTGGGACGAACTCTGATAATTTATTTTAATTAGCAATGTTTTTTGGATGCTTGGATTTAGAAGATATTTGCATTTTGACTACAATAAAAATAAAATTTTTACCCTTGATTTTTGGGTTGTTACAAGTTGGTATCAGAGCCTTGGTTTGAGGGATTCGGACATGCTTTCGGTTATGTCTAAACTCAAATTGAGGATCTGTTAAGTTTTCAAAAGAAAAATGTTTTCAAGGAAAGAGTTTTCTAAGACAAGAAAGGGTGTGGTGCATGCAATCGGTCGAGCTCAAGTAAGTTTTCCCCATAATACCCATATATGTTATCTGTTATGACTTGATTTATGAAACTGTGAATCGCATGCTAGTTAAGGCTAGGAGAGATGCCTTTGTATGTATGTTTTATGAGCCGGTAGACTTGCATGCTAGTGCTGATTAGTCGATGATAGATTACCCTGATATGTGATGCTTGCGGCCTTGGGGATACTAGATGCTATGCTGGAATGGGAATGATTATCATTATTAGTAACTTCTAAGTGTATGCTTTAAAAAATTATATACGGTTAGGATCTTATAGCCTTAGAATAACTGATTTGGCCTTATTTCCTGTTACTTGTCTGGTTGTGGTGGGCAGAGTCTATCATTCGACAGTCTATTAGATCCTGTTATGTGTATAATTTGCATGCATAAGGAAGCCGGCTGTGAGGGTGGATATGGATACCATGAGTTGTGGCATGTGGGGTGAATGTCCTATGATAGTTCTTTGGATCGGAGTGCTACTGCACGAATGCTGCTTGCTTTGTGCTTTGTGCTTTGTGGAACTCTTGAATGATGAGAGTTATCCACTAAGTGAATATGACAATATTCAAGAGGTGGATGGCTAGCATCATGAGGAGTTCTTCAACAGCTAATGGCAGGGCAAGGTTGGGAACCTAAGAAAGCCTAGGATATGCTCCAGTGAGTTAGTGGGGCGGTTCAGTGAGGTTGGAAGCCTAGGAGTTTCTTCGGTGGGTATCGTGTTGTTGTTTAGCGGATATTTGGTGCATTAGTGGAAGAAGTGACTTAGAGGATTTAGGAGGATTGCTGAGGAAAGTATGGATAGCTGTGGAAGGTAGTATTGGGTCCGTACTACTGAAAGTACACGATCCATACTCAAATCGGTGAGAGTCTTGGAGAATATAGGAGGCTTACGAGAAGGAGAATTCTTGGTTACACTTGGACTGTGGGAATAACTGCTTTACAGGATGAGGATGAGCACGCATGGGGAAGGACCAGGGTTTGGTCCCGACTCTGGTGGTGAGCCAGTTAATGGAAGGAATGCCCTGGGATTTGAGTTCGCGTTGGACTAAGGGATGGAAGGTGTTTTCCGCACTAGCTCCTATACCTTGGGAGCTAGGGTTCAGTTCGCCTTGGATCTCTTGTATCGGGTGGCAAGGATTGATTGTGCGATCTATTGCACTTTTGGGATTGGAGATTATGTCTTGGGAGTAGTTTGTAGTTCGGTTTTGGGAAAAGGTTGCTTCAGCTACTGCAGTTCAGTTGTGGACGACTGAGCTGGTGAGTGTGTCGGGGTGCGAAACCATGAATGATATGATTTCTAGAGCCTGAGAGATGGATACTAATTTGGAGCACATTGGGAAGAGGGGACTAGATCAGGTGCATATACTGGAGGGTCCCGGGAAGAGACCTAAGATTTCGTATCAGCTTTCGAGAGGCTAGCAGGGCCGGATTTAGTGCAGCACTTTCCGCAAAACCGCACGATGGATTTATTCGTTCTAAGGGTTTGGGTAAGTGTATCTCTGGGTTTGTTTCCCTGCTTGTGTTTGGGTTATATCTTCAAGTGATGACATATTCCATTTGCATGCCGTGAATTATTAGTGGTTAACGAAAGGTCATTTCCCTATTTGTGGGTTGGGAGTGTTCAGTATTATCTTGGTTTATGGCTAAAATCGGTTCAGGGATATTATGTTGGAGGTCTGGGACAGGGTCCCGTAGGATGGTTATTCAACATTTTCAGGATTCGGTGGTTTTAGTAATCGTTATTGATTGGCGGATGAAAGCGCCAAGGGAAGTGGCTCGTTGTTGAGGTATTGGTTGGAGCATTTGCCTTTGGATATTCAAGATTTGTGTGTGGTATCATTTCAAACATCAGGGGCTATCGGTTTCACTGGGATTCGTTAAGTGTTCATCTGGTCTTTAGAAGTCGTATAGTCTTTAGGGCAATGGCTAGTGATGGAGCATTAGTTGGTAAGCGCTAGTTATCATTGGATCCATCGTTGTAAGGTAAGAAGGATTTAGAATCCTTCAATTTTCATGTGCTTTGAGAATTTAGTTGATTCAAAGTGGGGGAGAATCATCCCGGGATTCAAAGGCGGGAGTGGTTGAAACTAGCATGAGTTTTGCATCCCCATCAAGGAGGAAGGCAGCCCAAGTGGCTGTTTTGATTGGAGGTCATGTGAGTGGGAGCTTGGGAGACTCCACAACATTGAGATCGTGTTCCCTTGGTGATTGATAGCAGGCTTCGGGGAACCAAGTCGGGGTCCCAGACATAGCTCGAGTTCAGCCTGTGGTGTTTGGCCGATTTCATGCTTAAGTCTAGGAGTGTTCGTATTGATAGATTAGGGCGTTGCGATTGTGACTGGGTGAAAGTGTTGTAAGACTACGGGGGAGCCGTAGCACTCACTAGTATCTAGTTGGGGTGAAAGTGTTGTAAGACTACGAGGGAGACGTAGCATTAACTAGTAATCGGTTAGGGTGAAAGTGTTGTAAGACTGCGGGGTAGCCGTAGCATTCACTAGTAGTCAGATAGTTTGAAAGTGTTGTAAGACTATGGGGTAGCCGTAGCAATTACTAGTAGTCAGATAGTGTGGGAGGTGTTGTAAGACGTGGGGTAACTGTAGCATTCACTAGTAGTCAGATAGTGTGGGAGGTGTTGTAAGACTGCAGGGTAGTTGTAGCATTCACTAGTAGTCAGATAGTATGTGAGGTGTTGTAAGACTGCGCAGTAGTTGTAGCATTCACTAGCAACTAGATAATGTGGGAAGTGTTGTGAGACTGCGAGATGACCCGTAGCATTCACAGATTCTTACAGATGATTAGGCCAAGGTGGGCCAGTTCGCAAGATTGTGAGTAGGTCACAGCATAATAGGAATCAGGAAACAGTAGGTCAAAGGAGACCGGGTATGATGTAAGACTACAATTATTCTAGTAGCATTCACCTTTTTGCGCCGGATTCAGTGGCGCCAGGTTGACAACCTATCATGATCGGATAGATCAAAGGATTTAAGGAGCCATGAGTGGCGGTATAGATAGGGCGGTTATTGTCAGACGAGGTAACCTTCGGAGTTCACGTGGGACTGCTGAGAGTGTTTTTGTCCCAACAATCGGTTAGGTGTTCGGTGTTTCGAGTAGTTGACAGACAATGTGGGATTTGAGAAGTCCCGGCTGCTTCTGAAAAGCAGTAAGTGGTAGCAATAAGAGTCAAATTGGGTTCAGTGACTTGGGATTCGTGTGTGGAGTTGCTTGTATTCGTGGTACACACTAAGTTGTTTGTAGTTGGATTAAATAATCTCAAAGTGGTTGATTTGACCCTGTTGCACAGCTCTCGTCTGAGTCTAACCGTTACAGGGATAACTCTCCTACTCAAAGGATTATCTGAGCTTCTGTTAGGTATAAGTGTATTACAGGGAAGTTTGGTCTGTGACTCTATTTTCTAGTGGAAATCTCAAATTATCAGAAGTAGATTAGCCATTTGGTAGATAAGAACAATGAATTCGGCAATGATTCAGTGTGGGCGGTCTGTCAGGGAGACAGACCATCTCGAGACTTCAGATTTTAGATTGAGTAAATGCGATCATGTTACAAGGAATTCATTCATCTTCAGGTTTTAGAACCCAACGATGGTTGGTTTTGGTTGCCTTGGAAAGGTTGGGGGTATGCTTGTGGTTGTGGCCGTGTTGCTCAAGTTTTTTGGTGTGCAGGAGTGGAAGGAATGATTTCGAGGACGAAATGTATTTTAAAGGCGGGAGAGTTGTAACATCCCGTTTTAAATTGAGTAATTAAATAATCAACCCTGAACCCCAATATGTAAATTTATATTTTATATTATTTTATAGTAGCCCTAAAATCCATAATATTTAGCGGGGTGTTGGTTTCGGGTAACCAAATGATATAATTTGGATTTTAGGGGGTTAAAGTGTAATTACGGGATTTATTTTGTAAAGATTTTCAGAAGTCAAGGGGTGTTTGTTAAAATATTGGACTTAAATTGAAGGGATTTCGGAATGTTGAGGGTTGAATGGTAAATTATGTACTTAAGTTGAAAAGAATTGACATGGAGTGGCTGAAAGTGTATTATGAGCAAAGACTTCCATGAGCGGGTATAAAGCTGTCACCTTCTCCAAACAACCGTAACCCTATTCTTCATACATCTGCCACCTTCTTTCCCCTACCTCCAGCCGCCGCTATTAGCTCCGACCACTTAGCACCATCGAACGCCCACCGATGGCTCTTGTTCTCGGCGATAACGAAGACCGACGGGAAACCGGGAATGGAGTTGCAGCAGTTGGAGATCGGAGAAGCATTTGACATCGTGGTTGTCACTACTCGTGACCTTCCATCCGCCACCATCGTTGTCGAAGTTGGAAACCACCGGGTTATCTCTGTTGCCGCCGTTCCTGCTATGGCTGAAGACGAAAACCAAGGTTAGGACGTCGTTTCAGTAAGGGTCGTTGTCGTTCGTGTTGTTGTCATCGTCGTACGCCACCAGGTGGGTGGTTGTCTTCATACCTCGACCAAGGATGTGTGTGTGTGTGTGTTGCGTGATCGGGAATCAAAAGAGAACCACCACCACCGTGAGGTGGTGGCTATCAACTCCGACCACCGCCTACCGCCACAAGGGTGGTTTTGTATGTGTGTTATATTGTGTGTGTTTCTTTTTAGATAATATGTTATATATTGTATTTGTTTGGCCGGAAAATCCAAAGAAAACGCACCACCACCACCATAAGGTGGTGGCTACCGCCATCTGCCGCCACCAGCCGATGTGTTGGGTGGCGGTGTGCATTTATGTTTTCTTGGATTTCTATTTGAGATGCTTGGACATGTTCTGGTCTAGAATCATAACCAGCACCACGAGGTGGTGGTCGTCGCCATGAGCTGCCACTACTCGAGGTGGTAGTGTGTGGTGCCTGACGTATTTAATACAAATTGACCTAAAAACCTAACCAATAGACTAATTGGAATGCGATTGGGTTGGAAACCTTAATTAGAGTTTAGAAAACCCTAATTTTGGATACGTTAGTTGGAATTGTTGGGACTCGTGTCTTAGACCATTGGATTGATGTTATGACTTATGTTCGATTACATTGTATGTTTGGCCTACTGGGTTGATGGACTAATGGATTAAATACTTAATGGGTTAAGTAAAAACACTTAACCCTAATCATCATTTTATCTGAAAAACACTAATTAGGTTTGGGTTCTTGTTGGGCCATTTCTTGGACTAAGTTGATGTGGGCCTTCGTGGGCTAATTGGGATCGAGTTTATGGACTAATGAAATTATTGGGCTTTAGGATAAGGCCCATTAGAAAGGATTGGGCACAATCTAAAAAGTGGGCCATAATTGGGCCTTAATGATTATGAGATATTGGACCATTGGAATGCTAAGTGTTTGGACTAGAATAAATGGTTGGGACTTAAGGTAAGACCATGTAGAGGTTTGGGCCCACCTTTCCATATGTTGGGCCTTGGTTGATAATTTGGCTTTTGGGCCTTCAGAGTGTGAGTTTGGGCCTTGGTTTTGAAACAAGTTAGGTTAGGGGGTAAAATGGTCCTTTTACCCCAAGTGTGGATTGATGATTATACATTGAAACCCATATGGTTAATTGGGTGTTGTTTTTATATGGATAGTGCCAGAGTTTGTCATCCAGCAACTAGAGTTTTATCCACGGGACTTCAGCAGTGTAAGGTGAGTCTCCTCACCATACCAGTGGGTCGAAGGCACCACGGCCAACCCATTTATCTAGTTGTGATGATTATTGCGGATGTTCTATCGATACATTATGTATTTATGTGAAGAGCATGTTGGGGTTCCTATGGCAATTAGTTATATGTGGTATGCTAGTTGATTGTGTGGTATGCGGTATGCTAGGTTTCTCTATGACACTTTCATGGAAGACCCGGAAGGGGGGGGGGGTTCCCAAGGCAATTGGATATATGACCATGTAGCTAAGACCATGTGGGGGTTCCCACGGCACCCGGTGTATGACCTTAGAGGGCTTCCATGGCACCTTTATATGTTTGTATTTATGGCTTATATGGTTTGTATGACATTTATATTGATTAGTTAAGACCATGTAGGGGTTCCCATGGTAGTTAGTTAAGACCATGCGGGGGTTCCCATGGTAGGTAGTTAAGACCATGAGGCGGTTCTTGTTGGATTGGTGCCTAAGCCCGTAACTATATTTGGTAAGTATTTGACCCGATTGGCATGGTCCTTTTGGGTTGCCTTCATCAAAGCTACTAGATAGGATGATTTATGAAGAAAGAGGTTCATTATGGTTTATTAATATATTATATGAATAATATATTAATAAATAAATCATAGAATTTAATTAATATTGGACAAGAATTAATTAAGAAATTAATTATGTGGCTAAAAGAGATTAGTTAGACTTGGGGGACTAATATTGTAATTATAAGATAATTACATTATGGGCTATGGATTCCTAAAGGGAAGGGAGTTGGACAAAATCTATGGGAAGCCCATAAGATTTTCATCCAAGGGCCTTTGAAAAAGGTTCCATGGGTTGCTTAAGGCTTAAGCAGAGAATTAGGGTTTCTCCTGAAATCCTAGCAGCCCACACAAGTATAAATAGACCCCTAGGGATCCCAAAAACGTGGCTAAGCTTTCTGGTAGAGATCTTGGACGGTTTTGTGCTTCTCTCCTCTTTCCAATATCATCCTCTTGCTTGTGGTGTTTGTAAACCATTAGAGGAGTGACATTTGTGACTCTAAGCTCTGGGGATGAGCAAAAACCAAACCGAAAACCAAAAAATAGAAAAACACCAACATAACCGAAACCGAAAAACTCAAACCAAAGCAATAACCAACGGTTTAGGTTTGAATTTTACAAAAACTGAAAAATAACTATTTGGTTCGGTTTTAACATATAAAACTGCCCATAAAAACTAAACCGACCCACATATATATTATTTATTATCTTTTAAACTATTAGTTTTAGACTTTAGACTTTATCCCTTTACTACTTTATGTTTATTTTCAATAAAACTGTTAATGGTGTTAAACTTTGATCTTTTGAACACTTTTATGTTTTTAGAAGACTAGAATCTGTACTATTTATTTTAGTATAATTAAAGTAGATACAATACTATTTATCACATCATAATTTCACTAGGTTTGAACCAAAAAACAAGAAAAAAAAAAGGAGCTCATAAACGCACGGTTTAAAACCGAAAACCCTTAAATCCAACCCGAAAAACCGAACCATGCAAAAAACCAAACCTATATGGGTTTAAAAACTGAAAATCGACGTTCTACGGTTTGGTTTGATTTTAGCCAAAAACCGATCCAAACCGACCCATGCTCATCCCTACAGTAAGCTCCAAGGATACGAGATTCAAGCCATTCTATAAGAGGCATTCATCTAGATCTGTGCTTACATGTTAATTTCGATATACATATGCTAGATCTAGGGTTTATGAGCTTTGGGTGATCATTGCATGTTCATTAGCCAAACTAGATCCACAGCTTTAGGGTTTGCATGTACACCATAGGAATGGTGTAGTGCTCATAACCCATCAATGGTATCAGAGCCTAGGCTGTTTGTATAATGAATTGATGCAATTGTGAACAGTAAAAGATTAGCAAATCAAAATTTTTTGTTGTCTCGAGCATGAACTCAGCGAGTTCTATATGAACTCGACAAGTTCAAAGCCCAATTCGACGAGTTTCCTGTTCTGATGCCGGGATTTTCGATTTTTCTACCAGATTTTGTTGAGGATAATTGCCAAAACTCGTTTTTCTTGCCTAAATCTGATTTTTTAAGTTTTGAATGATATTATTCATCAAAATTGATGGATTTGGTTAAATATGGATAATATAGGATTATTATAAGTCAAATATTCAACCTAGTTACATTGAAAAGTTTCATTTTACACCCTTAAGCTTTATAGTTTAAATTTGAACTTAATAGATTTAGTTTTGAAGTTTAAATAGTTAAACCTAATTGTTTTGAAAGGTTTCAAAACTTGCCCTCAAGTTTTGGAATTTAAATTTTAATTAAAAGTTTGATTTTAAAATGTTAAATTCTAAAACCCTAAGTTTTGAAAAGTTCATATTGCACCCTTATGGTTTTATTAAATTAATTAAGTGTATAATTAAAAGAGATTTAATAAATCCATAGTGGTATGGTTTACATTTAATTAAATTAAAAGTGTAATTTATTAAATTAGACCACATAATATTTTAAAAGTGTAAAATACACTCTTATACTATATATAAAATTAAAATGTCTAATATTATATATGTATAAATTAAATGTTAGTCTTACCGTTAGTAGACCTCATTCACGAAGCCTATCTATGAGGGGGTATAAGGTTAATGGGTGTCCACTCTCACCCACCGCTTCCTTGATTGGTGGAGGGTCGTTAGCCGAACAGGTAGGATAGGGAAAACCCTTTCCATTAAAAGTATAATGAATTATAAAGTAACTAAATGTTTTTACAAAATTCCTAATCTTAGTTACTTTAGGCAAAAGTGAATTTGATGCAATTCCATGAAATTAAACTTTGTACCCTTGCTAAGACGTTAGTGGAGTGTGTGTGGTTAACCGGCACACTAAATGGGTTCTAAGCAAAGGTGGCAAAGGGTGACTCGATGTTTTTCATAGTTCGATGGAGCATGTGTGGTTAACCGGCACATCAAATAGGTGACTATAATATTGGGGGCACCATGTATATGTGCATGGTTATTCACACCCTGTTTTGTGATCCTCAACATCTCAATTACAAAATGAGGGGCATATCGAGATTTAAACATGCCATTGAAAAGTTCAATGAATCTCAAAGAATCTAGGAGTTTTCAATACATTTAAAACTTAATCTCTTTTTCATTTTTCATGGTGGAAAATTAGTGAATTGTCATTCACTTACCTTCAAATGTTCTGCAATTTGGATTACGGCATCCCTCTTCCAAGTTGTAGAATATTGTGTTGGGTCCTAGCCTTAATATCTCATTTGGGTGTTTTATTAAGGACTCAATCAATCAATCAACTAACTTGAATTTTCTCCCATTTTTTAGATGTCAAAGTATGACAACTATGGTCTTCCCAAATCCCTTGGAACAAGCTTTCCACATGAAGATAATATTTAATGATTCGATCAAGGAACAAGAGATCATGATTCACTTCCTCCACATCCTCCTATTTTTCTCCTTAACCCACAAGTTCAAACGCTCGAAAAGTTCAAGCTCACTCAATCCCTTTTAGCAAGTAAACATGAAGAAGGAAACTCAGTGTGTACACACGTCTTAGAGATCAAGTCACACATTGATAGGTTAAGAATGTTGGGAGTCGTTGTCTGTAAGAAGCCGGTTGTTGACTAGCTTCTTCAATCGCTTCCTGACTCATATAGTGAGTTCGAAAGAGAGTACTATATGATAAATCACGACGTAACCCTCATCGATCTCACCTATTTGCTTGTTGCTGCTGAATCGGCAATGATTTGGCACACTAGAGAAGCAAAGTTGATTGGTGGATCTACCTTCCAAACCTCCATGGATATAGGCAATGGCAACGAAATACATGCGATTTTCGAAAAGTTTGATCATAAGAGAAAGGCAAAGTCTGAGGCAGTTCCGTGTGTTGTTCCAAAAAGGTCAATTTGCTTTTATTGCTAGGAGAATGGGCATTGGAAACGAAACTGCCCTGTCTACCTGAGAGATTTAAGAGATGGGAGAGTCAAGACGTATGGCTCTACTTCAGGTAAAATCCATTAACTAACTCTATAAGTTCCTATTTTTGATTATTGATACATTATGTGACAAGATTACATTTTTTTTATGTTTTGTAGAATCGAAGAAAAGAAAGGAAGCTTAAAGGAAGAAGTGAGTTGAGTCTGATCGTGAAGAAATGGATTTCGATCGCATGATTCGATGATTGGATTGTTGAACTACTACTTTAGAGTTAGGATAGATTGCTAAGAAATGTAATAACATAGTTTTTCAATTAAATTGCATTGTAAGGACAAATTTTTTCTCAATAAAATAAATTTTGATTTTGTCTAATTTATTTATCCTTGCAATGACATGTATGAAAAAAATTGATGTTTGAGTCTTTCTATTATTAGCAATGTTGAAATGGATGTGATTCTTAGTTATGTGATTCATGGTAATGTCATAATTTTCTAAGTAAGGAAAGATTCTCGTCGCCCAAGTTTCAATTGGACAGAAACTTGGAATCATACAACTTGTATTGTGTGATGTATAGAAATCGTGGTACTTAGGTAACTAAGACTAACTTCTTGTTCACATAAGTATGTGAGTCAAGTGAAGGACTAAAGGAACTAGTACACAATGTTGTGCACTAGTCAAATCCACCATAAATAATAATAACGTTGTTCGTCATGATTTACTAAAAGTCTAGTAAATGTGGTTATACTTACAAGATTAAGTGTAATTTTGAATCACTGAAAAGTTTCAATGAATGGCAAAACGAATAAGTAGAACCAATGAAGGCAGAAAGATAAAAAGTTTCTCCAATCTAAGAAGAAGGGAGAGTACTTTTGTATCGTGTTTTATGATCGTCTTGGTAATCGTAGGAACCATATTACAATTCATCCTCTAAGGACACCTTAGTGCACTAGTTTGGCTAAGAAGAGGAAACGATAATTGTTGTAGTGGTTAAGTCAATAAGATGTATCATACTTCGTTCCAAAATCAAGTCTTAGAGTCATACTCCAAGATTGTGAATTGAGTGATATATCTTAAGCAGGTCTAACACACTCATCAAATGTGAAATAGAAAATCTTTTTTCTTACTTTTGCGCATTTGAAATTGGTAAATTGTGATGTCTTGGATAAGACAAAGACCAACTAAGACCAATTGTGTGAAATGGTTTGTCTTGATATAGACACGCACTAACTCTTGAATATTTGTTTGTTACTAAACGTTTCTTAACAAGAGGATTTTATATGTCAAGAGGTCAATGGGAGTCTAAAGATATTGAAAAGTTTCAAGAACTAATCAAGATTAAACCTATTAAACACTAGCATACAACTTGGGGATTATAACCTATCGTGTTGACGTATTCTTGTTTCTGTGCCAATCCAGTTGAGTTGATTATACATATGAGTTCTATGAGTTCTCATTAGACTGCATAAGGAAAGAACCTTGTTCAATGAAAGTACATTAAATGGCATAGGTGAGCTGCTAAATAAATTGGAAGCAATGGTGGGACCCTTGATGGCAAAGAATCAAGTATGAACAAGTTCTGTCCATAAGAGTTTGGATTTGTCACAAATATTATCTTATGATTATGGTTATGACAAATTCTCATGGATAGGAGCACATGCACCATTAAATCTAAGTGTCATAAGGTTTCTCTTCTTCATGAAAATAATTGTGAGGAAACGCTTTCACTAAGAGAGATTTTAAGGACCTAGCGATTATGTAAATTGCATTCTCAAATTCGATTATGATTACGACATCCCTCTTCATAGTTCGAATTGTGAGATTTGACAATTAGTATGAACATTTGGGACTTAGTAATATAAGTTTTGAATTAGTTTAGACACATTTGTGAGCTGTCTGAGGAAAGGTGTGTGCATTTGAGAAGCTTAGATAAAGACTTATCTAAGCACATCGTATTAGAGATACAAACTTTGGAAGTCAATAAGTATTGTCTTATAGAAGTGCAATTGTTTTCTAAATATGTGTCAAAGCTAGTGGGAGTATAAATGTTATGTTGGAATGCATATAATAATCATGTTAGTGGGAGCCTAATTATTATTTTAAGTCTTGCAAGTTGGCAATATTAATTATAGAAAAACAAAAGTTTCACTTTGCAAAGTTGCAGGGGTTGAAAAGTTGTTTTTGCTATAATTAAGGGAGATAATGTTATACTTCGTTTCCAATCTAAAAAGCTTAGATAAATAAATTTTAATTGAATTTAGTCAAGGATATATTTATTAATTGCATTCTCAAAGTTCGATTATGATTACGGCATCCCTCTTCATAGTTCGAATTTTGAGAACACGACAAATAGAAATATTATGACAATATTATAGCAAGAACCTTGTAAAGTATCACGTTTTCATTATGAATCGTATCCCATATGCTTCGGGTATAGGATTGATTGCATATGCTATAATATTCGATTGTTCTAAAATTTTCCAAATACCTAGGGCATTTAGAGGGAAAAGGGGAATAGAACTGGATTTGACTAAAATAATTAAACAACTGTCAAGGATAATCTAAGGTTCGCCAATGATTGGTCACTTGCGGACAATTGGAAGTATAGTCATGGATGGACCGTATTGGCATTATTATGAATAGATAATATTCTATTTATAATGAGTTGTCATATGGAAAATATATAGAAATGTTTCCTTATTGGGAATTGGACGTTAAGAATCTATATCTAGATTAGAAACTTTTGTGCAAGAAGGATGTTCAAAGGAATGTACTTTGAATGTGAGACTTCATGACTATGGAATTGTCTTGTAACAATCTCCAATAGAGTACTTTGTAATTTCATTTGCAAAGTCTTGGTGACTTTGGCGCCGTGATATTACGAAAGGGTTGTTGGATAAAATGTTAGAATCTAACATATTCTAGTCGTGGCGAGAATTTTATATTCTTACACTAATTGATTAGGATCGGGAATTGTGAAATGAGCATCATTGGAAATGTGTTCATTTGATCTATTTCACTAGGTAAAGACCATAGGTAAACATAGTGTGCATGTTTGCTGCATGGGACAATTGTTGTTATAATTCAAGTAAGAAGTTGATTAACTGAAACAACAAATAATGAGTAATCAATATGGTGATTAAATAAAAGGTGTTTTATTTAGACTCAAAAGTTTGGGGCCATATAGGATTAGTGTTATTCTTGTGTTTCACCTTGCATGTTTTGACTTCCTGAATAATAAGATTATTCAAACCTTCCACAGTCGCTCATACTTTGGAAGTAGGTATGAATGAAGACTATCATGAATCCGTCTGTAGATTGTCTAAAGTGTTTAGACATAGCACAAGTTTGCTGCAGAGTTCATGAGTGTTGCTATAAGATTAGAGTATTGGATTAAACCTACGCTCACCTGGATCGCTTCATGGATTTTATCACGAGTGATTGGTGCGATGGTAATATCCTATATTCTTGAAACCGAGATGTGTGAGTTGTATTCTACAAGTTGGTTTCGCATTGATAATATGTAAACGCACCAGTAACTTGGTGTTACAAAACATATTGTTATGTGTGATTTTTTGAGTAGGTACAAGTGAGCATTCAAGTCGAAGTTTATCTGTTCCTTTTACCCAAAGTGGGATAAAAGCGATATATGTTGGCCCCTCGATGATTTAATGATGACACCCAAAGCGCTTGGCCAAGCCGGAACTAAGTTGATATGTTCAATTGTAGTCTGTTGCCAGTCGTCATAAATCAGAAATTGGGAAACAACACGAATAGAGAGTATGATTAAAATCCATGTCTCAGTTCATACGATATCTAGAATGGAGGAATAAATGATCCCTTATCTAAAGGACAGGTTACTGATAAGATCAGAGTTCGACAACATCTTTGAGAGATACGATTGCTAATCGGAAAATACTTGCATTTGTAGTTACTAGACTTATCCAAATGGGAGACTGATGGATTAGTGTCTAAGCCCGTAACTAGATAGGATGATTTATAAAGAAAAAGGTTAATTATGGTTTATTAATATATTGTATGAATAATATATTAATAGAGAAATCATAGAGTTTAATTAATATTGGACAAGAATTAATTAAGAAATTAATTTTGTGGCTAAAAGAGATTAATTAGACTTGGGGGACTAATACTGTAATTATAATATAATTGCAATGTGGGCTATGGATTCCTAAAGGGAAGAGAGTTGGACGAAATCTATGGGAAGCCCATATGATTATCATCCAACGGCCTTCTAAAAAGGTTCCATGGGTTGCTTAAAGCTTAAGCAAAGAATTAGGGTTTCTCCTGAAACCCTAACAGCCCACACAAGTATAAATAGACCCATAGGGATCCCAAAAACGTGGCTAAGCTTTCTAGTAGAGATCTTGGACGGTTTTGGTGTTCCTCTCCTATTTCCAATATCATCCTCTTGCTTGTGGTGTTTGTAAACCATTAGAGGAGTGACATTTGTGACTCTAAGCTCCAAGGATACGAGATTCAAGCCATTCTACAAGAGGTATTCATCTAGATCTATTCTTACATGTTAATTTCGATATACATATGCTAGATCTAGGGTTTATGAGCTTTGGGTGATTATTTAATGTTCATTAGAAAAACTAGATCCAAAGCTTTAGGGTTTGCATGTATACCATAGGAATGTTGTAGTGCTCATAACTCATCAGTTCCCATGCCAGTGGACTAAGACCTTGAGGGGTTTCCTATGGCACCTGGAGTAAGACCTTGGAGGGTTTCTATGTCTTCCTTATACGATTGCATGTAGAGGAAGCTCAACCAATTTGGGGGCTCTAAGAAAATAAAAAATCGAGGTTCTTCAAGTAAGCAATCAGTTTCTAACTTGAAACCTTTAGTTTTATAAACCAATGGTTTTACCACCAAACCAAGCTTCAAGTTGTCTTTATAACCCAAGAAATATATATATATATATATATATATATATATATATATATATATATATATATATATATACATACATACATATATATATATATATAACATAATAAGCTTTAAAATTGGGGGACCTTTTGAATTGGGGGCCCTAAGCCCTTGCTTAGTTTTGCAAAGGGTAGAGTCGGCCCTGATTGCATGCATGGCTTATGTAGCTTATGTAGCTTATATGGCTAATATGGTTTATGTTATTATGTGGATTATGTGGGGTATGCTTTGGGGAACTCACTAAGCTTCGTGCTTACAGTTTTTTTATGGTTCCAGGTATCCTTGTTTTGGATAGGAAGGGCCCGACTTGATCGCAGCGCACACACCCGTATTTTCGCAATATGTGATTTTGGGACGAACTCTATAAATGTTTTTAATTAGCAATGTTTTTGGAATACTTGGATTTAGAAGATATCTGTGTTTTGACTACAGTAAAAATAAAATTTTTACCTTTGATTTTTGGGTTGTTACAGTAATAATTTATCAAAACATCATATCATCAGAGTAATCATCAAATGCATAATAAAACATGTGTGCACTACAATCACCCCTAGCTCTTCCCTTTTACACCAGAAATACTTGAAACATAATTAACAGTAACCACGAAGCTTAGTAAGTTTCCATCAAATACCACATACCAAACATATCATACATATAAGGGGGCCCATCCACTGAGTATAACGAGCCCTGCCTAATCATACAAGCATAACATGATAATAATATGTAGAATAATCATTGGGCCCCACCCAATAAGCATAAAAGTACACACACATGCAAGAATCACACAAACATCTAGCCTCCTAAGCATAACAAAACTTGAGCTGACATTGGTGCCTTCGACCCACTAAACATGGTGAAAAGACTCACCTCACGCTGTTGAATCTCACAAATATATCTATGGCTACTGGCCAGCTAAAATCCCCGCGCTATCAATCACAAAATAACAACCAATCAATAATTGGATCCCGACTCACACAATAAGTCCAATCTAAGGTATAATACCCTTTTACCCTTTCCCTAAATTGGCCCAAGGCCAAAGCCCAATCCAAATGTCCAAAAGCCTAAATTCCAAAATAACCATCCAAGGCCCAGTTATGGCCCAATCTTCCAAATTGGGCACAAACCCCTTCATGGGTCTTTAACCATAGTCCAATAAAATATCCTTAACCCAAAATAATATTATGATGACCCAACAAGGCCCTAATCATCTAGAGTCCAAACATGGCCCAACACCGTGAGTCCAAACCTTCTGAAGCCCAACTGTGAGTACGCCCCCGTACGCTAAGCGTACTCGCTTTGGGGCTTATACGCCAAACGTACTCCACCAACTTGGCCAACTTTCTCATTTAGTTCTTAAACGGTTAAGACTTCAATCCAAATCTTAGATCTGCCTTCCCTAAGGTGGTTTATCACGTAAAGTTGTCAACTTTACGTGCACACATGGCTTAATAGGGCTCTAAATCTTAAAAGAGATTAATAAATGACTCAACACATGCATGACACCAAAGCCACCATAAAGTTTGCATCTTTATGCTAAATGAGCCCTTATTATGACCAGATCTACAAGGATAAGCTCCATAAACGACCATAGCTCACAAATACCAACCAAAATGGACAAAAATAAGCCAATGAGTAGATCTATGAAATGAGTTGACAACGTGTAAGCTTTATACCTTACAAGCCACGAAATGGAGGTGTAAAAGTTGAATATATAAACTCCTCTCCAAAGGATGAGTCTTCAATTTTCTTCAAGCAGTTCACAATGCACACAAACAGCCCCAAAAAGCTTCTCAGGAGCTCAAATGCACCTAACCAAAGCTAAGGGATGAATTTAGGATTTTAGGATGTGGTGGTTGGTCTAGAGTGTCCAAAAGGTGAGTTAATTATGCTTAAATATGGCATAAACCCTATAATTTTGGGTTTGTCCCTGGCCAATGTATGCCCAGCGTACGTGGTTCGATCCCGCATTCAATCTCCAGCTAGCACGCCAAGCGTACTCTATAGTACGCCCCACGTACTAGGCATCAGGACCAAAATGCAATGTTTTAAAAATAAGAATGGTTAAATGGAAACATACCAAATTCAAGTGTTTTTTAGGTTTTCTGATTTTTGTGTAATTATTATGGCTTGTTTATAACAAAAAGGCCAACTACAATTGCAATACAAAAAAGAATATCTTAAAATTGATATCGTATTTTTTTCCTTCAAATTTTCTCCATTGAATAATTTTTCAGCTCAAAATTGATATCATGTTGATTAAATGTTATTATTTTTGAATATTTATGATTTTAAGTTTAAGCTTTTAATTTTTTTGAGTTGTTATGACCTAATATCTTGTTATCCTATTTTTATTTATATTTAATGAAAAATTTAGTAATAAAAAAATTACTTAATTGTAAAAGGAAAAAATTATGATGTTAACTTACCTCTTGTAAATGGCATGGTAAAGATGGTGTGTGGATTGACAAAAAAAATTAAAGTGCCAGTATATGAAACTTAAATCACTCCCACCGACCTTAATCTCAAGAGTTAGGAGATAAAACATGGTTAAAATTACTATAAACATAATTTATACTTACCAAAAAATAGAAAAATCAATATAGAAAATACTTCATGGACTTTAAATTTTGTAACACAAAGTCAAAGTCATTAAAAATCGTCATCGATTTTCTGAATTGGAATTCGGACCCCAAAATTAGGGGTGCAAACGAGTCAGACTCGGCTTGGGCTCGTTTAAGTTCTAAGAGGCTCGAGCTCGAGTTCGGCTCGACTCGATTCGAGCTTCTTGTACTGAGCTCAGCTCGAGCTCGTAAATAATCATACAAGTTCGATTCGGGCTCGGGCTCGGCTCGTTTTTTGTCTGACTTGCCTAAATAAGCTTAAGATCGGCTCGAGCTCGTTAAGAAGCTCTTTAACTAACACCCTAAATTCCTAATCCACAAATATGTTTTTATTTTAATATATAAAAAATAAGAAATTATATTATATAAATGTTCGTTTAGACTCGCGAGCCTAATCGAGCTTAGTGACATAGGCTCGAGCTCGAGTTCGTTTAATAAACGAGCTTAATATTAAGCTCGAGCTCGGCTCGGGCTCGTCTAAAATCAGTTTTGAGTCAAGCTTTTAACGATCCGATCCCGAGTAGCTCATGAGTAGCTTGACTCGTTTGCATCCCTACCCAAAATGTCCTTTACATTTCTTTTCCATAGAGAGTTGACATAATTTGTAAAGTTAGATTTCACACCGCACATTCCAACATTAAAAAACTAATGTTTCAAATTTTATACTTAACTATAGTAAATTACACGAATGGTCCCTATGGTTTGGGTAATTTGCGCTTGGTCCATAATTTATTTATTTTTAATTTGGAAGGTTTTTATTGTTCGTTTTTGTTACACGTTTGGTCTCTACTGTTTGTTTTTATTACGCGTTTGATCATTGTCTTACCTAAAAATACTATTATTTAAATAGGAAAAATGGTGGGGTAGGTAATGTAAGGTGAGAGGGGTGGGGTTGGGGTGTGTTTATTTAAATAAATTAAAACATCAATTGCAAAATAGTCTTTTTAGATAAGACAGGGACCAAACGCGTAACAAAAACACATATTAGGGACCCTCCGAGTTAAAAAAGTAAATTAAAGACCAAACACGTAAATTACCCTAAACAATAGGGATTATTCATATAATTTACTCACTTAACTATTAGAATAGTTTGGTTGTTATTAATATAATTTTGCATTATTGGTGTATATAAGTTGGTGTAATATTTATTTATTTGTTTGCAGTTGAATTTTAATTTGGTAGATTGTTTGTTTATGATTTGGTAGTTTGATGCTTAGTTAATCGTGTGATATATTTCAATTACTTGTTTATTGCATTTTGGATTAGGTTTATTTCATAATGATAAACATAACTTTAAGTATTTGTGACAATGATTCATTAGTTTATTTTAGGGTTAATGATTAAAATAGGTAATAAATTTTGGTTTTTGTTCATATTTAGGGTATTATGTATTTTTCTTATACGTATGACCAGTAAACTTGTTTAACTTATTCATAATAGTGTAATATTAACTGTTGTTTTCTTTAACTAGCAGACGAGAATAATATATATATATATATATATATATATATATATATATATATATATATATATATATATATATATATATATATATAAAAGGAAGATCCACCTCTAGCAAGTTACTAGAGAGGACAAACAAAAGTACAAATGACAGGAAAAAAAAGAAATTGAAATGCAATTACATTACAGACTACAAAAGGGGTTGGAGTTCCAATTTGTCTAATTTAAGCCACCTTCCTTGCTTCTAGGATTAAACCATAAAAATGTAGTTGTCTTTATGATATCGACCACCTTGGTAGCACATACCCTTTTTTTTATTGAATAAGCTCTCGTTCCTTGCCTTCCGGATACTCCATATAGTTCCATAGCAAATTCCATGTAACCTTTTCTTCTTCTTGGTGCAATTACCCCCACTTGGATGCATAATCTAACACATGTACCGTTTGAAAATTCGCCATCGGGATGTGTGACAACTGTCAATTTCTGGTCAAGTCAAAGTCAAATAAAATCAACAAGTCAAACCGGTCAACTCAACTAACCCTTGTGTACTAGAGCTCATGTTAGGTAAATACTATACATCCCGCTATTCTAATGAGAAGTAATAAATTGAAAAGTACGTACGTCTAGATTTCCTCAACCTAACACTGTGGTAAGTAACGAATCAAACCGATAAAACAATGTTGCATACTCATCGGGAGTGTGTAAGGTCCTTAAACATGGCTTAACGTGGTTTACAAACCTTGCATTGCGAACCCGGAAACTCACAAATGTCACACACGAAACCCCTCTCAATCGTTTTCACTTTATCTCTCTTTATCTAGAATCTCTTGCAAATCTCTCTAAGTATGTCAAATCTCTCCCAAATCCCTCTTTGTATGAGAAATCTCTCCAAGAATGTGAAATCTCTCCCAAATCTCTCTCAAAAGCTCCTTAAACTTTTTATAGTCTTTCGGGCCATCCCGACCCTTAACCGAGTAAAAAACGGCTTAAAACGGAGTAAAAACGAGTAAAATAGGCTTAAGGACCCGAAACCCCTCTTAAGGAGCTGAACCCTCTTAAGGACCCGAAACCCCTCTTAGGAACCGAACTCATCAGAAGTGAAAGCATCAGAAGCGAAGGCATCAAAAGCGAACCTGTCAGAGGCGAACTAGTCAGAACCGAACCTCGCCTAAAGGACCGAACCCTTCCCTTCGGACCGAACCTTCGGTCCATTTCGCTCCATTTCTCACCTTACCCTCTTCACTTCATTTTGCCTCTCGCCCAGCACCAGAAGGGACCGAACCTCTGGCCAGGACCGAGAGGTCTCGCTGGAAGCCCTTTTCTTCCCGGTTTTCGACTAGTTTTGCGTTTTAGGCCCGTTTTTAATTGTTTTAACGCGGGATTTTCACCCAAAACTTTATTTTAACATATAAGGCCCCATATTTACTAATTATCCACGTTTTTGGGGATAAACCTTGTCCAAGAAGAGTGGGTGAAGTACAAGAGGTGGAGTGTTGACTTTGCTTTAATCTATGACACAAGCAACCTCCCACACCCACTCCATGTCACTATTTCCCCATCAGCCCATACCTAGTCACTTCATTGTACTTTTCCCAACTTTTTCCAACCACACAATTGGTCAAAGGCTAGAAAACTCTCCTCTCTCCTCACACTTCTCTCATTTTCTCATTCTTCCACCAAAGATCAAACATATTTTCTCTCTCACTTCCTCTCTCTAAAAATTCGAGATTCAAGGGCTGATCTTAGATTTTTCATCCACAATTTGTAAGTATCTTCCTCCCACACTTAGATATTCTACTATACTTCATCCAAATCATAGATTACTTACACAAATATCATCATATTTGTTGTTAGATCCTCAAATCTTCAAGCATCTCCCCAGTGTTCTTGAGTTGAACACTTCTTTTCTCCATCATTCATCTATTGAAATCACTCAAGGTGAGTTCATACCCCTACATTTTCATGTTTTCTTAAGTTTTTAGGGGGGGGGGGATACAAGTTAAAACACCAAGAACATAACTAAACTTTTCTAACAGCTTTCATCAGAAAAGTTGGACTCCATTCACGGACTGTTTTGGATAGCTTTAACATTTTAGTTTTCAAAACTGTTTTAGGTGCAATTAGTTCCAGTTCTTAGATTTAAAATGACTATTTACACATCTCCATACGATTTTTCTACAATTTATGGTGATTGTTACAAAACTGCCTATCATTTCAAACACCAATTCGGACCAGTCTGTGATTATGGACTTTTTCACCCAAGTTGGACGTCATTAAAAATCATGATAAAAATTATGAGTAAACTAGACACATTTTGGGAACTCTCAGAATATACGGATCTAGTATTCGACTTCGTATGATTTTTCTATGACTTTTCTAAAACAGCGCAAAAAGATTAAAAATTAGTTAACAGCATATAACTTTCATAACACTTTGTATTATGTCGAGCAAAGTGTATAACAACAAGTTCTAAATACTGAATGTGTTTCCTTGTTAGTTTATCATCATAAACTGAAACCTAGTCATTCATGATAAGATTATTCATTCATTTAGAACATGTATATTAAGCTATAATAAGCATAATTTATGGATTCATAACACTAATTCGTTTTCATAAAAGAGTTCTTATACATTACAAACGTTTTGGATAAACTATAATAGGTATGGTTTATGTTTCCATTAACACAACAAACACATTTCGGAAGGTTTTATTCCCACATAAAAAGGTTGTACACTGACGCACACCACATGTAAACTTGTTGACCTAAATTGTGAGACAATCTCTTTCCGTACGTCCGAGTGCGGGATATAAATTCCTAGTAGTTATAATCAGAGTCTCCTGGAGGGAGAACGTGATAGTTGTGTATAGATCTATATTGGGTTTGACACCCCACACCTTACTGCTAGCTACAGTAGGACCTGCAGGTCTACGGGTGACAAATGTCATTTCAGTTTCGCGATGCCTGAGAAACGCTGTGGCAAGTTCATTCAGTCATAGTATGGTTATAGCAGCTCACATAGGAAGTTAACAACACATAAAGTTTACGGGGATTTTCATAAATCAAAAGGGGTTTTATGTCGATTTAAAATCACTTTTCATATCAATAATTACATATATTATTGTATACTTTCGGTCTTGGTATTTAAGACTACACACCATTCATTTCGGGATTTTTCTCAAATCAGAAAGGGTTTTACGCAAATTTAAAACCACTTTTATATCTTTAAGTATGACCAACACTTGTTCATTTTCGGTCACAAAATTTTGGACCACATAACTTTTATAAAGAAAATATTGGATTTTTCTTGGTAACACACCACTCATTACAAGGAACGGTTTCCAAACTCTTTATCTAAAAAGCTTATGAACTCACCAACCTTTGTGTTGAAACTTTTTCAAACAACTTGTATTCTCAGGAATTCAGTGAAACAGGAAATCAACAGCGTTTTGAGGATGGGACGATAAATCGTCAAACAGTTCATTTTGTCATCATAATGTAATTGATTTGAATCATGTAAACATATACTTTGGTGTAACTTTTTCAATTATATTTATGATGGTTGTAATTACTTTGAGCACTATTATACTCGTTGTTGTGATACTATACATGAAGTCTGCCACCCCTGGACGTTTCCACCATCCTTGGTTTGGGGGTGTGACAGGATGTTACACCATTTGAATATCCACTTCAACACAGTTTTTACAAACGGACATTGAATCAAAGCATGGTTTCCAGTTTCATCTGTTGTGGAGCATTGACAACATGTTTTAGATGGGAGAGATACGCCCCTGTTGATGTTGGTTAGTGCCACGACGGAAGGGATATGTCCCATTTTTCCCTTCAAATGAAGCAAATGAATTTGATTGGAATTTCTTTGATCCACCTAATCTTTCTACTGTCAACAGGTTCTTGACTATTCAGTAGTTGTCGAAGGGTTTTCACCTGGAACTTACCGTCTTCATTTAGTTCACATCTCCATTGCTCCCCAGCTGTGGCATGTTGCCTTTTGATTATTTTGCTTGGTGAAATACCATTCTTCTCTATCTTACTTTTAATATTTGTTATCTTATTCCAGGTTTCTGTCATAGTTTTCTTTGAATAGCATTTGTCAGTCCTATTAGCAAGTTTATGGATTCCAATGATAACTTTTGCCCATAGAGAGGATGGTTGTGTCCTGAGTCTCCACCACCACTTGGCAATCAATAATATATTTAATGATTTGATGGATCCGACTCCCAAGCCACCTGCTTTTTTATCCGCAATGACTTTGTCCCAAGATACCCAATGTATCTTGCTCTTTTCGTTTGAGACAACCCATAAAAATCTCCTTCTTATCTTTTCTAGTTCGTTTAGTACCCCCTCAGGTGCCACATAAAGTGACAGGAAGTAGTTTGGAAGGTTCCCCAACACCGATTTGATTAATGTTAATCTACCCCCAAAAGATAAAGCTTTCGACTTCAATGGTAATCATAGGTTTATGGGTAAAATGAATTAGGTGACATTAATTTATATAATGTGTCATTAATGAGATATTAAGTAGAAAAATTAATGATTTAAAAGGGTAACGAACTTTGGTCTGTGTACATATTTATGTAACCATGTTTTTTTCTGTACATATTTAACCAATAAACTTATTTTACCTATTCAAACTAAGATAATATTACCCGTAATCATAGCTTGATGATGAAGCATTTATGTAGTGAAAGCTTGTTGATTGTATTGATTAGTTTGGGAGGAAAGTGAATTGTTATGTTAAACTCGTGATGTATGTTTTTTTAGGATCTTAACAATGGTATATGTATGAGTTCTTTTTTGGAACTTAATAAATTGAATTTTATCATGTGTTTTCAATTAAGTAGTGTGATTTTAACTGCCAAATTAGAAATCAATAAACCAAAGTCAAAATCATAAAAACGACCTACCGAGAATATCATTAACTTTTTTTCGGGTTTTTTTTTTTTTTTTGTCCTAGATGTGTGAATACGAGTGGGAAGACCACATGAGCAATAAGTGAATTCGTACCCTAAGGATGAGTGAGAAATTGATGAAGAAGACGTCATTTTTTTTATTTTTTATTTTTTTATTTTTTTTTTTTTTTGCATTCTAGTGCACCATTCAGTTCTAGGGCACAATTTATATATACCACATAAGTTGCCAAATCAACATCAAGCTATGATCACCAATAATTTTATCTTTTTTTTAAGAGGTCAATGGATTTATTTCTTGGAAAGCTAATTATTGTGTGGAGAATTAGAATGATTAGATTGTCGAAGTAACCTTGATTACCTTGGAATTGATATTCCTAGTACTCTATCCGATTTATAACTTGGATGTGGAGCAATTGGATCATTTGTTCGTTAGATACGAGATGACTACTAAAACTTGGAATACAATTATCAAATGGTTAGACATCCAAGTTAGTTATTTTTATTGCATGAACACTTTATTCGATCAAGTGGGCAATCTTAAAGGTAACACTAATAAAAGAAGTGTGATTGATGCGATGGTTAGCACGACACTTTGGTAGTTATGGAGATATTGTAATGATACAGTTTCTGAAGAAGGTAAAATGCAATGGGTACCATTTTTTATTCTGTTAGATAATTTTCATTTCTTTGGATTAGTAATAGACATAGAAAGTGTTCTTTTCCTTGGAATTGTTGTATGCAATTTCCTCTAAATAATTTGTAATTTTTTTTTCTTGTTCTCTTGTTTCTTGCTATAGTTCTTTTTATAATTAGTGTAGACAAAAATCAAAATTCATTACCCATTTAGATCATTAACCCTTGATTTTCATGAAGTTTAAAATTGAGGCTCATGCTTATTGAGCTAAACAAAATTTTGTATTACAATATGTAGGAAATAGTGTAAATAAAAACCACAAAAAAAAAAAAGTAAAGTATGAATACTGTAACATAATTCTTAACTCTGATACACATAAATGATAAATCATAAATGCACATGTTGATATCAATAGAAATCGCTTGGTTTGCCGATTTTTATATTTTGTTCATTTAGGTACTCGATAATTGCTTTCTTTTGCCATCCCTTGAAACTCCTGTCATTTTAATCAATGTTTTTCAAGTTAATTTAACTTTCTTCTACAATAGGTTACCCATTTATGACATTAAAATTAGTAATTTTTAATTATAAAAATGAAGTTTTTTTTTGTTTACTTTTGATCAAGATGAGCAATAATTTCACCCCCATGAAAAGCTTCAAGTGTTGCATCATATGAAGCTTTGATTGCATGTTTCCATGTCCCTCCACCACCATCTTCCATTGGCAATGAATATCCAGATAACAAATGACCAAAACACACACCACCTTTCCTAAATATTTATAAACAATAATATCTATATTTATAATTTATAAAAAAAAAAATGTCAATCAAGAAAACAAGAAAGTAACTCACAAGATAATGTCCATGTGGCGAGGTACATAATGCCCTCCCCCTATACCCAGAAGCACTTTTTTATTACCACACGCACTGGGACATAAAAAGGTTTTTAAAAAAAAATTAACAAATAGGGGTATATTTGTATTTTGTCCAACATCAGAAGATTGAAATAATGCACTAATTGGTAATACCTGTTCCAGTTTCCAATAGCCTCTCCACTTCCAATTCCTAATCCTTCCCAAACTAACTTCAAAAATCAAGAAAAAAATATTCAGATGATGAAATCATGCAACTGATGATAGAATTAGGTCATGGAAATGTACTGAACTTGAGCAATGACTTGAGCAGCATCTTTCCTATTCCAGCATTCAATTGTGCTACCTATACAATACATTCATTTGATTTGAACAATAAAACATGAAGAATTACACAAAATAAGAAGTTTGAGATGTTATTATTTACCTATCTCAACAAACATGGTTGGCTTGTTTGTAATTGGACCATGATGAGTAGCCTCCAAAGTGATCTACAACATACAAGTTGAAATTAAAAAGAGTGTTTTTGTCAAGAAATCTTGCTGCAAATTAGGTTAAGTGTTGTTTTCCAGTATTGTGGATGATTCATGAGGTGTCATGTTCAGGACAAAAGTGCAAGTAGGATGTTTGATTTAGTGACAAAAATTAAGAATGTAAGATGTTATGAGTTTCTTGCTAGAATTGAAGTTAATCGTACCTCGAATTCAGGAACTAAGTTATGAGATTGGGCAAGTTTCTTTAAGAGTATCAACCATGGTGTCATTCGAGGGCTAGGAATTGCTGCCCATCCAGGTTTTCCTCCTTGTGGTGGAACATCTCCTTCTTTTAGATGAGGCACACCTAATTAAATACATATGAAGCTTGAGAAATGAGAATTGAGATCGAATTGACATCTGTAATGGCTAAATAGCAATCAGTGATCATGAAGAAATGAATTAGAGATAATACCGATTGGGTGAATGGTAAGAGCAGGGCGATTAGTGACGGCGGTGTGTTTGCTGAGGAAGATGATCTCGTCGACAACCTCGCCTGTAGCCTCTTCCCACCGATTATCTAAATGATCCTCCTCCACTATCCCTTTATCGTGCTCCAGTAATCTCACATCTCCGTTTACTTTACTTCTAATCCCCTTTACCAAAAGTTTTTACAAAAGCAATTCGAGTTTAGAAAGGTATACGAATTAGTAACTAGAAATGGAGGAGAGGTATTGGAAGTAGAGATCAGTACCTGAAAGGATGCGCCGGGGTTCCAATTTCCCATGGCTAAGAGCGCTGTCGCCGGTCCATACGACGCCGGATCGGTGGTTGTTGCCACCACTAATACCACCATTTTCTATTCGATGCCAGTTGAGTATGTGATTTGGGTTTAGTGATGGTGGAAATGGGAATTTGATGATTGATTAGTTTGGGAATTCATGAAACTATTGGCGGGGATTTTCTCGATTGACGGGGAATCAGGGTGCCGTTGTTGGGAATTTTACTTTGAGCAAATTAAATCATTTACAATAGGGTTCCACTTTGATTTATATTTGTGTAATAATCTTGTCTTTATTTTTCTTAAATTTGTATGGATTTGAGAGTCTTCCCGAGTGGATTCAGACTATGTGTGGTGCATGAGATAACGGTTATGTCATAAGGAAATGGTATTGTATTGGGTGAGCACCTTGACACTGGTGGTAGTGTCAAGACAGCCAAGTGGATCTCCTTGGTAAGGAAAAATGAAAGGAATGTAGCTCTGAGAGGGAATGTAAGTCGCGGAAGTGAAATCAGTAGTGCGAAGTTATGATTGAAGTGTTTCTATTATGGTTGTTGCACAGTGTGTGCGGTGGTGATATGGTATCACATCCGGTTTGGATGTCTGCCGAGGTTACGGAAGGAAATTCCGAGGGTGTAAAGTCAAGAGGCTCGTAAGGGATGCAGAGATGGAGTCTTGGATTCCCAACTCTATTTCGGTTAAGAAACATTATGGGGGATGTTTGGAGGTATTGTTAATGTATCGCGTTTTCCAACCCGAGGATGCTTGAGCCATTTCAGCATGGGTATGAGATTGTGGAGGGGAACTCATGAGAGTTTCTATGAGATCAAGGGATGTATCATCCTGTCAGCATGGACTAGGTAAAGTTGAATTCAGATCAGGATTCTAGCGGTTCAGGGATTATCTCTAGCTCGTATGAGTCAAGTGAGTGTTGTGACTTGGAGCGAGCGAAGTATCAGGGAGTGATACTCGGTGGTTAGGTGTGGCTATCAGAGGATGAGGCCGGTGGCCGGCTTGAAGCGGGGATCAGAACACCGCAAGAAGAGAGAAAGTTGGGTTCGGGTTTCGATGGCTGTGTTTTGAGGAATCTGGTCTGGTTAATGCCAGGAGGTGCATTGCGGAAGTAGTTCTAGAGTTGTGTTGTCGCAAGCTTCGAGGACGAAGCCTAATTTAAGTGGGGGAGTGTGACATCCCCAATTTCACGGCCAGAAAAGACCGATTTGTTTATGTTTTTTTTTTTATAAATCAGAGTGATCGTTTAAAGAAAACGGTTGCGGAATTTGTTCCCAAAATAAAATATGATAACCATTTATCAAAACATTTCTCGAAAAGAATGTATTTTCATTAAATAATAAAAACTCGGGATGTCATGTTCGTTACAGACCAAAATCATAAACAATATAAAATAGACCTTACAATAGTTATTCAACTACTGATATATAATCCAAAATCCCTCGTCAAGTCCACCAACTTATACCCTTGTGCCATTACCTGTAATGAAAAGAAAACTGAGTGGGTCAGGCTTGGGAGCCTGGTGAGCATATAGGGTTTTCAACCCACAATAATATAATTATTATATGTAATCAGCAAACAATCAACCCAATTACCCATCCCCATTATCTTCTTAAGGTTTTACCCTAAGAACCAACTATCCTTCATTCATTTATTCGTAAGGAATTTGGCACGAATTCCATTGCTGCCAAAGCTTATTTATCAAGTACTAAATCCATAGTTATCTGGCGCTAACTCCATAGTCACCAAAGTTCACTTAACAAACGCTAACTCCATAGTCGCCAAGGCTTACTCAACAAGCGCTAACTCCATAGTCGCCAAAGTTTACTCAACGTGTGCTAACTCCATAGTCGCCAAGGTTCATCAAATAGGCACGAAGTCACATCGTCGCCAAGGTTTATACAATAGGCGCTAACTCCATAGTCACCAACTATTCCATCTACCTATGTTCTACCCAACAATTTTGTAGATATAAATATTTACACAGTTTAAATTATTTAACACCTATATAAAACTCCAATTTCCATGCCCGTCTCAAATAGACAAATAACATATAAACACATAGCACGTATTTCATAGCAAATACGTCACATTTATGTGTTAGAAGAAAATAACTACACACTCACACATATAAACAACAATAAACTTAATACACTTAAACCATACTTGTATTATTATCGTGTTTATGAAAGGTAGTATACACTCACTTGATCAGAAGATGATCGGACAGCACTACGACTTGCAGAAGTAGTATTCTTCGGTAGATCTGGAAGATCTCCACAAAAATCGAACTTCTCGCGGGCAGAGCTTCGGCTCGGGAACTGCACTTCTCGGGATCTTCGGGATCTCGGGACTTGCTTCGGGGCTCGAGAATAATATCGGGGCTTCGGGGTATTTCTGGCACGCAAATCGATGCAAAACGGGAGAGAAAAGAGAGAAAATGAACAAAAGAACCGGCTGCCCTCGCATCCTATTTATAGGAGGCTGGAGCCTCAGAGTACGCGGGGCGTACGCGTCCGAATTCGTCACTGCATGCGTCATCCGAAGAACTCGAGTGCGAAGGTCGTCATGCTTCGCTGTACGCGGGGCGTACTTCGGATGAGTCCGATGACTCGCCTTCGGATAATACCGAGATTTAATAATTAAATTTAATTATTAATTAATTAATAAACTTCGAAAATTCATATATTCTTCATACGAACTCCGTTTTCGATGTTCTTTATATCCACGCGTAGGTGAGACTACGATCTTCAACTTTCGTTTAGACTCCGTCAGCTAATTTTGACTTTTATTTTTATTATTTATTTTTAATAGGTCGGGACAGAAAATTTCGTTATAAATTCATAACTTCTTCGTCCAACGTCCGTTCTTGCCTAACTTTTCGTCGTTTCGCTACTAACAACGAGATCTTCGATTCTTGTTTAGATTGCTAAGGCTAAATATCACTCTAACGTAAATTCACTTTTTACGTCATTCAGCGTTGTGTCGGTTCTGTCGCGAAACTTTAACAAGTCATAACTTCTTCGTTATAACTCGGATTTTGGCATTCTTTATATGTACGGAAACCTTGTAACATATACTACAACTTAGTTAGGATTATTCATCCTAAATAATTTTCTATCAAAAAGTCATTTTTGACGCTTATTGTCTCTAAATTGACTAGCCCTGATCTACGGGCGTTACAGGGAGAATTGTAACATCCCGAGTCCAGGAGTGCAAGTTCAGGGTTCAAAGTGTAAATTTGAAGGGAAACTCGGCGAGTCCATGGGCTGACTCGGCGAGTAGGGTCGCGACTCAGGTCGCGTGTTAAGTGGCCAACTCGACGAGTAGGCGCTGTGCGAAGAAAACCCTAATTTCGGGGGATGAGCCCTATATAAAGGACATTATACCCTCTCCCCAGTCTCCTTACCTTCCCTTGAAGTCCAGAAAACCCTAGAAGCGTGATTGTGAAGGATTTAAGTGCATTTAAGCTTTGGAGAAGAGATTTGGAGGAAGATCTTGGAGAGTTAGGAGGCTTGGAGAAAGGGGCTTTGCTTAGATTCGGATTTCCTTGCTGTTAGGGCTTCCTTTTGAGGTATTATCTCGTCCTTGGGCTGCTATTCATCTAGATTCACCATTTTGGGGATGAGTGGGAAGTTTAGCTTGTGGTATTTAGAGTTTAAAGGTTATATTTGAGGTTGCTACCTCAGATCTAAAATGGAGAATGTCTAGAGGGAATTAAAGTCCCTGTTATGGAGTGTTGGGTGAAGCCATCTTGTCCCAAACCCTAGCCCTAGAGTGTAAAATGCCTAGATCTCTTTGGATTCACGTAAAGTTTGCCACTTTACGTGATGGAAGGGTTGTAGAAGGGTAGATCTACGTTTTGGATCGATTGCATGGCCTGGAAGACTTCTGTATGGGTTAAGAGCTAGTGGTACTCGACGAGTCACAAGGGTGTACTCGGCGAGTTGCTTGAAGGCGGGCAAGAACTCGACGAGTTTGAAGAACAACTCGGCATGTTGGCTGAAGATAGCCTTGGACTCGATGAGTCTGTTCTTGGACTCGACGAGTCTGGTCTTGAGGTCTTAGCCTTTCCTGGTTAAGCTAAGAATCGATGAGTCTAAGGGATGAATCAGTGAGTTGAGATGGGTCCTTTTCAGTGATGGGGGACTCGGCGAGTCAGAGGGCTGACTCGGCGAGTAGAGTCAGCTAGAAGGTTGACTTTGACTTTGACAAAGAGTTGACCAGTTGACTTCTAAGGGCATTTTGGTAATTGTTGGTTTTGTTTTGAGTTTAGTTTTGGTGCTAGACAGTGGTGGAGATCGTGTCAGTGGTCGGAGCATCTCGGTCTTATCTTTCCAGTCAGCCGTTACGAGGTGAGTTATCCTCACTATATCAACAGGGTCTAAGGCACCAAGGTCGGCCCGTTATCAGATTGTAATCCGGGTATTGTTGTTATGTTGTTGTTTTACTATGTTTGCATCCTGGTAATTAGGATGATATTCGTTAGAGACCTGGTTAAGGTCGGTATCCTGGTATATAGGGTGATGCTATGCTAGTGACCGGTTAGGTCGGCATCCTGCTTAGAGTATGTTGTGTTACGTGATATGCTAGATCGGTTTGATTGAATGTGAATTGTTATATGATTGTATGTTTACGTGCACATGGTTGTTTGACTGTGGTTGGGTTGAGGCGGGACCTGCTTTGTGCTGTAGGCCAACATACCCAGGGCGGATCGGTTATTTCGAAGGCCCAGCGAGCGGTTCGGATACGCTGTAGGCCCCACGAGGGCGGACAAGATGTACCGAGGTTCAGAGAGTGGACCAGGCCGACTGAAGGCCCGATACGGGTGGACCGGTCATACTGTAGACTCAGAGAGTGGACCAGGTGGGTTGAAGGCCCGGTGCGGGCGGACCAACCACACTACAGACTCGAGGGACATGACTAGACGCGGAGGGTGGACTAGGTGGACTGAAGGCCCGACACGGCAGACCAGTCACACAGTAGACCTGATATGCATGGATGTTCTGCAATTTGTTGAGATATAACATGTTATGAGTATGGTATATGTGGTTGGTATTTTGGGGGTATCTCACTAAGCTTTCGGGCTTACAGTTGTGGTTTAATGTTTTTCAGGTTCTTCAGGAAACTGTGGCAAGGCAAAGACGTGATCGTACCGCTCCTCGTGTTTGTGTTTTATGATATGGTTTTGGGAAATACTCTGATAAAAAATGTATTGAAAACCTTTTTGTAATAACATTATTAAAATGGGTTGTTTTTGAAAAGTTAAAAATTGGTTGAAATTTTTGGTCGTTACATAAAGTTTGTTTAGTATTTTGATTCGTATTTTGAATTCTAACATGATATTTAAAATTGAAAATTAAATACTGAAAATGCATCTAAAATGTTTATTTTTTTTATCATTGACACTTGTGATAAAATCATTACCGGGTTCATAAAATATTGTTTCAAACAAGTACGCGACTGAACAGGTGTAGTTCCTCGTTTATTACTTTGATTCCGAAGGTTTCGAACCCAGCTATGGTTAAAGAATATATGTCGATTTTGTTAATAGGCGTGCAATAAAAGATTATAGCTAAGATTTTGGCTATTCATTTTGCTAAGGTGGTGGATGGTTTGGTGAGCGGTGTGCAATTCGATTTTACTAAAGGTCTTCAAAATTTTCATGGACCTTTAATGATCGTCGCTTGGTATAAAAAAATAATAATAAGTAACTTCTTATCTTTAATGTCGATTTTAAAAAAGCATACGACTATTTGATTTGGAAGTTTCTTGATCATATGTTGGAAGTCCTCGGTTTTGGGCAGGTATATATGGAGAGGGTGGATGTGGATGTTTGTCTACATCTAGATTGTCTATCCTGATTAATGGAAGTCTAACTTGCGAGTTTTCTTTATTTAGAGGTGTGAGACAAAGTGATCCTTTAACATATTTTCTTTTCATTTTAGTTATGGAGGGCCTTCACGTGGTTATTGAAGAAACGGTTTCTCATAATCTCATTAGAGGTGTTTTCATAAGGAATTCTGGTTACCGGTTTCTCACTTGTAACTTGTTTTATGTTGATGGTGTGTTATTTTTGTTTAAGTGGAGTAGAGTTGATGTGGAGAATATAATTATGTTACTCAATTGTTTTGATTTTGCCTCGGTGTTTGAAAATCAATATGAATAAGTCCTAACTTTTCGGTGTTGGTGTTGATAATCAAGAGATTTAGGAGGCAATTATTCAAGCAAGATGTATCCAAGGTAATCTTCCGTTTATTTATCTTAGATTACCGGTTGGATCGAATATGGTTCATATTCCCTATTAAGATTCAGTGGTGGGTAAATTTAGAACTAGATTGGCTTTTGGAAGACTATAATGATTTCTATAAGAGGTGGACTTACCTTGTTAAGTTGGTTCTTGGGAGCCTTGGAATCTACTTCATGTCCATTTTCAAAGTTCCGAAAAGAATTTTGAAAAAGATAGAGGTAGGTGTAATTTCTTAAGGGGTTGTGATGGAAAGAAAAAGGAAATTATGTGGGTTAGCTGGGATAAGACCATTTTCATACGGAAATAAGTGGCTTAGGGATTAGGAGCTTAAGTTCTCTTAACCATGCTCTTCTTTACAAATGAAAATGACATTTCCTGAATTCCCCAAAGTACCAAATGAGTTCAGGTCATAGAGGCCATACATGACCATGATGGCAGCTTAGATGTCTGTGTAAAAATGCACAAATTTGGGCTAAGATCATTGGCTATAAATTTATTTAACGATCATAATGTAGTTCAAAAGCCCATTATTCCGTGGAATTGAATCGGTAAATCAAACTCGGTTTGGCTAGATTGATGGTTACGTGATAACACTTCGACAAACCGCTTTAACATGATCTTTCGGTTTAAATTAGATCCGAATTGCAAGGTGAAAGAGACGTTTGGAATTTGAGGTGATATGTAAGGGTGGGGGGGGGGGGTGGGGGGGGGGGGGGCGAAGAAGAACAATTTATACAACCACCCCTTGTATTGCAACAAGTCAACCTACTAGGTTAGGTTTGTCCCTTCGAGGAATGGAGCTGATGGATATTCAACGTCCTTCTTATGGTGTGATGTTGTGTTTTATAACTTTACTTCCATCAGTGGAAGTAGAGTTATGGAGATTTCGTAATTATAATTATATGGTGTTTGAGGAGAAGTCGAGACGAAAAGATGATATTCTGAATACTATCAAACTTTTTTCTTTTACTTTGTTAAAGTTTAGAGGCTCTAACGTTGTTATAAATTTTAACAATCGGCTTTTATATCATATTTTTTTCCATAATGTCAAGCAAATCGCTAATACGTGGGTAGTTTTCTAATTTGGCTGTTAAAAAAATAGATTTAAGCATGAAGCATCGAGTCTCCTCATCTTGTGTTTCAATCTTTTCTTTAGTTATTTGAAACTAATGTTGCCATCTTTTCTCGATTTATTGCCTTCTTCGTTCAAGTTGTGCTTGCCCTTATATAGGTCGTTGTTAGACTGGATCAAAAGACAAGTGGCAGTTGGATTAAAATTTGGGCTCAAAACGATATTACCAATATATCTATAGTATCTTATTCAAACTCATGTCCAATGTAAATTTGATGTCTCTGTTAAAATATACGGTTATTGTAGCACAATTTGTAGTTTGTTTTCTTTCTATTTTAATGCAAATACCATTTTTTTAACACAAACATGGAATGGCTTGAGCCAAAATAAAATCTAAGTCATGTGAACTTAATTAATCAAAGAATCATTTACAATCCTTGAGAAAGATAATAATTAGAAACATAAAATAAAATAAAAACTTGTACGAAAAAATGTTATATTCGAAGATGGAAATCGTTTTTGGTAGCGCCAGTCGGCGGATGTTGTACTCGTCGGCGTCGTTACATTTACACAGGCAGCTCTTTCTCATGGCTCCCAAATCTCACCGCATCCGTCAACGTAATTCCTTAAACCCTAACTTTTCACCTGCAAAAAACCCTAATTTCTGTTTTAGGTGGAGTTCTCCTTTTATAATTCGAATTTCGAAAACAATATTTACACTCGCTTACATTTATGTTAACATTTTCGATGCAGTTGCAGATTCAACAATGCAAGGTGCTGTTAAAAAACCTAGATCAATCCTAACGGAATCAGCCCCAACATCGTCATCCATGAAAGACTCGTTCTCCAAATACGCTGAATACCTCAATCAATTCGTTAGTATTCTCGATTTCTTTATTCCCAACACTCGCACATTTCTCACTTCTCATGTAAACCTCTATCAATTATCATGAATCTACTTCTGATGATTTTACCTTTACATATGCACCAAAATGATTTAGTTCCAAGTAATTTGCAAAACCTAATGGCATCCCGATTCCCAACCATTTTAGTACGTCTGTGATAGCAAACTTGTTATGATTGCCACATCGAGATTTTCCCCAAATGAATTCGCGATAATTACTTATTGCAGAATGACAAGAGGGAAAGGGTAGTGAAAGCAAGTCGCGACATCACCATTAACAGCAAAAAGGTGATCTTTCAAGTGCACAGGTGAATTCCCATCCATGGTTTCTTCAAACCTTAACCATTCCTAGTTTCTATAAACCTTGATTCATGTAAATTTTAAGTTATTTAACTCATTCTATTCCATCTCATCAACAGAATCAGCAAAAACAACAAAGACGAGGTGTTACAAAAAGCCGAAAAAGATCTTTCAGCTGTGAAAGATCAGTATATAGCCCGATTAGTAAACGAATTACAAGGAACTGATTTCTGGAAACTAAGACGCGCATACTCTCCTGGGGTTACCTCTTTACCCCATTTCACAAAATTCCCATAAATAAAATTACAAAATTACTTATTTTAAATAATAAAGCCTCCACCTTTTCAGGTTCAAGAATATGTCGAAGCTGCAACATTATGTAAATTCTGCACTACTGGCACTCTATTGAATCTTGAAGAAATTAACTCCTTGTTGTTACCACTTAGCGACCCTTCTCTTGAACCCTTGCAAATCAACATCCTTGACTATATCTTGGGGGTAAGTTAAAATTCCCTTTTTGCCCCTCTCAGTGAGAGTGATATCTTTTCCGTCTTATGAGAAGAGTTTCAACTCCAACGTGGATCATTGGCCTGACAAACTCTGTGTTGTTCAGTGATCTGGTGGGCCAGTGTGTATCTGATTTATATCTGACATGATTGTTTTTTTGCTTAGTTGGCTGATTTGACTGGGGAGTTGATGAGGTTAGCAATTGGGAGAATATCAGATGGGGAAATTGAATATGCTGAAAAGATATGTAGATTTGTGCGTGAAATCTATAGAGAACTTACGCTTTTGGCTCCAAAAATGGATGAGAGTTGGGACATGAAAAGTAAGATGGATGTGATGCTACAGAGTGTGATGAAAATAGAAAATGGTATGTTTTTGTTTTTTAATGAAAACTTTATAATGTGTGTGTTTATAGTGTGTGAATTTTTGTATTGTTTTATTGCAGCTTGTTTTAGTGTTCATGTGAGAGGGTCGGAGTATACGTCTCTTAATGGAATAGAAGATCCGAGTTATGCCTTGTTGGGTGTGTCTGAATTTGAGTAATTAAGTAGTTTTTATGTTGTGTTTTGTGTTTATGAATGTTACAATGTTTTACCTCATGTTATTGTGAAACTTGCTTTTGGACAATAGGTGTTAAAGTATCTATATCTGGTCTCTTGTTTTCGTTATCCTTTTGTTAAAAAAAATATGTATAATATGTTGTAGGTATTAATTAATATTATATAAACAAATAACTAATTGAAAGATCATATATATTGGTGAAAAGCAAACAAATAACTAAAGTTGGGGAGGGAACTATAGATTTTTTTCCCCCATGGATTTTGTCAATCAAAACACTCACGTTAATAATGCACTAATCGTTTTAGTGAATCGTTAAAAAAATAAAAATAAGGTGCATATGCTCAAAGTCGGCAATTTTTTATTTTTTATTTTTAAATTTATAAATATATTCTGCATCATTAAAGTTTTACGTTTTTGGGTAAATAGACAACAAGTTGAACCATAATACTTTTTTTGGATGGTGAAAAGGTATAAACATTTGTTGACTTTCCATGTATGTTTTCACATGTTTTGTCATTTTACATGAGACAACTTTTAGAACAACATGGCTTCGGGTAAAAATCTCACCCCCCAACCCTATGAGAGGGGAAACCCCTCTTAGATCCACGCATGCATGTTTCCTTTTTACCCATTCAAAAACCAAAATATCGACTCATATAATTGTTGATCTCATTTCCAATGGGTCAATCAAGAAATTCATAGGTGCTACTTTTTTTGGCTAAAACCTTGAGCCGAAAAATGTCAAAAAAAACTTCCCTAATTAGATCATGTTGGTACTTAAAACTCGGGAGCTATCTACATTATACTGCATGCTCCCCAAAAGAGTTCAAGCATATTTGCAACAAACATGGCATAACTCGTCAATCGAATAAATATTAATGGGATTATAAGACAATAGTTGATGATATCACGATACTCCACTTGTGACATATGTTGGCCAAGACCATCAATATGAATGGCCATAAGAAAAATCTTGAACATGTGGTGCCCGAAAACACTCAAAAATTGTTTTCTGTCTAAGAGTCATGTCGAATTATACTTCTATATCTTGAACATTTTTACTAAAAATGAAACTCACTAATGCATGTTGGGCTTTAGGAGGGGTGGTGTCATTAGTGAAACCGCTGAAGTCAAATCCCGTAGAAAAGTCAAAAAGTCAAAACACAAACATAATTTAAGAGGGTGTTTGGTTTAACTTTTAAAATGATTTTTGTCTTTTTCTTTTAGAAAAAATCATAAAGATGTTTGGAAAGATGAGAAGGACTTTTCAAAATTACTTTTCCAATAGAGTAAATTTCTTCTTTTTGAAAAGTTACGAAATCATGACTTTTGCAACTTTTCAAAAGTGTTAAACATTAAAATTATTTTTATATTTTCATCTACCCTCAATAAATATGTAAACATGTCATTTTTAGTCATTTTGCATATAAAAATTAAACAAAACACGTTAACTTTTGATTTTTTCTTTTCAAAAGCTAATCCAAACACATTTTAAAAAACAACTTTTGTAAAAAATCATTTTACAAAATGGATTTTTGCCTCACAAAAGCTAAGTCAAACACCCTCTAAATCCATACCACATATGTGATTAAATGTCATTCGAAAATAAATATATAAATAAACTCATTTTTGCACATATATACAAATTATTATATGTATGCGTGTATAATACTTACATATGTAGTTTTTTGAATTTTTTTCGATTCACTAAAATGATAAATATACTATGCATGTGTTTGTTTGATTTTGTTAAAGAAAATAATAAGAAAAAAACATCTTTATTTATTTTCGAAATTTAGTTCCTTCTTGATTAGCTCTATTTAATATATTGATAAAAAAAATATAATTGAAATAATTAGTGGTCCCACTTGTAGTCTTTTTATAGGCTCACACAAAGGTCGGCAAAGACAAAGTGATCAGTTCACTTATTTGGGTCCCAAAACAGTTAAAATTATTAGTGTGCCCAGCTACAGACTTTTATGGTCTTTAAAGGCCCAACAAGTTATATTGGTTACCCATTATTGAAACCCATCCAATTGATAACCCAAAATGTTTAATTAAGCCCGGTCATAAATATGAATCTTATAGTGAAATATGTTAACTACTTTTTTTTTTCTTTTTTAATTTCTTGTTAATAAACATTATAAAAAAATAAAAAAATTTGGTAAAAACTTGAGTCATATACCGGTTACGACACTTAACTCAAGTTTGTCAAAATGCTTTTCATCGAAATCATAACCGGTTCTATAAGATCGATTCTATTGACCCAAAAACCGGTTATAATCCGAAACATTTTCTTTTTACTATTTTACCCTTCAATGATATACTTATGTATTTATAAAAAGTTTTGTTTATTTTTCAATCTCAATGAACATTGATTTCTTTTGAAGTGATACGTGGAAGCAGAAGGGATTGGGAGCAAATGTGGCTGTGAAGCATGCACATAGATGGTAGTACATTATGGTACAAAGATTTAAAGATGAACATTTACATTATTTGTTAGTAATTAATAAGCCTTGTTGTCAATATCGCAAGGGCTATTGTTTAAAAGCTTTAAGTACAAACAATTAGCAACGTGCGACTCATATCTTTTTTTTTTTTTTTTTTTTTTTTTTTTTTTCTAAACCCGAAAGGGAAGTGTGATGTCTTTCAGTTATATTGCATTAGACATTATCAAATTCAAATGAGGTCATGTTTATAAAATATATACTACTTGTTAATTTATACACTTAATTATGCATAATAGAAGTATAGCGTTTTGAAAGATAAAAGAGTATGAGACTTTGAGACGGGGAATTATTAAAATATTTATTTGTTTTTAAAGACATTAAAGAGTCGTATAAATCATCAACATGTTGCATAATGAATTAACTAATATGGTCCATACACTTTAAAGATAAATGTATATCCAATTAAAGAGTAAAGAGATTATGTTGGTATTCAATAATGCCTTCACAACATTTGAACCTTCCTAAACCTTGTATTGTACATGTATGGTATTTTGAGCTATTATTCAATATGTAGGATCTGTGTCAACAAGGTCGGGTCAAACATTTTTTGGGCTTGAAGCCAAATATGAAAAAGACCTCTTCAAATCATCAAAGCTACTATATTAGAGATAATTTTTTTTAAGATTCGTGTTAATAAATAAACTATAAACTCCAAATAAAAGTCAAGTATTCTATATTACAAAAGGTTATAATTATATGGAAAATAATTTCATATATAAATAATGTCAAATGAATTTAAATAAATAAATAAAAGTAGAAAAAAGTCAAAATATAGTTTCTCATAATATTCCCATAAATTCAAGCATTTTAACTTTAAGGTTGTTCAGACCGGGATCTTATATATGATCGTTTTCGCTTTGCAGGATCGTGATTGTAAGATCGAATCAGATCGTAAGATCCTACCAAAAGCATTTTAAAACATGAAAATACATATCCATCCAGCAGTTAACCATCTAGTTAACAATAAATTCTTTAAAACATAAAAAGTACATTTCTAATACATTATTTAACGATAAACAATTCAAAAGAGGTATTCTACGTAGTTAATCTAAAAAATATTTGAATTTTTTTAGAAAAATATATTAACGACCCTACTATCTTATGATCGATCTGACGATCTTACGAATTGATCATAAAATCCTACCACGATCTTACTGAAAAATGATCTGAATAAGATCGAGATTGATTTATCTAGGTGAGATCATATGATCGTACGATCAGGATCGTGATTCTAAAAACCATTATTTTAACCACATCCAAGGTGTTATTATTTCTTTCTAACATATGTGTAATATATATTAAAAAGGAAAATAAAAGAGCCGTATAAGTACAGGTGATAATTTTCGACCTAACCCATAACTCGATTCGAAAATAAACAAGTTTGGGTTGAAATTTCTACCCTACCAACCCATTTATTGCATGTAGTGGATCGAGTTAGTTGTTTGCGTTCCTGGGTCAACCTGACAATCCAAGTATATATATTATATTTAAAAAATATATTTATGAATTAATATAATATAGTCAATATAAGAGGTACAAAGCTTTTTTTCAAATGTGTTGCTTATTAACTTATAATGTTAGATTTGTATATGGTTGTTCCTTTCTTCTAGTAAATTTAAAATGATAATTATTAATTAATTTAGAGATGTGTATAATTTGTATAGATTTAATATGTAAAAAGTTACTTGAAAATGACTTGTTGACTTTTTGACACGAAATCGACCCATTGACCCATATATTTAAATGGGTAATATGTATTGGATTTGGTTGAAGTTTCCAACCCGTCTACCTATATATTATATTGGTTGGATTGAGTAAATATATATTCTTACCAATCAACCCATCGATTCGAATCCAATCCAATTGTTGAACCTAAATAAAAATGAGGGAAATATAATTGAAGTTGCACATTTAGAGCGTGTTTGGATAAATTAGTTTATAATTTATTAGCTTATAGCAATTTGAGAAAACAGCTTTTGCAAAAATGTTTAGATTGAAATAAGCTATAAACTAAAAGAAAGGTGAGGATGCTTTTTAAAATTAGTTTATTTAGTTTATTCCCATCATAATAAGCTGATTTTTAATGTTTTACTTTCCAAACATTTAAACTTAATTTATAGCAATGGAAATAAACAATAAGAAATAAACACTTTCTTTTTTCTCTATCCAAACACCCTCTTAATAGGGTAACGTCTCATGATGTTTTTAGTTACAAAACTTATAAAGATAAATAACGACCTCTTAATAGGGTAACGCCTTATGATGGTTTTAGCGACGAAACTTATAAAGGTAAATAACGATCTAAAATGGGGGAAAACATTCTTGTGGCATGCATTTCAACACGTGTATGTTCCTCAACTAAACCCTAAACCCTATACATCTTTTCAGGTATGTTGAGGCCACATTTTGACAAATAAATAAAACTTATTTAGTTATTAATAGATAGCGGCAAATTTAAAAATAGACCATGATGCTAATATGTCCCTATGCGGTCATCCAACTTACCCCCGTTTCTAGACGAGGCCTATGTGCCAACTTATATAGCACACTCTACATAACCGCTATCCTTTAAGATAAAAAGGGAAGAGAGAAATGAGACCATATGTTTAATTATTATTTTAGTGCATGGGTATACTAGGCAAGGTTTTCGCAAAAATAGTTTTAGGATAATTTGTATGTTATTTTTGTTATGAACATATATTAAGTGTTTAGTACAGATTTTATGGGAGTGTTTGCAAAATGTTCCTTTTTGAATAGAAAGTCTCGTTTGACGCTACAAACTAATAGCGTTTAATTTAAACAAAATGTTTCAAATCCAAATGATATTTCAGGTACATTTAACAAAATGTTACCAACTAGAAATTATCCACTTTCTGCTACCAGCTATTTTTACTGAACACACCTATAATATACCTATAATATGTCTGATGTAATATGAAACTTACTAGACTTTCACTCCTAACATATTATTTTAACATATAACTTAGGTAAGAAACATTAATTTTACATCATACAAACATTATTTACTTCTTCTAGTAATATTAATGTTATATACCTGCCTTTAGTTATTGTACTTGTACATTAATCTTACATTATTTTAAAAAAAAAAAAAATAGGCATTAATCTTTCATTTAGGTGGGTCATATTAAATGTGAAAAAGAATCGTATGTATATATGTAAAAAGATGTTGGAATAAAGGCTATACAAAATATTATAAATAAGTTATTTAAAAAAGTTATAAAAGTAGCAAAAAAAAGCATTTAAAAAAATTAAAGATTTAAGCAAATAAAATTAATTTAATGATAAATCATATATAAAAAACAGTTTAACTAGTGACATACTATATTGTTGTATCAAGTCGTTCAAAAGCCATGTATAATACAAAATAGTAAATATACAATAATTGGTCATATTGGTGTTTTTTTGAACATAGTAAACAAGTTTAAAGGTAAATCACATATAAGAATCCATTGATTAGATACATATACAAAATAAAGTTCATTCCTTTTAATGTGTGTTGATTTGCTTCTAAACTGGGTTGAAAGCGGACTAGGTCTTCAATCTTCAATTAGCATGTTTGTTTTTTCTTCTAAAAGCTTGGAATTGGTCCATGGAAATCCTGTAGCACTCCATTTTCGTCTTACAGTATACACGACCAGTTACGTAAATAAACATTTTTGATAGAGAACAATTTAAGATAAATAGTCTTGATGAAATTCGTAGTAATCGGAAAAACGAACCCGTGCATATAAAGAACGCCTAAATATGACTTCGTATGAAAAAGTTATGATTTTTTAAGTTTTAACACAGCAGTGTGCGATGCAGAAACTCAAATTAAAATCGGTCGATTGTTAGGTAAAACAATCTAAACGAGAGTTGAATATATCGTGAATTTGGAGTCCGTCGATATAAAGACATTCTAGAACAGATACCGTATAAAGGAGTTATGATTTTTATTCAGAATTTAACAGTCTAAGTCTGTTAAAAATATAATTTTAAAAATACTGTGAGAATTAGTTGACAGAGTCTAAATGAAAGTTGTAGTACTCGTCGATAGCTACATGTGGATATAAAGAACGTCGAAAAAGAAGCTCGTAAGGGAAATTTACCATTTTTAGAAAATAATTAAATCTCATAGTGTGCGGCGCGTTGCGCTTCTAGAAGGTGGGACGCAGACCACCTGAAATACGACACATTGCATGAGCCAGGAGGAGCGACGTCGTAGAAGTGCGCGATACACCTAGCAAAAATCACCTACAAATAGGATCCCCCCCCCCCCCACCATTTCATCCTCACACCCTTCCAATGAAAACTCTCTCCTCTTTGGTCCAAACTTTTATTTAGAAATTGAGTATTTGGCGAAGCCTTAGGGTATCTAAGAGCACGAAGAAATAAAAGTGCTCTATACCGAAGTCATGCCTACATAATTCCTGGTTTTCGGTAGAAACTCATATAAGTTAGGTTGCACTTACTATGCCTAAAGTGTAACTTATAGTTATATTCATAATTGTTGTTATGAATGTATAAATAAGATTTATCAGTAATTCCAGTTATAATACTGATTAATCTATTTACGAGAGAGGTATCTAGAATGATCACGTTGGCTTGGTTGTTGGATTTCAGAAATGTTATATGCCAGAATGGCCCTACATCCCAACTTTCCTGCCTGACAGATCCTTATTTGATAGAGCTATCGGTATTCATTAGGATTTGTGAAAGATCTAGCTTTCATTACTAGATTTTCATTGAGATTAATAACTTATAGTATTATAGGTTAATATTTGTTAGACTTATTACCTGCTAGTTGGATCACTAGTAGGATCACCCAGATAGTTGTCAATCGTCTGAGTGATTATTCATGTGAGTTTTCTCAATATATTATGTGCTCCAATATATATCTTATGTATGTTAGGTGTAACACATGGTTTCAGATTTGCCTTGTGTTTGGGGCTAAGACCCAATCATCAATTGTCATGGGGTTTAGGGCTTCAGGAAAGAAAGGATTTAGCCCGTTTCGGATGTAGTTGCCATGGTTTAAGTGATTCATGTATCCGATTGTGTCTTCGAAAGCCAAGGGTATGATTATAAATTGACATCTCAGTCTTTTATGGACTTTGGGTTTAATCTTGGAAGGTTTTAAGGATTGGGAGAGTTATTAGGAGCGCAGGGCTTCTTGACACCTTTTCATGGATATAAGGTTCGTCGGAAACGGACCTCAACTAAGGAAGTGATGGCACTTTGAAGTTATTGAGGATTTTGGTCCCTAATGGAGAAAAGTGGCAAGGCAATCCCATGCATGCAATGAATGCATGTGCGTGCTTGGCTGGGTACGCCCAACGTAAGTTGGGTTATGCCCAATGTAGAAGGTTGCATGCTTGCGGGTGGTATGTGAGTACATCATGCGTACTAAGAGGTACGCGGGGCATACTCCTTTTAGACCAAAACCTTAAATTTTAGGGTTGGGCACTATATAAGGAACATTATGCCTCAAAGACCTGCCACCCTCTCACCCTTAGATAGTTTTCATAAAACCCTAATCCCTTGGTTGTGTGCTTTGAGATTAGAAGATCATTTTGGAGTGCATATTGGTGTTTTGAAGGAAGGTGGCCATTGTTGAAGCATCATCAAAGGAGAAAGGGCTTATAGATCCAGAACCTTATCAACATTTGGCATTCATATAAGGTATAAAGATTTAAACTTGGTGTTTATTTGCTTAGATCTCTTGAAGTATGAGTTTTTGGACCTTTTTTGGTCCCAAGGATGAATCTTTATGGTTCAAATTCGTTTCATAGGCTTAGGATTGCCACCTTTAGTGCTATTTGAGTCCTCAGGCAGAAAGTTGTCATATTGAAGGTCTTGATGTGTTCATGCAAGAGTTATGACCATGTTCATGGAAGTAGGATACCATTTTTGGAGTTTGGGCTTATGTGGGGCATGCAAAGTCACCAAGTCAGTGACTTTATGGGTCAAGACGTCTAGTAGAGCTCAGATTTTTGGTTTGGACCAGTTGTTAGGAGCATTAAGTGCTTAATGGTATAAGTGGCTTAACAGAGTAGTACGCTGGGCGTACAAGCCAAAAAGCCTATACGTGCAGCGTACAACCAAGTACGCGTCGCATACTCAGGCAGTCGAATAGTTTTTGTTTTGGTCCTCAGTTTGGGTCATTTCTTGGACTTCTTAGCTTTGGGCCTTAGTGGGTTTTGGGCTAAGAATATGTTTGGGCTTTAGGATAAGGCCTATTAGAGGGGTTAGGCTCAATTTAGAAAATTGGTCCATTAGTGGGCTTGGGAAGCCTAACTAGTAATTGGGCCTTTGTGTGAGGATTTGGGCCTTATTTATGAATCTTGATGGGTCAAGGGTAAAATTGTCATTTTAACCCCAAGTATGGATTAAGGATCATGGTTTTGGTGCCCAATTGCTAATTGGGTGATAATTTGGTATTAATAGCTCGAAGAATTGTCAGGTCAGCAACTAAGGATTTCGTGCAGTGAACTTCAGCATTCGAGGTGAGTTTCCTCCTGTGTAAACGGGTCGAAGGCACCAATGCCGACCCGTATATTATGTTAGTATGTTCCGGACTAAGGTTCGACGCCGGGCAGTGCCCGATGTAGGTTTATATTTTTTCCGGATTTCGATCTGATGTCGGATGGTGCCCGAGGAATGTTTGTATGCTTGATGTCTTCGTGATTCTTGCATGTGTCTATATTGTATGTTTCCGGATTACGGTCCGATGTCAGGCAATGCCCGAGGAATCTTTGTATGCTTCCAGATTTCGGTCCGATACTGGGCAGGTCCCGAGGAATGTTTATATGTTTATGTCATGTGATTAGTTTATGGGTATTTGTTGATATGATTATATGTTTACTGAGCTTTGCTCGATGCCGAGCGGGGCCCAATGCCATATATTGTACGATGCCGGGCGGGGCCAATTATATGTTTATATGTGATTATGTGTATGATATGTGGTAGTTTGGGGAGACTCACTCAGCTTCGTGCTTACAGTTTTCAGTTTTGTTTCAGGTACTTCCAGTAGCAAGGAGAAGATCTTAGGATGACTACATTGCACACATCATCATGTTTTGCTGGATTTTTACTCTGATGTTTTGATTTGGAAACTCTGATAATAATGTTTTAAATACTTTGACTCATGTTTTGATGGAAGGGTTTGATAACAATGGTTTTATTTAATTGTTTAAAACAAAATTTTCAGGACCATGTTTTATGGATGTTACATTAGGATATAGTTGCCCTGTAGTATGCAGTTAGACTAGTTCTGTTAGTTGCATGTAGTGTTGGATTGTTGCCTATTGTACTGTTTATATATGTTGATATACTATGTAAGGGTTGAGGGTGGACCAGACCCGGGTGTACTGGCATTATGCTAAAGGTCAAGTAGCAAAGCAACTCTTATATTGAAGGCAAAAAGCGCGAACCAACTTCATGTTGAAGGCCAAGATGCGGACTAGCTTTATACTGAAGGTCGTTATGTGTATGCATTGGATATGTTTTGTGGGATATGGTATTTTAGGGAACTCACTAAGCTTCATGCTTACCTAGTTGATTATAAATGTTTCCCACATGATCCATTGATTCATGATAAGGCAAGGTTCGACTGTACACACACGCATTCACAATATGTTTCCGTATAATGTAATTATACGTTGATATAGTTGAATAAATAAAAATAAAAAATTTATGTTGAAAATCGAGATAATATAATTGCCCTGATTCAGTCCACTATGCAACTGTGAACGGTTGGGAAAAAATCAATAATCTCAATTTTTCCTTAAAAATTACAAGAACAGAAGACAGGAAACCAAGGAAGAACAACCATGCAGCCTCTGCCTCCACAACTCTTCCTCTTTGCTACGCCGAGTTCACCTACCCTTTCCTCCGATTTCTTCCTCGAGAGCGAGATTCGTTCAGTTTTTCTAACATTTTATTGTGCGATTGAGCTTTTTCGTGTTAACATTTTTGGGCAAAACTTGCCTTCAAGCTTTCTTTCTCATTTTCTTCAAGTTTTTTTTTTTTTTTTTTTTTCTGTTGAATGAGGTTCAATTTTTCTGATTTGCTACATATATGTGTTAACAATTTGGATAACATTTGACTTACTTTGAATTTGTTATGGGTTGCTACATATTTTCCAAGAATGAATGTTTCATGATATGCCCCACATGATAAATGTTTTATGAAAACATATTTGCTACATATTTGTTGTGACATCCATAAAATTCATGAAAATTTAAAACTTCTTCAAATATTCAAAAACACCATTTAATTACAAAATGTTTTCAAAATAGTTTCATATCAGAGTATCCTAGAAAACAAAATCATAAAATACTAGGAGGTGCACGATCAAGCATTCATCTTCCCGTGATCATCCGAAGTACTTGAAACAAAATCCATAACTATAAGTCTGAAGCTTAGTGAGTTCCCCCAAAATATTGATACATAACAAATAACACACATAATAATAGCATGTAATGGGTCCACAGCTCTACAGACTGGATTACCCTCGAGCCCACAGTATGAGTCTGGCTTGCCTTTCAGGCCCACAACTCACATCTGGCTTGCTCCCGAGTCCACGGCATAAGTCTGGCTTTCCATCGAGCCCATAACTTATGACTAGCTTTGTAACGACCCAATTTTCACATCCAAAAATTTCATTTTTAAAAACATTACCTTTCAAAAATGTTAAAAGATAAAACATTGTTTGACCAAACTACATCACAACATAAACCATGTTCAAAGACAAGTCATACAACAAATCGAAACGTCAGAGTATAAATCCCAAGGAGATCTAGTAAATGCGGAAACCAATGTGTGTGCATGATGTTCCGCTACCGAGCCAGCTCCTTCCCCTTCGATGAAGAGGTACCTGAAACCAAAACTGTAAACTGTAAGCACAAAGCTTAGTGAGTTCCCCCATCATACCACATACCATACAACACATAATATACATACTGTCAGTCTATTCTGGGGTGCCTGACTACCCGGTACGGCCATTCTGGGGTGCCGACTACCCGTGCGGCTATTCTGGGGTGCCGTCCTACCCATGTCAAGCCATTCTGGGGTGCTGACCTACCCGTGTCAAGCCATTCTGGGATGCTGACTACCCTTCGGTCCTAACAACCGAACTCGGGGACTAGTCCCCTCCTACTACCTCTATCGCATATAACATAACAAGCCAGCATGCAAACATATCATCACATACTGTCAGACGTATCTGGGGCGTCTGACTACCCTTCAGTCCTAACGACCGAACTCTACTACATACAACATATCATGCTAGCATATAACATATTAGGTAGTAGCAAACCTAGATGATATCACAAAGACAATCATCTATCATACATCTCCTACTGGTGGGCTGGCATTGTGGCCTTAGACCCACCGCTACTGGAAGGTAACTCACCTCGGAGTAGCTGCTAATCTTCGTGGGAATAGTCTGACTGCTGCTGTCGCTGCTGTTCCGGAAATCCTCCGGCTGCATTCCCACCAAACACTTAGTCAAAAACTGCTAACTGACCCTTGGGTAAAATGACCATTTTACCCATGATCATGCCCTAAGTCAAAGTCAGAGTCAACTTCCAGTTGACCCGACTCGGCGAGTTGGCTCGCCAACTCGCCGAGTCCATGTCCAAACGACTGTCCGGAATTATGTTTCTACTCGTCGAGCTAGGCGTCGACTCGACGAGTTCTCCTTCCAAACTGATGTTCAAGTCCTTTATCCTACTCGCCGAGTTGTATGAACAACTCGCCGAGTTCATCTTCATCCGATGAACAAGTTGTACTGTGACTCGCTGAGTTGTATGAACAACTCGCCGAGTCTGATCTTGATCTAAGGAGATTTCCTTGAACTCACCGAGTCTGGGCATCGACTCGCCGAGTTCCACTATGGGTGAGTTTTAGCTTCCAACGCACCGAGTCCCTCCTGGACTCATCGCGCGACTCGACATAACAAAAAGGGGACAAACCCGGAGACTCGCGACTGGACTCGCCGAGTCAGATGAGCGCCTCGCCGAGTCCGCTCCATGCAAGAGCTAAAAATGCGATTTTGCTCGAATCTAATCCATGCCATTCGTAGATCTGGGCTCCTAGAGCATGAATAACACATAAAGTTTCCAACTTTACGTGTAAATATCCATGTATGGGATTTTTAGGGTTCAAAATGCACCAAAAGAGTAGATCTAAGGTTTATATGCAATATGGGCTCATAAAGGTAGTGGATCTGAGCTCCTGGAGCTCAACTATGCTTGGATCTAGAGACCAATCAACTTATTTCGAATTATTATGCACATACAAGCTTGGAAATGAGCAAAGAATGTCTTAGATGAAGCCTTAAGCATAGAAACATGGGGAAAATGGGATATACCTCAAAGGAACTGTTGAGAGAACACAATGGTGCTTGGATGGCTTTCCTTCTTCTGGATCTACTTCCCTTTCTCTTCAAAACCTTCAAGAACACACAATAAATGCTTAAACTCTTCAAAGAACAAGCTTAAAGGAGGGTTGGGAGCTCTAGGGGGTGAATGGGGGCTGGCCTGGGGCGGAAAGGGGGATTAAATAGGGTGAAAACCCCAGAAACTTAGGTTTCATCCAACAGCGGTGACTCACCGAGTCCAGGATATGGACTCGCCGAGTTGCCAACTTAAACGCATCCCGGGGTCTCGTCCCCTACTCGGCGAGTCGGACCTATGACTCGCCGAGTCCAAGGCTTAAAAAGGAAAATACTCAATTAAAATTTACATACCAAGAACCAGGTGCTACAAATCTCCCCCACTTATTTTATACTTCGTCCTCGAAGTCTGCTGCTAAATCCTGGAACAGTTCGGGGTAATGCTCCATCATCTCATCCACCGGTTCCCAAGTCCACTCCGAACACTTGCGGTGCTGCCATTGCAACTGGGCGCTCAATGTAATTCAGGCTGTCGTCAACCTAAATATCCTCCAACGGCACTACTGCTGAATCATCCACTAAGCACTTCCGCAGCTGAGAGACATGGAAAGTGCTGTGGATCTGGCTGAGCTCGTCCGGCAGATCCAACCTATACGCCACCTTGCCCACCTGGGCTATAACCCTGAACGGTCCGATAAATCTCGGGCCCAATTTGCTCCACTTCCTAAATCGAATGACGCCTTTCCAAGGCGACACCTTCAGGAGAACCATATCCCTGACTTGGAACTACAAGTCGGATCGACGCTTGTCGGCATAACTTTTCTGCCGACTCTGAGCAGTCTGAAGCCTGCTCCGAACCTGTTGGATCCTCTCGGTCGTCTCGAGCACCACCTCGGTGCTCCCCATGACCCTCTGGCCAACTTCACCCCAGCATATCGGGGTTCTGCACCTCCGCCCGTACAACATCTCGAATAGGGGACGGTCAATACTCGCGTGGTAGCTGTTGTTGTATGAGAACTCAACCAAGGGAAGATAGGTATCCCAGCTACCACCGAAATCTAACACACATTCCCGCAACATATCCTCCAAAGTCTGGATGGTTCGCTCGCTCTGACCATCCGTCTGCGGGTGAAAGGCCTAAAATGCAAACGAGTGCCCAACTCGTCATGAAACTTCTTCCAAAATCTAGAAGTGAATCGCACATCCCGGTATGATATCACTGACACCGGCACCCCGTGCCGCACTACTATCTCCCTGATGTAGATATCGGCCAACTTCTCGGCCGAGATGCTCTCCTGGATCGAAATAAAATGGGCGCTCTTGGTCAATCGATCCACGATGACCCAAATCGAATCTACTCCGTGCGTAGTCCTGGGAAGCTTTGTGATAAAAATGCATCATGATGTCTTCCCATTTCCACAACGGAATGTCCAACGACTGCATCTTCCCATGCGGTCTCTGATGTTCGGCCTTGACCTTCCTGCAGGTCAAGCACCGCTCGACGTACCATGCCACATCCCGTTTCATGCAGGGCCATCAATAATCTAGACAAAGATCCCTATACATCTTTGTCGCCCCGGGATGAATAGAGAATCGGGACTTGTGCGCCTCCTCCATCAAGATCTGATGCACGCCTCCGTGATACGGCACCCACACCCTGCGGTGTAGTGTCAATAGTCCTCGACTATCATAATCGAAGGAGGAAACCTGTCCCACCACACGTTCGCTCTTCCGATGTTCCTCCTTGATAGCCTCCTGTTGAGCCTCCCGAATCTGCTCCAACAGGGGAGTCACCACAGTCATCCTCATGCAAATATCCCTGATCGGTATCGCCTTGCGGCTAAGCGCATCGGCCACCGCGTTGGCCTTTCCCAGGTGGTAAAGGATCTCACAATCATAATTCTTCACTACGTCCAACCACTGACGCTACCTCATGTTCAGATTCAGCTGGTCCATGAGGTACCTCAAACTCTTGTGGTCCGTGTAAATGGTACACCGAACCCCGTAGAGGTAATGCCGCCAAATCTTGAGGGCGAAAGCCACCGCCCCCAACTCCAAATCATGCGTCGGGTAGTTCGCCTCGTGAGGCTTGAGCTGCCTCGAAGTGTAGGCAATGACATGCCCCCTCTGCATCAATACCGCGCCCAACCCTGAAATAGACACGTCACAATAAACCACAAAATCCTCTACACCCTCTGGCAGGGCTAAGATTGGCTCCTCGCACAATCTCTGTCTCAGAGTCTCAAATGCTGCCTGCTGCTCGGGTCCCCACCGAAAGACCACGACTTTCTTCGTTAACCGTGTCAGGGGTACAACTATCTTGGAAAAATCCTGAATGAACCTCCAATAATAGCCTGCCAATCCTAGGAAACTCCGAATCTCAGATGGAGACTTCGGAACCTCCCATCTCATCACGGCCTCGACCTTGGCCGGATCGACCAGAATCCCGTTCTGGTTGACAAGGTTTTCGAGAAATTGCACCTCACGCAACCAAAACTCACACTTGGAGAACTTGGCATACAAGCTCTCCCTCCTCAGGGTCTCTAAAACCTCTCTCAGATGCTCCTCATGCTCCTCCTGCGTCTTGGAATAAACCAAGATGTCATCGATAAAGACTATCACAGACCGATCCAGCATCGGTCTGCATACGCGGTTCATGAGGTCCGTGAACACGGAAGGAGCATTGGTGAGCCCAAACGGCATCACCATGAACTCATAGTGGCCATAGCGCGTCCGAAATGCGGTCTTCTGCGTATCCTCTTCCCTGACCCTCATCTGATGATAACCCGAACGCAAATCAATCTTGGAGAACCAAGATGCTCCCTGAAGCTGATCAAAGAGATCATCAATCCTCGGGAGTGGGTAACGGTTCTTCACCGTTACCTTATTCAACTCCCGAAAATCTATACACATCCGGTGCAACCCATCCTTCTTCTTCACAAACAGAATCAGGGCTCCCCAGGGTGAACTGCTCGGTCTAATGAATCCCTTATCTAGCAACTCCTGCAGCTGCGTAGACAACTCCTGCATCTCAGGAGGAGCCAGCCGATATGGTGCCTTAGCTATCGGTGCCGCACCAGGAACGAGGTCAATCCTGAACTCCACTTGTCGCTCCGGAGGTATCCCAGGAAGCTCCTCTAGTAAAACATCTGCGAAATCTCGCACCACTGGAACCTCACTCACGGTCGCGTTACCCGTCTCTCGGGTATCCATCACGTACGCGACATATCCTGCGCATCCCTGCTGAAGGTAACGTCTAGCCCTCGCTGCTGAACATATAGCGGGTCCGTGATGTGGCCTCTCGCCATGGATCACTAACTCTCCCCCACCTGGGGTCCTGACTCGCACTAATTGCTACGCGCAATCTATCACCGCCCCATTAGGGCTTAACCAGTCCATGCCTATAATCACCTTGTTCCCACGCAACGGAATGGGAACCAAATCCACCAGGTAGCGCTCCTCGAACAAACGCAACACGCAATCCTGAAATACCATCGATGCTCACACCGATTGATCATCAGTAATCTCTACCTCCAAAGGGCAATCCAACATGCCCGAAGACTCGGGAAACTTCTTGCTAAGCGCAAGGGACACAAACGATCGGGATGCACCCAAGTCGAACAACACCTGGACTGGGATACCGTTCACATGGAATGATGCTAACACATATACATATACCGGCGCATATCAATATCATAACATCATATAAATAAACGAGAGGGAAAAGAATCATACCCATATCCACATCGGGTGCTGCGCGTGCCTCCTCGGTGGTCAGCTGGAATGCTCGGCTCCTCACCACCGGAGCCTTTACCTTGCCCTGTCGGCCATCTGTGATCAGTAGGGTCGCTGGAGCTGGCGCCTTTACCGATGCTAAACCTGTCAACTGGGGGAAATTGGCCTTCTTGTGGCCCTTTTGGTTGCAGTGGAAACTCCGATGTCTGAATAACTGCTGCCGGAGCAGTGCAATCCCTGCTAAAGTGCCCAGACTTGCCGCACTTGTAGCAGCCCGATGATCCCAACCTGCACGCCCCCTCGTGCGGCCTGCCGCATTTCCTGCAACGGCTCGGTCCTGACTGGCCTTTCGGCCTCCCGTCTGATCCCTTGGGCTTCTTCCCCAATGCCCCTCCTGTCTGACCCTCCTCTGACTTTCGTTTCCGAATGTGCTCCAAATCTATCTCCCTCTCCCTGGAAATCATGGAGTCCAGGGTGGGGCAAGCTGAAAAACTGACGTGCTCCCGGATATCAGCCCGTAGCATGTCATGGTAGCGGGTCCTCCTCATATCCTCATCTCCTGCGTACTGGGGCACCAGCAATGCCCTCTCCCAGAACTTGGCGGTGATCTCCGCCACAGTCTCTGTCGTCTGCCTCATATCCAAAAACTCCCTGGCCAGCTGCTGAAGCTCGACTGCCGGTGCAAACTCTGCCCTGAACCTGGTCACAAAGTCTGACCAGGTCATAGCCTCAATAGCTGAGGCTCCCAAAGAATCACCCACTGACTCCCACCAATCTCGAGCTCGATCTCGTAAACACCCTGCTGCATACCTCACCTTCGACCCCTCAGGGCAGAAGCTAGTCAACTGCGCAGACTCGATGTCTGCAATCCGCCGCCTGGAAACAATGGGGTCCTTCACCCCGTGGAAATCCGGCGCACCGCTGCCCCTGAAGTCCTTAAAGGACAGTGTGCGAGATCCCGACTGGCCAGATGCCATGTCGCTCCTGAACATCCTGAGGCGATCCTCCATCATCTCGATGATCCCTTCCTTGATCGACCCGAAGATAATGGGGGTCGACTCAAGGATACCTCTGGTGATCTCTGATGCGATGAACTCGCGTAGCCTCTCATCTACTGGCTTGGAACCTGATCCCGAACCCGATCACTCTCCTGAACTGCCAACTGCTGGTCTCGGGCGTACTACCACCATTCTAAAATACAAAGAAATAACAACTGTTACCGATACTGATACCCCTGGAGGGATCCCACCTACTACTAGTTCCTTAGTCTTATCTTAGCCTTCCTCGGTTCGGGTACGGATCCTCTGCTTTCAGTAGTACGGGCCCATACTACCTTCCACATCTATCTGTACCTTCCCCAAAGACTGCCTCGACTCGACCAGGTCCCTTCCCCTACTGCTGATCACCGTTACTCATTATCCTAAGATTACCCTAGGAAACCTCTAACTCCACCCAACCTAACCCTCAGCTGCTGAAGGCCTCTTGGTGATGCCAATTAACTATTACCTGAATACAATCACATGCGCTGAGGCTCAAATAATCCTTCGAGTAAAGGACTCATCTCTACAACAATTAAGACTCAAACAAGAGCTACGCAATAGAGTCAAATCCAACACTCTGAGATTATTCAACCCTGATCACATGTGACTTAACGTATTCACCTAACAGTTAACTCCCATAACTTCAAGGCCCACATAGCACAAAGCAAGCAACATTTGGACGTAAGAAAACGACTTCAAGCAACTATATCCTCGAAGAGAGAACTGAACTAGCATACAATGCTAAACTCGTACTATCAGGAATAACCTAAATAGGCTACCTTACTGCTGTCTACTCAGCTCTAGCATGCAGCTCTTTCACATACAGAAGCACATAAAGCAGGCACATAAGGCATCACTCCTAGATCCTTAGTCCCATTCTAGCATGCTGTTCTACAGAAACTGATAAACATAAATAAACTTGTATGGGTACGTTGGGGAATACTTACTTGAGCTTGGCTGGTTGCGCACATCACACACATTATTCTTTCTTAAAACCCTTTACTTAACCCTATTTGAAACATTTTCTCTTTCCAAAATCTTTTAATCCCTCGATTTGAGTTCGAGCACCCCCGAAGGTGTGTCCGAATCCCTCAAATCAGGGCTCTGATACCAACTTGTAACAATCCAATTTTCACGTCCAAAAATTTCATTTTTAAAAACATTACTTTTCGAAAAATGTTAAAAGATAAAACATTGTTTGACCAAACTACATCACAACATAAACCATGTTCAAAGACAAGTCATACAAAAAATCGAAACGTCAGAGTATAAATCCCAAGGAGATCTAGTAAATGCGGAAACCAATGTGTGTGCATGATGTGCTGCTACCGAGCCAGCTCCTTCCCCTTCGATGAAGAGGTACCTGAAACCAAAACTGTAAACTGTAAGCACAAAGCTTAGTGAGTTCCCCCATCATACCACATACCATACAACACATAACATACATACTGCCAGGCTATTCTGGGGTGCCTGACTACCCGATACGGCCATTCTGGGGTGCCGACTACCCGTGTGACCATTCTGGGGTGCCGTCCTACCCATGTCAAGCCATTATGGGGTGCTGACCTACCCGTGTCAAGCCATTCTGGGATGCTGACTACCCTTCGGTCCTAACAACCGAACTCGGGGACTAGTCCCCTCCTACTACCTCTATCGCATATAACATAACAAGCCAGCATGCAAACATATCATCACATACTGTCAGACGTATCTGGGGCGTCTGACTACCCTTCAGTCCTAACGACCGAACTCTACTACATACAACATATCATGCTAGCATATAACATATTAGGTAGTAGCAAACCTAGATGATATCACAAAGACAATCATCTATCATACATCTCCTACTGGTGGGCTGGCATTGTGGCCTTAGACCCACCGCTACTGGAAGGTAACTCACCTCGGAGTAGCTGCTGATCTTCGTGGGAATAGTCTGACTGCTGCTGTTCCGGAAATCCTCCGGCTGCATTCCCACCAAACACTTAGTCAAAAACTGCTAACTGGCCCTTGGGTAAAATGACCATTTTACCCCTGATCATGCCCTAAGTCAAAGTCAGAGTCAACTTCAAGTTGACCCGACTCGCCGAGTTGGCTCGCCAATTCGCCGAGTCCATGTCCAAACGACTGACCGAAATTATGTTTCTACTCGTCGAGCTAGGCGTCGACTCGACGAGTTCTCCTTCCAAACTGATGCTCAAGTCCTTCATCCTACTCGCCGAGTTGTATGAACAGCTCGCCGAGTTCATCTTCATCCGATGAACAAGTTGTACTGTGACTCGCCGAGTTGTATGAACAACTCGCCGAGTCTGATCTTGATCTAAAGAGATTGCCTTGAACTCACCGAGTCTGGGCATCGACTCACCGAGTTCCACTATGGGTGAGTTTTAGCTTCCAACTCACTGAGTCCCTCCTGGACTCACCACACGACTCGACATAACAAAAAAGGGACAAACCCGGAGACTCGCGATTGGATTCGCCAAGTCAGATGAGCGACTCGCCGAGTCCGCTCCATGCAAGTGCTAAAAATGTGATTTTGCTCGAATCCAATCCATGCCATTCGTAGATCTGGGCTCCTAGAGCATGAATAACACATAAAGTTTCCAACTTTACGTGTAAATATCCATGTATGGGATTTTTAGGGTTCAAAATGCACCAAGAGAGTAGATCTAAGGTTTATATGCAATATGGGCTCATAAAGGTAGTAAATCTGAGCTCCTGGAGCTCAACTATGCTTGGATCTAGAGACCAATCAACTTATTTCGAATTATCATTCACATACAAGCTTGTAAATGAGCCAAGAATGTCTTAGATGAAGCCTTAAGCATAGAAACATGGGGAAAATGGGATATACCTCAAAGGAACTGCTGAGAGAACACAATGGTGCTTGGATAGCTTTCCTTCTTCTGGATCTACTTCCCTTTCTCTTCAAAACCTTCAAGAACACACAACAAATGCTTCAACTCTTCAAATAACAAGCTTAAAGGAGGGTTGGGAGCTCTAGGGGGTGAATGGGGGCTGGCCTGGGGCAGAAAGGGGGATTAAATAGGGTGCAAACCCCAAAAACTTTGGGTTTCATCCAATGGCGGTGACTCGCCGAGTCCAGGATATGGACTCGCCGAGTCGCCAACTTAAACGCGTCCCGGGGTCTCGTCCCTACTCGGCGATTCGGACCTATGACTCGCCGAGTCCAAGGCTTAAAAAGGAAAATACTCAATTAAGATTTACATACCAGGAATCAGGTGCTACAAGCTTACCCTTTCATTCCTAAGACTGGAATATAACTGATCAGCCCTTAGTGCGAAGTCTGGCATGCTCCCCTGGTCCTTAACTTGCATCTAGAATGCTTAGGAGTCCTCAGTATGAGTCTGACATGCTCTTCCGGTCCTCAACTCATATTTGACGTACTCTAGGGTCTGTTAGTCACCGCACGGAGCATTACAACCTCAACCTTACACACACAACGTGTCGACATGTAACAATTAAATGCACATACAAATAATTAGACAGTAACACAAGTAGTCCTACAAATCTACCAAACTGGCATAGTAAACTAGTATGCATAGCTAACTCGTACTCAACATATCATTAACTACTAGGATATAAGATCCAATGGGCCGACCTTGGTGCCTTTGACCCCTAAGTATAGTGAGGAAAACGCACCTCACAAGTAGTGCTGAATCAAGAAGATCAAACCCCAACTCTCGGCTCCATACTCAACTGCCTGTAACCATCATATGACTGATTCCATTAGAATCCTAAAGTACCAAAATACCCCCAGAACTCAAACATGGTCAAGTCTTTGTCAAAGTCAAAGTCAATGGTCAAGGTCAATAGTCCATATTGACCCAACTCGTCGAGTGCATCTACTGACTCGTCGAGTTCCTTCATAACTCAGAAACTGAGAACACAAGTCAATTCGCTGAGTTACCTAAGTAACTCGTCGACTTCTTCAGTGTCCATAAGACCAGGAGAACACTAATCAACTCACCGATTCATCTCACCCACTCACCGAGTTCTCTCAGAATCCCAAAGGCGTGTAAACCCTATCCAACTCGTTGAGTTGGCTATGCAACTCGTCGAGTTTCTTCAGCCCTTTTCTCATTCAGATTCTTTTAAGCGAAACCAAAGTTCCAAACTATAGATCTAGCTTCCTAGGGTGTAGTTACCACATAAAATTTCCAACTTTACATGCATGCAAGGCCTTAAAGGCATTAAAACACTAGACCCAAGCTTAATAAGAGGTTTAGGGCATGGAGAAAGTCCAAAGCTTGCTAAAGTCAAGAACTTTATGTTCATAAGAGCCTAAAGGAGTCCAGATCTGAACTCCTCACTTTAAAACATGCTCAATACCAGAAATGCCTCAAGAATAAGCTAGAAATGAACCTAAAACCTTGAGTGGAGAGATATAATAAGAAAATGATCAAGGTAATGACTTTTTACCTCCAAATGAATGCCAAAACTAATTAGATGCTAGATCTACAAGCTCCATCTCGTTCCAAGCTTCTCAATGTTCAAGTTTCTTCACGAAATGCACCAAACACACACTCTTTAGCCTCACACACACTCGAAATAGGAGGTTAGATCGATTAGGGTTTGTTTCTAGACGTGAAGGTGGTATGGGAGGCTAGAGGGAGTGATAGGTTTTGAGAAAAACATCAATCCTATGGTGTACATCCAAACCCTAAAGCTTTGGATCTAGTTTGTCTAATGAACATGCAATAATCATCCAAAGCTCATAAACCCTAGATCTAGCATATAATAATCGATATTATCAATAATAAAAGGCTTTAGATCTTACCTTGATTGTTATGTAGCAATAACAATCTCAATTCCTCTTGATCTTAACTCTTGAAAGCTTAGTGCCTCAAATGTTGCACCTCTAATGGAATCACAAACACCATGAGCAACAAGATGACTTAGGAGAAGGAGGAGGAGCACCAAAAACAACCAAGAACTCTTAGGTATTCCTTCCACACATTTTTGGGGCCTTAGGGGGTTCCTTATATAGTTAGGCTATTAGGGTTATCAAACAAGGAAACCTTAATTTGACTGCTTAAGCTCCAAGCAGCCCATGGACTCCCTCCTTAGAAGCCTTGGATGAATTCTAATGGGTTTCCCCATAGACTTCATTCACTCCAACTTCTATGGAGTCCATTAGCCCATTTATGCAACCATCTTATAATTAAAATATCAGTCCCCTTTATTTAATTAATCTCTTTTAGTCACAAAATTAATTCTTAATTAATTCTTGACTATTATTAATTAAACAATATGATTTATCCTTTAATATATTATTCACATAATATATCAATAAATCATAATTAATCCTCTTTCTCATTAGTTTATCCTATCAGTTGCTATGGTGAAGTCAACCTAAAAGGATCATGCTTGCAATCGGGTCAAGTAAATACCAAAATAACTATGAGCTTAGACACCTAATCCAACAGGGAGGACTTAAGGTTCTTTAAATAGGGTGCAAACCCTAAAAATTAGGGTTTTCATGCACAACCTCAACTCGTCGAGTTGGGCCCTCCAACTCGTCGAGTAGGTCCTAAAGTTTACGTGGCTTAATCAGTTTCTACACGACGGGTTAGGGTAACAAACTCGTCGAGTAGGTCTAAAAATATGAATATTAAAGCTTCAAATTTATACTTGTGAGTCAGGATGTTACATTTGTTTTAACTTTTTTTTTTTGTGATTTTTTGAATATTTGTGTTATATATATATATATATATATATATATATATATATATATATATATATATATATATATATATATATATATATATATATATATATATGCTTAGGTTATTGTATTCTAACTAACTATTGTGTGGATGTAGGAATGATTGTGGACCAATCATTTTGTTTTTTTTAAGAAATATATTTATCCCTATTATTAATTAAAAAAAATAGAATAATAGCATTTAATTAAAAAATGGTAGAAATATATATTTTCATTACTTTCAACTTAGGAAACACAAATTTAAAAAAGAAAATTTCGGAATTTAAGGGATTTTTTATTATCTTAATTTTGAATTCTGATTTTTTTTTTAATTAATTCAATTTTAATTCTGTTAGAATATTTTCCCGTCAGAATGAATATTCTACGATATTGTTTTGTTAGACTATTTTTCTATTAAAATATAAATAAAGAATAATAAAATTCTTGAATCTAAAATTGAATAACAACAACATTCTAATATACTTATACTCATCCAAACTTAAATACATTCATAACTATTCTGGCATACCGATACATTTTAATATAATTGTACATATTCTAACAGTTTGTCATCAAAATGAATAAAATTCTTAAGAATAACATTCTTAAATATCCAATTATTGAAAAAGTACACTTAATCTTCTTCAATGGTCCAAATAATCACACTTAATCTTCTTTAATGTAACTTGTTATTGAACTCAATTCCAAGTCTTCCTATTGTATGATTAGTCATTGATTCTTTTTTTAAGTCATTCAGAAATAATAGTTCATTACCAAATGAAAAAGAAAAAATTTAAGTCATTTGTACAAATCTGTATACTTGTGAATTGCACCAAAACTCATAACTAAGAATTGTAGAAAATGCACAAATCACAAGGGAAATATCGAGATTCAATTCCGACAGAATCAAAATTCAGGATTCTTTTCTGACATAATTGAAATTCAAGATTCAATTTTGGCAGAATTACCCTAACCATTATTACATATGAATGCGTAATGGAAATTTCGAACACGCATTTGAATAAAAAAATCAAATATACCTCCATGATTTCTCTTCGATAGGTTTGGATAAATCTCCAAGTCACATTCTCCCACAAAATTCTTACCTTTTGTATCTAATTTTGATGAAATGGAAATATAAAAAACATTTTAATTTTCATAATTTGCATACAATAAAATTTTAACGAGTAAGAATGCTGCTAAAATTAACACAAAAAAATCTAATTACAACAACATACACAAATCCATGGAAGAGGAGTAACTACTTTTGTTTAATGAAGAATGAACAATAACAGTTATATAAAATATATAATCAATTTGAAGTCATTTCTTACCATAAATCTTAATAAGAGCTTCATGTTCGAGCAAATTAGGTTGGCTGAGAAAAACCTCCTTCACAACAACACAAAGTTGCCGAATCTATGCCTCTGTGATCTGCAATTGTTTCGGCACACGTCCAACCTGGTTGACTGCAAGAATCTACCAAAAGGAAAACCAACAATTAATACATATATCTTTGATAAAATTAAAATAAATAAATACCTACAAAAGAAGAGAATGATGCTTCTAGATAGTAGAATTGTTTGGTCTTTCATTAGGCATCCTATCAAGTCAATTTTCAACAACTGGTTTATTAAACTCAACCGATTGAATTCAACAACACCGATCCATCACACCCTTAAAAATTCAAGATTTTGTTATTAATAAGCAAAACGAATAGAGTAATATTGTTTGTGATTTGTGACACCATTGATTATGGGATTCCCTTATTTGAGTTTCTCTCGGATATTTCATCAAGCATGTTATGTGCACAACTTATAATCTTCCCCTACTAGCCCATTTAAATGAGTAAAATACCATATCTGAGCGATATATACAATCGTAAGTATTTGGCCATTTGAATATCGATGCATGTTTGGGATTATTTGTAACCAAAATGATATGCAATCAACTAACTTTAGTGACTTTCGAGTTGTTCTTGTTATGATTTTATATTTCAGTTACTGAAGTAAAGAGACAAGAATCATTTACCAATTTAAAGAAAACGCCATTTAAACAATGGATATGGGCTATAAAACAACAATAATTGACAAGGTCAGGATGAAGTACAATCCAAAAGGTCAGCACGAAGTACAATCGACAAGGCGAATGAGTGATAAGTGTAGATTCAAGATTGAAGTAATCAGATCAATAGAGTGCTTCGTCGGTTGTCGTGGAGCTTCAAATAGTGTATCAGATTAGTCGGTGGAGCTTCAAACGACGTTGCCTTGCTACGACATGGAGTATACAGTTGATACCAACAAGTCTGAGGTTGGTGGTAGAGTAAAAATCGGGGAATGGATAACCTGTTGGTGGAGGTTGTGACCTGCTGGTGACGGAGTGGTGGCAATGTCGATCATTTAAGCTTTGGATTCAGGAATCGACCAATGATGAGGATTAGCGGACGTAGCGAGATGATTGTGAGGGAAGAGGCGGATAGTGGGTCGATGTTGATGTATTGTAGGGTTTTAAACTAAATTCCCTAATTAAAATGGGATATTAAATGTTTTCAAAATTTACAAAATTAAAAAGATTAAACATTACTATTATACCCTTTAAACAATTTATTAATTATTTAATATTTTTTTTAAAAAAAAAATTGATTGGTCCACAATCAGTCCTACATCCACACAATATTTTGTTAGAATACATGAACTTAGCTCTCTCTCTCTCTCTATATATATATATATATATATATATATATATATATATATATATATATATATATATATATGAGGATGAAATCAACCCATTATGTGTGTATGCTTGTTTCTTGATCTTATCTATAAGTAAATATGCAAATTATTATGTTCTTTTTTATTTTGTATGATAAATTGTATTTGAATTTTAAATGATGTATGTTTACTTTATATTTTGTGTGAGAGTTTGTATTTTTCATAATTATTTTATCCAACACAAGACACAGCATATGGGTAATATGATCATTTTTTATCATATCACATTTATTTAGAGATATAATCAAACAATATGGTTTCAATCAGATGTGGACTAGTCAGAAGTTCTAACCCAATTAGCAACTATCAAACGACCTCTTACAAATCATTATACATATAAGGTTATGTGGTGTACAGGGCACGACGAATACATGTTCGTAACTTGGCAACGTGACTTGGCTATGTGACTATACTGACCCCACCCCTTTCTACATACGAGTATGGTGTGATATGACAACTTGTTGTGTGAAAGGACAAGGCTTCAATCACTATTCATCATGTTATTTTTCTTCAGTCAATATCCTTTTTTCTTTGAAATAATCTAACATAATAAATGAAAATATATGATGTTCTCATCGAAGTTGACACATATCATTTTTTGGGATTTTTTAAATTATTTTTTCCTACTTGTCATTTTCTTGTGTTTTTTAAAATTTATAATCTACATTTTACTATGGGTTTATATATGTAAGGTAAATCATTATATTGAATTTCAAAATAAATGTTCTATAGTCATTTATTTCTTTTTGTTTCAAATCTCATATAATTAAAGCTTAAATCACTATATCATGAATCTAATTGATTATGTCATTCTAACTTTATCTTAAACTTTTACTTTTAATAAACTTTTAAAGTATACCAGTTTCACACATAATAATAATAATAGTAAAGTTTTATGTTAAGATGGTTTGATATGACGTGACATGGTGATGATAGCATATCTCAAATAATCCAAATTAATAAATGATTTTTTTTTATCAAATGTTATTTTTTTTATCGAATTTCACATATGTCATTTTTTGTGATTTTTAATTTTTTTTTCAACTTGTAATATTTTTTTTTGTGTGTTTTTTATTTTCTTATATTTAAAATCCATAATTTACTAATGGTTGTAAGATATCATTCTATTAAATTTTGGATTAAATTTTTTACAGTTGGTTATTTCCTTTATGTTTCAAATCTTTTATAGCTAAAGCTTAAATCACTGACATCACGTATAGGGTGTTGATCGGGTAAAATTTTTGGGTTTCGGATAGAACGGATCGGGTAGTTCGAGTATTTTCTTAAAATAATAATACACCCGACCCATATTGTAATATGGGTTATCGGGTTTCCGGTATTCGGGTTTTAGGTTGAGTCGGTTATTATCGGGTATACCCGAAAATTAACTAAGTGTCACTTATTGATTTTTTTTTTTTAAATTCTTTTTTGGGTTTCGGTTGCTTTAATAAAAAAAATTAGGTAACAAAATATTCCATACAATTAACAAGTACATATACGATAACAATACAAATCATTGTAATATGTTATGTGATTTTTGCATTCCATTTAAATTTTGATAAAAAAAAAGTTCATGGAGTACATGATCAGTGTTTGATCAAATTCGGATTAACCAAACATGTTACATGATTTAATGCAAAAATGAGTACAAAAGAGTTATAAAACTCCATTTCATTTTGAACAATTTGTTTTGTATTTATTATATACCCTTCAAATAATGAAATCATATAACATTTGGTTTAAACTGTAAGGAACAATAATCATATAAAATAATGATACAATTTTAATAGTTATTACAACTAGTGTATTACTTTTTTTTTTTAATCAAATATTCAGGTATACTCGAATTTTTTTAAACCTACCCAATACCTGACCTATTTAAATATCGGGTTACCCGATTACCCGAATTTTCAAACCCGATTTAATCGATCCGATCTACCCGAATACAAAATGAGTCGGATCGGATAATCGGGTATTAGGTATTTTCAACAAGCCTAATCACGTATTCAATTGATTCTGTTATTTCAATTGTATATTAAACTTTCACTTTTAATAAACTTGTACAGTATACACACGTTTCATACATAATAATAATAATAATAATAATAATAATAATAATAATAATAAATTTTTATTTTTATGCTAAGATGACTTGATAATGATAGCATACCTCAAAGCCTTACAATCAAACATAAAACGACCCGAACTTGTAACTTCTAACAAAACATTGAGATAATATAAAGAATCTAAGTTTACTCCTTTTATATAAAATAGGTATATGATAAAATGACCTTACCCAACCTTGAGAAGACATTTAAAGATCTGAAAAGCAAAAGTTTGAAATAAGAAAAGAAGTAACAACAAATAAAATTTTGACACGTAAGATAAGAGCCATGTTTGGTCCCATAACACGTATGACAGGGCCATGTTCGTTGGTGTCAAGTCACGTGACTTCGGTCGGGTTTATCCGAAAACCCGGGACAGTAAAATATGGGGCTTTTTAACTATTTCATATTTGTTTATGTGTTTGGGACTTTGGGGTGAGTGCGGTCAAATCTCCTTTGACCATTATAATATTTAATTGGTCGTGTCGTATATATTAATTATCCTTGTTTTACTTCTTATATATTTTCATAATAAATAAACAGTTTTGATTTAGGATAAATTACAAATAAGCAATATATCGTCGTAAGTTGCAAGTTGAAATAAATCATACCTATTTTAATTTGGATTATGGTAGACGAAATAAAATTAAAGTATTTACAAGGGTTCAAAATGTAAAAAAATAGAAAGGCTTCATGGATTAAAAAACAAATCGACCACAGTGGGAGTCGAACCCACGACCTTCTGATCCGAAGTCAGACGCGCTAATCCACTGCGCTATGCGGTCTGATTAACATTTATACTGCATATATATATATTTATTTCATTGAATTGGTAACACATAGATACTAACATATTTAAGGATGAAAGATAATTTATTAATGACTTAATGATTACAAAGTAACTATTACAAAAACCACAAATTTTAACATTCGCAATGAATCAAACACTTGCGTTTTTGTAAATGACATAATGTCATCGTAAAATATTAATTAAGGTTTGTAAGAAAGATGACAAGCATAACTTTTTTAAATAGTTTTATATCATTTAAGAGAAAAACACATATAAAAATGGTTTCATTCTGTCATTCATGCTCATACAAGTAATTGCTTGAGGAATTGTCTTAGCTGTAATTCTCTCGTGTGTTGAGTACATGTCTTGTAATAGTGCTCTTTTTAAATATTTATGTAGATCCATAGTTGTTTGCTACTTTTATAAGTTATTAATTTTCCCACATAAGATTGTTATTAATCTTATTAAAAAAAAAACATACATTTGAAGAATAGAAGACTGATAAAAATAGAAGATTAGAATGGTCAAATGAAAATGATATTGTTATGAACGAATGACATACTATTATCAACAAAAAATAAAAATACTAAGGAAAAAATAAATAGTTGAAAAAAAAAAATGAAATGTTTTCCACTTTAATAGTATTAAGCTCAACCAAGATTGATGCCATATTTTCTTGGAATACAATGGTAAACAGCTCACAAAACTTCTTCAACAATTTTTTTTTTCCAAGAATTATATTAATGCTTGGTATTCCATTAAACAAAAATTAACACCACTTTCCCGTAATGATTGTAGGATCGTGATACTCAAATGGTCCAACAATGAAACACCTCTTTGTAATGAACATCGACTAGTTATCAACCCATATGTCATACTCAAATGGTCCAACAATGAAACAACTCTTTGTAATGAACATCGACTAGTTATCAACCCATATGTCATGTAATACACGAAATGCATAAGTAATGTGGATAAAAGTAACTAAAATTAAAGGTTTTTACATATCTTCCTATTTTAATGAAAAAGTAGTTTTTAATCTCCTTTTGATATGTATCATATTAAGATTCATAATTAATGCAATTTTTTTTTTAGCTATGTTTCACTTTATTATGTCTTATAATTAATGCATATCATTGTCAACATATTGATTCTCCATTTCAAATTTCAAATTTTAAATTTCTCATTCTAATTACATCAAATTAATAACATTAGAATAAAAATTAAAATAAAATTAATACAAATTATAAAGTGATATAATTTTACATATTTATTTAAATCAATGATTATAATTTTATATAACTAAAAAAAATCTCTTAATTAATAATTTATTTAAAATAAGTTATTAATAATTTTAAATTTTAATTATTAAAGTTTAATTAATTTTATAACCGTTGTTCTCACGAGTTATAAAGTAGTACGTCATTATATATCTTATTCCAGTCATAGGCTCCAGCGGTTCATTCAAAGGACTACCAGTTTTTATTTTTATTTTTTATTTTTTTATTTTTATTTTTTAAAGGACCATGAGAAAAATGGAAATAACATAAATAAAGATATCTATGTGGATTATGGTAAAACTTGACAAATAAGAGACCAAATACAACTTAGGTTGGATGGTATTGTAAAGACCTTAACCACCATAAGCCTATGTGTCCCAAAGCCCTACATTCATTTTCACCGATAATATAAGTACCGACCGTAGTATTCCACTGGGTTAAAATTTTGAAAACATGCCTCTTTGTGACCATTAGGATGAAATGTGAACATTGCTAACGATTGTTTTTTATTTTCTGTTTTTTTTAACAAATTATATATACATACCATTCTCCAACCCATTACAAATTTACACTTTTTTAATCAAAATGTCTTCCAAAAATACAAACCCTTCCAAACAAAATGTTTCAAACTCATTCACACTTTTCGGTTACGATCCGACAACACCACCACCTTACTAATTATAAATGGATGGTGTTCGTAGCTATTATTCACAATTTCAAATACCACAACATTTTCAATTCCAATCCCAACCGCAAACCCAAACATCCCAAACCCAATTTCATTTTCAATCTCAACTGTCTTTCACTCCCTCTATCGAAAATATTTGTGATTCCGAACCCGAAGACCAACCTCAAAAAAAAAAAGGAAAGTCCGATACAAAGGCATCTGTTGACATATCCGAAGATGGCGGCACGGGAAATGGTGAATCGTATTATCAATTTTGGTTACATATTACAAATCGATTTTGTAAAGGAATGGGTTCAGATCCATTTTACCAGACGTCCTACCAATGTAACTCGAAATTGAATCTTGTAAACAAACTCGTGATGCATTAGAACAAATTTACACAAACTTTGAAAAGTAATGAGCTAGTGGAGAAAATGAAGCGAGTTTGATCAAAAAAACGCACGCACCATTTCAATATGACATGCTAAAGCCTTTTAAGTTTATTAATGCGTGGAAAGTTATCAAAAGAAGCATCGGGTGGAGGGAAGTTGGAACACATGAAGATATTGCTAATTAGCCAAAAAGAAGTCGAACACCTTCATATTCGAGCTCACAACAAGGGTCATCGGATGGTTACATAGGCGTTAATCTTAATGATGATAACGATATTGAAGAAATACGATCGCCTCCTACTCCTATGAGAAAGGACAAAATAAAAGCTAAGTGGCATCTTCAAAATCGTCGGTCGGAATCGAACAATCAATTAGATCGGAGGAAATCATGGTAAAAGTGACACAATTGAATAAAACTTTATATAAGCATACGACTGAAACCGTCCGACTCACATAATATTCGTTGTTGATGCAAGATGTGAGGCATCCGACCCCAAAGATCAGGAGGCAGCTAAAGTGAGAAACGTGTCGATTTGCGAAAATATAATTTAAAACAAAAATAAAATTTCAATGTTAGGTTTTTTTACTAGTTGTTTTTTTACTAGTTGTTTTTTTTTTTTTTTTTTTTTAATTTTCATTTTTTTTAAAGTTTTTATTGTAATTTTTAATTTCATTTTATTTTTTATTTGTAGGCTTTCTAAAATGTAAAATTTTAATTTTAGTATGTTTTCATTAAAAAAGTTTTTATTTTTTTTATTGAAATTAACAAAAAGTTTATAGGTAAAACCATTAACACATCTTAGTTCGTAGGTAAAATTTACAAAAAAAATGTAAAAGTTGGTGTGACGCCTAGGTGATACGGTTTTACTATTGGCAAAAAATACACCATACCCTTTTAGCCTAATTGACTTTTTAAAAAGTCAAGTTTAAAACGTGTTTGATAAACAGTAACTTTTTTTAAAATTTATGGCTTTTTCAAAAGTTAAATCTTCAGAAAAATCCTAATATTTAGCATGTGTAACGTCCCCAAAAACACGACCCAAAAAATTCATTTTAATTTAATAATAAAACCACAAGTGCCAACAATTCATTCAAAACATATCACATCAGAGTATCATGTCTAAAACATTATTTTATTTTATCAGAGTAAACATCACAGACTGAATAAACAATGGTGTGTGCCATGCGATTACCCTGAGTTCTTCCCTCCGTTACCGATAGTACTTGAAACCAAAACTGAAAACCGTAAACATGAAGCTTAGTAAGTCCCCAACCTACCACATACCATGCATAATCAAATACTGCAAGCACTGGGCCTCGCCCGCTACATCGGTCCCCGCCCGACCCCAGGCCCCGCCTGGCTACGAGCCCCGCTTGGTTATACATATCTATTTCTCTTAGGCACCGCCTGTCTCTGAGCCCCGCCCGCTAAACATGTACAAACATATAACATAACACATAACAAGTAGCTAACATACTCTACTGTACTCTTGATCTATGGCCTCGCCTACATAGGGCCTCGCCCCTGTCCTTCTATTGACGAGTCATGGAATCCCATCCACGCTCCTACTGATAGTAAGATACGGCCCCCCGCCCACACTCATCTCTCTCCTATCTCGGGCCTCGCCCCTGCTCTGCTACTAATGAGATACGGAACCCCGTCCATACTCTAGTAGTGGTGAGATAAGGGACCTCGCCCACGCTCACCTCCCTACCAGGCACATACGAGTATCACACAGACAACAAGTATAAACTAAGGTACAAACATTCTCTGGGCACCCGCCCGATATCGGAACTTGGTCTGGAATAACATACTAGCATACAGTTCCTAGGGCTAACCCCCGTGTCTTCCTACTCATAAACTACATGGGTCGGCATTGTGGCCTTAGACCCATTCACACAATGAGGAGACTCACCTTGCATTGCTGAACCCTTGCTGATATCCCTCTGGCTGCTATGTGAAAATTCCTGAACCGCTGCTCCTTCGGCTCCCCGAGCTATCAATACCAAAACATCACTTAGTCCAATGCAATAATCCTTCATAGGGTATAATGACCATTCTACCCCTCCTAGCCCAACTTGATACATATCCCAGGTCCACTACCATGATTCACAAGGCCCAATACTAGGTAAGCTTCTCAAGCCCACTAGTAGCCCACTAATGGCCCAATTTGCTATATTGGGCCCAATCCCTTTAATAGGCCTTACCTTAAACCCATAACATATTTTTGCACATATTAACTGACTCCTGATGACCCACCATGGCCAAAAGGCCCAAAGCACTGCCCAAACTGAGGCCCATAACAAAAAGTCCAAATTGGCAGAGTACGCGGGGTGTACTCCTATGTACGTTAGGCGTACTGGTTGATGGCTTGTACGTTGTGCTTACCTCCTTGTACGCCCATCGTACAGCCATGTTAAGCCACTTTTCCACTAAGTTCTTAATACACCCCTTTAGAGGCTACAAACTCAAATCCAGGTCCTTTTCCTAGTCTTAATACATAAAGTTGCTAAATTGGTGGCTTGCAACCCACCAATTAAGCCCAACCTCAAAAGGTGACAACAAACTTCCATAACAATGGCTAAATCTCATGCATGAGCTCATTAGGACCATCAAGACTGAGACTTTACTGCTTATAGGACACTTTTAGCTCTGAGAGTGGCAACTCCAAGCTTAAATACAAACTTGCAACATAAAGGTCCATCCTTTGGACCCAAAAAGGTCCAAAGCTCCATAAACCTAGATCTAATCATACTTAAGGAAAGTTTCAGACTTTATACTTCAAAATGGTCTAAAATGAAACCACAATCTTGGATCTACTGCTTCCCTTTTGATCCACCACATTGCTAATCTCTTCACTTGCTTGGAAATGGTTTTACAACACCCAAAATCCTCTCTAATGACCCCCAAGGTTTCAAGAACACTCAAGAGAGTTCATGGTGGTTGTATGAAGATGAGATGGAGTCTGTTAACCTGGGGGTTATGTGTTGGAATAGTGTCTAAGGCTGCAACTATATTAGGCAAGTATTTGATCCGGTTGTACATGGTCCTTTTGGGTTGCCTTCACCATAGCAACTTGATGGATGATTTGTTAAGAGGAATAATATATGGTTATTTGATTAATATAAGTCATAGATTAATTGGAATTAATTTGGTGACTTAAAGAGATTAATTAAATAAGAGGGTATAAACTGTCAATTGTTTGATAGTTACACTTTAGACTATAAATCCTTATTCATGATAGGATGGACGATTTCTAGGGCTTGGATAAGCCAAAATCATCCATAGGGTTATCAAGGAAAGGATATGGATCAACTTAAAGTCTAAGTTATCCAATTAGGGTTAAAGCTGTAATCCTTAAGGAGTCTACAAGTATAAATAGACCCTAGGGGTGAGGGAATTCGACATACCATCTAAAGTAGAGACACTCTGGCCGAATTCCTCCCCTATCCTCTCTCCTAAATCATCTTACTTGCTATTGGTGTTTGTAAGCCATTAGAGGAGTGATATTTGTGACTCTAGAAGCTCCAAGACAACAAGATCAACAAGGAATCCAAAGGTATGATTCTAGATCTATTTCAATGTTGTTATTTAACCTAATTAGCCATTAGAAGTCTTGGATTCAAAGTATGTTTAATTAGAAAGCCTAGATCCGAGCAATAGGGTTTTGCATGCGCACATAGGAAAGTTCTTATGGCTAAAACCCATCAGTGGTATCAGAGCCTAACTTGGTTTTCTTTAAATTGTTGCTTGATTAACTGAAATAAACCTGCAACATTCGATTTTTGGGTTTATGAGTCATGGACTCGGCGAGTTCCAAAGTGGACTCGGCGAGTCTCTTTGTGTACTCGGCGAGTCCGGGCGTCAGGATTAGGCAAAACCGGGATTTTTTCATGTTTATCTTATGGAAACTTACCTTAATCATATTAGATCAACCCTAATACGATTTTTTGATATATATGACTATTATCTTGATCTAATTAAAGATATTTATCATCTAATAAAATATTTAATTTCCTTATGTGATAAGTGATTAATTATTTTGATAATTACCTTAAAAGAAATCTTGGATAAATCAACTAAAGATAATTAGGATATTAATTGTTAATTGGAATTATTTGTTATATGATCCTTCATGTTTTAAATGTTTAAAACCTACCCTAAAGTTTTTGAAATTTATATTTGTGATTAAAAGTTTTAATTTAGACAACTTAAATTTCAAACCCTAGATTTTGAAAAAAGTTTTAAAATACAACCCTATACTAATATGATATTACTAGAATAATATATATATGTATAACTAAATGCTAGTCTTACCGTTAGTAGGCCTCATTCACGAAGCCGATCTATAAGGTGGGTATAAGGTTGCGGCCTATAAAATGGCGCTTAATGGGTGTACACTCACACCCACCGTTTGCTTGATTGGTGGAGGGTCGTTAGTCGAACGGGTAGGATAGGGCAACCTCATCCTCTCATTAAAAGTATAATAAGAAATACAAAGTAACTACACGTTTTAAAAACTTCCCAATCTTAGTTACTTTAGGAAAAGTGAATTGATGCAATCCCATGAAATTACACTTTGCACCCTTGCTAAGAAGTTAGTGGAGCGTGTGTGGTTTACTGGCACACTAATTGGTTCTAAGCAAAGGTGGCAAAGGGTGATTCATTGTTTATCATAGTTCGATGGAGCGTGTGTGGTTTACCGGCACATCGAATATGTGATCGTTACAATGAAGGCACCATGTGAATTTGCATGGTAATTCACACCCGCTTTGTGATCCTCGGCATCCCAGTCACAAACAAGAGGGGCATACCGAGATTTAAACATGCCATTGAATAGTTCAATGAATCTCATCCGAACCTAGGAATTCTCAATACACTTAGGACTAATAGTCTAGGTTTTGTAATGGAGAATTAGTGAATCGTCATTCACTTACCTTCAATTTATTTTCATGTTAGATTACGGCATCCCTTTTGTAATATGTAAATGTTATTGTTGGATCCTAACCCTAATTTTTCTTATTGGGTGATAATTAGGTATTCTTATTCTAATCTATCTTTGTCCTTTCTATAGATGTCGAACACAAACAACGCTACTGCGAGTTCTTTCACGTTGATGAGCCTTTGCCAAAAGGTCACCTTCGATGGAACGAACTTTAGCGAATGGATAAGATACATTCGCACCATTGCTCACTACGAGGATAAGGAGTATGTCCTCGATGAAAAGCTTGAGAAAATCAACCCCGAAATCGCTACTCCGGCTGAAATCACCGCTTTTGAGACTCATGAGCGAGATGCAACGAAGGTACATTGCATCATGATTGCCACCATGAACTCTGAATTCCAAAAGTCCTACAAGGACATGTATCCATACGAGATGCATCAAGACTTGTTGGAGAGATATCACCAAAACGCGAGACAAGAGCGTTATGAGATTTTCACTAACATGATCTTCGCTAAGATGGGTCATGGAGAATCTCTTACCGTGCACCTGCAAAAGATGCAAAGGTATGTCGATCGCCTTTGCAAGTTAAATGTTGACTTTGGGGAAGACTTAGCGATCGACATGGTGCTTCACTCTTTGCCTCCGATGTACAACCAATTTAGGATGACCTACCACATGAAAAAAGAGGAGGTCACCCTAAGCAAACTCCAAGGTCTTTTGAGAGTCGCTGAGAGCAACTTCAAAGACAAGTCTGTTGCACCTACTCCCAATCTGTCTGCTGCTCCTGTCTTGGCAATTGGTCAAGGAAAGGGAAAGAAGAGGAAGACTTCATCAAAGAACTATCGCAAGGTTAAAGCCCGAGATGGTGCCTCTTCTAGTGGGACCAAAGTTGATCCCTCTAAGCCCTATCCTAACCCGAAGGAGGCAGAGTGCCACCACTGCCACAAGATAGGACATTGGAAGAGAAGCTGCCCAGAATACCTGCAAGCAATCAAAGAAGGAAAGATCAAGCCAACTTTCGCAGGTATATACACAATTAAATCTAACGATTCTAACCATGCTATTTATTGGGTTCTTGACACCGGTTGTGGTTATCACATTTTATCAAATGTGCAGGGACTAAGAAGAAGTAGGGATGTGGAGCAAGGAAGGATCAATCTAATGATGGGGAACAGAAGATCGTCGCCTGTTACCAAGATTGGAGTGTATTCTTTAGTGATTAGGAATAATTTATGTTTAGATTTGAACAATTGTTGCTATTCGCCAGAAATGGCTAGAAACATCATTTCATTTCATGGTTTATATAGACAAGGATTTAGATTTTCTTTTAATAATGAGAATGGTTCTATTATGGCTTATCTAAATAGTGTCTTTTACTTTGAAGCTATACCATGTAATGGAATATATGAAACTGTTATGATTGTTGATAACTTAGGAAATGATGTTTTGAATATTGATTCTTCCACTAGTTTGGATAAAGCATCCTTGTGGCATTGCCGTCTTGGACATGTCAACAAGAAACGCATAGCCCAACTCCAAAAGGATGGAGTGTTGGAGTCATTCGACCTTAGGGAAGATGACACATGCGAGTCTTGTTTACTTGGAAAGATGACTAAGTCACCCTTCACAAATACTTGTGAAAGGGATGACGGGCTATTGGACCTAATACATACCGATGTATGTGGACCCTTTAGATCAACCACGAAGGATAGGAACCGCTTCTATGTGACTTTTACCGATGATTATAGTAGATATGGGTATATCTATTTAATCAAGCAAAAGTCAGAAACCTTTGAAAAGTTCAAAGAGTTCAAGAATGAAGTGGAGAATCAATTGGGCAGGAAAATCAAGATGCTTCGGTCCGATCGAGGAGGAGAGTACCTAAGTCTTGAATTCCACGATTATCTCAAAGAGTGTGGAATAGTTTCGCAATTGACGCCTCCTAGGACACCGCAGTTGAATGGTGTGGCAGAAAGGCGTAATCGAACCTTATTGGATATGGTTCGCTCTATGATGAGTCATGCTTCACTACCTATCTTCTTTTGGGGGTATGCCTTAGAGACTGCCGCCCATATCCTTAACCGAGTCCCTACTAAGAAGGTTGCCAAAACACCTCACGAGATGTGGACGGGGAAAGCTCCCTCGTTGGCACATATCAAGGTTTGGGGTTGCGAGGCTTTCGTAAGACGAGATACTCACGACAAGCTTGAACCTCGAAGTGAACGATGTATTTTCATCGGCTACCTGCAAACATCCTTTGGATATCTCTTCTATAGACCGAAAGACAATGTTGTCTTTGTTGCGAGGAGAGGAGTTTTCCGAGAGCGAGAACTCATAAGCCAAGGAGACAGTGGGAGGCAAATCGAACTTGAAGAGATTCAAGAGTCGATAGATGAAGGAACCTCTACCACTGGCATTCAACCCGAGGAGGAAACTCCGGTTGAATCGATTGATGAATCCTTACCTCTTAGACGTTCCGATAGAGTTAGAGTTCATCCCCAGTTTTATGGTTTTCATATTACTACCGAAGGGGACACGCATATTAGTGATGGTACACTAATAAATCTTGATGAACCTAATAGCTATAAGGAAGCCATGGCAGGCCCGGAGTCTGCGAAATGGAAAGAGGCAATGGATAGCGAGATCCAATCCATGTACGATAACAAAGTTTGGAATTTGGTTGATTATGTGCCCGGACGTAAGACCGTTGGGTGCAAGTGGATCTTCAAGAAGAAGACCGACGTGGATGGAAACGTACACACGTATAAAGCACGATTGGTTGCGAAGGGCTTTACTCAAACTCCGGGAGTTGACTATGATGAGACCTTCTCGCCAGTTGCGAAGATTAAATCTATTAGAGTGATGCTGGCAATTGCCGCATTTCATGATTATGAGATTTGGCAAATGGATGTCAAAACCGCCTTCCTTAACGGAAAGTTGGCTGAGGATGTTTACATGGCTCAGCCAGAGGGGTTTGTGAATCCGAAGCATCCAAATAGAGTCTGTAAGCTTGAGAAGTCCATTTATGGACTTAAGCAAGCGTCTCGCAGATGGAATCTTTGCTTCGATGAAAAAGTCAAAGAGTTTGGATTTGTCGAAGCGAAGACGAATCTTGTGTATATGTCAAAGCCAGTGGGAGTGTAGTAAGCTTTCTCGTTCTATATGTCGATGACATATTACTCATAGGAAACGACATCCCGACTCTGCAGGAAGTCAATTCCTGGCTCGGGAAGTGTTTCGCTATAAAGGACCTCGGAGAGGCTTCTTACATTTTGGGAATAAGGATAGTAAGAGAAAGAAGTAAGAGACTAATTGGACTTAGTCAGAATACTTACTTAGAGAAGGTACTAAAACGTTTTAGTATGGAAAACTCAAAGAAGGGAGAACTACCGATACAAGGAAATGCCAAGTTGAGTAAGACTCAAAGTCCGAGTACCGAAGCTGAACTAGCAAAAATGAGCCGAATACCATATGCTTCCGCAGTTGGCTCAATCATGTACGCTATGACTTGTACTCGCCCTGATGTAGCCTTCGCTTTGAGCATGGTTAGTAGATATCCAGGGAACCCTGGCAAAGCACATTGGATTGCGGTGAAGAACATCCTTAAGTACCTTCGGAGGATGAAAGAATGGTTCTTAGTCCTTGGAGGGAGTGATGAATTGAAGGTGCGAGGGTATAGTGATGCCAGTTTTCAGACCGATATGGACAACTACCGTTCGCGGTCGGGCTGGGTCTTTACCCTAAACGGAGGAGCAGTAACTTGGAAGAGTTCCAAGCAAGAAACCTTAGCTGATTCAACGTGCGAATCAGAGTACATCGCAGCGAGCGAAGCGTCAAAGGAGGCAATATGGATAAAGAACTTCATTGGTGATCTTGGAGTTGTGCCTGCCATAGAGGAGCCCATGGAGATTTTCTGTGATAACGAAGGTGCGGTTGCCTTGACCAAGGAACCGAGGGATCATGGTAGATCTCGACATATCGACAGAAAATATCACTTCATTAGACATCGTGTAGAAGAAGGACAACTCATAGTTAAGAGGATATCATCAGAGGATAACCCAGCAGATCCGCTTACGAAGGGACTGAGTAGGGTTAAGCACTTGCAGCATGCTAGGAGTATTGGGCTGAAGGATGATATTAGTATAGATTAGATAGTATTAGAAACGTATAATAAATAAATGTAATTAACATTTGATGATTAAATAAAGGAGTTTTATTTATAACTAAAGTTACTGTCATATGTTAATTGTTTAACTATTGTTTCACTTTGCATGTTTTGACTTCCAGAATAATTGAGTTTATTAGGAATAATCGAATTATTCAAATTGTCCACAATCGTTCATATGTTGGAAGTAGATATGAATGAAGATTGTCATGAAGTGGTGTGTAGATTGTCTAAATGGTGTTAGACATAGCAAGGGTTGCTGCAACGTTCATGAGTGCTTATGAATTGGTTTTGAGCATTGGAACAAACCCGCGCTTGCTGGAATCACTTTATGGAATACGATATAAAAGGTGATCACAAGGCGATAATATCATATAGTCTTAAAACCTAGATATATGGTTTATTATTTGTTAATTGATTGTACATTGATAATGAGAAAACGAATCGGTAACTTGGTGTTATAAAACGCATTGTTGTGTATAGTTGGTTAATGAATAAGTAAATGCATATAAGTCGAAGTTTATTTGTAAATTTTATCCTAAGAGGGTAGAAGAGATTGTTGGAATAGTGTCTAAGGCTGCAACTATATTATGCAAGTATTTGATCCGGTTGTGCATGGTCCTTTTGGGTTGCCTTCACCATAGCAACTTGATGGATGATTTGTTAAGAGAGAGTAAATATTATAAGGAATAATATATGGTTATTTGATTAATATATAAGTCATAAATTAATTGGAATTAATTTGGTGACTTAAAGAGATTAATTAAATAAAGGGGTATAAACTGTCAATTGTTTGATAGTTAAACTTTAGACTATAAATCCATTGGGATATGCTTTGGACGAATTCTATGAGATATAAGATAGCTAAAATCTTCCAAAGGCTGATCTATGGAATGGATTTGGATAGCCTTAAGAGAAGATTATCCAATTAGGGTTTAGTTTGTAACCCTTAAGGAGTCTACAAGTATAAATAGACCCTAGGGGTGAGGGAATTCGACACACCATCTAAAGTAGAGATACTCTGGCCGAATTCCTCCCCTCTCCTCTCTCCTAAATCATCTTGCTTGCTATTGGTGTTTGTAAGCCATTAGAGGAGTGACATTTGTGACTCTAGAAGCTCCAAGACAACAAGATCAACAAGGAACTCAAAGGTATGATTCTAGATCTGTTTCAATGTTGTTATTTAACCTAATTAGCCATTAGAAGTCTTGGATTCAAAGCATGTTTAATTAGAAAGCCTAGATCCAAGCATTAGGGTTTTGCATGCGCACATAGGAAAGTTCTTATGGCTAAAACCCATCAGTGGTATCAGAGCCTAGCTTGGTTTTCTTTAAATTGTTGCTTGATTAACTGAAACAAACCTGCAAAATTCGATTTTGGGTTTATGAGTCATGTACTCGGCGAGTTCCAAAGTGGACTCGGCGAGTAGGCCTGTACTCGGCGAGTCCGAGCGTCTGGATTAGGCAAAACCGGGATTTTTTCATGTTTATCTTATGGAAACTTACCTTAATCATATTAGATCAACCCTAATACGATTTTTTGATATATATGACTATTATCTTGATCTAATTAAAGATATTTATCATCTAATAAAATATTTAATTTCCTTATGTGATAAGTGATTAATTATTTTGATAATTACCTTAAAAGAAATCTTGGATAAATCAACTAAAGATAATTAGGATATTAATTGTTAATTGGAATTATTTGTTATATGATCCTTCATGTTTTAAATGTTTAAAACCTACCCTAAAGTTTTTTGAAATTTATATTTGTGATTAAAAGTTTTAATTTAGACAACTTAAATTTCAAACCCTAGATTTTGAAAAAAGTTTTAAAATACAACCCTATACTAATATGATATTACTAGAATAATATATATATGTATAACTAAATGCTAGTCTTACCGTTAGTAGGCCTCATTCACGAAGCCGATCTATAAGGTGGGTATAAGGTTGCGGCCTATAAAATGGCGCTTAATGGGTGTACACTCACACACACCGCTTGCTTGATTGGTGGAGGGTCGTTAGCCGAATGGGTAGGATAAGGCAACCTCGTCCTCTCATTAAAAGTATAATAAGAAATACAAAGTAACTACACGTTTTAAAAACTTCCCAATCTTAGTTACTTTAGGAAAAGTGAATTGATGCAATCCCATGAAATTACACTTTGCACCCTTGCTAAGAAGTTAGCGGAGCGTGTGTGGTTTACCGGCACACTAATTGGTTCTAAGCAAAGGTGGCAAAGGGTGATTCATTGTTTATCATAGTTCGATGGAGCGTGTGTGGTTTACCGGCACATCGAATAGGTGATCGTTACAATGAAGGCACCATGTGAATTTGCATGGTAATTCACACCCGCTTTGTGATCCTCGGCATCCCAGTCACAAACAAGAGGGGCATACCGAGATTTAAACATGCCATTGAATAGTTCAATGAATCTCATCCGAACCTAGGAATTCTCAATACACTTAGGACTAATAGTCTAGGTTTTGTAATGGAGAATTAGTGAATCGTCATTCACTTACCTTCAATTTATTTTCATGTTAGATTACGGCATCTCTTTTCTAATATGTAAATGTTATTGTTGGATCCTAACCCTAATTTTTCTTATTGGGTGATAATTAGGGATTCTTATTCTAATCTATCTTTGTCCTTTCTATAGATGTCGAACGCAAACAACGCTGCTGCTAGTTCTTTCATGTTGATGAGCCTTTGCCAAAAGGTCACCTTCGATGGAACGAACTTTAGCGAATGGATAAGATACATTCGCACCATTGCTCGCTACGAGGATAAGGAGTATGTCCTCGATGAAAAGCTTGAGAAAATCAACCCCGAAATCGCTACTCCGGCTGAAATCACCGCTTTTGAGACTCATGAGCGAGATGCAACGAAGGTACATTGCATCATGATCGCCACCATGAACTCCGAATTCCAAAAGTCCTACGAGGACATGTATCCATACGAGATGCATCAAGACTTGTTGGAGAGATACCACCAAAACGCGAGACAAGAGCGTTACAAGATTTTCACTAACATGATCTCCGCTAAGATGGGTCATGGAGAATCTCTTACCGTGCACCTGCAAAAGATGCAAAGGTATGTCGACCGCCTTCGCAAGTTAAATGTTGACTTCGGTGAAGACTTGGCGATCGATGTGGTGCTTCACTCTTTGCCTCCGATGTACAACCAATTTAGGATGACCTACCACATGAACAAAGAAGAGGTCACCCTAAGCAAACTCCAAGGTCTCTTGAGGGTCGCTGAGAGCAACTTCAAGGACAAGTCTGTTGCACCTACTCCCAATCCGTCCGCTGCTCCTGTCTTGGCTATTGGTCAAGGGAAGGGAAAGAAGAGGAAAGCTTCATCGAATAACTATCGCAAGGTGAAAGCCCGAGATGGTGCCTCTTCTAGTGGGACCAAAGTTGATCCCGCTAAGCCCTGCTCCAACCCTAAGGAGGCAGAGTGCCACCACTGCCACAAGATAGGACATTGGAAGAGAAGCTGCCCGGATTACCTGCAAGCGATCAAAGAAGGAAAGATCAAGCCATCTTTCGCAGGTATATACACAATCAAATCTAACGATTCTAACCATGCTATTTCTTGGGTTCTTGATACCGGTTGTGGTTATCACATTTGTTCTAATGTGCAGGGACTAAGAAGAAGTAGGGATGTAGAGCAAGGAAGGATCAATCTAATCATGGGTAACAGAAGATCGTCGCCTGTGACCAAGATTGGAGTGTATTCTTTAGTGCTTAGGAATAGTTTGGTTTTAGATTTGAACAATTGTTGCTATTCGCCAGAAATGGCTAGAAACATCATTTCATTTCATGGTTTATATAGACAAGGATTTAGATTTTCTTTTAATAATGAGAATGGTTCTATTATGGCTTATCTAAATGGTGTCTTTTACTTTGAAGCTATACCATGTAATGGAATATATGAAACTGTTATGATTGTTGATAACTTAGGAAATGATGTTTTGAATATTGATTCTTCCACTAGTATGGATAAAGCATCCTTGTGGCATTGTCGTCTTGGACATGTCAACAAGAAACGCATAGCGCAACTCCAAAAGGATGGAGTGTTGGAGTCATTCGACCTTAGGGAAGATGACACATGCGAGTCTTGTTTACTTGGAAAGATGACTAAGTCACCCTTCACGAGTACTTGTGAAAGGGGTGAGGGGCTATTGGACCTAATACATACCGATGTATGTGGACCCTTTAGATCAACCACGAAGGATGGGAACCGCTTCTATGTGACTTTTACCGATGACTATAGTAGATATGGGTATATCTACTTAATCAAGCAAAAGTCAGACACCTTTGAAAAGTTCAAAGAGTTCAAGAATGAAGTGGAGAATCAATTGGGCAGGAAAATCAAGATGCTTTGATCCGATCGAGGAGGAGAGTACCTAAGTCTTGAATTCCACGATTATCTCAAGGAGTATGGAATAGTTTCGCAATTGACGCCTCCTAGGACACCGCAGTTGAATGTTTTCGCAGAAAGGCGTAATCGAACCTTATTGGATATGGTTCGCTCTATGATGAGTCGTGCTTCACTACCTATCTTCTTTTGGGGGTATGCCTTAGAGACTGCCGCCCATATCCTTAACCGAGTCCCTACTAAGAAGGTTGCCAAAACACCTCACGAGATGTGGACAGGGAAAGCTCCCTCGTTGGCACATATCAAGGTTTGGGGTTGCGAGGCTTTCGTAAGACGAGATACTCACGACAAGCTTGAACCTCGAAGTGAACGATGTATTTTCATCGGCTACCTGCAAACATCCTTTGGATATCTCTTCTATAGACCGAAAGACAATGTTGTCTTTGTTGCGAGGAGAGGAGTTTTCCGAGAGCGAGAACTCATAAGCCAAGGAGACAGTGGGAGGCAAATCGAACTTGAAGAGATTCAAGAGTCGATAGATGAAGGAACCTCTACCACTGGCATTCAACCCGAGGAGGAAACTCCGGTTGAATCGATTGATGAATCCTTACCTCTTAGACGTTCCGATAGAGTTAGAGTTCATCCCCAGTTTTATGGTTTTCATATTACTACCGAAGGGGACACGCATATTAGTGATGGTACACTAATAAATCTTGATGAACCTAATAGCTATAAGGAAGCCATGGCAGGCCCGGAGTCTGCGAAATGGAAAGAGGCAATGGATAGCGAGATCCAATCCATGTACGATAACAAAGTTTGGAATTTGGTTGATTATGTGCCCGGACGTAAGACCGTTGGGTGCAAGTGGATCTTCAAGAAGAAGACCGACGTGGATGGAAACGTACACACGTATAAAGCACGATTGGTTGCGAAGGGCTTTACTCAAACTCCGGGAGTTGACTATGATGAGACCTTCTCGCCAGTTGCGAAGATTAAATCTATTAGAGTGATGCTGGCAATTGCCGCATTTCATGATTATGAGATTTGGCAAATGGATGTCAAAACCGCCTTCCTTAACGGAAAGTTGGCTGAGGATGTTTACATGGCTCAGCCAGAGGGGTTTGTGAATCCGAAGCATCCAAATAGAGTCTGTAAGCTTGAGAAGTCCATTTATGGACTTAAGCAAGCGTCTCGCAGATGGAATCTTTGCTTCGATGAAAAAGTCAAAGAGTTTGGATTTGTCGAAGCGAAGACGAATCTTGTGTATATGTCAAAGCCAGTGGGAGTGTAGTAAGCTTTCTCGTTCTATATGTCGATGACATATTACTCATAGGAAACGACATCCCGACTCTGCAGGAAGTCAATTCCTGGCTCGGGAAGTGTTTCGCTATAAAGGACCTCGGAGAGGCTTCTTACATTTTGGGAATAAGGATAGTAAGAGAAAGAAGTAAGAGACTAATTGGACTTAGTCAGAATACTTACTTAGAGAAGGTACTAAAACGTTTTAGTATGGAAAACTCAAAGAAGGGAGAACTACCGATACAAGGAAATGCCAAGTTGAGTAAGACTCAAAGTCCGAGTACCGAAGCTGAACTAGCAAAAATGAGCCGAATACCATATGCTTCCGCAGTTGGCTCAATCATGTACGCTATGACTTGTACTCGCCCTGATGTAGCCTTCGCTTTGAGCATGGTTAGTAGATATCCAGGGAACCCTGGCAAAGCACATTGGATTGCGGTGAAGAACATCCTTAAGTACCTTCGGAGGATGAAAGAATGGTTCTTAGTCCTTGGAGGGAGTGATGAATTGAAGGTGCGAGGGTATAGTGATGCCAGTTTTCAGACCGATATGGACAACTACCGTTCGCGGTCGGGCTGGGTCTTTACCCTAAACGGAGGAGCAGTAACTTGGAAGAGTTCCAAGCAAGAAACCTTAGCTGATTCAACGTGCGAATCAGAGTACATCGCAGCGAGCGAAGCGTCAAAGGAGGCAATATGGATAAAGAACTTCATTGGTGATCTTGGAGTTGTGCCTGCCATAGAGGAGCCCATGGAGATTTTCTGTGATAACGAAGGTGCGGTTGCCTTGACCAAGGAACCGAGGGATCATGGTAGATCTCGACATATCGACAGAAAATATCACTTCATTAGACATCGTGTAGAAGAAGGACAACTCATAGTTAAGAGGATATCATCAGAGGATAACCCAGCAGATCCGCTTACGAAGGGACTGAGTAGGGTTAAGCACTTGCAGCATGCTAGGAGTATTGGGCTGAAGGATGATATTAGTATAGATTAGATAGTATTAGAAACGTATAATAAATAAATGTAATTAACATTTGATGATTAAATAAAGGAGTTTTATTTATAACTAAAGTTACTGTCATATGTTAATTGTTTAACTATTGTTTCACTTTGCATGTTTTGACTTCCAGAATAATTGAGTTTATTAGGAATAATCGAATTATTCAAATTGTCCACAATCGTTCATATGTTGGAAGTAGATATGAATGAAGATTGTCATGAAGTGGTGTGTAGATTGTCTAAATGGTGTTAGACATAGCAAGGGTTGCTGCAACGTTCATGAGTGCTTATGAATTGGTTTTGAGCATTGGAACAAACCCGCGCTTGCTGGAATCACTTTATGGAATACGATATAAAAGGTGATCGCAAGACGATAATATCATATAGTCTTAAAACCTAGATATATGGTTTATTATTTGTTAATTGATTGTACATTGATAATGCGAAAACGCATTAGTAACTCGGTGTTATAAAACGCATTGTTGTGTATAGTTGGTTAATGACTAAGTAAATGCATATAAGTCAAAGTTTATCTGTAACTTTTATCTAAGAAGGTAAAAGCGATATCTCGTCCGCTCGATGATTTGATTTGACTTATGTGACGGGCCCGGTCAGAACTAAATCGATGTGTTTGATTAAGTTCTATGTCAAATAAATCAGAGATCGAGAAATCTAAATGCTTTACTAACCATTCCATAGGATTGTCGGCATGATATCTAACAGAGGACTGTACGATCCCTTATCTAAAGGACAAGATTGATTAGATCAAAGTTGACAGCATCTTTGAGAGCTACGATTGCAAACCGAATTGTACTTGTATAGTTACTAGACTTATCCAAGTGGGAGACTGTTGGAATAGTGTCTAAGGCTGCAACTATATTATGCAAGTATTTGATCCGGTTGTGCATGGTCCTTTTGGGTTGCCTTCACCATAGCGACTTGATGGATGATTTGTTACGTGAGGGTAAATATTATAAGGAATAATATATGGTTATTTGATTAATATATAAGTCATAAATTAATTGGAATTAATTTGGTGACTTAAAGAGATTAATTAAATAAAGGGGTATAAACTGTCAATTGTTTGATAGTTAAACTTTAGACTATAAATCCATTCGGATATGATTTGGACGAATTCTATGAGATATAGGATAGCTAAAATCGTCCAAAGGCTTATCTATGGAATGGATTTGGATAGCCTTAAGAGAAGATTATCCAATTAGGGTTTAGTTTGTAACCCTTAAGGAGTCTACAAGTATAAATAGACCCTAGGGGTGAGGGAATTCGACACACCATCTAAAGTAGAGATACTCTGGCCGAATTCCTCCCCTCTCCTCTCTCCTAAATCATCTTGCTTGCTATTGGTGTTTGTAAGCCATTAGAGGAGTGACATTTGTGACTCTAAAAGCTCTAAGACAACAAGATCAACAAGGAACTCAAAGGTATGATTCTAGATCTGTTTCAATGTTGTTATTTAACCTAATTAGCCATTAGAAGTCTTGGATTCAAAGCATGTTTAATTAGAAAGCCTAGATCCAAGCATTAGGGTTTTGCATGCGCACATAGGAAAGTTCTTATGGCTAAAACCCATCAGAGATATCTTGGCCACTCGATGATTTGATTTGACTTATGTGCCGGGCCCGGTCAGAACTGAATTGATGTGTTTGATTAAGTTCTATGTCGAATAAATCGGAGATCGAGAAATCAAATGCTAGACTAACCATTCCATAGGATTGTCAGCATAATATCTAACAGAGGACTGTACGATCCCTTATCTAAAGGACAAGATTGATTAGATCAGAGTTTGATAGCGTCTTTGAGAGCTACGATTGCAAACCGAATTGTACTTGTATAGTTACTAGACTTATCCAAGTGGGAGACTGTTGGAATAGTGTCTAAGGCTGCAACTATATTAGGCAAGTATTTGATCCGGTTGTGCATGGTCCTTTTGGGTTGCCTTCACCATAGCAACTTGATGGATGATTTGGTAAGAGGAATAATATATGGTTATTTGATTAATATAAGTCATAGATTAATTGGAATTAATTTGGTGACTTAACGAGATTAATTAAATAAGAGGGTATAAACTGTCAATTGTTTGATAGTTACACTTTGGACTATAAATCCTTATTCATGATAGGATGGACGATTTCTAGGGCTTGGATAAGCCAAAATCGTCCATAGGGTTATCAAGGAAAGGATATGGATCAACTTAAAGTCTAAGTTATCCAATTAGGGTTAAAGCTGTAATCCTTAAGGAGTCTACAAGTATAAATAGACCCTAGGGGTGAGGGAATTCGACATACCATCTAAAGTAGAGACACTCTGGCCGAATTCCTCCCCTCTCCTCTCTCCTAAATCATCTTACTTGCTATTGGTGTTTGTAAGCCATTAGAGGAGTGACATTTGTGACTCTAGAAGCTCCAAGACAACAAGATCAACAAGGAATCCAAAGGTATGATTCTAGATCTATTTCAATGTTGTTATTTAACCTAATTAGCCATTAGAAGTCTTGGATTCAAAGCATGTTTAATTAGAAAGCCTAGATCCGAGCAATAGGGTTTTGCATGCGCACATAGGAAAGTTCTTATGGCTAAAACCCATCATTATGTTCTTTATATAGTGGCTTGGCCCTAAAAATAGGGTTTCTCGACACTGGGCGTACGCTGGGTGTACTTCCTGTATGATGGGTGTACACCTTAAGCACCCATGATCCTTTTACCCTTATACGCTGAGTGTACCCCAGCCTCATGTTGGGTGTACTCGCACGTTTACCACCTTGCATGCATGGTTCTTCTAGTCGTTTATTTCCATTAGGGGCCATTTCTATCAACAAATTCAAAGTGTCATAACTCCTTTGTTCGAAGTCCGTTTTCGACAAACTTTATATCCACGAAAAGCCTGCGAGAAGCCCTACGCTTCTAGCGACACACCCCGACCTAAAACCTCTTGAATAAATACTCAAAACCCAAAAAAGATCGAAATTCCCCTAGCCTTGGCCTCTGAAATCGATAAACGTATATTTTCAGAACAGGGTGTTACACCATGACTTATGAAAAAGTCTCGAACTTAAATTTATTTACAAAAAAGCATAAATTACTGGTAAAAATAATGGTTTGACTCCCTTTTTCCCTGTTTACCGGTTTCATTATTTAGCTAGTTTCATTAAAGTCTCATTATTTTACCATAATTTATAAATAAGTCATAAACTAAAATTTAGTGATCATTTGACTATTTTCTCCATGTAATATACATTATAGTTTTCATTGCTAACTTGGATACCTAGTCATTAAATTAGCTAATAAGATGGATACGATGGATTATATAATGCTACATTTACTATAAAATTTGATATTTATCTTATCGACTCATTTAGGTCTATGTATGTAGGTCAGCAATGAAACCAATAAGACGTGTATTTACAAGAAAAAAGTTGTAACATCCTGTTTAATATCGTTTTGTGATTTAAGGCTCGTGCACCGTAATTCGGGTATGAGAAGGTTTTGAGGCTTTGAAGGAGAAAGGTTTAGGCCCTTTTTGGATGCAGATAAGGTAGGTTGTGTGATAAAAGGGTTCAGGTAGTGCTTTAGAGCCCAAGAGTATCAGTGAAGGTGTTGGCTCGGTCTTTTATGAATTTTGGGTTTTGTTCGAGGAGTTTCAAGGTTGTGATGTGTTACTAGAAGTGTAGGGATTCTCACCACCTTTCCGTATATATAAGGTTCGTTGGAAACGGACTTATAACGAAGAAGTTATGATAGTTTGAAATTTTGGCAAGTTTAGTCCTTATTGAGAAATGGGTGGCAATTGGGTAAATGGGGCGTACACTTATGTACGTGCAGCGTACTCATGCACTTTGCATGATCGCAGAGGCCACCTAGTACACTGGGCATATTAGGTCTAGAAAGAAACCCTAATATTTTGAGATGGCCCTATTTAAGAAACATGATGACCTCATTTTCAGCCACTATATCCAGTCTCCAAACCCTCTCAACCCCTAATCTCATTTCCCCTAGTTTGTGTGAGTGTGGAGGCTCATTTGAGTGTTCTTGGTGAAGCTTTTGGTAAAGAAAGAGTCTTGAAGGAGAATAGCTTGTGCTTCTAGCTTTTAGATCTGAGTTATACTCTTTTTGGTGCATCTTCTAGAGGTATCAAGTTCGAAACTTGCTCATTGTTGTGAAAGTTTTAGTTTTGCATCCATTTTTAGGGTTCTATGTCCCAAGATTGGAGCTTTGTGAGTTTGGTGAACTCCAAAGTAAATCTCCTGTCCTTTTAAGTGTATTGGGTTAACTTGATTCATAAAAATGAGAACTTGGTCATCTAGACCTCTTCATGCATGTGTTAAGATGATTTAAGAGAGTCTTAATGGTTATATTTGGAAGTTGGGTCCCATTAAGACATGAAAACTGATAAAGTCACCAAATTTATCAGTTAGGAGCTTGTAATGAAGTTTCTCTGAGGTTTGGATGCATTGGGCTGAAGTGGTTAAATCATAAATAGAGTTTTTAGACCTGAGCAGTACGCCTCGTATAAGTCCCACTACGCTCCGCGTACTAGTCTAGTTTCCCCCGATCAGGATTCGTGTGTACGTTGAGCGTACCGAGGGAGGTACGCCCCTCGTAGCTTGTTGTAGGCTTGTAGCGTTTTGGGCTTCATATCTTTGGTCCGTTTTGTTTGGACTTACTGTTTGGTCCTATGGGCCATCTGGGATTATTATTGGGCTAAGAAAAGCTTTGGGCTTAGGATAAGGCCCATATGGGGGTTGGGCCTAAAAATGGGTCATTAGTGGGCCTTTATGGATCTCTTGTTTGGGTCTTGGTGGGCCCAATGGGTTTAGGTCATTATTGGCCTTATTGGGTGGGGCCATCTTTAGGGCATAGTGTTGGGGTGTAGCATTCTATAGTTTTTGATTATGGTATTGGGTCGTTTTGGCTCAGTTCAGGAGCCAGTGCAACAGCAGCGGCAGTGTAGGATTTCTTGCGTAGCGGTTGAGGTGAGTCTTCTCACTATACTTACCTTTGTGGTAATGCATGCGTGACCGGGGGGTTTATTTATGTTATTGACTGGAGGGTCTTATTTATTTTGTTAACAGGAGGGTCTTATTTATATTATTGACCAAAATGTCTTATTTGTATTATTGGGATCGGAGCGGCTCACAAACTAGCGGATATCACTCCGCAACATCTCATGATATCAGGCCCTTTTCATCTCCTCGTCTGCCACATACTGCAGAACGAGAAGGGCCCTCTCCCTAAACTTGGTGATGATGTTTGCCACTGTCTCTGTCGTCTGCTCAAGATCCTGAATCTCTTTGGCAAGCCGTTGCACCTCTACTACGAGTGCAAAATTGACCTTGAACCAGGCCGTAAAATCACTCCATGTAATGGCATCAAGAGTTGCATGGTCACCCATGACATGTACGACCTCCTCCCACCAATCATGTGCCCTGTCCTTCAAGAGACAGGTCGCAAGTCTAACCTTGTCCCCCTCGAGACATCTGCTGGTACGAAATACATTGGCGACATTTGCCAACCATCTGGTACTCGTGATGGGGTCTCAAGACCCATGGTAGTCGGGAGCTCCACAAGCTCTGAACTCCCTGAAATTCAGTGTGCGCGACCCCATCACGGTCCCTACCTCAGTGCGGAAAGCACCCAATCTCTCATCCAAAAGCTCAAGAGTTCCCTCCTTGATTATACCAAAGATCACAGGAGTCTGGTCTAGTATGTTATGCATGATCTATGAGGAGATGAACTCCCTAGTCTGCTCGTCTAGCTGCTCAGCTCCAGAGCCTGAGCCTAATCCCTCACCGACACCCGAACTACCAACTGCTGGTCTAGGGCGTAAAACCACCATTCTGAAAAACACATCATAACAAACATCAGAATACTAAACATAACTCCAGGCATCACATACACTACCAGTTCCTTGTATTCATTTCAGCCTTCCTTAATTCGAGTACGGATCCTCTGCTTTCAGTAGTACGGGCCCATACTACCTTCCACATCTATCCATACTTTCCTTAAGAACTGTCTTGACTCCACCAAGTCCCTTCTACTACTACTGCTTCACGCGCTCCTCTCATCTCAGGCTTGCGCTAGGGTAATCACCATCCAACTGTCCGCCATCATCTGCATAAGAAGTCCCTGCTATCTTCCCTTAACTAGCTCGCGAATACTATTAGATATCACTAAGACTAGATAATTCTTCGAATGAGAGGTTCTATCCTACAACAGTTAGACTCAAATGAGAGTTGCGAAATAAGGCTAAACCTAACCTTCTGAAATTATTTAGTCCTCGCAATATGTAACTTAACATATTCGTTTACTAGTTAGCAAAAGATAACTAGAACACCTATAAGCATAGAGCAAGCAACATTCGATCATTGAGTACACATAATAAAGCATATTCTAACCAGTCCATCATACTGACTAATCTGTACTAGCATGCAGTTCATAAAGCTGATTCACACAAACAGACACATAAGGCATCCCACCTAGATACTTAGTCCTAATCTAGAATTCAGTTCTCATAAAGATGATAATCATATCATAATATAGACTTGTATGGGTAATTTGGGAGTACTTACTTAAGCACGGCTGATTGCATGGACCACACCCTTTTCTCTTTACTTTTTTTTTCTAAAATTATTTTCTTTTCTCAAAAATCCTTTTATAAAAATGGTTTTTCTTTTGAAAATTCTATACCAATTCCATAGTTTGAGTTCAGACACACCTGAAAGTGTGCCTGAATCCCTCAAACCAAGGCTCTGATACCAACTTGAAACATCCCAAAAATCCGGTCCAAAAATTTCGTTTTTAAATCATTATTAAAACCATAAATATCATCACAATAAAATAAAATCATAAACCATGTATCTCAAAATATCATGAAATCCGTCAACATATCAAAATCTCATATCAAATATCAGAGTAAATCTCCTAGGCTAGAAAATTATGGTGTGTGCCATGCGATCATCCCGAGCCCATCCCTTTGCTAGCTGAAGTACCTAAAACCAAACTGAAAACTATAAGCACGAAGCTTAATGAGCTCTCCCATACTAACACATACCATACACATAACATATAACAAATAACATAACTTTAGGACTACTCCCAGCTGCATCGGAACAAACCTGACATCAGACTCCTGTTCGGCATCAGACCACGTCTGGCATCGGGCCCCGCACGACATCGGGCTTGCCTCGGCATACACACTACATAACATATATCATAAACACATAACATAACATATAAAATACATCGGTCTTGCCCCGGCATCGGGCCGAAGCCCGGAACACATAACACATAACATGCATGAATCAAAAAGACATTAAGAATACATAACAACTTTTTGGGACTGCCCCGACATCGGACCGATGTCTGAAACACATACTCTACATCGGGCTAGCCCCAACATTGGACCGAAGTTCGGAACATAATAACATACATAAAAGGGCAAACATTGGTGCCTTCGACTCATTCCTACTGAAGGAAGACTCACCTCTCAATTTGGATGTTGATCTCGTGCGTGAGGAATCTCTGCTGGCTACTCCCACGACTCCCGACTACCTCTATACAATCATACTTAGTTAGAAAATTGAAAATCCATCTAATGGTATAATGACCATTTTACCCCTGGTCAAAGTCAACCCTCTGGGTTGACCAACTCGTTGAGTCAACCCTTCAACTCGTCGAGTTCTATAACTCAGAAATCCTGGAATCGCGACTCAACTCATCGAATCGTTCCCTCGACTCGTTGAGTCCTATCGAGCTGCTCAATCGCGACTTGGTGAATCAAATTGTCGAGTCTCTCTACAAACTCATCGAGTTCTACTACAAACTGAAATCACGACAACACAACTCAACTTGTCGAGTTCCCTTATGAACTCGACGAGTCCCTTTGTCTGTTTGACCATCTTAATAGATTAAGCCCCAATCTTCTAGACCCAAGGTCCTTAGTTCATTTGTTCACTGGAATTGCCTTTCTAAGGGTAAAGTTTCCAACTTTACCCATTCATAACTCTTCTTAAAGGGTTTAGAAAAAACCCTAATTCCTTTAGGACATGGATCTTGTCCAAAAAGCCTTAGAATCTCAAATCCATGCATACAAACCTAGATCTAGAGTCTAGCTATTAGATAACTATGAAAAGTATCAAGCTTTCTTCCATGCATGGCCTTTTTGAGCTCAAAAGGCCATAAATACTTCTTTAGCACTTGCATATAAACTCTAAGGTGTAACACCGTAAATTTTCAAACAAAATTTTCATTTAAAATCATATAATTCCCATAACACATTTCAAAAGAATCTCATTTATTAAATTTACAAATCGCAACTCCATAATTGTTTGATTAAATCTAGGATCCTCAAAACATAGTTCTTTCACTGGTGTGTACAATCAAACCGGTGCCTTCCCGTGATCCTAAGAGAAACCTGAAACATATAACACACAACACGGTCAACACGAAGCTTAGTGAGTTCCCCAAAATACCACATAAAACACATTAGTCACTCAAGGCTATAACTCTGTAAGACCCTCCGTTTTATGTGTCTTAGTGCGACCCTCCAGTCCCATGGCTCGTTGGACCCTTTGGTCCGGTCTCAGTGAGGACCTTCTGGTCTTACAGCTCGTTGGACCCTCCGGTCCGGTCTCAGTAACACATAACATAAGATATATATCACACTGACAAGAATGCATAACTCAAGTAAGCACATAAGACCCTCTGGTCACACATAAGTACCACTCTAGGTAAAGTACAGTGAGAAGACTCACCTCGCAAGCTAGCAAGTAATAGTCTCATACTCGGAAAGCTCGAACTAGCTTCCCCCTAACACATGGGATAACATCTCTAATTAATACGCTATTCATACTCAAATACACCAAAGGCTATTCTTTTTCTCTTTCTAGCTCTTGAAGTGAATAAAAGACTATTTTACTCCTCCATGGTCTCCATTACTCGTGATTGACCCAACCCTAAAGTCACAGAAGTCAAAATCGAGTCAACAATCCATGTTTGACCCAATTCGCTGAGTGCACCCATGCGACTCGTTGAGTCCCCTCGTTTTTTCAGAAGTCTCAAGTAAGTCCAACTCAACTCGTCGAGTTGACCCCCAACTCGCCAAGCTATCGCATGATCAAGCTCATCGGGACAAACCCTCACCGACTCGTCGAGTCAGGCCATGGACTCGATGAGCCCATTCGATATGATTTCTCATTCAGACGATTTAAGGCGGATCTATCACTCCAAACACTAGATCTACCATCCTAAGGATCGATTGACACGTAAAGCTTCGATATTTACACTCATGCATGGCATATATTCCCAAAAATGCCAATACAAGGTCTTACAAAAGGGTTAAGTGCTCAAAGTCTAATCTCTAGCTCAATAAAGTTCAGGTCTTTGGGCCCTCCAGACCCTCCACACTTTAGATCTGAGGTTTCAACCTTAAATCATACACAAAAGGCTCAATGACTCTAAGCAATGGATGAAAAACCTAGAAAACTCCCATATCAAGATCTCCCTAGAAGATGAGCAAGTCAGCACATTTAACTCAAGCAAACACTGTTGAATCTGGAACCAAAGCCTCATCTTGCCCCAACCTTAATGCTCTTCATTTCTCCTTTAAAGAATGCACCAACAACCACCAACTTAGCTTCTCACTCACTCTTTAGCTCTAATGACGATTAGGGTTTTCTATCAGGGGTGTAAGGTAACCGGTGAGGCAGAAATGGGGGCATAAGTTCCCTTATCTTGGCCCCAACCCTGGGAAGTTAGGGTTTCTCTGCCCAGCACCTACTCGACGAGTCAGCCCTCTAACTCGTCGAGTCCACTCGTTAATTCAACGTGGGTAACGCGACCCTAATCGGCGAGTTAGACTCACAACTCGTCGAGTCTCTCCATTAAAACCCAAAATTTAAACACATGACAACATACCTGAAAGTCCGGATGTTACAATTCTCCCCCACTTGAATTAGATTTCGCCCTCGAAATCGCTTCTCAATGTCACATAGATCGAACCCAAAAGCCTGAATAGTACCACTGAAAGGATCTCGTACCACACATATATCTTCCTCCATGGACACTTGAAACCAAACAAGAACTCCCAAACCCGGAAGAGGACATACCCTTCTGCCGCTACGATAACCCTTCTGACTCTCCAGGATCTAGAAGCTTTAGTGGCCTGCCTCACTTTCAGACCGTCCTCTTAAGATATCACCATGTTATTCGCTCCTCGAATAATAAACCCTGATAACTCACTGCCCCTCTGATTCTCTCGTTGCGACTTGATAGAAAAATCAAAGCCCAAAAATTGTCTACCGACCACTTATACCAGACATACTAACGATCCATAACATACTCCAAGGAATGAAAGGGTAACATTACACCATAAACCCATCCACTGTATTGCAATCGAAACCTATTTGAACAAAGAACTCTCAACACCCTGTCCTCATACACAAGAAAATGATCATGGTTGCTCAGAAGTATTCTCTGACATCTAACAATCATAAGCCCCAGCTCCCTCTCGGATAACCCTCTCAACATTGAGCACCAGGTCTATTCCTGACCCCACAATTGAACCTCCAAAGGTTACCCTTTGCATGCCCCAGAACGTCTCAATGACTTCCTTCTCACAACCACTATCTTGGCCCATTTTGACACACAAGTCACGAAGTTCTCTTTACCTCAAGAGAATACTACAATCTCAAAGCAAACTGTCTCACCCTCGACCTATGTCGTCTACTACTCATTAGTTCCATGCATCTTACGGTCCTTCCCTTACAAACGAACTGGCCCACTCAAGTCTAAGAAATCAGATGACACACAATACCCCTCAAAATGAAACCTATCTCTGAATCCGAAATCTCATTCGCCTACTTAATACACCACCAAAGCCAAACTCAAACTCGAGAGTCTGGTCCGGTACAGAATTGGGACCACTCGTCCTAATGAAGCACTCAACTCATGACCCATGACCCTCAACCCACACTTACATCACTCTTCCAATTCTTCTCGATTGCGATAACCACATAATATAACGATCCCCAACAAACATAGAGACCCCTGTCTCGCCCATGGTTCGACCACCAGGTTCCCGAAACTCAAGGAATAAGGCTAGCCAAGCCTAAAAACTCTTCTACGTCATGCTCTGACTAGCGAATACTACGGCATCCTCATAGTATCATAACATTCCCTCACACTAACTCGTCGAGTCCTTATTTCAAAATAAATAAATAAATAAATTAAATACATATCAGGACCCGGACGTTACATCAATTATTGTTGTGTTCGTTGGATGCATTTTATATTCCAAAAAATATACAATGTATCAGGATATCAAGTTTTATGGTAAACATAACATTATATAACCCAACATATTCATCTCATCAGTTCATTTAGTGATTAGGCGTCCATGTCAGCAGTAACACCTATAAAATGTATGTTACAAGAAGAAAAGGGTCAAATCATCACCAAAATTTATTTTGACTTATTCGTAAATTAAGATAAAATAATCGGACTTTAATGAAACCAGATAACTAATGAAACCAGTAAACCAGGAAAAATGGGTCAAATCACAATTTTTACCGGTAATTCATGTTTTTTTTTTGTTTTTTTTTTTTTGTAAATGAGAGCATTTTCTATCAAGTCGATCATAGATATAGACACAAAGGCAGAAAATTTAAGACATTATTATCAAAGTAGCACTTTATCAGTGCAACACCTGATGAAAAATAATAAGGGATTATATTATATGCATTATATAAGAAACAATACACAATCTCATATAAGCTTTTTTCCACGAAATCAGTTGCACATGCTAGACATCGAACCCACCAGGTGTTGTAAGGACTTAAAGTAAAGATTGAAGAACCAATTTGATAGAATTCTCATTTTCATTGCACTTTACAATAACCAAGCACAATGTATTTGGTTCCTATGGAATTTGTTCCATTTTATAATATATGTATATTTTATGGCATGCCAAATATAATAAAAGAACTATACTATTGTCTAGTTATAGTTATGAACTTGCATTTGTATTGTTTAAACTTGTTAATTGCTACCAAAAGAATTTACCATTTTGACCAACTTCTTTCATATTGTCCTTAATCTTCTTTGACAACCAAAGAATCGCAGGTATCTGTACGTTTAACAACTATTAGAAAGATAAATTTATATGAACACGTATAAAAAGGGAATATTAGGTAAGTTCAGTCCACCTGTGTAACTTCTGATAGTCTGATACAGAGTTACCAAAACCTACTTTAGCATCTTCTTCAATGAAGCATTTCCTGAACTCAATTTGGTTAAAAGTTAAAGTCCCAACGAAATCATCTCAACCTAACCATGTTCCTAGTTCAAATTTGAAGTTTAGCCTTCAACTGATTTCCCAGGTATTTCATCAAACAGATAGAGGTTGAACATTTGGTATGTTACAAATCTTGGGTTCTTAGGCATAAATACCTTCTAGTATTAAATTCTATTTGGTTTGTTGATGATATTACAGGGGCACATCCCAAGTAGGAAACATAATAAACATCATCTGATGGAGTATTCCATGATCACACACCCATAAAAAGATATTTGACTAAAACATAATCATCTGATAAAATTGGTTATTCATACGAATGCTGACATAATCTGAAATACATTCTCAAACGACCAACAAAAAATCATCCGACCACATAAGACATTAACAAATAATCATCAAAACCACAAAAACACATTCTAAAATAAGCCTACCAGACAGGCTTAATGAAGATTTTATAACCCCCCCCCCCCCCCCCCCAATTAAAAAGATAGAGAAGAAAACCATAAAAAACGCTAGATAAAACTACAAAAATACTATGTAGTTTCCTTTTGATTGTATGTTGCAATAGAACTTGTGCAATTAGAAAGTTAAATTCTACAGAAAAAACTCGCCACTTAGAAAAAAATTAACAAAAAGCAGCAACTAAACTTCGATCTTTTCTTGTCCATATACGATATATACAGAGGAAATTTTAACTCGAAAGTGGAGAAACCCCTAGAGAACTAAAAATAAACACGAGAAGAGAAAAATGATAAGAATGAAAACTTACAATGATATTGATAATCTCTTTGGATAATAAACATGATTGTGAATGTGCCGCGAAACTGGGGTGCGAGAGTCTCGGTAGAGCGGAGTCACGGAGATAGGGATGAGTCTCCGACGGTCTTCAGCATGTATATCAAAAAGCCATACACACAATCGATCTAATAATTGATCGCTGACCTCCTAGTTCCAGATGTTTTTCAACATTGATTACTTCTTCGTTTCACAAATCCCTAATTTCTCAAAAGTGTGAAAAAATTAAGGTGATTTGATGTTTTTTAGAAGAAATCATGAAGATGGAAACGGAGGTGGATGAGAAGATAGTCCAACGTTAAACTGATTTTTAGATAAATCGGGCTTACCAAGTTGTGACAAAGACGACAACCATTCAAGCAATGTGAAGCGAAAGTAATCGGCGGGGCAGAAGTTCCTTTCAAAAAGTCAATCGCGACTCCAAAACCAATTATAGAAAAAGAAATCACATCCAAATCGATTGTAGCTTAGTTCAAATTGAAAGTCAAAGAATAGTTACCTGGATGTAGCATTTCGAACGTCGTTTCTTGCAACAAACCATAACCATTGATGGAGAGGGAAAAGGATTAGGGTTTAAGAGAGAATAAGTTTGGATATGATTGATTTCCTCCAGATTTATTGCTATCAAATTCGAAATTGATTGTGATAATTTGCTATATCAATTCAAACGTGAAGCAGAGGGCATTTGGGTAAATTCATTTTGGTATTTTGAGCGGGATAATTAGATTGGAAGGGGCTAATTGAATGTCACGTGGTAAAATTGATCTTAATTATTAGATTAGAGGATTCATGTTTTTGTTTATTACTCGGTTACTCTTTTCTTGTTGGTCTCATTTTGCAGGTTCTTAGATATATATGTGAGTACCAAAAATTTTACATGTGTATTTTTCTGTTTATGCACTTTGACTTACTTTTTACCTCATTTATAGCTTTCCTTTGGCACACATGTTGGAGGTCATTTACATGACTAAGTCAATGTTAAAAGCATAAATATTAACATCTACCTCCCCATATATGATCTCAATAGGATTCTCAAGTCTCTTATTGTTGTTTATAGGGTCTATTGATATGAATAAGTTTAGAGGTTGGCTAAAAAAACATATCGTTTTATCATTTAGACAATCTATATAATTTTTAAGTTATTTTTATTAGATGAAATTGTATTGTTTTCTGAAAAAGATAATTATAAATAGTTACCTATAAGTTAATTTTTGATAAATGTGTTTATTAAAGGTGTCTAAAAAATATCTTAATAACAACACCCTAAGTTTATCCCATTAAATTAGGTTTGTTGTCAAATAAAAAACTGAATAATTGCATTTCCAAAAGCAATGTTAACCCTTAAAAAACAAAGGTTTAAAAAGCACATGATTAATCTGGGAGAGTTACATTGATTAAATCTAAACAAATATTGTTAATGCCAATAAAATTATTTTGTTCGAATTTATTTTTTATGATAAATTCAGCAAGGACAGCTTAGATGATATGATTTAATTTCTTTTATTCATATATTCTTTCTTTGTCAAATTGTGATTTTGACTTTTTTGGGCTATGATCTAATTTTGAGTCGTCATTTTGTCAACATACAAACTCAAGCATGCTTCATAAAAACCTGGGTCCATAAGAACAACACTTCCATATTGGGAAAGAGTGCAAGGTGATGCAACGCCCGATTGGATCGATTGATAATCTATTTGGCATTCACTTTCCGTAATTAGAATCTGATCAGGACATCACTGGCTGTCAAAAAGGTAAACCAGGTTACCCTCATTGAAGGGTCAGCACACCAATTGTTCGACGAAATGTCTGAAAGACAGACAAGTTCCAATATTTGAGAAAATCGTGTTTCTTGGTTGACGTGTTGCTGATACCTCGTGGTGCGGCTTCACCAGGCAAATTGAAGTGCATATCTGATGGGGATGAGGTTCGCTGACTTGTTCTTCATAACGACAAAAACAATCATTGGTGGAAAGCACACCAAGTCCCATTGTTGGATATTTTATTATATATATATATATATATATATATATATATATATATATATATATATATATATATATATATTTTAAAACGAGTCATTTTTCGTTTGGTAGGATAAATGGAAAACATGTTTCGTATTTTGTGGGGGGGCTTTGTGTGTTTTGCAAAAACCCTAAATTTGATCATTGTGTTTGTGGGTTTTATATGGAAATGTTTTATTTTAATGATATAACCATATATGTTTAGAAACCCAACTTATTCGAAACTCAAATGTGAGTACTTTATAATAAAAAAATAATAATGGGAATAACATTTATATTAATTATGTGTCCAAAAAAACTCTCGCAAGACTGAAACATTTAATTTAAGATTTTTTTTTCAATAAGATATTTATTAAAATCTATGTTTTTTGAGTAAAATATTTAACATAAATTGTATTTTGATGGGATTAAAAATATTTAATAAGTGAGTTTATTCATTTGAATTGAAAAAAGAAATAGATAAATTTAAAGGAAATAATTCACACTCAATAGTTTTTTTTACATACATACACAACTTATTATGTATGAAGAAAAACTAATGTCTCTAAATCAGCTTCCTGAATTTAATATAAGAGTTTACCTCCTCTTTGGACATTTAATAAGAAGTTTACGCACTGTTTATGTCCTCTATACATCTATATCCTCTTTTGATTCACCACTAGGACAAAATTGACATGAAACTCATCATTCAAAGTATTGGTAAAAGGGTGGTTTACCTTATCTTTATGGACACACTCTAATGGACTCTCATCTAGTGGAATGCTAGTCTTTGTCATCATTATCCATATCAATTTCTTTGGGAATAATTTGTATTGCATCACGAATCTATTCAAATAAAAGCTCATCAAAATGATCATCGTATAATGGTACTCGACTTTTACTTGAATGCCCATTGTTAATCAACCAAGTGTAATACATATCATTCAAATTTCCGTAAACGGTAAACCCTTTATAGACTCTCATCAGAAAATAAAAGTAAATATGGTCCCATAGATCATACATTTGATTTTTCAAAAGCTTCAAATCTTTTATATTCATGCCTATGATATTGATGTCGTTTACTATAAAAAAGATTAATTTTGATTTGGTTTCCTTATTCTATATTGTCTACTGATCTAGTTTTATTTTTTCTATTTTTTGCTTGCTATTCAAGCAATATTCTTGTATATATTTTCAAGAGAAAATTCATGAAATAATCAAAATTGAAAGGGTCTTTTAAGCATTTAACCATGAAAAATTGAGTTTTGAAAAATGACGAGATCCGCGGAGGGGGCTCTATGGATTGTTTTACACCTCTGAGGAACGATGAATAGTTCTAAGGAATTGACGTGACATCACTAAATAACAAAAAATATCGTGGGTATAATGGTTCAGCAGAGGTGGCTCTACGGATCCATTAAAGACCTCTGCAAATCTTTAAATTTTCTGAGGAAATGGTGGTTGGTCCTCTCCAACAGATCCGCAGAGATAGGCTCTATGGATACTTGCTACAGCTCTCCGGAATTATTGATTTCTTTGCGGATCCCCTAATATTTTTTTGTCATTTAGTGATGTCACATCAATTCCTCATAAATATTCATTGTTCCTCAGAGGTGTAAAGCGATCCGCCAGAGCCCCTTCTGCGGATCTTGTGGTCATTTTCCAAAACTCAAATTTTTATGGTTCAATGATTAAAACACCCCCCTCAATTTAGGTTATTTCATGAATTTTCTCTATTTTCAATGGTTCTTCAATCATAATAGAATATTAGGAACGTAATTCTTCTTGTTAACATTTTCTTGTTTTCTTTATGGTATCAATGTGGGTCTCTTGATTAGTTTGAAAACTCTGAAGCACCACAACCGAACACGTTGTTATTGAAGCAGGTTCATCCACCAATCCATCAAACGATCCCAACTCATCATTCTATATTCACCCAAACGATTACCCTCACCAACTACACGTCAACGAAACACTGAATAATGGCAACTATGCATATTGGTCTAGAGAAATCAAAGACTTTCTGTTCGCAAAGAATAGGGCTGGCTTCATCGATGGCACCCCAGAACGACTAACGTAGAACTCACCATGTCTGATGGCATGGCAATGTAGTGATGCGATTATCAAAGGTTGGTTGACCACTGCTATGTCGAAGGAGATCTGTGACAATGTAGAATACGCACACACGACAAGAGAGATTTGTAAAGATCTTAAGGAACGCTTTGAAAAAGAGAGTGTAGGGCATACGAGCTAAAACGAAAGCTTACTTCAACAGACAAGAAGGCATGTCTGTGTCGGCATATTTCACAAAACTAGGAGGAATTTGGGATGAAATTCAATCCTTCTCTTCGCAGCCTAAGCGTACGTGTGGAAAGTGTTATTGTAATGTTGGAAAAAGACTCACCGAAGACAAGGAGAAAGAACATGTCTACGATTTCTTGATGGGTCTCAACAAAGATTTTGGAACTGTTAGAACTCAAGTACTCAACATCAAACCAATGTCTACCCTTGGGATTGTTTATCACATGGTTGCAGAAGATGAAAAACAAAGGAACATTACCATGTCCAACAAAACTGTTGTCGAAGTCGTCGCCTCTCAAATCCGAACCCAAACAGACATGGACAAAAGTCTCGTTGATAAGAAAAAATTAAAATGCAAACACTGCGGGAAAAATGGCCACAATATTGATGACTATTTTGAGAAAATCGGATACCCATATGGTGGGAAATTCATCAACAAAGACCGACAAAATTTTCAAAGAAAAAACCTTAAGGCGAAACCTAAGGCTGCTGCAGTTGAACTTGAGAGCAGCCCAATATCGGGCCACAACGTTGATCAATACAAAAGACTCCTAATACAACTGAATGATCCACCAAAACTAGAAGTAAACATGGCAGGTAAAATCGAGTTCACTTCACCTTGGGTAAATGATTCTGGAGCTACAAAACATATTTCATGTAGCGATTCTGTCTTAACATCTCTAAAGAAATCCAACGATGGGGTGCCTGTTAAAATTCTTGTTGGCGACAAAGTTGCAGTAAAAGACATTGGGAGTGCACAATTAACAAAAAATTTGGATGTTAATGATGTTCTAGGGATTCTTGATTTTTAATGCAACTTGTTATCTGTTAGCAAAATCACCAAAGGGATTAACTTTTTTGTAACCTTCTTTACCGATTATTGTTATTTATATGACTTACACTCGAGGAAGTTGATTGACATGGAGAGATGTAGGGATGGTCTTTATCATATGGAGAAGATGGACAAAGGAGCTACTACCATGGTTGTCGCTATGAATTCAAAAATTTGGCATAGAAGGCTTGGTCATACTTTAAATTCTAAACTTCAACAAATTAATTCTATAGGTAGCGTAGCTAGTATTGATCATTATGGTTCCTGTGTGCGAGCTAAACAAACTCGATTACCTTTTTTGATACTAATATTAAAACCACTTCATGTTTTGAGTTAATTCACTATGATATGTAGGGTAGGTATCGGGTACCTTCAATGATGGGGGCTCGATATTTTCTTACAATAGTGGATGATTATAGTAGAACCACATGGGTCTCCTTGATGATAAACAAGTCTAACACAAGTTCCTTCTTAGTTAATTTTTACAACATGGTTTTGACTCAATTCAATGAAAGAATCAAGAGAATACGTAGCGATAACGGGGGAGAATTCACCTCCACTGTTATGACAAAGTTTTATGAAGATCATGGAATTCTTTTGGAGACCTCATGTGTACACATCCCACAACAAAATGGGGTTGTTGAAATAAAACATAGGCATCTTTTAGAAATTGCAAGAGCGTTCCATTTTCAATCTAGTCTACCTATAGAATTTTGGGGAGAATGTATATTAACTACTACTTACATCATAAACAGGTTACCTTCACGAACCATTAACAATAAGACCCTCTTTGAAATCCTATTTAATCAAAAACCACAATATGATCATATGCGTGTTCTCAGTTGCATAGCATATATAAAGGATAATATGGCAGGAAAAGATAAGTTTGAAGAAAGGGGGAGGGCTTGCGTCTTCATAGAATATCCTCAAGGTAAAAAAGGATATCGTGTATATGATCTAAAGGAAAATAAACCACGAAGTGGAGAACAATGAAAAGGAAAATAATTATTTCATAAGTGAACCTCTTTTGGAACCCATAACATCCAGCCCACAAGCTACGACAGGGGCAACAACAAACCAAGATGATTCTTTTGAGCCCAACTTCGAAGAAGCACCTACTACAGAGCGACCATCTCTACATCTGCTAGCAGGTCAACCTTGCCAATACCCACAGACACGTCTAATCAACCTGTACGGACTAGAACACGACCCTGACATCTTGATGAATATGAAATAGATCTACCTCCATCGATTGAACATCCTTCCTCTAGTACTAATCAAGTGACTTCAACGGTACACCCAATTTCTCACTTTATGTCTTATAAAATTTTCACTAAATCTCATAAATCTTATCTTAGTGCCATCTCCTCTCAAGATAAGCCTAAACATTTTTTTCCAAGTAGTTAAGAATCCACAATGGAGAGATGCCATGCAAAAAGAGATTATTGCTCTCGAAGCTAACAACACGTGGAATCTAGTGACTTCACCTCCTGGAAAGAAGGCCATGGATTTGATGTGGGTATACAATATTAAATACAAACCGTTCGGTGAAATAGAAAGATATAATGTGAGGCTAGTCGCAAAGAGTTTCACACAAATAGAAGGAGTTGATTTTCATGAGAACTTTGCTCCGGTTGCAAAATTAGTTGTTGGTGATTTGTTATCATTAATATTATTTAAGTGTAATGGGATTACTTTGTTGACCAAAAGTGATCTTGATAAACATTAAACAAGTAAGGAAGGTGTGGAGTACACAATTGTTTAAGTTTGATCAAGTTTTCAAAGTACATTGTCATTTAGGGGTGAAGCCCCTAAACGAACGGGGGTCCGAGGGCAGCGCCTCTGGGAGCAGGGTCCAAGGGGTGGCAGCCCATGGCGGGGTATGTTACTATATTAAAAATGATGGGTTTTGGTCATAAGACATCCTATGTGCTCATACAAACCCTACTGCTTGGATCTAGGTTTCTCTATTGTACATGCTTTGAATCCAAGACTATAAATCCTAATTCTAGCATACAAGTAATCATATTAATATGTAATTAGGTTTAAGATCATACCTTGATTGTTATGTAGCAATAACAATCCTAATTCCTCCTTGAATTGACTTTGGAAGGCTTAGAGTCACAAGTGTCACTCCTTTATTGGCTCACAAACACCATAAGCAAGAGGATGAAGAGGAGAGAGGTTGGAGGCTGCCAAAAACGTGTGTAAACCCTTACAAGAAGCATAGCCACGTTTTTGAGCCTTAAGGGGTGTTTATATAGTTGGGCTATTAGGGTTATCTAACAAGGAAACCCTAATTTGGATGCTTAAGCCCTAAGCAACCCATAGACTCCTTTAATTAAGCCCATGGATGATTTCCTTATGGGTTTCCCATTAGAATTCGTTCATCCCTTAATATAAGGCAATCCATGGCCCAAATTGCAATTATCTTATAATTACAGTTCCAGTCCCTTAAGTTTAATTAATCTCTTTTAGTCCAAAACTAATTACCAATTAATTATTGACTAATATTAATTAAACAATATGATTTCTCCTTTAATATATTATTCTCATAATACATTAATAAATCATATTTAATCCTTACTCTCCATAATTCATCCTATCAAGTTGCTTTGGTGAAGGCAACCCAAAAGGACCATGCACCATCGGGTCAAGTACATACCAAAATAGTTATGGACTTAGACACTAATCCAACAGTCTCCCACTTGGATAAGTCTAACAACTATTCTGCGTATGACTTCAGATCCTGATCTGCAATCGTAGCTTTCCAAAGCCGCTGTCAACTCTGATCATATCAGATACGCGTGTCCTTAGATAAGGGATCATATATTCCTCCATTCTAGATATCGTATGAGATATGATTTCAAATCATTCTCTTTGTACTATATCTCGATTTCCGATTTATGACGACAGACTAACTGAACAAATCAAATTAGCCCTAGCCCGGCCGAGCATTTACGTTTGTCATCACTAAACCATCGAGGGGCCCAAAGATATCGCTTTTATCCTACCTTGGATAAAAGGAACGGATAAACTTTGATACAATGCTTGCTTGCACTCACTAACCAAATCACACACAACAATATGTTTTATAACACCAAGTTACTAGTGCGTTTACATATTATCAATGTGCAACCGATTAGCAAGATACAACTCACACATCTCGGTTTCAAGAATATAAGATGTTATCGTCTCACTAATCACTCGAGATAGTGATCCAAGTGAGTGTGGGTTTAATCCAATGCTCAAATCATATTCATAAGCACTCATGAACGTTGCAGCAAACATTTTCTTGTGTCTAATACTCTTTTAGACAATCCACACACCAATTCACGGCAATTTTCATTCATATCTACTTCCAACATATGAACGACTGTGGCCCGTTCGAATAATTCGATTATTCTTAATAAACTCAATTATTCTGGAAGTCAAAACACGCAAGGTGAAACACAAGAATAATACTAATCCCATATGGCCTCAAACCTTTGAGTATAAACAAAACACGTTTTATTTATCACCATATCGATTACTCATTATTTGTCGTTTCGGGTAATCAACTTTATACTTGAATTATTACACTTGTCCCATGCTCCTAGCATGCACACAATGTTTACATATGGTTTTTACTTTGTGAAACAGACAAATTGAACACATTTCCAATCATTCTCATTTTACAACTCCAAATCCATTTTCTTAAGTGTAAGAATATCAAATTCTTGTTACTTATAGAATATACTAGATTCTAACACTTTATGCAACGATCCTTTTGTAATGTCACTGCACCAAAGTCTCAAAGACTATTGCCAATGATATTACAAAGTCCTCTAATGTAGATTGTTACAAGACAATTCCTTAGATATGATGTCTCTCACTCAAAGTACATTCCTTTGAACATCCTTTTGCATAAAGGTTTCTAATCTAGTCATAGATTTTCAATATTTACTTCCCAATATGGACACGCTTCCATATTTTCCATATGACAACTAATTTCTTAATAGAATCTTATCTATTCGTAATGATGTCGATATTGTCCATCCAATATGGAAACATTTCCATAATTTCCAATACTATACTTCCAACTACTCACAAGCGACCAATTCTCGTCGAACTTCGAATCGTCATTTGATAGTTGTTTAATTATTTTAGTCAGAACCAATTCTAGTCCCTTTTCCCTCTAAATGCGCTGGATATTTGGAAAATTTTAGAATGGTCAAACATTAAATCATTTGCAATCGATCCTATACCCGAAGCGTATGGGACACGACGCACAATGTTTTATTTTCTATGTTCTCAAAATTCGAATTGTGAAGAGGAATGTCGTAATCATAATCGAAATTTTAAGAACACACTATGTACCTTTGACTAAATTTATTAACATTCCACAACCTAATCCTTTAGATTTGAAATGAAGCATAATATTCTCTCCCTTAATTATAGCAAAACAACTATACAACCCTTACGACTTTGCAAGGTATAACTCTTGTTTTTCTATAATTAATATTGCCAACTTGCAAAACTTTCCATAATAATCATACAATCATAACTTTTATGCTCCCACTATCATGATGATTATTATAAAACATAGCACTTATGCTCCCACTAGCTTCGACATGTATTCATAAACATCTTAACTTTCAGAAAAAAAAAAAAACAATACTTATTGAATTTCTTAAGTTCATGTTTCTAATACTTAGTGCTTTGATAATCTTTTATCAAGGCTTCTTGAACTTATACACTTTTGCCTTAGATAGTTCATATGTGTGTCTTAACAATTAAGACTAATTGCCAAACCTCACAATTCAAATTATGGAAAGGGATGCCGTAACCATGATCGAATTCGAGAATGCAATTTTACAATCACTATCTTTTAAAATCTTTCTTAGTGAAAGCATTTTCTCACAATCATTTTCATGAAGGAGGAAATCTTATGACACTTAGATTTAAACGGTGTATGTGTTCCTATCCATGTGAATTTGTTAAAAACCAAAGTTTACGACAAATTCAAACTCATATGGATCGAACTTTCTTAATCTTGATTTCTTGCCTTATGGTAGCACATCTGCCTACCACGTCTTCCAAGTAGTTAAGCAGCTCACCTTTTCCTATCAATGTACTTTCCATTGATCAAGGTCCTTGCCTTTTATGCATTCAAATGAGAACTCATAGGACTCACATGCATAATTAACTCGATTGGATTGGCACAGAAACAAAATAATGTCTTCACGATAGGTTGTAAACCTCAACTCGTGTGCTAGTGATAATCGATAAGGTTTATTTGATTTGTTCTTGAAACTTTTCAAGACTATTAAGACTCCCACTGACTCCTTGACATATACGATTCTCTTATCAAAACATTTTTTGACAAACAAATATTCAAGAGTTAGTGTAGCTTTTATCAAAACAAAACACTTCATAATTTTGGTCTTAGTTGGTCTTTGTCTTATCCAAGACATCACAACTTTCCACAATTGATGAATGTTATAAACCTTCTTAATACTATTCACTCAATGTCACAATCTTGACTTTAAGACTTGTTTTGGAACGAAGTATGATAGACTTCTTGATTTAACCATTTCTTCAATCCTTGATTCCTCTTCTTAAACATACAATTGTACTAAGACTCACTTAGAGGATCAATTGAGATATGGTTCTTAATCATTAAGACCCATTATAAAGCATAAAAGCTACTCTCCCTTCTTCTTAGAATGGAGAAACTTTTATTTTTCTGCCTACTTGATTCTTCTTATTCGTTCTACTATTGATCTAAACCCTTTAATCAATTCAGAATTACACTTAATCCTGTAAGTATAATCATATTTACTAAGCCTTTAGTAAATCATGACGAATATTTTTGTTACTCTTATGGTGAACTTGATCAACACACAACTTTGTGTACTCGATCTCCTAGTCCTTCATTTGACACTTTGTCAATGAATTAGTCTAATTTCCAAATATGAAATTTCTCATTCATCATGCAACCAAGTTGCGTGATTCCAAATTTCTGTCCAATTGAAACTTTGGGCGATGAGAAACTCTCCCTATTTGGTAAATTCTCGACGTTTCCATCAATAACATAACTAAGAATCATATCCATTCGTTGTAGAAATATGCAAACATCAATTTTCATAACGATTTCATTGCAAGGAAGTAAACAAATAAATAAATAAGTCAAACAAAATTTATTTTATTTATAAAAGCAGCGGAAAAACATTTGTCCTTACAATGCAAAATCTATTGAAAACTATGTAAAAGGAAAATTTCTAACAACTATATCATAACTATCTAAGCTCAAAATCCAATCTTCAAGTCCATGCGATCGAGATCCATCTCTTGTGATTAGATTCATCTTGCTCTCTTATCAAGCTTCCTTTCTTTTCACCGATCCTTCAAAACATTCAAATGCAATCTTATCACATCATGTATTAAGAATCAATGAATAGGAACTTAACGGAGTTAGATAGTGGATTTTACCTGAGGTGTAGTCATACTTTTGACTCTCCCATCTCTTAGATCTCTTAGGTAAATAGGGCAACTTCGTCTCCAATGCCCATTCTCTTGGCAATAAAAGCAAATTGACTCTTTAGGAACAACACATGGAACAACTTCAAACATCACCTTTCTCTTATGATCAAACTTTTCGATCATTGCATGTCTTTCATTGCCATTGTCTACATCCATAGAGGTCTTGAAGGCAGATTCACCAATCAACTTTGCTTTTCTATTGCGCCAAACCATTGCTGATTCAGCATCAATAAGCATGTAGGTGACATCTATAAGTGTCAGTCGTGGTTCATCATATAGTACTCTCTTACGAACTCACTATACGAGTTAGGAAGTGACTGAAGAACCCAATCAACAGCCATCGCTTCACCGACAACGGATCCCATCATTCTTAATCTATCAATGTGTGACTTCATCCCTAAGACGTGTGCACACACCGACTTGCCCTCTTTATGTTTACTTGCCAAAAGGGCTTGAGTGATATTGAACCTTTTAATTTTACAATCTTGTGGGTTAGGGAGAATAATTGGAGGAAGAGGAGGAAGTGAAGCATGATTTCTTGTTCCTCGATCGAATCGTGGAATATCATCTTCATGTGGAACGCTTGTTCCACGGGATTTGAGAAGACCATAGTTGTCGAACTTTGCATCAGGAGAAAAACGAATTCAAGTTAGTTGATTGATTGAGTCCTTAGTAAATCACCCAAATGAAATTCCAAGGCTAGGACCCAACACAATATTCTACAACTCGGGAGAGGGATGTCGTAACCAAAATTGAAGAACATTTGAAGGTAAGTGAATGACGACTCACTAATTTCCACCATGAAAAACAAAAAATAATTTTAAGTTTTAAATCTATGAAAACTCCTAGATCCTTTGAGATTCATTGAATATTTCAATGGCATGTTTAAATCTCGATATGCCCCTCTTGTTTGTGACTGGGATGCCGAGGATCACAAAGCGGGTGTGAATAACCATGCAAACTACATGGTGCCCTCACATGTTACAATCACCTGTTCGATGTGCCGGTAAACCACACACGCTCCACCGAACTATGACAAACATTGAGTCACCCTTTGCTACCTTTGCTTAGAACCATTTAGTGTGCCGGTAAACCACACACGCTCCACTAACGTCTTTGCAAGGGCACAAAGTGTAATTTCATGGAATTGCATCAATTCACTTTTGCCTAAGTAACTAAGATTGGGAATTTGAAAAACATTTAGTTACTTTGTATTTCATTATACTTATAATGGAATGTTTCGTCCTATCCTACCCGTTCGGCTAACGACCCTCCACTAGTCAAGAGTGCGGTGGGTAAGAGTGGATACCCATTCAATCGCCATTTTATAGGCAATTTCCTTAAACACCCCTTATAGACCAGCTTCATGAATGAGGCCTACTAACGGTAAGACTGACTTTTACTCATACATATATATAATGTTATACTTTTAATGTTATATATAGTATAGGGTGTATTTTATACTTTTAAAATACTATATGGTTAACTTTAACAATTATACTTTTAATTCAATTAAATGGTTAACCTAAACTTTTATGGATTTATTAAACCTCTTTTAATTATACTCCTTAATTAATTAATAAAACCGTAAGGGTGTGATTTGAACTTTTCAAAACATTACTAGGGTTTTAGAATTTAACATTCCTAATTAAACTTTTAATCAACTTTTAAATTCCAACACTTGAGGGCAAATTTTGAAACATTTCAAAACATTAGGGTTAGAATTTAAATATACATCAAAATTAAACTTTTTAATCAAAATTTAAATTCCAAAACTTGATGGCAAGTTTTGAAACATTTCAAAACATTAGGGTTTTAACTATTTAAATTTCAAAACTTCAAAACTCTTGGGTTCAAATTTAAACTATAAAACCTAAAGGGGAAAATATGAAACTTTTCATAACAACAAGGATCAAATAACAAATAATCTAAACTAACATTTAATTACATAATTATCCATATTTGATTTGTTTAATGATTTCTTGCAAAAGAATTTATCAATTTACTCAAAATAATTAATCAATTATCTTATAAGGAAACAATTATCTTATTAATTGATAATTATCTTTAATTAGATCAAGAATATAGTCATATATATCATAAAATCGGATTTATATTGATCTAACATGATAAGGTAACTATCCATATGCAAAAACAGCAAGAAATCCCGAGATAAGCATCATCTGACGAGTTGACTCATCGAGTCAGGCATGGACTCGTCGAGTCTGCATGGACTCGACGAGTTCAGCCATGGACTCGGCGAGTCCAGCCTCCGGAATCCAAAAAATCGAATTTTCCAGTTATACAATGCATCAATACAATTGAAACCATCCTAGGCTCTGATACCACTGATGAGTTTTGGTCATAAGACATCCTATGTGCTCATACAAACCCTACTGCTTGGATCTAGGTTTCTCTATTGTACATGCTTTGAATCCAAGACTATAAACCTTAATTCTAGCATACAAGTAATCATATTAATATGTAATTAGGTTTAAGATCATACCTTGATTGTTATGTAGCAATAACAATCCTAATTCCTCCTTGAATTGACTTTGGAAGGCTTAGAGTCACAAATGTCACTTCTCTATTGGCTCACAAACACCATAAGCAAGAGGATGAAGAGGAGAGAGGTTGGAGGCTGCCAAAAACGTGTGTAAACCCTTACAAGAAGCATAGCCACGTTTTTGAGCCTTAAGGGGTCTTTATATAGTTGGGCTATTAGGGTTATCTAACAAGGAAACCCTAATTTAGATGCTTAAGCCCTAAGCAACCCATAGACTCCTTTAATTAAGCCCATGGACGATTTCCTTATGGGTTTCCCATTAGAATTCGTTCATCCCTTAATATAAGGCAATCCATGGCCCAAATTGCAATTATCTTATAATTACAGTTCCAGTCTCTTAAGTTTAATTAATCTCTTTTAGTCACAAAACTAATTACCAATTAATTATTGACTAATATTAATTAAACAATATGATTTCTCCTTTAATATATTATTCTCATAATACATTAATAAATCATATTTAATCCTTACTCTCCATAATTCATCCTATCAAGTTGCTTTGGTGAAGGCAACCCAAAAGGACCATGCACCATCGGGTCAAGTACATACCAAAATAGTTATGGACTTAGACACTAATCCAACAAAAAATGCATCATAAAATCGGATTTTCAGATAATTGACAATTGGTTTGACCCTTATCCAAACTTCCGTTATTATGTTAGTTTTTATGGTTTTATGACAGTTTGAAACTGTCATATGACAGTTTTCAGACAAAGATCAAAAGTCGGTTTTGGGCTCCATTTCTGGTACATTTCGAAACTATCATCAATACATTCTCTCTTGTGGTCTCTCTTAGTCTTATCCGATTAAAGAATATTGGGAGTATCACCCAAATACTTTAATCTAAAAGTGTTTAACACAATTCTCAGAATTTCCATGCCTTTTCTATACCCTAATTCTTACATTAGTAACCGTGCGCACCATGTTGGTTGTTGTTGCTCAGAAAAATTGGTCCATCCATAAATTGGATGTGAACAACGCCTTTTTACATGGAGATCTTGATGAGGAGGTGTACATGAAAATACCCCAAGGTTTTGCAAAGGAGAACGATACTCGTGTTTGTCGTCTTACAAAGTCATTATATGGACTACGACAAGCTTCCAAAAATTGGTACAACAAGCTCACCGAAGCACTCCTAAAGATCGGTTTTCGACACTCCAGTGCTAATCACTCTCTATTTATCCTCAAAAAGGACAAGCATTACCTTGTAGCTCTCATATATGTAGATGATGTCATCCTTTTGGGGAATAACAATCACCAGATAGCAAAAATTAAGACGTATCTGGATGATCAAATTAGTATCAAGGACCTTGGTCCCTTAAAATATTTCGTCAAATTTGAAGTATCACGCACCACTGATGACATTGTCCTTAGTCAAACACAAGTATGCATTAGACATTTTAAAAGACAGTGGTCTACAAGGCTGCAAACCTAGCCAATTCCCCATGTATCAAAACATCCGTCTAGATGCTGCTCAAGACGCTCCAGTTGTAGATGTTGAATAATACAGGCGTCTTGTTGGAAGGTTGCTTTACTTGCAAGTCACCCATCCAGATATCACTCTTGCCGTAAATATGCTAAACCAGTTCGTCTCTTCTCCACGAAAGCCTCCATGTGATGCTACAATGTGTGTTTTACGCTATCTTAAAACCACACCGGGACAAGGAATTTTTCTACAAGCAAAGGGAAATTTAAAGCGTATAGCATGTTTTGATTCAGATTGGCTTGGTTGTCCTTTACCAGAAAGTCAAGAACTTGTTATTTTATTACTTTAGGAGGTGCTCCTATATCCTGGAGAACCAAGAAATAGTTTGTTGTTTCCCTCTCTTTTGTTGAAGCTGAGTACAGGTCGATGGCAAGCACAGTTAGTGAACTCTTATAGCTTCGTTGGTTGCTCTCTAATTTAGAAGCACCTTAATCATAACCAACTCCTTTTTATTGTGATAATCAGGTCACTCATCATATTGCCAACAATCCAGTTTTCCATGAACGAACAAAGTATGTTGAAATGGATTGCTACTTTGTTCGCGAGCGTTTGAAGTCCAAAGAAATTGCCCCTTGTGCGATCGCTACCACCAATCAACTGACATACATTTTTACCAAACCTCATGGAACTCGGTGTTTCATTTCCTACTTAACAAGATGTGTGTTCGAGATCTTCACGCTCCATCTTGATGGGGAGCAAATGAGATTGATTTTGATTTGGTTTCCTTATTCTATATTGTCTATTGATCTAGTTTCCTTTTTTCTATTTTTTGTTTGCTATTCAAACAATATTCCTGCATATATTTTCAATGGTTCTTCAATCATAATAGAATATTAGGAACACAATTTTTCCTATTAACTTTTTCTTGTTTTCTTTATACTATTAACATCGTAACTCTTTCATATATTACAGGATTAGGAATGAAAACTCCCTGAAATTTTATATTTATAACGATGTTACCTATGATCTTACCCTCAGATTTGTTTTTGCTAAAACAAAGACGAATACGATAGTAAAAGAGTTTCAATACGTAAAAAGTTTATATTTGATAAAGTTGTTTACATTTATCAAAATTTGTACCTTAATTGAAGTTTTTACCAAAGATAGATCATGAAAGGTTTTACATAAGGAACAATTATGGAGAAATGAACAACTTGAGTGACCTTGGCAAAACAACAGAGAGAGGATGATCATAAAGAATGATCATATAGGAGGGTTTTGATCGGCTTTGGAAGAGTGATAAAATGAAATCACAAACCGTTCTTTACCCATGCAAGAAAAGATGATAAGAAAACGTTATTGTTATGTCTTTTTTTAAATTCTTTTTATTTAAATGCCAAATGCCACATCATAGCTACATGGACACCATGTTTCTTGGCAACGTACTAAATACAATAAAAAAAAATTAAGGTCTATTTTAACACGTTTATAGTCCGTTCCAATAACTAAATTGACACAATCAAAAAAAATTAGGGTATAATTTAACAGGTTTTAAACTTTGTAAACCTAATGATGACATGTAAAACTTTGATTACAACCAATATTTATAGTCTAGAATATATCATTTATAAATAACTTTGTTTAGTTAATTGATTGTATCTAAAAATAAACAAGAATCTTATCTTATTATACACGAATATATACAAATAAAAGTTCGATATTCACTTAAAATATGTTTTGATATTTAAGTTAATTAAAAAGGTTATCATGTATGAAAAATGATTAAAATATTTGGTGTGGGGTTGAATAAGGAAAACATGTGCAAGAGACAAACCGGGCAGCGGTAAGCCGGTAACCGCAAAGACATGCGCATATGTGCCCGTACCCAATATTTGACCTCCACCTGTGTGCAGAGAGTGCGGGGCTCTAAAATCCATATTCAAAACCAAAAAGAAAATACCATGGTAATCTTTGAATGAATATTTTTTAGGGGTTAATACTTAATAATTAATATCATAAACATATATATATATATATATATATATATATATATATATATATATATATATATATAGAGAGAGAGAGAGAGAGAGAGAGAGAGAGAGTTTTAGCAGATTAAATTTTAGTTTATAGATGTTTTTGTTTTTCGATTTTGTCTTTTGAATAAATTAATCGGTAATCTTTTGGTTTTTAAAATATATCTTTCTTCCACAGAAGAAAAAAAAAATCTTGACTTTTTTTCCCCTAAAAACTTACATTTGACATTTTTTTGGAGTATAATTTCAACTTTCATTTTTATCCATTAGAAACATTTTCAATATTATAAGCGATTTGATTCACAATAATGTTAATGTATTCCTTTGAAACTTAATTTTTGTTTTGGTTTTAACAAATCTTTTTGTTTTGACTAATAATAATCCTCTTGTTCTTATGTTTTTCATATTATTATTATCATAATTATTAATGATTTTCAACATTAAACTCTAAACAAAACATTTGATTTGTTCGAAACAAGGAGGAAGCTAGTGTATCCAAATCTGGTGAAATGCATATTAAAAATATTTTTGCGAGATGTTTGTGGATTATAGCTAGTGAAGAATAACAGTTTAAAATGCATTGATATCTTAGATTGTGTGGGGATTATACCATGCAATAATAGTGTTAAACGTATAAATTAAACTATAAAAACATATTAAAATCTAAATTTAACACAATCATATATGTAATGTTAGAAAAAATAGGTTATGTGACCACTTCATATCTCGGCATCTAGTTAAATTCTAACTATAATTTGTATACAAAATATAAATTTATTTACTCTTATATGATAACTTTGGGACAAATTTGCATCTAAATAACCCATTAGGAACAAAGTCATATTTACAGTCAACCCCTAAGGCATGCATGTCCTTTGTAACCGAGCTACAATAATACATACATTCTCTTGGCATTTTCCTACCGCAATTTAAAAACTATGACGACACCACAGGCCCATATGATCATCCAGAAACATATAAAATACATATAGAGTCACAAAATTGGACCAAAAGTTATGGTATGTGTACTTTAAAGCATCCTTGGAATGATTAACATATCGACGACTTAAAAGACAAACACCTAATAGCATACAAAGCTAGGAATATAACTCAAATGCGAATTCACAAGCCACTTTTTCCAACGAAGAAAATATATGTCTGATAACCAGACACATCCTTTGTTATATGCAAAAAGAAGAGGAAGCCTTCCTCGAACATTTGACAAGATTTAAGGCACCCCCCCTTTAATTTCTAGGAGACGATGATGTCATGGTCATCCAAGCATGCACATGTGCATTAGTCCGAATTTGGTTTGATGGAAACTTATATGCATGAACGCCGAAGCTAGGAAGGAAGTCATTCCTAGGAAACATGGTTGAGCCAAAGGGGCAACTAAACAATGGAACCACCCATAAATCCCTAGCAATGGGCTAACATAACCCAAAAGATCTTGAAGTCAAGTTATATAGACATTTCACAATGGTGATAAACACATATTTCATAATATGCTAATAACATAATGGTTTATGTCGGAAAAAATTGTTTGAAAAATATAAAAATTTCACAATGGTGATAATTTAGTATTGTTATTATTATTATTATTGTAACTATTCTTTATCTTAATTTTCAACTCCTGTTATTATTTATTTAGAAATTAGGGATATAACTTAAATATAAAATATAAAAAATTAAATAATTAACGAATAATCTGTTAAGAAATAGTCAGAAAGCACTCCCAAGACCCGAGTCCACACATTTGGGAGATTATTACAGTAAATTTCCTTAAACACGTTACTTGAGACAAATAAAAAAGGCAATGTCCACTTAGCGCACTTTAGCAAGAGTACATTAAAATACGCCAATCCTGTGGCTACCGGTTTGCAGGCGTCTCTTTTTAAGTACAGTAGGCCTGTGTTTAAAAGGAGCCAGTTGTATTTGCGTTTTGCACGTTCATGTTCATGTTCTCATGTGTGAAAGAAACCAGAGCAAATCTTCATGCTTTTTGAGAGGGAAAACACGGTGAAAATAGTTGGAAAGAAAGCGTGTGTTTGGTTTTGATTTTGGTTTATAAGGTAAAGAATACCAACATATATTTAGGAAACAAGATTATTATATTCTGTGAGAGAGAATTTGGATCTTGTGCTCTGTTTCTATATTGATTGTTCTTCCCCTTTTTCAATCTTCGTTTTACTGTTGAAGAAGATTCAAGGAATCACGAACACAGATCATATCATCATACACTTCTCGAAATCGCAATGGGTATGTCGTTTCTCTGCTAATTTGGGATCATATGATTCAAAACTAGTTTTTGGAAGTATTTTAGAAACAGAACAGAACATGAGATTAAAACTTGAATTCGTGATCATTTTTCTTTCCTTTTGTGTTTGTTTGTTCGTTTGTTGCGTTGTGTACATCGATTCACCTGATGCAGTATATTTCTTTCTCTTTCTCTCTCTTCTGTGTGAAAATGGCTTCCTGTAGTGGGGAAGGTAACCCCACCACGCCGACATGGAAAGTGATGGTTGAACACCCTTTTCCGGTGGTTCAATGCGTCAATAGTTATTATTATATGTGACCCTTTCTTTCTCCATGTTTTTCATCTTTCATCTTTCTTCTCCTGACCACTGTTCTCTTTCTATGTATCTCTCAGAAACCACTAACAGGACGTATTCTCGAAACATGGAAGACGAATATCAGAAATTCATTCGCAGAATGAACCCACCTCGTGTAGTAATCGACAACGAATCCTGTAAAAACGCCACCATCATTCAGGTACCCATTGCTTATAAGTTATATAGCATCATGTAACGAATACTTCTCTTGTAACGCCATGTCTGCCATGTGTTCGAGTTTTTGCCTGAGTGAAAATACACCAACGAAAATGCAGCTACATACGATGTTCTTGTTTTCTTAATCTATTCATTCATTCCAATTTCCAACAGGTTGATAGCGCCAACAAACATGGCATACTTTTGGAAGTTGTTCAAGTACTCACTGATCTCAACTTCATCGTTACCAAAGCTTACATCAGTTCCGATGGAGGCTGGTTTATGGACGGTAATACCCCTGATCAAAATTCAAAACTCAAAACCCAAATGTTTTGCTACTTTAAAAGATTGTCATTTATTAATGTTTCTTGTACAATGAAACAGTCTTCAATGTCACTGATCAAGAAGGGAATAAAATCAGAGACCAAGGAATCTTGGATTACATTCAAAAGGTAAGATTCCATTCCAACGTTTGAATTCACAAAAGATTTCAATCCGTAATTGTATTCAGTGTACTTTCCACAGGTTCTTGGCTCCGATACAAGCTTTACCAATTCCATCGGAGTGACGTCATCAACCGACCGGACTGTGATCGAGTTAACCGGAAGTGACAGACCCGGTTTACTCTCCGAAGTGTGTGCGGTTCTCACACACTTAAAATGCAACGTTCTAAACGCCGAAGTTTGGACCCACAACACACGCGCCGCCTTCATAGTCCAAGTCACCGACAACGAATCCGGGTCAGCCGTATCCGACCCGGATAGACTCACCACCATTAAACAAATGCTTAGTTACATTCTCGAAGGTAGCAACAAGGCTCGAGAGGCTAAAACGTCGGTGGTGTCTCATGGTGTTGTCCACACTGAGCGGCGGCTCCACCAGATGATGCTGGCGGATCGTGACTATGAGAGGGGCACCGGTGGTGGTGGTGATGGTGACACGCGGCGGCCGGAGGTGAATGTTGTGAATTGGTATGATAAAGATTGTTCGGTGGTGAGTATTAGGTGTAAAGATAGGCCGAAGTTACTGTTTGATACGATTTGCACGTTAACCGATATGGAGTACATTGTTTTTCATGGCCATGTGGATGCCGAAGGACCAGAAGCTTACCAGGTTTGAAAATATATGTAAATATATATTTTTTGTTTTATTTATTGGTATAAATATATATATATATATATATATATATATATATATATGATAATATATTTATGATAATTTTGTTTTCGGTTTTGTAGGAATATTGTATTAGACATGTAGATGGTTCACCGGTGAAATCGGAGGCCGAGAGGGAAAGAATGATCCAATGTATCGAAGCAGCCATCAAAAGAAGAGTGTCCGAGGTATGAAAGGGGTAAAATGGTCATTTACTCAAATTCAAGAGTAAATTGGTCGTTTACTCAAATTCAAGTAGTTCATAACCATTTCTTGTTTAACAACTATGTAAAAACCAACGGCTAAATGCTATATGTTTTGTTTTAGGGTTTGAAGCTAGAACTATGCACAACGGATAGAGTCGGACTTTTATCTGACGTGACTCGAATTTTCCGCGAAAACAGTCTAACGGTGACAAGAGCTGAGGTGGCGACACGTAGCGGGAAAGCAATTAACACGTTCTACGTTCGTGATGCCTCGGGCTATTCAGTCGACTCCAAGATTATTGAATCAATAAGGAAAGAAATCGGTCAAACGATGCTTAAAGTGAAAAACAATCCTCAAGATTCGAATACAAGCCCTCAAGAATCTCCCACTAGGTTTCTTTTTGGTGGTTTGTTTAAGTCTAAATCTTTTGTTAATTTTGGCCTAGTTAGGTCGTACTCTTGAGTATTGAAGTACAACTATATCGTCTGTATATATCCCTCGTTTCTTTTCTTTTTTACGATCCAACTAACGTTGAATCGGGAAATTAATGTAGTATTGTTTGTGAATATAATTCTTAACTTCTATTTTATGTTATACTGTTGTCGGCTACTTGGCTTGAATGAAAATCTTGTGTTTTTATTCCTATTTCAAGAACCCTAGAGTGGAAATCTTGTGTTCTGATTCCTATTTCAAGAACCCTAGAGTCAAAATCTTGTGTTTTTATTCCTATTTCAAGAACCCTAGAATGGAAATCTTGTGTTCTTATTCCTATTTCAAGAACCCTAGAGTCAAAGTCAAAGATGCAATCTCATTTGAGAAACAATATATGTTAAGGAACATTGTTTATAGTTAGATTTGAACTAGATATTGACTAGGTAGTGCATGGAGTGGTTGTACCGTACAATACATCAGAACAGGAGTTATGAAAAGGCTGTCGACTTGGTTTACCTTGATTGGAGGCAGTTTAGAATTTTAAATGGGAAAGCAAGAATCTTTTTTGACAAGAAAAATGGTGTGATTGAATATTCAAAGTGGGTAGCGACTTTGAAAGAAAATGGTTCTATATCTTTCTTGATTTCATACTTTCTCTTTACAATTACAAATTGGAATTCGTTTACAAAATTGTATGGTTAAAATATTATTCATTTTAAATGTGGAGATAATGGTTACAAAAATATTAAAATTTAAAGAAAGTAAAGTTATTATGTTGATTTCTTGAAGGTGATAGGTACAAAAACAATTCGAATTGAAAACTCATGGAACACGATGTTTCGTTGGTTTATAAAGTACTTTGGAGACCCAACTTGAATTAAAATCAAATCAAATGGTAAAGTAGGATTTTATTTTTTGATTTGTTAGTTTTACTTGTTTGTTTGTTATTATTAATAAATTAGACATGTAATCATATTTGTTTCTATATTCAACATACAAACATGACTTTTACAATAAGAAATGAAAATTCATATGGTTAACATATTATTCATTTTAAATGTGGAGATAATGGTTGCATAAAAAATCGAAATTATCAAATTAAAATTATTATCTTTGATTTCTTAAAGGTGATAGGTACAAAAACAATTTAATTGAAAACTTATGAAACATGTTATTTCTTTATTTCATACACATACTTTGAAGACCCACTTGGATTAAAATCAAATCATATGGCTTTTATATATATATATATATATATATATATATATATATATATATATATATATATATATATATATATATATATATATGAAAATGTTATTGTCATCTTTTTTTCCTTTCACGTGTTTTATTAGCACTAGTTTAAGTGGTCAAATAGTGAGGGCATGAAGTGTGGGGTTTTGCCAAGTGGCTTTCTTTCTGTGTTTCTTGACACACCCAACTTTCTTTTATAAAAAAGTTGTGTTCATTATTTGACCTATCAAATTACATGTTAATCATGTAATTATTATTTTAACAATAGTGTGGCCCCATTTCAATATTGTAACACTAATAAAAGCCCTTGCGTTTGTTAAAATAATAAGATGCTATAATATGAAGTACAGAAATATTTTCTTATTAGAACATATCACAATGATGATAAACAGTATTTCTTTTTGTATTATATGATTTGACTATTGATTGTTTGAGGAAATGTACCTTTGATATTACTAGTGTCATAATACTAAGATTCTTATTATCTAGTTGATGTTGCTAGTTCTAATTCAACTATGATGATTTTTCCAAACAGTTGTAATATCTACCAAACTATAACTGTTTCTAAAGTACAGTTACATATGTGATGTTGACCTTTCAACTTCACTAGTTTTAGGGTTTCTTGAAAAGTAAAAAGAATACAAATTTCATTTTTCTATGTAAACATGTTTTACATGTGACAAGAATATAAGCACATCAAACACACACTTGTGTAGTAAATTAAGATGAGTTCATGTTAAAACATCACTTTTAAGTAAAAGATAATCAATGTCTATGGAAACCTTGGTTGATCATTTTAACGGTTTTATATAAATGCACACTTCATACCACTTATTTGTATTTGATCATTTTATGAGTACTTTTGACCATTGACCACCGGAGGGAAAAACAGGGCCCCCGTCCCTTTTAATTGGACCAGCTAAGCTCGCTATATGCAGTCCATACTACATATATAATAGGCTGACGTGCTAAAGCCCATCTTTTTAATCGGCTAAACAACTACACGATACTACTTTTAATATTAGATAATAAGTAAATATTTTAGGGAAAATAACTTCCTGGTTAATCATTTTTATCGTTTTGTTTATATATAGTTTTTTTTTTTTTAATTTTTGTACACATTTGACCATTTAATTTGTTATACAATGATAATATGTGAGTGCATGTAACAAGTTAAATGATTAAATGTGTAAAAAAAATTGTCTAAATGTAAATAAAATGAAAATTTAATTACCCTGATAAGTTATTTTCCTCACTTTTAACAGTGATTTTATTTTTCATATTTGTTTATATTATTTTTTTCAAACATAATTTTTAGAATATCTATAATTTTCTAAATATTAATTAAGAAATATGTTTTTGTTTCGTGAAATATTTTATATGGCCTCCTATAATTTTTTTTCTTTTGTTTTTAAGCATATGCAATATTTTTAAAGTAAATTGTATCTAACAATAAAATTAAATATATAACAATAAGTATTGAGGGTCTTTTAAAAAAATAAAAATAAAATATTACTTAGCAAATAAAAAACAAAAAAATCTATATAATGTAAATGTTTTAAAATTATTCCAACTTTTTAATACTTTTTAATTAGAAGTTTATAAATTTTTAATTTTTTTAATGCAACGTTTTTTAAATAGCATTTAACGAGATTATTTTAAATGTTATAAAAAAACACTAAATTGTTATATAAAATCTATGAAACACTTTACAAATGTTGTAAAAGAAAGTTTAGAAATAAATGTATGTAAGCTATAAAAAAGTTGTATGAAAATGTAAAAAAAAAAAAAAAAAAAAGGTTAAAAACTTGGGAGAAAATTTTAAAACATTTATACAATATTTGGTTTAAAAGCACTTGTATTTAAATTATAGAAAAATATAAAAAGAATTTAAAATAAATTATATGTAAAGCTTAAAACATTGTATTAGAGAAACCTAGAGGAAAAAAATATTATAAAAGTGTTGTAAGAAATTATAAAAATTCTAAAAAAACATGTAAAAAAGTTGTTTATATTTAGACAACTTTATTTTTTTTGTACATATTTGATCATTTAACTTGTTAAATATGTAAACACATTTAAAAAATTAAATTGTCAAATATATATTAAAAAAATGAAGTTACCTAAACGTAAATAAGACGAAAAGGTAATTACTTTTGCAAGTCATTTATATTTCTAGTTAATTGACAAATAAAAGAGCATCCTAATTTCATGTCTCCAAGTTATTTTCTCTAAACCTGTGTTAGGCTGTTTTGTGTATTTATAATATATTTACAGGTCGTATTGTTTTATTTAATCATATTCATAAAAATTTCTATTAATATATTAAAAAAGCAAAAGGCAAAAAACAAACGCTCAAGGTATATTTATAATATAAATAAGTAGTTTGAATAGGAAAAGCCAATGTTCATGCCACCTGTCCCTAGATCTTAACTTTATAGCTAACATACTCTCCGTTTTTTAAATTCAAAAAAAAAAAAAAAGAATAATAAATAATAAATAATAAAAAAAGATTAAAATGTTATTCATTCATTAATGTAATTTGAAATTTTTGATAGACATACATGAAAGTTTGGTTCTTAGAAATGATTTTCAGGTAGACTACGGTAGAAAACAACACATGCAAATTACATATAAATTAATTAAACTATCTGAGTAGTTGTTTACCCGTGAAATGTTATGTGATATGTGGATGATATCCCATCTACGAGAGTTTTATTTGGCCATATAGGTTTGTTTGTGATGCTCCAACGCATTATGTATAACCTCATATTCATATGGAGAGTTAGTTGTAGTATACGTAAACTTACCAAAACACCTTATCAGGAGAGACTCTTCTTTAGAAAAAAAAAATATAAATCAATTAAAACATTAGAATTGGGTGGAAACTTTGCAGATAAATTGATTTTTACAAAGATCAATTTTGTAATTATCCCTTTGAAAATTTAACCAAACACTCATTACCTCGAGTATTGATGTTAGACCATTATCCAAAGAACATAACATACCCATATAAAAAATGATACTTACAAACCATTATCAAAAGAACCAAAATCAAAAGAACCAAATAACTATAAAGTTTTTATTCGGTTCTATAAGGAAATGTGTTATCTAAGAAACATACAATGTTTGGGCATAGAATCAAGTCCTTGTGAATAGACAGAGCTAGAGCTAGGTGCTGTTATTTTATGACTGTAGGGACGAATGCCTCTATTGTTGACTAGAAAGGCAGCAAATTCTCCTTTTGTTGCTTCAACTCCTCTATAGACACCATTGATGAGTTGAGGCACACTCGAATCCAGCTATTGCTACTTATTGCAAGAACCCATTTATTATAATACCTCATCCAAATGGTCCCAACTTAAGAAGAAATCATAAGCCAACTTTGAAGACCAACTTTTTTCCTATTTTCCTTATGCTATGTAATAATCTCATTTAGCATCAAAGGACCATTAATAATTTGTCAACTTTTAATAAAATACGATTGCCTGTACTCACTAAGTAATCCATAACTAAGCACAATAATCAATTAATTTGTAACTTAAAATCATGTTAAAAATTACGAGTAGCCAATATAACATTTCCTTTTTTGCCTACAAAAAACTACGCTCAACTCACATTACCCAAAAAGAATACACATATTACATCTTTACCACATCAAAACTACCAAAAAATTCATCACATGTAACATATTTGCCACATCATATTTCTCAAAATACACCCAAACTTCACCTCCTTCTTTTCTTTCCCTTCCCAAGTTGCCCCGATTTAAAAGCATGTTCTTGTTCTTGAAGAAAAGCTCTTGTTCTTCCATACTCCTTAGCCCTTTCTTCCTCCACACGTGCCATATCTCTTGCCTTCACTTCAGCCAAAAAGTAATTATCTTTTCTCAACTCACGTGCAGCCCCTTTTGCTTCCCTCTTCACAAGCTTCTTCAGCTTCCTATCTTCAGCCCTTTGTCTATCCGGATCATAATCCCTATTACTCACAAAACTACAAAAACAAAAAAACAATTTTATTTTTAGTAAACACCAAAAAACAAATCAAAAAGTCAAAAAAAAAAAAGAACTTACTTTTCTTCAAACTTTGGATTGAGTAATTTAATAGGAACCGGTTTTTGTTTCCGCATTTGTAAAGGTCGACGCGACACGTAATGTTCGTTTGCTTTCGTCTCTATTGCATCCACAGTTGATTTTATTTTCTCTTTTAATAATAATAATGCCACGTCATCGCTTTGACCATGTTGACCATGGGATGATGATACTTCTTTTAGTAATTTGGAAATTGGTAGGAATATTTCCGGGAATGATTTGAATTCTTGGTAAATGTTTGTGTATCCTTGTATGTTATCTATTACTGCCACTAGCATACTCGCCCTGCATATAATAGAAACATTAAATAAGGACCAAAACTGAAAAAATCAGCTAAACTCAGGGACCAAAAATGTAAGATACCTGAAATTATTTGAGGTGAAATAAGGGGAGTCATCTGGTGAGTTGATTAAAGTAATGAAATCGAGAGGTTTTATTTCATCTACAGTGCCATTTATGGATAGCAGAGGCTTTGGTGATTTTAATTCCATTAAGTGATAAAACTGAAAGAATAATAAAAAAAAAAAAGGTGAGTCATAAAAAATATATATATATATATATATATATATATATATATATATATATATATATTTTAATTGTTTTTCATAAAGTATAAATATGGCAGTTGAAACTTGAAACAGACCTCAGAGTCTTGAGATTGTTCAGGCTTTTTGTCTAAAGCTGCCATTAATAAAGTCCGAAGAAACACTAAAGCTTCAGGGCACAACTTTTTTGACTGCTTACAGACCTACAAAATCAGCAGGGGCATTTTAGTCTTTTTACCAATATCAGCAATACACTTTATTCTTTACCCAAATTAACAGCAACAAAAAAGTACGGGGGGTGGAAATGAACTTACAAAAAGAAGCATAGAACACAAAAAGGAGCCAATTGCCACGTCACGTCCAGTAAGAATAGGACAACGTGTCAAATATTCACACATTAACAATATTGCAGGAGTCATAACAACATGCCGAAAATCTGAGCAAGGAAATATCATAGACCATAGCCTCAAGAGGAATAATGTTTTTATTGAAGGCCAACTGCTTTTTTCTACAAAAAGTAAAAATAATGTTATATTTCTTGAAAGTTTTGGTATAAATTAATAAAATAAAAACCTGAATTTTTTATATCTTCTGCAAAAAGTGATCGAGTTCTAAGTAGTCTTTGACGAGCACATATAGCAGCAAAGTATGGGATTTCTATGCTCATTTCCATTAATGGCTTCACAAGTAAATTTAATAATTTAAAATTTAATGGCTTTTTATTTGCTGAAACTGAAAAATACTGCAGTAGGAGGCCATAAAATACCTGAAAAGGTAAAGGAAAAAAAAAGGTGGAGTTAGAAAACATTTTTATGAAAGTAATGAATAAAAACAAATAAATTGTACTTGGATTTTTTTTCGATTTTCTGCAGCCACTTTGATTGCATTAAATGCACGAATTCGTCTAATTGCTTCGATGATGTCATCATCGGATCGATTATCCAACAATGATGACAATTCTTCCATGGTTTTTGGAGCTTCGATTGTGTATGGAAGGTCAACTTGTAATGTTCTGGAAGGTTTGACTTTTGACACCTTTGGTTTTACTTTTACATTCAACTTCACATCATCATTATCATCCTCATCCTCATCCTCATCATCATCATCACTTTGTTCCCAGTCTTTTAATGATTGTGGCATTTCACTTGCCAGATCATCCCCCTCTCCATCATCATCATCATCATCATCATCATCATCATCATCATCATCATCATCAACATCTTCTCCCTCTTCATCATCATCATCATCATCATCATCCTCATCATCATCATCATCGATTTCATTTTCTTTTCTTAACATCTGTTGGATCCATTCCAGCTTAGTTTTCGGTTCATCATCAGCAAACGAATCTCCAAGATCATCACCAGAAATAGAGGTCAGCTTCTTGGCAGTTGACTTTTCATGATCATCATCATCATCATCATCACTTGTGTCATCAACAGCATTCATCCTTTTTTGTCTTTCTTTCTGAAATCATAAATGTTAAACTAAGATATAACAAAAGTCCAGAAAAAAAAATATATATATAAAAATACCTCTAATTCTTCTAGTCTTTCTTTTTCTTCTTGTGCAATTTCTTCAGGAGTTTTTGTCCTATTTGATGGGCGGGCCCGCATATCCAGCACCATGACATTAAGTAGTTTATCATAATCATCATCTTGCCCCTGAAAATCATCAATTAATTTCAAATTAATAAACCTAAGCCTAAAAAATACAGAAGAACAAAAAAACATACCTGATCAGTTTCAACTTTACTAGAATTCATATTCATAATGTTTTTGCTTGTAACATCATTCACAACATTCATTTGGTTAGATATGGATTTGGAGGACAAAGATGTAAATTGTTCATCCAATTTTTTGATTAATTGGTCATTTTCTTCCTTATCCTTAGCTTTCTCTGCCTGTAATAGAAGAATAAAAAGTTAAAAACCATGTTATGAACATATAAATTAGTACAAGCTATCATAAAATGGACTAAAAAAAACATGATGAAGTTATATAATCACCCACCTTGAAGAATTTGCTCTTTGATATTATCTCATCATAAACCTCCTTTTTAGTCTTTTGCCTCTGTAATAACAAAGACACTTGATTAACCAAAAAAATTAAAAGAAGTATAAAATATCGATAAAATTATGTTTAAAGCTTTACATTTTCTTCTCCTTCAACTCCAGTTCCATGAGCACTAGGGGTGCCATTGGCACTAAGCTGCTTTAATATGAGAGACCTTTCTGTAGAAACAGAAAAAGAAAGAAAGAATTATGTTTTAAACTAATCAAAAGATTAGAAGAAGGTTTCAGACTTTCATACAGTGATAATCTTTTGTATTCAATCTAATTCATTGTTTATGTTTCCCTACAAAAATATGATGTCCCAACCTAAGTTATGAAGTTTCATCACTTTAAATCAGTGAATTTATATCTTGTCTTGTGAATTCATTGTTGTTTTATCCTAAAAAGTGAACATATAGTTACAAACTGCTAATTGATTTTAAGTAAACAAAGGCAAACTTACTCTCAGCCTCTGTTGCATCTCCATCTTCCTCATCAAATGGTACTTCATCCTCAAAATCGTCTCTTTCAGGATACAATCTGTCATCTTGAATCTCAAACTCATCTTCTTCTCCATCAGATAGATTATACTTGCTTTTCTTGCTAAGCTTCACCTGTAAGAAAGATGGCAAAAACATAATCGATCAATACTGAGAAATTCATCAATAAACAAGAAATTTCACTTGAAAACAATTACCCGCATTTCTCGTTGAGATCTGAGGATAGCCTTATCAAACTCACCAAGCTCCTCATTTTGCTCCCCAATCCGCTTATCAACAAACACCGATGACTTACCACTCCGCTCGTAATCCTTCAGCAATGTTTTCTTTCTCTGCACTTTCGAAGATAGTATCTCAAATTAGAATCCATTTTTGATTTCTGAAAGTACTATGCCCAAGTATTTTTCAAATTTCAACTCGATATGAGCAACTTAATTTTAAGAATGGACCATTCATAAATGGAAACAACAAAAAATCTGCAACGTGTTTATGCGTCTATAGAGAGGGAGAGATTATTGCCTTTTCGATAGCGATGGAGCGAGCGAGGCCAATACGGCGTTCTTCTCCTTTGCGTTTCTTGCCGAGGATATCAAATTTGCGACGAGACCAGATGGTTTCAAAAGGGTTAGGTTTTGCTACTGGAGCTTTGACTTTCATGGCTATGGCATTAGGATTGATTTTCTTCTTATTCTTCTTCTTCTTAGCGGCACTGTCATTGTTACTCGTAGGTCTTGAGATTTTCACCATTGTAGCAGCTCGCTTGAGCTCTCCTTTGGCAAATCACCTGTATTTTTGGCTTAATTCCCACCTGCGCAGGTAGAATTGAAGGATACTGATAGGAAAAGGGTTTTAGAGTTTTAGGGTATTAGCATATCGCTGGCCTTCTCTTGAATTTCATTCACAAGGCCCAACTATTATGCTTTCTTTGCCCAAAGGACAGTCCAGAATAATGACATCAAACTTTTTAGCCCAATTAATTTAACAACTTATATTTTAGTTGGCGGAAAAAAAAATCATAATTTTGGATTCTAACCTTTTGATTTACTAACCATAAAACTTATATGGCAGCTTCACAATATATTTTTTCACGTATTTTTTCTCTTCGTGGTATGGTCATATCAAAACGGAGGTCACTACTCTTCATCCAATCAGTGGAGATGTTAAAAATATTCAAAATTACGTTTCTCTTGAAGAATCGTTTTTACCGACCACCTAGAGCTAGATGGAAAAGCCTGAACAACCAATGTTGAAGGCGATTGTCCAAATAGAAGCTCATATCACAAGGAACAGTATCAACGATCTAAATAATGTTTAGTCAAATCCCATGAAATTAGGAGTAAGGGCGAACACCTTAAAAAAAATAAATATATAAACATGGCCTAATAAGCATGCACTTCTAAATAATAATATACCATATACTGACACGATCATTACCTCACCCATGCACCACTTATATAAACTAGACAAAATTGCAAAAATAGTCATTGTAGTTATCAAAAATATGTGGTTTTAATCCAAAAAAGTTTAGTGATGAATAAGTGGTCCAATTTGAGATCTTTTTAGTGAATTTGGTCCTTATGGATTTAAAATGACTTTTATGCCCTTATGATTTCTTTTTTCCATTTTTTAATTGTTATAATGCTTAAATTATTAAAAAATTAAAAATTAAAAGGCAGGCCCACCCACCATATTCATCATGTGTCCTCTATCTCACTTACATAAACCATTATCGTTGGGTACCACCCACTCCTTCTAAACCAATTGGAAAACCACCACATCTACCATCGGAGTAAAGCATCACCACCTTCGCCACTAAAAAACTGTAATATCTTGAGATTCAGGTACTTCTGAATTCTTCCCTAAGATTTTATCATATGACATTTTAGTCCCTAAGTCTATGAGAATGAGTCTTGAAGCCTTGTGGCAATTTCGTAAATTGAACAGGATGAGTACGCTAAGCGTACATGAGGGTACGATGAGCGTACACTTATGTGATGGGTTTTTGAGGTTACAACATAATGCACTAAGTGGAAAATTATTCAAAGAGTTCAAATAAATAATGGCAAATGTAACCTAGTTGGATCTATGTCTTTCAAGTAAAGCAACATACTATGAACCCTAGGTTATAAAACTGTTATATGATCGAATTAGCTGTAAGAACAGGAAAAACTAACCTTTAAGATTATTGTAGTAAACAATCTTAAAGTCCTCATTGAAAACCTTTCATAGCAAGCGTCACAAGTGTCGTGTCTCTAATGACTCACAAACAAATCTAGCAACCAAGGCAAACTATATATATATATATATATATATATATATATATATATATATATATATATATATATATATATATATAGAGAGAGAGAGAGAGAAAAAAAAAAGAGAGTAGAAGCCTTAATTTTGTCCAAGGCACTTAGAAAGAGGTCATGGCCGAAATTCTACCCTAAAGAGGGTTTATATAGGAGTTAAGAAGGTATTGGATTAGACAGGTATCTCCAAGATAACCCTAATCCCTTAACTTCCCCCTTAAGGCATCCAAGGCACCCTTAGAGCCCAAGGAAACCCTAGATTTCTTTAAATTGCTCAATGTTCAACTATTGAACATTGTCACCTTTAGTCCATGCATTTTTAATTAATTCTTTTAACCCCAAAATTAATTTTTGATTAAATATTAATTAAACAATATAATTTCTAATTAATATATTATATCCATAATACATTAATAAATCATTTATTTTGATTTCTAATTAATTTATTAACCATGTAATAAATTAATAAATCATTTTTCTCTCTCTTAAAGTCATCCTATTGAATTGTCAAGTTTGAAGGCAACCCAAAAGGATTGTGCTACTATCAATTCAAGTATATACCAATTATAGTTATGGGCTTAGATACCTAATTCAATAGTCTCCCACTTGGATAAGTCTAATAACTATAACTGCCAATATAACTACTAAATTAATTAGCAAATTGTAGCTACCAAAAGTCGTTGTCGAACTTTGACCCAGTCAGTGACGCGTACTAAGATAAGTGATCAAATATTTCTCCGTTCTACAAGATATCGTATGGACATGAGACATAACTTATAATCAATATTTATGTCCAAGATTTGTTTCCTTATTCCGATTTATGACGACTGATATCAGACTACCGATTGAACACATCAATTGTCACACCCCCGAACCAGACGGCGGAAACGTCCGGGGGCTGTTGTGACTCAATTGAATACCATCACAATGAATATACATGAAACATAACATTATACGTCACCAAGCATTGGAATGATACAACTGGTAGCGTTCACATCCATTACATCGTTTCAAAATATTACATTCCAAAATACATGGTTCATTGTTACTTAAACAACCGCAAAACAATCATAGAATACCGTCCTTTCTTCACTTATCTGTTACCTGAGAATACAAGTATTTTGAAAAACGTCAACATGTGAAATGTTGGTGAGTTCATAAGTAACGTTTGAAATTCGATGTTTGTAATGTTATAAAAAAAACCACCAGAAAATCCGATATTTTCTGAAAATAGAATAGCGTAAAAATATGTTAAGATCCGTGAGTATGCTTGTTTGAATTCTATAGATGTAAGCGTAAGAGTTGTGAAATTCGACATGTAGTTCATAAGTGTACTTGTTGAAAACCCTAGGAAAACCCGACGTTTTCCTATCACTTTGCTTTACTTAGTTTGTGTACTGTTATTTCGTTACGTTAGAGGTATTCGTTGAGCTCCGGAGGCATTGAGTATACAGTGGGTGGTGAATTGTTGTAACGTCCGTTAATGAAAGCGCACAGTCGACAACCGTACCAGCGATCCCTTGGGCGTCGCTTGCACTTATTCACACAACTCAATCCTCCCGGACTTATGTAGTCCCACGACCGGAGGGAAAAAGAGAAGGTGCGAAACCCTCGGTATTTCCCTGCGTCGTTCAAGACCATTGCAATTGCGAAGGGCCCGAAGCCCAACCCGCAATCGTGAGTTCCCGACTTTACTAGCAGCACTGAATGACCCTTGGGGACCAGCAGCATGTTTGCCATGGAAAGTCCTTTTACACGCGGTCGAGTCATATTAGACCCAACTACATGTAAGCAAGTGTCCTTTGGGCCTAAAGATCATGTCATCGGGCTAGCTAGGCTCGACAAGCATGATTTGCAACTTTTGGGCCTAAGGAGTGTACGTCGACGTATTGAGTAATTCCACGAGAGTAAAGAGTTCCAAGGGTTTCATATGTGTATTGAGCGTTATAGTGTTAGTAGTTTTGGATTTGTTATTGATTCGAGACCGAACCAATTCGTTTGGTAACGATTGTTGGTGATTTTGTGTACTGTAATTCATCGAGAGTCGTAGTATCAATCTTTGTTCACAACGAGTGTATTGAATTACCATTGAAAATTTTCTATTTACAACCCCTCTTTATTTTGTAAATTTACCTTTTTCACCCCTTTAGGAAAAAAAAATTTCCGGTTTAGTCCTTAAACCATTTTTCTTGACATTTTAACACCAAAAATTATTGAAACTAATATTTTTCAGCATATTTTTCATTGAAAACAGTTTAAGTCCCTGAAATTGCAGTTTTCTCGGTTGTAACCCCTCTTTTTCGCAATTTTTACATTTTTGGCCCAAATTGGAAAATTTTTGCAACTTTGGTCCTTTTTAAATTTGAAAAGCATTTTAAACCTTTGAAAAGTACTTGTGACACTAATGGTCCATTGTTTTACAGAAAAACACAGTTTTGGCCCTCCAAAACAAAAAAATTCGCATAATGGGCTCTATTGGGCCGAAATTGTCATTTTTAACCCATTAAGCTTGAAATTTATGCTTTTAATCCTCCAAATAGTATATTTTCAGAAAATACATTATGGAAACTGTTTTGACTCATCTCACCCATCAGATTTCGTAATATTTCATTTTTGGCCCTTCAACTTTGTATTTTTAGCATTTTGTGTCAAAAAAATGTGTTTTTAGCCCAAGATAAGTGTTGTCAAGCCATTTGGCTATTTTTCTTGGTATACTTTGCATGTAGTAGTATATTTTATGCTAGTATAAGATATATCTCGGTTTTTAGCAATTCATAACTAGATCTAGCATCAAAATCATACAAAACATACATATAAGCATAGAAATCAACCAAAACATACACATAGTGATGGATCTACACCTTTGCTTGTATGCTCCCCCACAAAAACTTATAAAAACCGAAAATAAGGGGGTATGAAGCTCACCTTGGGTATTGATTCGGTTTTTGAAGAAAGGATGGGAGAAATGAAGTGATTTTTCGGCCCTAGCACCCCTTGATGAAGATCTCGAGTTTATGGAGTTTTCTAGGAGTATGATCACCAAAGAAACTTGTTTAGAATAAGAGATCTCATGTGAGGGGGAAGTTTTGAAGCTTAGACATGGAAAAACTTACCAAAGGATGATGATAATCTTGAAGAATCCTCTTGAAACACAAACCAATTTCGAGATTTTAGATGGAGAGGAAGAGAGAAGTCTTGAGTGATCTAGAGAGAGTTTGTGAGAGATTTGTGTGTGTGTGTGTGTTGCTCACGGCCGAAACAAGAAGAGAGAGGGAGAAATAGACATGAAGTGATATGCATGGATACATGGAATGGGTTGCATGGAGATCCAAAAGACAATAATGAGGTGTCAATTACAAGTCAACTCTCTTCATTTCTTCTTGGGCTTGGGCCTTGGGTCGAGAATTTGGAGGGAAAAAGGGAAAATTTGGGCTTTAATGCCCACAAGCCCATGTGTATATTAAGTTGGATGAGTTTTAACTTAAAAAAATATAATATGGTTTTTACACTTTGTTGGGCTAGTTTAGGTTAATCATGGTTCCAAATTTTGAATTTATTTCATTCTAGGCCCAATATAGCCCAAAATGTTGAAATAAATAGATGTGGGTCCAATTAGAGCCCATTTAAGGGTTCTAAGCCCATGATAGTCAAATTGGAAGCTTATTGGTCCATTTAGGTCCAATAAGGAAGTCCTAGTCCAAAATGGACCTAATCAAGAACTTCTAGGGTTTCCAATTGCTTGATGTAGTGAATTGGGGTTTAGTTTTCCATTGAGTAAGCATCCTACATGCTTTTGAGTTTTTGAATTCAACATTTACTTGAGTATAGTGATTACAAGACACAAAATTTCTAGTTGTGACATCATCCCCCCGTTAGAGGGAATTTCATCCCGAAATTCTGTTTGAAAGCTAGATTTGAGAATGCTAGAATAGGTGAGGGTACTTTTGCTTCATTTGGTCTTCGCGTTCCCACGTGAATTTTGGCCCACGCTTTGCGTTCCACCGTACTTTCACAATCGGGATGCGACTTTGCTTAGTACGCTTCACCTCCCTGTCCATGATTTCAATTGGTTCCTCAACGAACAGGAGATTCTCATTGATTTCGATTTCGTCAAGAGGAATGACGAGTGTTTCATCTGATAGACACTTCTTCAGATTAGAGACATGAAACACGGGGTGTACACCGTTTAGCTCTGCGGGTAGTTGTAGTCTGTATGCTACTGGACCAATTCGGGCGACGATTTCGAAAGGTCCAATGTATCGTGGATTTAGTTTTCCCCGCTTCCTAAAATGAATGACTCCTTTCCAGGGCGAGACTTTTAACAGTACTCGATCACCGACCTGAAATTCTAAGGGCTTTCGTCGTTTATCAGCGTAGCTCTTTTGTCGGTCACGCGATGCTTGCAATCGAGCTCTGATTTGAACGATCTTTTCCGTGGTTTCACGGATGATCTCCGGTCCCGTTAGTGCTTTGTCCGACGTATGGGTTTTTGCTAGCTGGGTGTCACCTACTTCAGCCCAACATAACGGTGATCTACATTTACGCCCGTACAGTGCTTCGAAAGGAGCCACCTTGATGCTCGAATGGTAACTATTGTTGTATGAGAACTCGATTAAGGATAGGTGGGTATCCCAAGACTTTCCAAAGTCTATCACGCATGCGCGGAGCATATCTTCGAGCGTTTGGATGGTTCGCTCGCTTTGACCATCCGTTTGAGGATGATAAGCGGTGCTCATGTCGAGGTTTGTTCCCATCGCCTTATTGAGTGATTGCCAAAATCGTGACGTGAACCTACTGTCCCTATCCGAGATGATAGATGTTGGTATTCCGTGGAGTCTCATGATCTCTCGAATGTATAAACGCGTCAATCTCTCCATCTTGTAAGATTCTTTAATTGGCAGGAAATGGGCAGATTTCATCAGTCGGTCGATTATTACCCATATGGTGTCTAATCCATCCGACGTTTTGGGTAGCTTGGTCACGAAATCCATAGAAATCCCCTCCCATTTCCACTCAGGGATTGCCGGTTACTGTAACAATCCTGAGGGTTTCTGGTATTCCACCTTTACTTTGGCGCACGTAAGGCACTTACTGACGTAGGTCGCGATTTCCGCCTTCATGTTAGGCCACCAATCGTGTTGTTTGATATCCAAATACATCTTATCGGAACTGGGATGAATGGAGTATCGCGTCTTGTGGGCTTCCTTCATGACAACATCTCTAAACCCTCCAAGTTTAGGGACCCAAATACGGTTCATGAAATAGTATACTCCATTCTCCTTTGCCTCCAGGTTCTTTTCCATTCCGCACAATACTTCGCTTGCTCTATTTTCCATCTTCATGGCCTCTGACTGGACTACTGCAATTTGAGTGGCCAGGTGAGATTGAATGGTTATCGAGAGTGTTTTCGTACAATGATTAGAGTACTCCTTCCGACTTAATGCATCAGCTACCACGTTGGCCTTGCCTGGATGGTACTTAATCTCACACTCATAATCGTTTAGCAATTCAACCCATCTTCGTTGCCTCATGTTCAACTCCTTTTGGTTCAAGATGTGTTGGAGACTTGATGAGATTTAACTATCTTTTAATCTATAAAGATCGATTAGATCTTGAACAAGTAAGTAAACAAAGACGATAAAAACACAATAATAAGAACGAGACAAGATTGAATCAAACGTGTCGAATGATTAAACAAAATCCTCAGAAGAGCTCGATTAAGAACATCAACTGTAGAGGATTGGAAGGTTACAAGAACGATCAAAGAAACCTGTTGTCGTCTAGATGTATCACTATTCTCAGATCTCTAAAACCTTGACCTAATATGCATGCAAGCGTAAACTTATATACAAAACATAAAAGGCTCACGGTTGGACAGGCCCAAACCGGAATACAAAATAGCATAATCAGATGAGCCCAAAAGACGCAATCTTCAAAGCCCAACAATCTCCCCCTTTGCGTCAATTTGGAGCGAGACCTTCACTCTCTTTTCAAAGCAGAGGGCTTCTTTACCGTTTCAAAAATTTTCGGTATCAAAGCCAGAATATGATGCCTGAAGGTAATATACCAACGAAGCATATCTGTAAAGTTCTTCTTGTCTGCTGTTGAGTTTTGTTTGCATCGGTGAATGATATTGATGATGTGCTCCAGACACTCTGTAGAAAACAGATGCTTGTCTACCAAAGCAAACAGAAACTTATGCTTGTCGCCCCTGGTGAACATAACCGTCAGATTGGAAAAATCAATTTGCCCCAACTTCATTTTATGAACATCTCCGGTCTTGGAAGTGGGCTTGACAGTGGGTTTCTTGTTCATCACTTTTGCTATTTCCTGATCCATAGTGGCGAGCTCATGGACGTAGGAAGCCAACATTATTTTAAGATGAGAAAGAATTGGTTCATATTCTCTCTGGTTGGAGAGAAGAATGTTGTATAGCAAGATCCAATCGTGCGGGTTCAGACTGGGAAGATCTGCCAGAGAAATAAGATGTTCGGTGTTGGTCGTTCCTCTGTTGATTTTGAAATTGTCGTTCACAAATTTCCCAGCCTGGGTTGGTTTCAGTACCTTGACTTTAATAATTTTATGGGCACTCCATGTCAAGTACTGTGGTTGACCGAATTTCAAATAGAAATCGATGAGCTCTCTGTCAACCTTCGGGTTCGGATGAGGGACATTGGCAGTGACATCAAAGCAGTGAAATGTGAAGGCTTTGCGCGTAATGGGCATGTCGAACTGCGAGTCTCTTGAATTTTCACACTCAAAAGATGCAATCGGTTCCAACCAATAAATAGAAGGAAACTCAATCGCTTGAGTGATGAGTGTGTCTCTGTCCCAATTTGGGAACAGAGTCTTTTTAGCTTGAATAGCCTCCTCATCCTCCCTGATTTTCCTTTCTCTGGCCTCGGCCTCACGAGCTATCTTTAAAGTTTCATCAAGCTCTTTGTCCCTTTTCTTGCGTTGAAGAGCTTCAGTGATGGTTTCGCCTGATTCTGATTCGCTCTCAACTAGGACTTGTTTACTAGAACCCGAAGCTACATTACCCTTCGGTTATGTTTTGGACACACCTTCCTCTCCCCCTTGTCTCGGAAGAACAAGCTTCTCCGAGACACCCTTCATTTCACTTAAGATAGTAATTGCAGGAAGGAGTTTTGCCTGGAGATGCTGACGAATAGTGAGGGTTAGGAAGGGATCATGGGAGTCAAGAACGCCTGTTAACATATTTTTAACGTCACCAGCGCAACGTTGAAGAACTGCCCGCTGAGTTTGAAGCAAAGTTATTTCTTGTTGTGCCTGGGCCAGTTGGATCTTTTGTAAATCAATGGTCGCCTGGTGTTTTATAAGTTCTTCCTTCAGGGTGCTCTCGGCTGCCAGAGAGGCAAAACGTGAATCCAAAGATTTGAGGAATGAAGTGAATTCAGTTTTGAGGTCAGCACGCAGAGCCTCAAATTTGTTGGTTTCTCCCTGAAGGGTAGCTGAAAAAGAGTCTACTGACGCTTGAAATTTGGAAGCATTAGAGATCAACATGAGCCTTGAGAGAATCAAGAAAGATCTGAGTTGTATGAACAACCTCAGAAACTTCCTTAGTGGCTTTGGAGCATGAGGCCGCTGAATTATCTACGGCGTCAGTTGAACGATCCAAGGCTTCGGTGTAAGTCTGGATCGTAGACTCTATAAAGGCTTTCAGCACAGCACCCCCATAGGCTTTACTGTCAGCCAGCAGACTGTCAAGTTTGGCGTGAATTTCCTGAAGCTGCTGACTTGACGCAGGGGTATCTGCATCGGTGTCGGTAGGTATCCGGTAGGGGCTGTAATAGATGGAATCGAAGTCTTCATCATCACCCCCTAAGGTAGCACCGGAGTTGGAAGATGGAGAAGGAGAGGAGGGAAGGTTGATGACCGGGGTTTCAACCACAGAAGCAGCCCCCGTATCAGATACGTTGACCGTTACTGGTGGTTGGGTAGTGGTGATGGTAACAGATTCGGTGATAATAGGCTTGGAGATAGAGGAAGAAGGTTGAGAAACAGAGAAGGGAATATTAGGTTCTGTTGTGGTTTGGGGGATTGATGTTGGAACAGAACTTGTGACTTTCTGTTTGGGTGATTGGGTAGGGGTTGGAAATTTTGGGGAAGTAGGAGGAGAAGGTGATTTGGTTATTTGGGGAGATTTAGGTGGGGAGGGTGAGTTGGGAATACGAGGAGAGACTGGTGAGGATGGTTGTTGTGGAGACGAAACGGGTGTAGTTTCGGTTTGAGGATCAGCAGCTTCTGTTTCGGATGGTGCATTCGGTTCTGATTCAGAAGAAGGAGATCCTTTGGCTCTTTTAGCCATCTTATTTACCTTTTTTGATTTGGATTGAGAAGGTGCCTCTGCCTCGGATTTGCGTTTGGAGGACCTTCTCTTTTTCTCCTTTTGTGGTGCGGTTTCTTTCTTCTCCGCCTTCTCCTTTTTGCTCACTCTCTTGCCCCGCTTAGCAGGCTGATCCAGGGCCTCAAGAGCAGCACGTTGTTCCTCAGAAAGAACCCTAGGAGGCAAGGGGGTCCTTGAGCTGTAGTCCGCCATGATCTTGCTGTGGGGCGTGACGCATCTATACATGGACTCAGGGATTAGTCCATAGTGAAGGAACTTACTTGGATCTGAGACTATAATTTTCTTGGTGTGGTAAGTGGCAATTGAAGCCGTAAGAACATCCTTCATTACTGGGATGTCAAGAGAATCAATAGCCCTTCTGGTGATAAGGGTCCAAAACCTGCCGCAAGAAATATCGGAGTGCCTGGCAGTAGTGTTGAGACTCTGAACCACTTGAGCCCAGATGATAGACCCATAGTTAAGATTAATGCCATTGTAAAGACCGTACAGGATTGTTAGAAACCCTTTGCTTGTGGTGTCGGAACCACCACATCTCTCCGCTAATCCCTTAATCAAAAGGGTAAGCAATCCGTTCCACTGAGATGGAAGACAGGATTTCTTGACTTTGGCAATAGAGGTTAGAACATCTGTATACCCCATCTCATACATCATCGTAAATATCTGGGCGGTGGTGATGAAGTCCGGTGAGATGACAGAGGAGTCGACGGAAAGCCCTAGAAGAGAGCAAAACCGTGTTTTGGATACTGAAGTCTTCTTGTCGTGAATAGTGAAGAAGATGCGGTCTTTGTGCCTGTCATAGCTGGCCGTGGTGTAGACTTGGGAGAGCAGGGACATAGGAACGGCCTCCACTTGCGTAAGTGCTAACACCAGTGGGGAATATTTGAGGCATTCCACCACGTATAGCATGTATGAGTCATAGAGGAATGGAGACATCTCTATGATCATGTTCTGATTTGGTTTGATTGAGAGTAAAGAAGAAGATGCAAATTGATCGTGAGCGGAAGAAGAAGTCGCCATTGTTGAGTTTTGGAAGAAGATGAACAGTGGTAACTTTTTCAGAGAGATAATGCTTGAGAAGTAACTGCCAAAGAACACGATCACGTCTTATTTATACCGTTCACAGGAGAGAGAAAACCGTGATGATGAAAAAACCAAAACGTCGCCTGAAAAAGCGCGATTGGAAGTTATGGTGTATCCCAGGAATACGTCAGCACACGTGGGTGTGAAATGAATCCTTTGCACGCGCCCAAATCTTTTTTGTACCGTTTGAAATTCCTTGTGCCCTTGTTTGGTTACAACTGAAACTTAGAACCATGTGCCAAACAGCAATTAGAATGTTGGAAAAAAAAATTCCGTGCATAAGAGTGTGAAAGACAAAGAAAGAAATCAAATGTGTTTGGAAGTGGGTGTTGTCTAGATAGAAGACAAAAAGCAGAAGATTCCGGGCAAGAATCGCTTCCTTCAAAGCCAAGAGAGACCTGAAGTGTTTGTGTGGTTTCCCGAGAAATACGATTAGTTGTCTTTAAAGAAACGAAAGGCATCTTTTGTTGATGGCTAAAGGGTGGCTGAACTCAAACCAAACATTAAGTCTTGACATAAAACTGAGTGTTGGTAGAGTTACCTGTGAGACCGATGTGATCTGTTGAACAGATAGGTGGAAAGTATTTCGTGATAAGAATGATATAGACAGAAATCTCAAAAAAAAATTAAACTGGACCTCTTTGGGAAGAAATGTCTTAGGACGAGACAATTTCATAAAAGATCACGCATAAAGAAAAAGAGATTTCCAAGTGAAAGCTTGAGTTAATTACTCACCGTCAATTCATTTTAGGTGTTGGATTTTGGGTTTCACTTAGAACGTGGTAAACGAATCTAAGATCATAAACACAGATTTTGTGCAACCATAAGCCTCAGTGGTAAAGACCGAGAGCATCAAGGGTTACTTTGGGGAGCGAATGCAAATGAAGAAGTGGAAGAGATGGTTAAGAGACCGAACGTACCTTCTGCTACAGAAATGGGACAAAGCAGAGCAACTCATGTTTCAAATGAGTAAAAGAAGGTAGCTCTAGACCGAGTATGAGAGAATAGCCTGATTGGGAAGAAACGATAGGTATTGATCTAATCATTAAGGCATGCTCGAGGTCATAGAGGCTTGAGACAACATACAGCAGCATGCTTCTAGGGACGTCTAACTAGTCTGATAAAAATAAAACATACCTGGATGAACATTACATAAGGAGATGCTTGTATTCACTCGTGCAAAAAGTACACATACTAGAAATATAAAATGTCTTTGTAGTTTTGAAATTTACTTAGAGATAAATAAATACTGAAAGACAACATATTTTTGTAATTTTGGAATTTTCTGAGAAATAAAGAAAAACAGAAGGATAAAATATTTTTGTTAATTTGGAATTTTCTGAAAAAGAAATAAAAAACAGAAAGATAAAATTTGTACAAAAGAAAGAAGCAGAGATAGACCGAACGATCTGAGTATTTCGGTGGTGGTTTTACAATCAGGAAGAACTGAGCGATCTGTTTGGATTGGATCCGTGAATCTTTTAGAACAGAGAGAGACCGAGCGTTCTGAGCGCCTTTAGATTGCAGAGACAGAGAGGGACCAAGCAGTCTGGTTGTTTCGGTTCCGTTATTTCACCAGAGCAGAGAGTGACCGAGCGGTCTGGTTGGTTCGGTTCCTTTATTTTACCAGAGCAGAGAGTGACCGAGCGGTCTGGTTGGTTCGGTTCCTTTATTTTACCAGAGCAGAGAGTGACCGAGCGGTCTGTTAGCTTCGGTTCCGTTAAAGCGCCAGAGCAGAAAGCAACAAAGCGGTCTGTTGGCTTCGGTTCCTGATTCTTAAATAGAGACTTGAGGATTTGGGACCGATTCTGCAACCATCATACCTAAGCCTTGCAATATTTGATTGAATGATGCTTCAGGAAGAGCTTTTGTAAAGACGTCAGCCAGTTGATCAGTGGTTCGTACGAAGTGAACTTCGACGTTTCCATCTTCCACGTGATCTTTGATGAAGTGATACCTCAGTGCTATGTGTTTGGTTTTGGAGTGTTGCACTGGGTTATGACAGATCCTAATTGCACTTTCAGAGTCACAATATAGTGGGATCTTCTTCATATTTAGTCCGTAATCTCGAAGTTGACTTTGGATCCAAATCACTTGTGATGTGCAGGATGCAGCTGTAATATATTCCGCTTCGGCAGTAGACAACGACACGCACGTTTGTTTCTTGGATTGCCAGCTGACTAGCTTCCCGTCAAGAAATTGACAACCACCGGTTGTGCTTTTTCGGTCAAGTCCACATCCTCCGAGGTCGGCATCAGAATAGGCTTGAACAAAGAAGCCTGAGTTGGATGGATACCAAAGACCTAAGGAGGTGGTTCGCTTGAGATATCGTAAGATATTCTTCATTGCAAGCATGTGAGGTTCACGTGGGTTTGCCTGAAATCGAGCACAATAACACACAGAAAACATGATATCAGGTCTGCTAGCAGTTAGATACATTAATGAGCCAATCATTTGACGATAGAGCGTGATATTAATAGCCGGTTTGTCTAGGGATGGGGTAAGCTTGGTGCCGAATGCCATTGGGACTTTAACTTTTGAGTCTCCCATCATACCAAACTTTGCTAGGAGAGTCTTCGTGTAAGCTTCCTGATTAATAAAGATGCCTTCGGGTCCCTGTCTTATGTTTAAACCAAGGAAAAAGTTAATTGAACCCATTGAGCTCATTTCAAACTTAGTCTCCATCAGCTTTCTGAATTCAGCCATTAAGCTGGGATTCGTGGAGCCAAAGATGATGTCATCGACATAAATTTGAACTATCATAAGGTGGTTACCTTCCTTTTTGCGAAAGAAGGTTGGGTCAACCGAACCTTGTTTGAATTTAGACATCTTTAAAAATTTTGTAAGCGTTTCATACCAGGCTCTCGGAGCTTGTTTAAGGCCGTACATAGCTTTATCCAGAATATAGCAATGATTTGGATGCTTTTCGTTCACGAACCCAGGAGGTTGCTCCACGTACACCGTTTCTTCGAGTTCTCCATTGAGAAATGCACACTTGACGTCCATTTGGAAAACCTCAAAGTTCTTGTGAGCAGCATAAGCCAGAAATATTCTAACAGATTCTAGCCGAGCTACTGGAGCGAAAGTCTCTTCATAGTCTATCCCTTCCTCCTGACAATATCCCTTTACCACCAGACGAGCCTTGTTCCGTATAACATTACCTTCCTTGTCCATTTTGTTCCTAAAAACCCATTTGAGACCAACAACCGAAGCATCTGGAGGAGTTGGAATTAGGCGCCAGACTTTGTTCCTTTCAAATTCGTTCAGCTCGTCTTGCATTGCTTGAACCCAATCAGAGTGATCGAGGGCAGTATTAACTGTCTTTGGTTCAACTTTTGATACGAATGAGTTGAACATGCAAAACTCAACCTTTGAAAATAAGGAAGTCTGTTTTGCTTTCAGTTGTGATTGGGTCAAGACCTTTTCAGAGACATTTCCAACTACTTGAGAGACATGATGATCTCTGGTCCATTTGATAAGAGGAGGGTAATTTGGATCAAGGGTTGGGTCTAGTTCAGCATTAATTATTTCGTCTGGCTCAGATTGGCTATCGTAACCGAGTGTCATATCATTATGTTCCCTCTCAGTTGATGAGCTTTGAAAGACATGAGGTTCAGGTGTTTCGTGTGATTCTGAGCTTTCGTGTGAGACCTCTTTGGTTGAAGTTGTAGAACTTGGCTCCCCCTGGACTTGAGCGCTTGGCTCCCCCTCGACTTGAGCACTTGGCTCCCCCTCGACTTGAGCGATGTTGGAAGGAGATTCGTTAGAGATTGATGCTTCTTCATGCATTCTCCTTGCAGCGTCTTCGACAATCTGCTCCATGTGATCAACTTTGTTGTCTGCTGCACCTGCTTCGGAAAGTGAAGCGTTCTCCGGTTCGTCAAAGATGTCCATTAATGTCTCGAATAAGTTGGCGACCGAGACTGTAACCTGGCCATTTAGAGGAAAGATTTCCCCAGTGATGTCTTCTTTAGCCTGTAGCTTCTTGACATAGTTGTCGTCAAAGGTCACATAATACGTCTCTTCAATCTTTCTCGAACGCTTGTTTAGGACCCTGTATGCCTTGGATGTGAGCGAGTAACCCAGAAATATTCCCTCGTCGGCTTTGACATCAAACTTGTTGCGTTGTTCTTTAGAATTAAAGATGAAACATCGTGAGCCGAACACATGGAAAAATTTCACATTTGGCTTTCTGTTGTTCAGTATCTCATATGGAGTGAGCGTGAACCTCTTGTTGAGATATGACCTGTTCTGTGTAAAACAAGCAGCCGAAATAGCATCAGCCCAAAAATAAAGAGGTAAGGAAGCGAAACTTAGCATAGTTCGGGCAGCTTCACACAAAGATCGGTTTCGTCTTTCGACTATTCCGTTCTGTTGTGGTGTGTAAGGAGCTGAGAAATTAGGACTAATTCCCTTTTCTGCAAGAAATTCTTCAAACTCCCTGTTCTTGAATTCGAGACCATTGTCGCTTCTGATGTTACGAACAACCTTCTTGAGCTGTACTTCAATTTGCTTGATAAACACTTTCAGCTTTTGAGTCGCTTCAGATTTGAGCTTTAGAAAGAACACCCATGTAAATCGTGAAAAGTCATCAACAATAACAAGAATATACTTGCTACCACCGATGCTTTCGATAGATGAAGGACCACACAAATCGATATGAAGTAATTCGAGTGGTTCAACAACTTTTGTGTTGATTATAGATGGATGACTTTGACGACTCTGCTTCCCCATTTCGCATGCAGCGCACAGATGATCCCTGTCGAACTTGAGTAATGGAAGGCCCCTAACATGACCTCCAGTAACAAGACGGTTGATATCTTTAAAATTAAGATGAGATAATCTTCGGTGCCACAACCAACTTTCGTCGGATTGAGCTTTTGACAACAAGCATATAGCTGGGTTTCCTTTGATGGGTTTAAGGTTTAAGGGAAACATTTCACCCTTTCGCTCTGACTTGAGAATCACTTTCTTTGACTTTTTCTCTATGATTTCAGAACCTTCATCATCGAACGAGACTTTGAGACCTGTACTTCCAACAAGCTGAGATACACTAATGAGGTTGTGTTGGAGTCCTTCTACATAAGCCACCTTCCTTATAGTGAAGTCCCCATTGGTTATCATCCCGTATCCCTTTATGGTGCCGAATGAATTGTTTCCAAACTTGACGTTGCCACCATTTGCAAGAGATCTGTATTCCCTAAGCTCCTCTTTCCTCCCTATCATGTGACGTGAGCAGCCACTATCGATGTACCATTCTTCGTCGAACTGCTCGTCACTTATAACCTGCAAAAATTAGACAGATTTAGGAACCCAAAGTTTCTTGGGTCCACGTGAGCTTTGCATGGAAACAGGAGCAATGAGAGAGATATCAACAAGATAAGTTCGTTTTACAAGAGTTGTTTTATCTTTCCTTTTAATGGTGTAAACCTTTATTTTGTTAAGATTAGGTGAGTTAGATTTGGACTCTGGTTTGGATTTATTGACCTTCTGCTTCCACTTTTGCTCAGCTGATGAATGAGATTTTCGAGAACAAGAAGAATCAGATTTAGAACGAGATTGAGATAAAACAGTGGATGAGGAAGAGTTAGAAGAATGAGAAGAATTAGAGGGAGAGGAAGTCTTGGAAGGGGACTCTAGGTGACCCTTTTGTTTTTGATCATTGGAGAGAACGACCTTAGAGTTTTGTTTTCTTTTGTCTTCAGAACCGAACCTTTGCGTTCGGTTGGAGCTGTCTTTGGAACCGAACCTTTGGTTCTGGTTGAAGTCCTTTTCAGAACCGAGCCTTTGGTTTCGGTTGATTTCTTCTTGTGAACCGAACCTTGGCTTTCGGTTTTTGTGACTTTCAATCTTTCCTCCTGGATTGTTTTCATACTTCAGATTCTTGTCTTGATGAGTGAAATATGCATTCTGGGAATGCCAGAATTGTTTCCTTTCCGAAAGGTTCTTCCGGTATCTGTTGTTTCTTTCTCTCTTCATGTTCCTCATCTGAGAAGGTTGATGATGAACATTTGCTTTCGTATTCGGTGTCTCCCTGGCTAGTTCCTTTTGAACTGTAGGAGTTTTACTTTGAGCTGAGGAAGAAGAGGGAACGTCTTCTTTTGCCGAGTGATCATTCTTCTGAGGAATATCTTTTGTACCACTGGTGCTCGGCTCATCGAAGTTGTTCGGTTTATTCAAGGGCTCAGGTATGTATCTTCCTTTGCTCTTCCAGGAAGTTCTTTCAGATAAACCAATGGTTTCGTCTGCATTATCAATTGGAGCTTCCCAGAAGTACTCATCACAGCCATCAGCATTGTCTTCGTTTACAATGGCTACAAGTTCAGCTGTTTGATGTTCAGTTACTCCTGTCACCTTGTAAACTTGATTTGGAGTGGTCCTGACCTTTTGATACACAACAGCTTTCTCAACTAATTTTGGGGACTTTTGATGGGACAACCGAGCGAACTCCACTGAGTTTTCAGAAATTAGATTCTTGTGATTTTCAGGTTCGGTTTTAACAAATTCTGAGCAGTCAACCGTATCCTCTACAGAAATTTCGCTCATGTTATCGTCCTCGTTAAGCTCAGATGCATTTTCAACATCAATTTTGTTTTCTGAGCTTACGTTGGCGTTTAAAGAGTCAAATTTTTGCATGGTTTCGGTTCTCAGTTTAAGTTTGTCATTTTCATCCAAAAGATTTTTAAGCATGTCTTTGTGGTCTTTGGATTTAATGAAGTATTCAATTTTGTCCAGTCCATACATGTAGGTGGGATTGATATCATCAGACGATATCACACTCTCTGTAACAGCTCAAATTTTCAAATAAAATTTTCATTTAAAATAAAACATCATTATTCGACAAAAGAGTTTATTCCAAGTTTATTGCAAACGTATAAATAATAAATCCTCAAGATCTACATCGATGGCAGTGTGTACGTGTCACGCCGGCGCCTTCCCACGGTCATTGCTAGTACCTGAAAAACATGAACACAACTAGTAAGCATAAATGCTTAGTGAGTTCCCCAGTATACGACTTACCCACATACGCCTTCCGGCCCGGACCTTTCGGTCCACATAACATTGCCTTCCGGCCCATAACATAATCGCCTTCCGGCCCATAACATATCGCCTTCCGGCCCGTATTACATTGCCTTCCGGCCCACAGTATTTTGCCTTCCGGCCCGTAACAGTATAAACATAACACATATAGCATATCACACATAACACATAAGTCATACATCATACCGTTCTTTCTATCACATAAGTCACGCCTTCCGGCCCGTATAAGCATACATCACATACAAGCATCTACCTCCCTAGACATAGCATAAATATAACACATACAACCTTCCGGTCACACAGTCAAACCCTTACGGGTGAAGTATAGTGAGAAGACTCACCTCGTAGTATGCAAACTATAAACCCTTCGGGCTACTCGCACTCGATCCGCTAATCTGCAGGTTCCCTATAATACCACGTACTTTTATTAATGATCTTATCAAACAAGACAACTGACCCTACTAAATTACATACAGGTCAACGGTCAACTTGACCGGACTCGTCGAGTGCAAAGGCAACTCGGCGAGTCTAGACACCCCGACTCTACTCGCCGAGTCTAAAGAACGACTCGATGAGTTCCAGTAGATCTTCAAGCTACTCGCCGAGTCTGAAGAACAACTCGGCGAGTCCTAGTGAACCTTCAAGCTACTCGCCGAGTCTGATCATTGGACTCGGCGAGTCCTCGCCATGCAGTCAATCCACTGCCTCCTGTATCTCGCATGATTCCGTAGTATATAGATATGGGGCTTCCTGGACTTTCACATATATTATTACAGGGGCTTCAACACTTGTAACAACACTATAATCTACCAATTCCTTAAATGGGTTTCCTAACCCTAAATTCGCATACAACGTAAAAGCTACAGATTATGATCCGAAGATTACCTGGAAACGTGTTCCCTGTGTCCCCAACCTTCAGAACTCGACCCCTTGAACCTCCTTTGATCACCACCTTGCTTCTCCTTGTCTAACAATCTCTTCAAGCTTCCACTAGCCCTCCCCCTTGCTCTAGATACCCACAGACCTCTAAGATATCTTCAATCGGCAAAAAGACGGGACATGACGGCCATAAAGTCATTATATACGATTCAGAATCAAAACGGCTAGGGTTCAGCTGAACAGCGTCGACTCGCCGAGTCCCTATTGGACTCGTCGAGTCCAGTCGCGAATCTGTGACCAAGACCGTGGTCCTACTCGGCGAGTCAGGCACCAACTCGCCGAGTCCCCTCCTAAATGTGCCCCAAAAATAATTTAAAGAAATACCTGAAATTCCGGGCTGTTACACTCTCACAATTATAGGCTTCAGCATCGATTTCATCTTCCTTAAACTCTAGGAAGGGCAAAATCATGCGGTGAATCCTTTGGCCTATTTCACAATCCAAGTGAAGCTGAGTAATATTAGAATACAGACGTTTAGCAATTAAACAAAAAACATTTCGTTGTTTTAACAATTTCAAATTGTCTCTTTGCAAATAAATGTTTTCATCTTTAACTTTGACTAATTCCGACTCCTTTAACTCTATCCACATTCTCCGCTCCTCACTCTTCGACGCCGCCCTGCTCAATTGATCAGTTTGGTTAGAATTTGTGACCCGAGTTTGAGTTAAGCTACTATCTAGATGAGATATTCTTGTATTGACGTTTTTTAGTTCTTTCTCATAAGAGGATGATGGTACTTTGCATGAAATAAAAACAGATTGTACCTTCTTTATCAGTTCATCGAGCTCATTGAACTGCTGGCTGAGCGGTTTGGCTGTAAAGCACATGTCCTCCTTTGGTTTCTATCCATCACTGCCTCCATCGGTGTTGTATCCCCTCATTTGAGATACGTCAGAAACCATGAGGCATTTTCCACCACTGCTTTCTTCCTTAGACAAGTAGGCCTTTCCATGAGTAGGCTGCCTCACTTCCTCATCTTCTGAGTCGGTAGACCAAACTTCCGTGCTACCGAACTCATCACCTAGAACAGAACCCTGCACAATAAGAGCATTAATAGGCGGGTTAGCAGCAGACTTCTTCTTTCTCAACTCATTCAATCTTTTCTGCAACACGGCTTCCTCGTCGTTCCCATCATCTTTTTCAGCCATTTTCTTAAGGACACAGTCCTTAGCATAATGATTTTTCCCACCACAATAGAAACAACTCACTCCAGAGTCGCCATCCACCTTCGGTTCCTTCTTGTGCTCCTCAGCTTTCGGTTCATTAATCACCTTTTCAGAGCTGTAACTCCCCTGCCAGTTTCGGTTTTTGTTGCTGGGGGATCTCTTCTTTATGAACCTTTTGGGATTGGACACCATCAAGGCATAATCCTCTGATGTGAGATCATATTCTTCCAGGTTGAGGTCTTCATCCTCCATAACAGCTTTACTTTTTGACAGGAGGGCCAACGAACCAAGACTGGAAACGACGTTCTTTTCTTGCACCACGATCTTCTCTTGAGACTTGAGAATTCCCACCAGTTTCGCCAAAGAGTATGATTTAAACTACTCATGGGCTTTAACTGTGGAAACTACTGCTCTCCATTCAGACCTCAGACCATTCAGGAATGTAACCTTCTGTTCGATGAGCTTCCTTTCAATATCGTGTTTGATCATCTTGCTGAGAAGATGATTGAAGCGATCGAACGTCTGGGTCACAGATTCTTCAACCCCTTGCCTGAATTCTCCAAACTCAGATAGAAGCAAAGTTTGAATCGAATTTTCAAGATCTTCGTCTGTAGAATACAGTTCGCGAAGTCTATCCCAAACATCCTTTGCCGTCGTGCATGAGCTAACCAATCTGAATGTATCGGACTGAAGGGCGAACCGGATCAATCTTAATGCCTTTATATTGCATTGGAGCTTATCCTTTTCATCTTGTGCAATATCTTTCACGTCCTTTAGCAGATCATTGTATTCTTTTTGAGTCTTGATGATTCTGGACGTTGCAGAATGAGAAAACGGTCCATTGGTGATGGCTTCCCAAATCAGATACCCATTCTCCTCCAATCCAATAACATAGTCTTCGAAGTGATGTGCCCATACTTCATAATCATGGGTGTATAAGATCGGAATCTTTGTCATCGAACCAATGCTGTTGGAAATATTAATAACGTTTGATTGTGTCGCATCCATTATGATCGTAAAAACCTGTTCAAAGATCAGACTTGTAATAAAGCAGATTAGGGCAAAATAATAAATATCAAGATACGTCAATAAAGAGATGACGGCTCAATAAATATTGATGATTGCGGAAAAACCCTAATGAAAATCTTTTTCACAGAAAAGATGTGTATCAATTACACAGCCTCCTGCTCTGATACCAATTGATGAGATTTAACTATCTTTTAATCTATAAAGATCGATTAGATCTTGAACAAGTAAACAAAGACGATAAAAACACAATAATAAGAACGAGACAAGATTGAATCAAACGTGTCAAATGATTAAACAAAATCCTCAGAAGAGCTCGATTAAGAACATTAACTGTAGAGGATTGGAAGGTTACAAGAACGATCAAAGAAACCTGTTGTCGTCTAGATGTATCACTATTCTCAGATCTCTAAAACCTTGACCTAATATGCATGCAAGCGTAAACTTATATACAAAACATAAAAGGCTCACGGTTGGACAGGCCCAAACCGGAATACAAAATAGCATAATCAGATGAGCCCAAAAGACGCAATCTTCAAAGCGCAACAAGACTCTTGTGATCCGTGAAGACGGTGCACTTTGTACCGTAAAGGTAATGCCTCCAAATTTTTAGGGCAAAGACTACGACTCCCAACTCTAGGTCATGGGTCGTGTAGTTTACTTCATGCGTCTTTAGTTGGCGGGATGCGTAGGCTATCACTCTACCACGTTGCATAAGAACGCAACCTAAGCCCTGATTTGACGCGTTGCAGTAGACTACAAAATCTTCCGTCCCTTCAGGCAGAGATAGGACAGGTGCACTACAGAGAGCTTGTTTCAAGGTTCGAAACGCAATCTCTTGTTTGTCTGTCCATTTGAATGGTACTCCCTTTTGCGTAAGCGAGGTAAGTGGCTTGGCGATCTTAGAGAAGTTTTGAATGAATCTCCTATAGTAGCCTGCTAAACCCAAGAATTGACGAATTTCTGTGGGCGTCGTCGGGATTGCCCATCCTTCTACAGCTTTGACCTTAGAGGGATCCACATGGATTCCATCTTGGCTGACTACATGACCTAGGAAGTTCACACTTCGCAGCTAGAACTCACACTTAGAGAGTTTGGCATAAAGTTTTTCTGATCGCAGAGTTTCTAAGACTTGTCGAAGATGTTGGCCATGCTCTTCCTTGCTTCGAGAATAGACGAGGATGTCATCGATAAAAACAATGACAAAGTTGTCGAGGAACGGTCGGCAGATTCGATTCATTAGGTCCATAAATGCGGCAGGGGCATTCGTTAGACCGAAGGGCATTACGACAAATTCATAATGTCCGTAGCGAGTTCGAAAAGCGGTTTTTGGAATATCCTCTTCCTTGACTTTGAGTTGGTGGTATCCGGACCGTAGATCTATTTTAGAAAAATAACTAGCTCCTTGGAGCTGGTCAAATAGGTCATCGATTCGTGGGAGTGGGTAGCGGTTCTTGACTGTGAGTTTTTTTAACTCTCTGTAATCGATGCACATTCTAAAAGATCCGTCCTTCTTTTTGACAAAGAGCACTGGAGCTCCCCATGGCGAGTAACTATGTCGAATAAATCCCTTGTCCAAAAGTTCGCTGAGTTGGCTGGATAATTCTTGCATCTCGGCAGGAGCTAGCCGGTAGGGTGATTTAGCGAGAGGAGTTGCTCATGGAATGAGGTCGATTCGAAACTCAACCTGTCTCTCTGGGAGTACTCCCGGAAGATCTTCAGGAAACACGTCCGGAAATTCACATGCTACGGGAATGTCTCGAACGTTAATCTCCTCCTTGGTTTTATCCACCACGTGAGCCAGGAACGCCAGATTGTTCCTTCGTAGATATTTTTGTGCCTTGATGCATGAAACAAGGCGAAGGTTCATGCTAGATTTGTCTCCGTAAATTACTAGGGTTTCGTGATTTGGAAGACAAAGACAAACGGCCTTCTCATGGCACATAATTTCGGCATGGTGGGGGCTTAACCAGTCAATGCCGATGATCACATCGAAACTCCTAATTGACACTGGCATTAGATCTATTCAAAAGACGTGTTGATTAAGAGTTAGGGTACATCCGGTGTAGATTTCCCCAGTGGATTCGGTTTTTCCATTGGCCATTTCCACCGCATAGGTTTCATTTAGCTTTTAGGGCAGTTGTTTTAATAAATGCTTAAACTTATTGCTTACGAAACTTCGCTCCGCTCCAGTGTCAAATAAGATGCATGCATAAGTGTGGTTTAAGGGAAACGTATCGGTAACAACAGAGGGGTCTTGAATAGCCTCACCCTAAACCATGGTCAACATCCTTCCTGTTCCTCCATTTCTTAAATTGTTGTTGTTAGGACAGTCTCGGCGGATGTGTCCAGTCCTCCCACATCCGAAGCAGGTGTGGCTAGGCCCTGCGTTATTACCGCCGGCATGGGTGTTGTTGCTGCGATGGTTGTTGTTGTTGGTTCCCTGATTTTGGTTCTGGGGAGGGTAAGTCTTGCAGTACTTTGCAGTGTGTCCCCTTTGGTTACAACTGGTGCACTGAAAATCCTTGCATTCTCCATTGTGATGGAAACCGCACTTGTTGCATTTGGGAAGATTACCGGAATAAGGTCTGGAAGCATTTGAAGTGGCTGAGGTTGGAGCATGTGGTGCGGCTGAAACCGGTGCGGTAACAGCATTAACCGCCACTGTCTGCTGCTTCTTAGAGGTGTCGGGGCCCTGGCGCCCCTTCGTCTTATTGTTCTTTCCCCTCTTGCCATCACCTTCCTTCATCTTCTCAGCCTTCACTGGCTTCTCTCCCTTCTTGTTGTTATGGTCATACAACCTTTTTGCCAATCTTTTCGCACTGTCAAATGTTTCGGAGTTTGCAGCTATCACATTCCCTTGAATTGGTGATGTGAGTCCCCAGATGAATCGCTCAATCTTCTTTCCTTCCGAGGTGATCATACCCGGGCACAGCAGAGATAGTTCGCTAAATCTCGATATGTAGGCATCGATATTCGCGTTCTGCACAGTGAGGTTCCATAGCTCTTGCTCCATCTTCTGTATTTCGCCTCGTGGGCAGTACTCAGCCATTAACATTTCTTTCATCTCTGTCCACGGCATAGAGTTGGCTATAGGGAGCGTCATGGATTCTACATGTCCGTTCCACCAGGTGAGCGCTTGATCCACAAAAGTTCAGGCCGCGAACTTCACCTTCATGTGCTCAGGGCAGTCGCATATCTCGAATACCGACTCCACCTTTTCGATCCATCGCTTCAGAGTAATCACCCCTCCCGTGCCATTAAAAGTTCGTGGTTTGGCGTTTGTGAAGTCCTTGTAGGTACATGTTTTGGTGGGTCCTTGATTCATTCCGTTGTTCGAACTTCCGGCTCCTTGCCCATTGACTCCTCCATTGTTCCCTTGGTGAATTTGCGCAATCGCTGCAGTGACTGCTGCGCATACAGCTGCCTGGAATGCGGCTGAGTCAACTTCAGGTGGGGTTGGTCCTGGGTTTCCGCGAGTAGGTCGGGGGGCATCTTTCTGTCACAAAACGGAAAGATGTTGAGGGTATGTGGTTTCTGTGAGGTCGTGATCCTACTGACTAGGTGCATGGTACGAACTTAAACACTACTACCATTGACCAATCAATCATAACTTCTCTACACATAACAATTTGTAATATCGTAACAAAACACGTAAAAATTTATTAATATTATCCGCATTTGATACATGAAAATTTTGCTCGTAAGAGCATACACGAGTGATACTAGTTCGACAACATAATGACCCTATGAGTAGTGTAGTCACTTAAACATAGAGTCGGAGTACATAGCATATTTCCTAACGACCTACTAAGATAAGTCTATCCCTAACCGCGATGAGCTGTGTCCGGAGGTGGTGCCGAGGATGTGGATGCTCCCTGAAGACGAGCCACCAAGCGTTCTGCGTCCCGAAGTCGAGACTCCCACCGAACCTGCCTCATGTGAAACTCTCGAAGGACGTCACGCGTCTCCTGCTCCGCACGCTCGACCCTAGTCCTCAACTGGCGCACCTGATCAGCAGTGTCCTGGGCAAGGTCGCCAGTATTCCGTAACCATTTCACCATGACTGGAAGGGCTCGATCAGCCAGTCCTCCGTCTCTCAGGTCAAAGAACTCGCGTGACATGCCGTACGGGGGTCGCTGTCCCTGCTGTCTGCTCCATCTCCAAAGATCAATACCCCAGGGAGGTGTAGGACCAGTGGGGCCTACACGATAGGCAGGCACCCTGATCGGGTAAGGGGGTTGATGACTTCGGACTCCGCATCCGAATCACCCCTTTCACTATCATCAGTATCCTCCTCGAGGCTTCCTTCATCTTCCTCTGATTCGGCAGGCTCGCCCTCAACTTCGGCCTCTGGTTCCCCGTCAGATTCCTCTTTGGGGTCTTCCTCAGGCTCCTCCTCAGGCTCTTCCTAGGGCTCCTCCTCTAGCCATCCGTTGTTCCCCTGGTTAGGGAAGTATGGGTCTCCAGGGTGATGAAAACCAGCCATGCGGTCTGCGAGAGTGCGTAATTATGCTAACGTTATTCCTAGGATGCTACAATTATCGCATAGATCAAGTAGGCGTTCTCTTTTCGGTGGTAGGGGTATAGTTTTAGATTCCCTAGCTATCCTGATCTCATCAGGACGTGTGTTAGTTATACTTTGGAGAGAGTGTAGTTGATCAGGCTACATCCACTCCTTGGTACCACTAAGAACAGCTATGAATTTAACCGAGACACTAGTATTATTTTTGTTTGGTTCGGCGTTATGTTCCTATTCCTAATGCAAGCAAGGGTGTTTTATTTACGTGTTTTGTTCAGAGTTATGTTAGTCCCTCTTTTTGGTTTATAGTTGCATATCAATGTGTGGCTAGATATGCTAGTTCACTATAAACAAAGCTCTGATACCAACCTGTCACACCCCCGAACCAGACGGCGGAAACGTTCGGGGGCTGTTGTGACTCAATTGAATACCATCACAATGAATATACATGAAACATAACATTATACGTCACCAAGCATTGGAATGATACAACTGGTAGCGTTCACATCCATTACATCGTTTCAAAATATTACATTCCAAAATACATGGTTCATTGTTACTTAAACAACCGCAAAACAATCATAGAATACCGTCCTTTCTTCACTTATCTGTTACCTGAGAATACAAGTATTTTGAAAAACGTCAACATGTGAAATGTTGGTGAGTTCATAAGTAACGTTTGAAATCCGATGTTTGTAATGTTATAAAAAAAACCACCAGAAAATCCGATATTTTCTGAAAATAGAATAGCGTAAAAATATGTTAAGATCCGTGAGTATGCTTGTTTGAATTCTATAGATGTAAGCGTAAGAGTTGTGAAATTCGACATGTAGTTCATAAGTGTACTTGTTGAAAACCCTAGGAAAACCCGACGTTTTCCTATCACTTTGCTTTACTTAGTTTGTGTACTGTTATTTCGTTACGTTAGAGGTATTCGTTGAGCTCCGGAGGCATTGAGTATACAGTGGGTGGTGAATTGTTGTAGCGTCCGTTAATGAAAGCGCACAGTCGACAACCGTACCAGCGATCCCTTGGGCGTCGCTTGCACTTATTCACACAACTCAATCCTCCCGGACTTGTGTAGTCCCACGACCGGAGGGAAAAAGAGAAGGTACGAAACCCTCGGTATTTCCCTGCGTCGTTCAAGACCATTGCAATTGCGAAGGGCCCGAAGCCCAACCCGTAATCGTGAGTTCCCGACTTTACTAGCAGCACTGAAGGACCCTTGGGGACCAGCAGCATGTTTGCCATGGAAAGTCCTTTTACACGCGGTCGAGTCATATTAGACCCAACTACATGTAAGCAAGTGTCCTTTGGGCCTAAAGATCATGTCATCGGGCTAGCTAGGCTCGACAAGCATGATTTGCAACTTTTGGGCCTAAGGAGTGTACGTCAACGTATTGAGTAATTCCACGAGAGTAAAGAGTTCCAAGGGTTTCATATGTGTATTGAGCGTTATAGTGTTAGTAGTTTTGGATTTGTTATTGATTCGAGACCGAACCAATTCGTTTGGTAACGATTGTTGGTGATTTTGTGTACTGTAATTCATCGAGAGTCGTAGTATCAATCTTTGTTCACAACGAGTGTATTGAATTACCATTGAAAATTTTCTATTTACAACCCCTCTTTATTTTGTAAATTTACCTTTTTCACCCCTTTAGGAAAAAAAAATTTCCGGTTTAGTCCTTAAACCATTTTTCTTGACATTTTAACACCAAAAATTATTGAAACTAATATTTTTCAGCATATTTTTCATTGAAAACAGTTTAAGTCCCTGAAATTGCAGTTTTCTCGGTTGTAACCCCTCTTTTTCGCAATTTTTACATTTTTGGCCCAAATTGGAAAATTTTTGCAACTTTGGTCCTTTTTAAATTTGAAAAGCATTTTAAACCTTTGAAAAGTACTTGTGACACTAATGGTCCATTGTTTTACAGAAAAACACAGTTTTGGCCCTCCAAAACAGAAAATTTCGCATAATGGGCTCTATTGGGCCGAAATTGTCATTTTTAGCCCATTAAGCTTGAAATTTATGCTTTTAATCCTCCAAATAGTATATTTTCAGAAAATACATTATGGAAACTGTTTTGACTCATCTCACCCATCAGATTTCGTAATATTTCATTTTTGGCCCTTCAACTTTGTATTTTTAGCATTTTGTGTCAAAAAATGTGTTTTTAGCCCAAGATAAGTGTTGTCAAGCCATTTGGCTATTTTTCTTGGTATACTTTGCATGTAGTAGTATATTTTATGCTAGTATAAGATATATCTTGGTTTTTAGCAATTCATAACTAGATCTAGCATCAAAATCATACAAAACATACATATAAGCATAGAAATCAACCAAAACATACACATAGTGATGGATCTACACCTTTGCTTGTATTCTCCCCCACAAAAACTTATAAAAACCGAAAATAAGGGGGTATGAAGCTCACCTTGGGTGTTGATTCGGTTTTTGAAGAAAGGATGGGAGAAATGAAGTGATTTTTCGGCCCTAGCACCCCTTGATGAAGATCTCGAGTTTATGGAGTTTTCTAGGAGTATGATCACCAAAGAAACTTGTTTAGAATAAGAGATCTCATGTGAGGGGGAAGTTTTGAAGCTTAGACATGGAAAGACTTACCAAAGGATGATGATAATCTTGAAGAATCCTCTTGAAACACAAACCAATTTCAAGATTTTAGATGGAGAGGAAGAGAGAAGTCTTGAGTGATCTAGAGAGAGTTTGTGAGAGATTTGTGTGTGTGTGTGTGTGTTGCTCACGGCCAAAACAAGAAGAGAGAGGGAGAAATAGACATGAAGTGATATGCATGGATACATGGAATGGGTTGCATGGAGATCCAAAAGACAATAATGAGGTGTCAATTACAAGTCAACTCTCTTCATTTCTTCTTGGGCTTGGGCCTTGGGCCGAGAATTTGGAGGGAAAAAGGGAAAATATGGGCTTTAATGCCCACAAGCCCATGTGTATATTAAGTTGGATGAGTTTTAACCTAAAAAAAATATAATATGATTTTTACACTTTGTTGGGCTAGTTTAGGTTAATCATGGTTCCAAATTTTGAATTTATTTCATTCTAGGCCCAATATAGCCCAAAATGTTGAAATAAATAGATGTGGGTCCAATTAGAGCCCATTTAAGGGTTCTAAGCCCATGATAGTCAAATTGGAAGCTTATTGGTCCATTTAGGTCCAATAAGGAAGTCCTAGTCCAAAATGGACCTAATGAAGAACTTCTAGGGTTTCCAATTGCTTGATGTAGTGAATTGGGGTTTAGTTTTCCATTGAGTAAGCATCCTACATGCTTTTGAGTTTTTGAATTCAACATTTACTTGAGTATAGTGATTACAAGACACAAAATTTCTAGTTGTGACATCAATTTAGTCCAAGCTTGACCAAGTGCTTTAGATGTCATCATCAAATCATCAATGGGCCCACAAATATCACTTTTCCCGTTAAGACAAAAGGAACAGATAAACTTTGACTTATATGTTTGCACTATTTACTCATCACATCACGCACAACAATACATTTTATAACATCATGTTGTTGTGTGACATCCCCATTTTCACGACCAGAAAAGACCGATTTTGTTTATCCTTATAAAAATCAAAGTATCTCTTTTAATAAAAACGTTGCGGAATTTGTTCCCAGAAAAACATGATAATTTCATTATCAAAGCATTTCCGAGGAAAAGTATTTTTATTCATTTTAAAACATTTGGGATGTCATCGTCAATACAGAAACATAAGCATAAACAGAACTTACATTCATTATCACTAGTGATCTATATCTCCTTAATCTCTCACTGTAATGTGACTTCATATCAACACTTGTGATATAAATAAACTGAGTGGCTCAGGTTGGGAAACCTAGTGAGTACATAGGGTTTTCAACCCACAATAATATAATTATTATGTTTAAACAATCAAACAATCAAACAATCAACCCAATTACCCATCCCCATTATCTTCTTTACTCTTAAGGATCTATCCTAAGAGTCATCTATCCTGCATTCGTTTATTCCGAAGTCTCTTGCTTCCAAGGTTATACGACTGGCACTAAATCCATAGCTGCCAATGCTCGTTCGTAAAGCACTAATTCCATAGTTGTTATAGTTTATTCATCGGGTATTAAATCCATAGCTACCAGTGTTTATCTAGTAGGTACTAAGTCCATAGCTACGAATTCCTAACGGGTACTAAGTCCATAGCTACCAGTGTTTATCTAGTAGGTACTGAGTCCATAGCTACCAATTCCTAATAGGTACTAAGTCCATAACTACCAATGTTTGTCAAACAAGCATTAAGTCCATAGTTGTTAGTGCTATTTATTAGGCACTAAGTCTATAGCTGCTTATGTTTACTCACATCATCTTTTCTCTCTCATCATTCATCTACCCATCTCATCCCTAGCATATTTGCATATATAAAATACGTATACAGTTTAAATCATTTAAAACATGTATAAAAACTTTCATCCAGCATAAACAACAAGTACTCATATAATATACACACATTACACGTAATTTATATAAAATACTTAATATCTATATGTAAGATGAAAGTAACTATGCACTCACTTGATTAGGTGGTGATTCCAAACTCAGACAACGCTTCGTTATCTCAAAACAATTTTCCTCGACAAAACCTAGTATGAATACCACTAGGCTTTAGTTTTTAACGTTAACCGCGACTAATTAATAGTCTAGCTATTATTACTATTATATAAACGTTAAATTACACTCAATATAACTCATAATAATAGCCTAAATATTTTTTTTAAGTTCCTAATAATGTTACTATAATTAAATAAAAGCTATATTAAATATAGTATAGGCGTAGCTCACTTGCAGCGGATTTTTATTAAAAATCGGGCTTCGCTGGAGCAACGTTTCTGAGCCGAAAGCTTTTCTTCTCGCAGCCGTCGGGCACTCCGGGGCTTTCTTCTCGTGCTAGGGAGGTTCCCCAGACTTGGGAGGGGTTTAGGGAGGTTAGAGAGAGAAAGAAAGGTTTATGGTGTGAAGAAATTATGAAGAGTTCATCTCTTATTTATAGGAATTTTATAGTATAGTAGTCTCCAAGCATCGTCTGTATCTTTCGCGTACGAGCTCCGTTTTCTACATTCTTTATATACACGCATTGGTATTTACGAGTACTACAACTTTCATTTAGACCCCGTCGGCTAATTCTCCTTCTATCTTATATTTACAAAAACTATATTGAATTCGCCGCGTTCGAAGAGTAGAGACTAAGCTTCATCCATAACTTTCGCATACGATCTCCGTTTTTGTCGATATTTATATCCACGCGTTGGTATTTACGAGTACTACAACTTTCATTTAGACCTCGTTGGCTAATTCTCATTATATCTCGTATTTACAAAACTGTATCGAATTTGCCGCGTTCGAAAATAGAGACTAAGCTTCGTCCATAACTTTCGCATACGAGCTTTGTTTTTGACGTTATTTATATCGACGCTCGAAAACTATATTGAATTCGCCGCGCTAGAAAAGTATAGACTAAGATTTGTCCATAACTTTCTCATACGATCTCCATTTTTGTCGATATTTATATCCACGCGTTGGTATTTACGAGTACTACAACTTTCATTTAGACATCGTTGGCTAATTCTCATTATATCTCGGATTTACAAAACTGTATCAAATTTGTCGCGCTCGAAAAGTAGAGACTAAGCTTCGTCCATAACTTTCGCATACGAGCTTTGTTTCTGAAGTTATCTATATCCACGCATAAGTAAAAATAAAATCTAAAACTTTCCTTTTTACTCTGTTGGATAATTCTCGACCGATCTTAAATTTAACAGTCAGGAGGTGATTACACTGTTAAATGTCCGCATAAAATTCATAACTTTTACATACGAACTCCATTTCCGTCCGTCTTTTTGTCGATGAGTTCCTACTAATGAGATATTAAACTCTCATTTAGGTCGGGTAAGCCAAAGACCGCTCGAACTAAAATTTGTGTTTCGGGTCATGCACCGCTATGGCAAATCTTCGAAAAATCATAACTTCCTCATACAAAGTCAGATTGGGCGTTCTTTTTATGGACACTCTCAGTTTAACATTTTCTACGACTTTTGTTTAGATTTCTAAGGCTAAAAGCCGCTCTATCATAAATTCACTATTTACACTTCCCGGTGTCGTGCAAGTTCCGTCGCGAAACTTCGACGGGTCATAACTTCTTCGTTATAACTCGGATTTAGGTGCTCTTTATATGTACGGAAACCTTGTAACATATACTACATCTTGGTTAAGATTATTTATTCTAAATAATCTTTTGCCGAAAAGTCGTTTTCGACCCCTATTATCTCTAAATTAGCTAGCCCGGATCTACGGGCGTTACATGCTGATGCGTTTACGTATTATCAATGCACAACTAACTCATAAATAACAACTCATATATCTTTGTTTCAAGAATATAAGATATTATCATCTCAAAATTATGTGTGATAAAATCCATGAAGTAATCCTCTGAGCGTGAATTTATCCAATACTTAAAATCCTCGTTTTCAAGTACCCATGAACATTGCAACAAAATCATTGCTATGTTTAATCCCCATAGACAATCTACAATTCAATTCATGACAATCTTAATTCACTACTTACTTCCAAAAGTACGAGCGACTGTGGATGTTTGAATAATCTAATTATTCGAGAAGTAAAACATGCGAAGTGAAATACAATGATAAGCTAATTAACTATGGTCTCAAAACTATTGAATATAAATAAAACTCTTATTATTTAATCACCATATTAATTAGACTTTATTCATTGTATAATGTTTCGATTAATCAACTAAACACTTGAATTAAGTATCAATCATGCCATGTCATAAACAAGCATACTATGTATCTCTATGGTTCTTCCTTTGTGTATAGATCGGTTGGACACGATTCCAATGATGCTCATTTCACAATTTCAAATTCTTGTTACTACTAAATGAGTTAGAGGTCAACCTTACATGCAATATCCTTTTGTGATGTCGAGGCTTCAAAGTCACAAAGACTTAACCAATGATATCACAAAATGTTTCATTGAAACTTTCTTACTTAAAACAATTCTATGGTAACAAAGTCTCAAATTCAAGGTACATTCCTTGAATATCTTCCTTGCATTAAAGTTACTCACTCACATGTAGATTCTAATCAACAACTCACATTATGTAAACCTTTTCATATTCCCATATGACCATCAATTCTGAACAAGAGTCACCTTAGTCCAAAACTTGTAAATATGGTCCTTCCAAAAAATATCATACTTCCAACTATCCACAAACAACCAATCTTTAGGTAAGCCTCAAATTGTTCTTGACAGTTGTTTAGCAACTTTAGTCACATTCTGTTATAATCTTTTTCCTTCTCAATGCCCTAGGCATTTAGAAAATCAGAACATGTGAATATTATAGCATATGTAATCAATCCTATATATGAAGCATATGGGATTCGATACATAATGTCTTACATAAAGACATAATATCTTATCAGTCCCTTTCTATAGTATTTTCATATATCGGACTTCCTATGTTGAATCATTTCAATATGATATGCATATATGTCCAAGACTAAGTTCCATTTAATCTTTCAATCTAAACTTTTAGATTTTAAATGAAGTATGAGTGCCCTCTCCCTCAAATCTTATTATAACGAAACAATTTCCAAACTTTGCAACTTGCAAATTGAAACCTTTGTTTCCTATAAATAGCATTGCCAACTTGCAACACTTAGCATAACAATTATGCTCCTAGTAACATAACAATTATGTTTCTATATGCATAACAATTATGCTCCCACTAGCCTTGACATGTACCTCGAAATCATCTGGACTTCTCAAGCTCGTACACCTTCATCAAATAGCATATGTGAGTGTTTAAACCCTTTCAGAACTTATAGCTATAAGTATTGAATGTTCAAACTATTTCTTGACATTTTTCACAATTCGAACTATGAAAAGGGATTACATAATCATATTGAGAATATGAGAATGCAATTATCACAACCGTTAACCTTAATGATATTAATCAAATTTAAAATCTACTAGCGAAAGTGTTCCCTCATAATTATTTTCATGAATTAGAGCGAAACCTTTTGTCACCTAGATTTTATGGTGTACGCGTCCCTATCCATGTGAATTTTTCATTTCTAACCTACAATCATAAGATAAGGTTAAGGACAAAACCATAATCAAAGTTAGTTTTGCTTTCATGGGTTGAACTATGCTTATTCTTAATTTCTCGCTTTCTGGTAGCACAATGGCCTACCAGCGCTTCCATGTTGTTGAGCAGCTTACTCATATTGATCAATACACTATCATCGAACAACGTGCTCTGCCTTTATGCAGTCAAATGAGAACCATAATACTCATAAGCTTTGCCACCTCAACTAGAAGTTGCACAAAAACAGGAATGTGTCAGTTGAACACGATAGGATATCTACCTCAGGTTGTGTGCTAGTGATAACTAAAAGATTTATTCTTTAATTAACTCTTGAAACTTTTCAAGATCAATAAGACTTCCACTGACTTCTTGACATATAAGTTTTTCTGTTACGGAACATTCCTCAACAAGAAAAAACAAATATTCAAAAGTTAGTGTTGATTTTAACAAGAAAAACACTTCACTAAATTGGTCTTAGTTTATCCTTTGTTTTAACCAAAACATCACAACTACCAATTCCAAATGTGCTAGAGTAAGAAAACATTTCTTCTCTACATTTCATGAGTTGTTATAAACCTACTTAGTTTGAAATAAGCTTCAAGATATTATTTGTATTTACTAGAGTATGAATTTAAAACTTGGTTGGAAACTAAGTATGACTCATCTCTTGATTAAACATTTCAATAATATTTGATTCCTATTATTAGTCTAAACAATTTCACTAAGATGTTATTTAGTGATCAATTGTGACATGGTTCCACAATCATTAAGATGATCATAAAACACGATACTAAAGTACTCTCATTTCCTTTTAGATTGGAGACACTTTTATCTTTCTACCTAACAAATTCTTCATACACGCTCTGCCACTCTTCAAAACTTTTTCAAAGTATTAGAATTATGCTTAATCTTGTAAACACAACCATATTTATTGAACCATCATTATCATAACTCCTAAGCATTAGCTTCCAAAATCTTATCATCAAACCATGTGATAGAAATCCATCTCTCACGATCAGATTCAACTTACTCTTCTTAAACTTCCTTCTTTCTCTTAAATCCTGCAAAACATCAAAATGTGATTATCACATCATGTATTAAGAATCTATGAATATGAACTTAACAATATAATGGAGTTAGATAGTGGATCTACCTAAAGTAGATTCATACAACTTGACTTTACCATCTCTAAGATCTTTTAGGTAGTCAGGGCAGCATCACATCCAGTGCCCCTTCATTTGGCAATAGAAACATATGGACCTTTTAGGAATAGCACATAGAACTATCTCAGAACTAGCATTTCTCTTTACCATATGGTCAAACGGTTTGACCGTGGTCGATCCCTTTCCATTGGGAAGAAAAATATGTTCTGGACTACCATTGTTGCCATCATCAATGTCCATAGAAATTTGGGAGACGGATCATTCAAACACTTTTGCTTGACTTGTGCCCTTGAGTATTTTTGCTTCAACAACAATCAACATATGTGTCGGTTCAATTACGGTCATGTCGTGTCCATCATACAGTGGTCTTTGATAAGGTGACTATACGATTCAAGAAGTGAAAGTAGAAACAAGCCAATGGCTAGCTCTTATGGGAAAACGACACCCAACATCCCTAATCTGTCAATGTATGACTTCATTTTCAGAACATGCACACATACAAACTTTCTTGATGTTTATATGCCAATCGGGCTTGAGTAGTTTCGTACTTTTCAACTTGAAGAAGACATGACTTAGAGAGAGTCACTGGAGGAGTGGAGGAAGAGGTGGAGAAACATGATATTCAGTTCCACCATTTCTTGAAGAAGGGAACATTCTTTCACCTTGATCAACATGTGGAAAATCATCTTTAGATAGAGAAGGAAAAACATTTTTAGAAGAACGAGGAAGACCATTGTTGTCTGAACTTGACATCTATAAATGGAGAATAGAGAATTCAATTTAGTTGATTTTAATCCTTAATTATTAACCCAAAAAATTTAAATTAAGGCTAGGATCCAACTAAATAATTCACAATTCATAAGAGGGATGTCGTAATCCAATTGCAAATTATTTAAAGGTAGGTAAACGACGATTTACCAATTTCACTACGAATAAATGAAATTTAAACGAATTAGGTTTAAAATGAAATTCCTAAATCTTTTGAGATTCATTGAACTATCACAAACAAGGTGTGAATAACCATGAAAATTAACTTGGTACTCTCAATGTCATTTATCCTCTAATGTGTTGGTTAACCACACACACTCCATTAATCAATGATAATTTATGAGACACCAATGTCAACAATATTAGTCCCATATTAGTGTGTCGGTTAGCCACACACACTCAACTAACGACTAACAAGGTGCAATGTGCAATTTCATGGGTTAGCATCAAATTCACATTTTTCCTAAAGTAACTAAGAATGAGATTTTAGAAAATGTTTTAGTTACTTTATATCACATTATACTTATTAATGAGATTTAATTTGTCCTATTGAACCCGGTCGGCTAACGACCCTCCACTACACAAGAGAGAGATGGTGTTACGTGTGGAATGTACTAGTTTTAATCTTAACTAACTTAAACACAAAAACAAACACACGAGAGGCAGTGTACCTATCAATTAGTAGTTTAGTGTAGGCAAGTAGGGTATTGAACTCAAGGAATGGTAAACAATTAAAATATCACTAATATTATCTAAATAAAACAATTATTAAAAGTTTTTTTTTTTTCTAGTTTTTCTAGGCTAAAAACTTAAACAATAACTTGACTGTTTTATCAAAAAGCAATTAACACCTAAAGGAGAAACAAAAGACAACTAGATCCAACAAGATTAAAGAGACTTCTATTTAGATTCGATTCACTTATTCCTATGGTTAATTTAATGCAAGTGCAATGGATTAAGATATCATTAATTATCGATTTCTAATATGATTAGGCTCATGTTCACTATTACTAATCCTTTAGCAAACATATCAATTCAATTAATTCATATGTTGTGACATCACCATTTTCATGGCCAGAAAGACCAATTTTGTTTATGATTTGTTTAAAAAACAGAGTAACATTTTAAATAAAAGTGTTGCAGAATTTGTTCCCATAATAAAAATATGATAAAGATTTATCAAAGCATTTTCATAGAAATGAATTTCATTAAAAACCTCGGGATGCCATGTTCGATACAGATCAAAAGCATAATAGTACAATATAAGCCTTACTACATTTATTCATATCTATAGGCCTATATCCGTAATCTCTCATCCCAAACATCATATCTATGCTCGTGTGCCACTACCTGTAATACAAGAAACTGAGTTGGTTAGGCTTGGGAGTCTGGTGAGCACATAGGGTTTTCAACCCATAATAAATAAGTTTATTAATTTCATCAACCAACAATAATCCGATTACCCGTTCCCGTTATCCTCACATTACGTCCCTAAAACACCTATCATAAGGGACCTGGACTAAGGATCAACATCGGGATGGACACTAATGCTAATGGGATTCCTCAGCAATAAATGTCCTTCAGGCAACCATGAGGGGAATGGAGTACATCGGTGAACACATCGTTGACAACACATACAGGTTGCGAGCCTGCTAGCGTTCCACTAGACAGTCTAGAAGAGTCTGTGGTCGTCATCCATACTCCGCTAGATGACAAAATCAACAACAACAACATCAAGGCCTCTCATTATTTTATCACACATCATCTATTACATCTACCCATGTTTTAGTCCAACATTTTTGTAGATATAATATACATATACAGTTTAAATCATTTAAAACATGTATAATAATCTTTCATCAGCATAGACAACAAGAATTCAGACAATATGCACACATAGCATGTAATTTATATAAAATACTACATATATATGTGTAAGATGAAAGTAACTATGCACTCACCTGAAAAGGTGGTGATTCCGAACTCAGACAGTGCTTCGCTTCTTAAAAATAATTTCCTTCGACGAAACCTAGTATTATTACCACTAGATTTTAGTCTAATATTTACTCTGACTAATTATTATTATTATTATTATTATTATTATTATTATTATTATTATTATTATTATTATAATATAAGCGTTTAAACAATATTTTCCAACCACTGTGTACAGACAGGGGCCAAACATAAAACACCGGAGGGCAGGACCATTTTGGCATATAGCACTTCTGAAATCCAACAACCATATGTAGACCTTTAAACCAGATTCCCCGTACCGGGAGTACTTAAAAAGATATTATAATGACACTTATATAGCTCATAATAATAGCCCAAGTAATTATTATAAGATCCTAATAACGTTACTATAATTAATTAAAAGCTATATTAAAAATAGCGTACGCGTAGCCTACTTACAGCGGATTTTCTCGAAAATCGGGCTTCGCTTTGAGCAGAGTTCCCGAGCCGAAAAGCTCTTCTTCTCGGAGCCGTCGAGCACTGCAGGGCTTTCTTCTAGCGCTAGGGGAGTTCCATAGGGCTTTGGGGGGGGGGGGATTGGGAGGTTTAGAGAGAGAGTAGAGAGAAGAAAGAATGAGAAATGTGTGAAGAAAATGAGGGTGGGAGATGTTCTATTTATAGGGTGAAATATAGCTGAACTTGGTGCCACATGTCACCATCTAGTGGCAAGACTTGGGGAGAAAGCAATGGTCAAGATTGTGCCACGTCACCCATTTTCACACAGCACAGTTCCGACTTCTAAAATCTATAACTTTCACATACGAGCTCCGTTTTTTGACGTTCTATATATCTACGCATAAGTAAAAATAAGATCTGCAACTTTAATTTTGACTCCGTCGGCTAATTCTCGACCGATCTTAAATTTAACAGTACGAGGAGATGATATTGTTAAATGTCCGCATAAAATTCATAACTTCTACATACGGACTACGTTTTCATCTGTTTTTTTACCGTTGAGCTCCTATTAATGAGATATTTAATTCTCATTTAGGTCGCGTAAGCCAAAACCGCTCGATCTAAAATTCGAGTTTCAGGTTGTGCATTGCTAAGCCAAACCTTAGAAAATTCATAACTTCCTGATACGAAATCAGATTTGGGCGTTCTTTTTATGTCCGCTCTCGGTTTAACGTATACTACAAATTTGGTTTAGATTACTAAGGCCAAAAAGTCCTCTTTCATACATTCACTATTTACGTTGGACAACGTTGTGCCAGTTTTGTCATGAAACTTCGACATGTCATAACTTCTTAGTTATAACTCGGATTTCGACCTTCTTTATATGTCCGGAATCCTTGTCACGACCAATACAACTATCTTCATCGATATTGGGTTTATCTAACACTTTATTTTTGACGCTTATTTTTATCCTTTATTTATTATATCATTATAAACAAGTAATAAGCACATAAATTCACATAATTCACGTATTACTCAAATAATTTATCTTTATTACTTCAAAATAGGTTACAATGGTTTACCTAACTATTACATTACTATACTAATGCTTAGCCCAGAAACATGGGCGTTACAATTCTCTCCCCCTTAGGATGATTCCTTCCTGAAATCATGTCAGCAAACGGATGCGGATAGTGACTCATCGTGTCACTCTCTGTTTCCCATGTGAGATTTGGCCCATTTGAATGCTTTCAACGGACTAGCACTAAATCGATATTCTTACGTCGTAAATTCTTAGTCTTATGGTCAATAATTGCCTCGAGCTCTTCGGTTAGCCTCTTATTCTCATCCTTCCTTAACTCTGAGATTGGAATTATGTTGGGAACTTCTCCCGTGAAGTTTCTCAGATAACACACATGGAAGGTGTTATGAATACCATCTAGTTCTTTGGGTAATTCGAGCTTGTAAGCTTGGTTTTCAATTCTCTTAAGAACTTTGAACGGTCCAATAAACCTTGGACTTAACTTTTCTCGTTTCCCAAATCTTATAAGTCCCTTCCACGGTGAGACTTTAAGCAAAATTGAATCCCCAACTTTGAATGTCATCGGTCGTCTCTTCTTATCAACATATCTCTTCTGATGATCCTGGGCTGTTAACATCCTCTCCCTGATTACTTTTAACTTTTCAGCAGACTTATGAACTATCTCGGGGCCCATAAATTGCTTTTCCGCAGCCTCAAGCCAACAAGACGGCGTACGGCGGTTTTTTCCGTACAAAGCTTGATAAGGTGTCATCTTGATGCTCGAGTGAAAACTATTGTTGTAGGAAAATTCTACCAAAGGTAAGTGCTAATCCCAGTTACCTTGGAACTCTAGGGTACATGCTCTCAGCATATCTTCAAGTGTTTGTATCGTTCTTTCGCTCTGACCATCAGTCTGCGGATGGTAAGTTGTACTTAAACACAACTTCGTACCCAATTCTTCTTGTATACTTCTCCAAAACCGTGATATGAAATGACTATCACGATCCGATACAATCTTTAGAGGAACACAGTGAAGTCTTACCACTTCCTTCACGTAAGAATTTGCGAGCTTATCCATAGACCACCTTTCGTTGGCTGCTATGAAGTGTGCACTTTTGGTGAAATGATCCACGACTACCCGAATCATGTCGTGATCGTTCTTCTTCCTGGGCAGTTTAGTCACAAAATCCATGGTGATGTCTTCTCATTTACCCATGGGTACATGTAAAGGTTCTAAACTCCCATACAGTTTTTGATGTTGTGCCTTAACTCTTGCACATATTACACACTCGGCCACATACTTTGCAACATCGAGCTTCATCATCGGCCATCGGTAGTGGGGTTTTTGGTCCCTATACATTTTTGTGCTGACGAGATGAATTGAGTACATGGTCTTGTGCACTTCTTCCATCAGAAGATCTCTTATTCCTTCCGTCTTAGGTACCCAAATCCGATCTTGGAATACCTTCAGTCCTTGACCGTTTGTACCGAATATTAACATTTTGCCCAAAAGTTCTTCCTTTCAGTCATCCTTCCCTGAAGCTTCTTCTTGAGCTTTCCTGATACTTTCCACAATCGTTGAGACAACTTCTATTGTCAATGCTCTTGGCCTTCTTCTTTTCAAGGTTGACTTTTTGACTGAGAGCATCAGCAACAACATTTGCTTTACCGGGGTGGTAAAGTATCTCACAGTAGTAGTCCTTGAGTAGCTCTAGCCAACGTTGTTGTCTCATGTTCAATTCATTCTGATTAAAAAGATACTGGAGACTCTTATGATCAGTAAAAAGCTTGCACTTCATGCCATAGAGGTAATGCCTCCATATCTTCAAGGCAAAAACTACCATTTCCAACTCCAGATCATGAGTGGGGTAGTTCTTTTCATGCTCCTTCAATTGTTGAGATGCATATGCTATCACCTTCTCTCTTTGGGCCAAGACACAACCCAACCCGACTCCAGATGCATCACTATAGACCGCAAAGTCTTCAACTCCATCGGGTAGAGAAAGAATTGGTGCTTCACATAATTTCTTCTTTAGCTTCTCGAATGCTTCTTCGTGCTTCTCACACCATGTATAAGTAGCTCCTTTGTGGGTCAAAGCTATCAATGGAGCAGCTATCGAATAAAAGCCTTGGATAAACCTTCGGTAATATCCAGCTAATCCCAGAAAGTTTCGAATCTCCGTGGGACTTTTCGATCGTTCCCACTTCATCACAGCTTCGATCTTTGCTGGGTCAACCATTATCCCTTCTTGGTTGACCACATGACCCAAGAATTGGACTTCTTGGATCCAAAAAATCATATTTGGAGAACTTCGCAATTAACTTCTCCTTTTTCAATACTTCTAACACATCCCGTAAGTGTCTGCCATACTCCTCTTGACTTTTAGAGTAAATTAGAATGTCATCTATGAACACTATCACGAATTTATCGAGGAATGGTTTACAAAACCTATTCATCAAATCCATGAATGCTGCTGGAGCATTAGTTAGTCCAAACGACATAACCAAGAACTCGTAGTGTCCATATCTTGTTCTAAATGCAGTTTTCTCAATATCATGCTCTCTCACCTTCAGCTGATGATATCCTGACCTGAGATCGATCTTTGAGAAATAGCTCGAACCTTGTAGCTGATCGAATATGTCATCAATCCTCGGCAATGGATACTTGTTCTTCACCGTTGCCTTGTTCAGCTCTCGGTAGTCTGTACACAATCTCATGCTTCCATCCTTTTTTTCACGAATAACATCGGAGCTCCCCAGGGTGATGAACTAGGTCGAATGAAACTGTTGTCAACAACACCTGAAGTTGTGTCATAATATCCTTCATCTCTGTCGATGCTAATCGATACGATACTTTTGTTATTGGTGTCGTTCCTGGTAACAAGTCTATTCGGAACTCTACTTGTCTATCATATGGTAATCCGGGAAGATCCTCGGGAAAGACTTCCAGATAATCATACACTGCTGGTATGTTCTGCACCTCCTTCTTTTCCTTCTTAGCATCGATCACAAATGCCAAATACGATGTGCATCCCTTGGACAAACATTTCTTGGCTTTCATCAAGAAGATGATTCCAGAATTCACTCTGTATTTGTCCCCGTACACCATAAATGACTTTTTACTGGGTGGGTTCACCCTTACTATCTTGTTCCTGCAAAGAATCTCAGCATCGTTGGCGCTAAGCCAATCTATTCCTAGAGCGACGTCGAAACCGTTCAAATCTATGGGGAATAGCTCTTCGTGGAATTCGTTTCCATTTAAGTTGATGACTATGTTATTAATACGATCACTAACAGGTACGAACTTGCCACTAGCAACTTCTACAATCAGGTCATTTTCAAGTTTTTCTACAGGCAATGCTAGTTTCCTACCACACTTATGTGACACAAAGGAGTAGTTTGCTCTGGAATCAAACAGTATATTAGCAGACAAACCGTTTACAAGAAAGGTACCTGAAGCGACATCTGATGCCTCCTTTGCAGCCTCAAGTGTTATCTGGAAGGCTCTTGCCTTCGGCTTTGATGGAATGTTGGGTCTTCCTGCCTCCTTCTTCTTCGGGTATTCCCTCGAAATGTGTCCTTCCTCATTACGCTCATAACAGACTTTCTTAGTGAACTTGAACTTGTTGGCATAGTGTCTGGGCTTTCCACACTTGAAACAGGTGACCCCTCCGTCACATTTTCCTTGGTGCTTCTTGCATTTGTCGCACCATTTGGCTTCACCTCCTTCGGACTTCTTCATACTAGATTTTGAGAACATGCTCTTATTACTGAAATTTGACGACCCATCAAATTTCCTTTTCTCTCCAACCTCCGCTCTCTCTAGATCCTTTTCTTGTATCTGGGTCTCCAAATTCTTAGCAGCCTAGATGGTGACTTTCAAAGTGGTTTCTTGCCTAACCATTGGACCAAAGTTTGCTAGTAATCCGAGGGCAAACTTGTTAACCTTGGAGAGTTCGGTTGGAACTAGGTACGGAACAAGCTTCATTTTCTCTGTAAAACTTGCAACGTATTCAGTAACGCTCTTTCTTCCCTTCTTCAGATTCTGGAACTCATTGTTGATTTCCATAAGATCCTGATCAGAGAAGTATTGCATCTTCAGCTGTACCAGAAAATCCTCCCAAGACATCTTGTTCGCTTCACCTTGGGCATTGAATCATCTAGTAACTTCCACCAGCTCAGTACTCCAGATTTTAACAGAGGAACCACGAGAGCGGTCTTCTGCCTATTGTTGCACTCGCAAGTCTCAAACGTTTTCTCCATCTCGGAGATCCAGTTTATGACTTCCACCGGTGTCGGGCTTCCAGATAGACACGGTGGTTTGGATGCCATAAAATCCTTGTACTTGCATACACGTCCGTCATTTCCTCCATCCAGGTTGTTTCGGCGAACTATTGGTGGGTTGGCTTGACCAACAGTCCCACTGTAGTTACCTCCTTCTGACTGCCCATCATTTAATTCGGGGTGTTCGATCGGTATGGTAGCTTCCTCTCGATTCTTTTGGAGTAAACGCCTGGTTTCCTCCATTTAACGATCCAACGTCATTTGGATCATCTCTTGTACTCTGGCCATCGTGATTGGCTTAGGATCGGCTACCACAACCGGTATTTGTTCAATCATAGGTGGTTGATTTTTGTTCCCATTCGCATTCCCAGCTTCACTACGGGTTCTTGCCATTTTGATCTATACACCGAATAAGGTGAATTTAGATCTTTATTTTGGATAGACGTTTATGAAGGGTTTTGATCATTCTAACACTCCTAAGGTGTACATGCAACCCTAGAAACCTTGGATCTTTGTTTTACTAAGATACATGCAAATTTGATTTCCAAGGTTATTAACCTAACTAGGATGGCATGGGGAACTTTTAAACATAAAAACTTGTTGAGATACATACCTTTTGTTGTTTGGATTCCTTGAGAACCTTGTGAGCCTAGCACCTCAAGTGTGATGCGTCAAATGTCTCACACAATACCACAATACTTTGAATAACCTTGAGAGAGGTACACTTACACTTCAAAAATCGGTTTGCCCTCTTACTTTCTTGTAGTGGCCGATTTTGGTTATACATGGGGTCTTTATATAGTTGTGTCAAAAGTAGGTTTGCACCATGTAAACCCTAATTGTCATGACTTTTCACGTTCCATGATCCATGGGTTTGTAACCTCCATGAACTATCCATGGAGCACCTTATGGGTTTTAACCCAATCCATACAAACCATGGATCATTAGCCTAACTATACAAGAATAGATGATTTACACAATCAACCCCATATATTTAATTAGTCTCCTTTTGATCACTTAATTAATTCAAAATTAATTATTGATCAATACTAATTAAATAATATTATTAATATATTAGAACTTATAATATATTAATAAACCTTAAGTGTTATTTCTCTCATTTATTCTATCCAAGTGTTGCAATGCCATGCAACCCAAATGGACCATGCTAACCGTTTCATGCACATTCCAGGAATAGTTATGAACTTAGACACCTAATCGAACAATTTAAATCATCCTTATCTCTTCGAAACATTTATATGCTAGTTCTAATATCGTAGTCGTACGTTTAGAATCCTAAACACATAAGGTTTCCAGATCCGATCGGATGCAAACCATAGATCCGAACAAATAATAGCATATAGCACGTAAAATCATTTTAGGCATCTTTCCTGAAATAAACTAATGCTTGTGTCTAAAATATACTAGACACTCATCTCACAATCATCGCTTAGCATTCTAAGTTTAAGTCTAGAAATCCTACAAATTCCTAGTTCGCTTAAACTAATGCTCTGATACCAACTGTGACATCCCGATTTTCACGGCCAGAAAATACTGATTTTGTTTATATGCTTTGTTTAAAAATCAGAGTAACATTTTAAATAAAAGTGTTTCAATATTTTTTTCCCATAATAAAAATATGAAAAAGATTTATCAAAGCATTTCCGTATAAATGTATTTCATTACAAACCTCGGGATGTCATGTTCGATACAGATTAAAAACATAAACAGTACAATATAAGCCTTACTACATTTATTCATATCTAAAGGCCTATATCCATAATCTCTCATCCCAAACATCATATCTATGCTCGTGCGCTACTACTTGTAATATAAGAAACTAAGTGGGTCAGGCTTGGGAGTCTGGTGAGCACATAGGGTTTTCAACTCACAATAAATAAGTTTATTAATTTCATCAACCAACAATAATCCGATTACACATTCCCGTTATCCTCACATTACGTCCCTAAAACACCTATCATAAGGGACCTGGACTAAGGATCAACATCGGGATGGACACTAATGCTAAGGGGATTCCTCAGCAATAAATGTCCTTAAGGCAACCATGAGGGGAATGGAGTACATCGGTAACACATCGTTCACAAACACATATAGGTTGCGAGCCTGCTAGCGTTCCACTAGACAGTCTAGAAGAGTCAGTGGTCGTCATCCATAGTCCGCTAAATGACAGATTCAACAACAACAACATCAAGGCCTCTCATTATTTTATCACACATCATCTATTACATCTACCCATGTTTTAGTCCAGCATTTTTGTAGATATAAACTACATATACAGTTTAAATCATTTAAAACATGTATAAAAATCTTTCATCAGCATAGACAGCAAGAATTCAGATAATATGCACACATAGCATGTAATTTATATAAAATACTACATATCTATGTGTAAGATGAAAGTAACTATGCACTCACCTGAAAAGGTGGTGATTTCGAACTTAGACAATGCTTCGCTTCTTAAAAATAATTTCCTTCGACAAAACCTAGTATTATTACCACTGGATTTTAGTCTAATATTTATTGTGACTAATTATTATTATTATTATTATTATTATTATTATTATTATTATTATTATTATTATAAAAGCGTTTAAATAATATTTTCCAACCACTATGTACAGACAGGGGCCGGACATAAAACACCGGAGGGCAGGATCATTTTGGCATATAGCACTTCTGAAATCCAACAACCCTATGTGGCCCTTTAAACCAGATTCTCCGTACCTCGAGTAGTTAAAAAGATATTATAATGACACTTATATAACTCATAATAATAGCCCAAATAATTATTATAAGATCCTAATAATGTTACTATAATTAATGAAAAGCTATATTAAAAATAGCGTACACGTAGCCTACTTATAACAGATTTTCTCGAAAATCGGGCTTCGCTTGGAGCAGAGTTCCCGAGTCAAAAAACTCTTCTTCTCGGAGCCGTCGAGCACTCCGGGCCTTTCTTCTAGCGCTAGGAGAGTTCCATAGGGCTTTGGGGGGGGGGGGGAGGTTTAGAGAGAGAGTAGAGTGAAGAAAGAATGGGAAAGGTGTGAAGAAAATGAGGGTGAGAGAGTTTCTATTTATAGAGTGAAATATAGTTGAACTTGGTGCCACATGTCACCATCTGGTGGCAAGACTTGGGGAGAAAGCAATGGTCAAGATTGTGCAACGTCACCCATTTTCACACAGCACAGTTCCGACTTCTAAAATATGTAACTTTCACATACGATATCTGTTTTTGACGTTCTTTATATCTACGCGTAGGTAAAAATAAGATCTGCAACTTTCATTTTGACTCCGTCGGCTAATTCTCGACTGATCTTAAATTTAACAGTACGAGGAGATGATACTGTTAAATATACGCCTAAAATTCATAACTTCTACATACTGTCTACGTTTTTGTCTGTCTTTTTACCGTTGAGCTCCTATTAATGAGATCTTTAATTCTCATTTAGGTCGCATAAGCCAAAACCGCTCGATCTAAAATTCAAGTTTCGGGTTGTGCACTGCTAAGCCAAACCTTAGAAAATTCATAACTTCCTGATACGAAATCAGATTTGGGCTTCCTTTTTATGCCCGCTCTCGGTTTAACGTATACTACAAATTTGTTTTAGATTACTAAGGCCAAAAAGTCCTCTATCATAAATTTACTATTTACGTTGCACAACGTCGTGCCGGTTTTGTCGTGAGACTTCGACATGTCATAACTTCTTAGTTATAACTCGGATTTCGACGTTCTTTATATGTCCGGAATCCTTGTCACGACCAATACAACTATCTTCATTGATATTGGGTTTATCTAACACTTTATTTTTTACGCTTATTTTTATCCTTTATTTATTATATCATTATAAACAAGTAATAAGCACATAAATTCACATAATTCACGTATTACTCAAATAATTTATCTTTATTACTTCAAAATAGGTTACAATGGTTGACCTGTGTAACAGCCCGAAATTCAGGTACAACCAATTAGCCCTTCATCTTTTAATTATTTGTCATTTTTTGCCTTTGTGTTGGGCAAGTACGCTGGGCGTACAAGGAGTACGCTGCGCGTACTCGCGCACCTTATTGAACGCGTTATCACCTGGGTACACTGGGCGTACCCAAGGTTACGCCAGGCATAACCGGTCCAGATCCAAAACGCTAATTTGGGTTGTTGGCTATAAAAGTAATGAGATGGTTTTGTTCCTCAGCCACCATCCTTCAGAAAGAAACCCGAAGAGAGTTGTTCCTTCGTTCATAGCTTGGGTGTGAGTGTTCTAAGCTTTAAGGTGTTATTTCAAGGAAGCAAAAGAGAAGAGGAGTCCATTGTGGAGGATAGAAGTTGGTGTACAAGTGTAGATCCGTGGATACCAAAGTTTGGAGCTTCTTCCTGAGGTAAAAAGTTCAGATCTTGCCTTGTAGTTCTTATGGTATGCTTCTTGGACCAATTTCTAGGGTTTTGGTCCTAAAGATGGAGACTTTATGAGCAAGTAGTCTCCATTGGCTTAGATCTATCATATTCTAGGTCTATTTGAGTTGTATGTTCATAAAAATGTAATCTTGGACGTAAATAATTAGCCATGCATGAGATCTAGATCTTTGGAGTTGAAAAGAAAGGTATTAGAGAGTGTAGGAGCCTTTACAGCCATGCCAATGCTTAAAGGTTCCGACTTTATGGGTTAGGAGACTTAAAGAGAGTCAGATCTAGAAGTTGAAGAAGTATCTTAACCATTTAAGACCAAAAATATGGTATGTCTGAATCTGGGACTTATGCTGGGCGTAACTCCCAATACGCGCAGCGTAAGGGTTGAGACCCCCGATTGTGGTTCATCGATGTACGCCCCGCGTACATAAGCCGGTACGCCCCGCGTACTATGGCTTGTTGACTTCTGTTGACTTTTAGGGTTTTGGTCAACATGTGGACTTTGAGTCAAGGAGGGGTGAAATGGTCTTTTACCCCTCTGTGGGATAATGAAAAGGGTGTAGCCTAATCTTGGAAGCTTATATTAATTAGAATGATATTTCGTTATGATTAGGTCGGGTTGGGTCTTCGTTTCGAGATTCGAAGATAGCAAGCACGTGAGATTCTAGACTTTCTGCGAGGTGAGTCTTCTCACTATACTGTACCCGGAAGGGTATCTATGTGTGACCGGAAGGTCAGATATGTTATGAGCTGTATGCATTATATGTAATTAAGTTAACCGTTTGTATGTGTTACGTATGCTATGCTTAATATGGGCCGGAAGGCATTGTGATGTGGACCGGAAGGTCGACGCGGGTAGGACCGGAAGGTTTACCGGGTCGGGACGGAAGTTCCCTGAGACACATGGACCGGAAGTTCATGGCCTGGAATGGCGTATGTGCGTAAGTAGTATTTTGGGGAACTCACTAAGCATTTATGCATACAGTTGTTGTGTTATGTGTTTCACGTACTAGCCAGGACTGTGGGAAGGCACCGGCGTGATCTGTACACACTATCGGAGGATTTAGTTTATGATCTTGGGATTTATATGATTTGTGTTATGTTATGATACATTGGATTTTATGACTTGATTTGGTTGAAAACATGTTTTAAGAAATGAAAATTTTGTTTTGAAAATTCACATTGTTACAAGTTGGTATCAGAGCCTTGGTTTGAGGGATTCGGGTGCACCTTTGGGCGTAACTGAACTCGAACCGAGGATTTGAGGAAAAAAATTCAATAATAAAAGCATAAAATTTTATAAGAGATTTTGTGATAACCAAAGAAGAAGTAGTGTGTACGGTCAGCCAGCTCCCGAACGGTAAAAATCCCCAAAATACCCTTACAATATGTGTTATGAGATATGTTATGATATGTTATGCATGCTAGAGTAGACTAGGTATTCATATTAGGACTAGAGTGGCCTGATTTGTGATGCCTTAGTCTAGGGGAAACCTGCTGCTATGAGTTGCCTTGAGAGCGAGTAGGTAGCCAATGCATAGCAAGAATAGAGTACTCGTGATCCGGGGTCCAAGGAGGAGGACTTGGGGTGAATGCTGATGCGGTGTAGTCAGTAGTATAGGGTCCGTACTACTGAAGACACCGGATCAGTGGGCAACCCAAGTAAGAATCCTTTGGGTATCGGAGGCCGAGTAGGGTTGCGTTATCGAGTGCGAGTATGCTCGATTGAGTCTCTGGTATTTTTATGTTGTATTTCAGAGGCATTATGGTTGGGATACGCCACAGACCTGGGACGAGCGGTGTGAGTGACAAGGAGCTTCGTCAGATGATCCACGATGAGGTGGCTGCGGCAATCCGGGCTGAGATTCTGGAGATGTTTGGGTCAATCAAGACCATGTTGTTGGAGACTTTTGATGAGCGGTACGCCGCAGTGACTGAGACCGCAGCTGTTGCAGCTACAACAGCTGTGGCTGCTGCCAGACCTCAGGGAGGTGACTCGTTGTTGTTTTGGGAGTTCAGCAACACGAAGCTACCCGAGTTTGATGGGACGCAGGATCCAATCGCTGCAATGAGATGGATTGCTGACATTGAGGGATGCTTCTATACGTGTTCATGTCCGGAGCATCTGAGGGTACGGTTCGCTTTGAACCAGCTCCGCCTAGGAGTGAAGGATTGGTGGAAGTTCGTGACGACGAACTTCACTCTTGCAGATATTTCAGCAGTGACTTGGTAGAGATTCACTACTATGTTCAGAGACGAGTATGTTCCCTCGGTGGAGAGGGAACGGTATATTCAGGAGTTCTTGACCCTCAAGCATGGTAATGATTCAGTTGCTGTGGTCACCCGGAAGCTTCATGAGAGGGCGATGTTCTGCCCTGAGCAGGTGTCTACTGAGCAGGCACGGATGAGCCGATATTTGGGTATTCTGAGGAGGGACATTCGGGAGTTCGTATCGAACTCGACATACCGGACATTTACTGAGCTCCAGGAAAATGCCCGGAAGAGGGAGATCGAGTTGGAGACTCAGGCCAGGGAGGAGGCCGAGTCTCAGAGGATGGATCGGCAGCCGGCTCAGTCTCAGCCGATAGCCACGCGGACCAAGTCCGCCGATTCGAGGACGGGAGGTCAGAAGGGCCGCACTTGCGGAAAGTGCGGCAAGGGTCATGAGGGGGCCTGTTGATCAGGTGCTTGCTACAAATGTGGCAACGAGGGGCACATCGCCAGGGATTGCCCCAAGGGATTTATGGTTTGCTTCCATTGCGACTAGACCGGCCATCGGAAGGCCGAGTGTCCTCAGCTTCACCAGGGATCAGCACAGGGATCTGCGCCTGCTGCTAGGGTTATCGAGACTTGACCGGCGAAGGCCGAGGCTCTGAAGGCTCGTGAGAGAGCTTTTCAGTTGACTGCGGAGGAGGTCCACGCGGCGCCCGATGTCGTGGCTGGTATGTATTCTTTCGTGTATTTACTTTTATGCTGAGATATTGTGCTTATATTATGATATGCGTAGGTACTTTTCTTGTGAATTGTGTACCTGCCTTGGTATTATTTGACTCGGGTGCGAGTCGGTCTTTTGTATCTTTGGCTTTTAGTCAGCACATCGGTATTGATCGGGAGGTGATGAGTCGACCCCTGAGGGTTTTCATAGCTGATGAGAAAGCGGTATATGTCGCCGACGTGATTCGAGGATGTGTGCTCGAGATTTTTGGTGTCAAGTTCCCTATAGGTCTAGTTCCTATCACGATGGGAGATGTCTGTGTCATCGTGGGCATGGACTGGTTGAGTAAGTTTGGAGCGGTCATTGACTGCGAGAGACAGCTGGTGACCATATGAGACTCTAGTGGGGGAGTGCTTACTGTGTATGGCGAGGGGACCCGATGTGGGTCAGCGTTTTGTTTGGCTGCCAGGGCGAGACAGAGTTTGCAGCAGGGTTGCAGTGGATTCTATGTGATGGACACACGAGTGGCCGCGGGGATGCCAAGTTCGGTTGACGAGGTTCCGGTAGTGTGCGAGTTTCCGGATGTGTTTCCCGAGGAACTATCGGGCGTGCCTCCGGAAAGGCAAGTGGAGTTCCGTATCGATTTGGTTCCGGGAGCAGCACCTATCGCCAAGGCGCCTTATCGCCTCGCTCCACCAGAGATGCAGAAGTTATCCTTGCAGCTTCAGGAGCTGTTGGGAAAAGGGTTTATTCGACCGAGTAGCTCACATTGGGGAGCACCGATCCTTTTTATCAAGAAGAAGGATGGTTCACACCGGATGTGTATTGATTACCGGGAGTTGAACAAGTTGATGGTCAAGAACCGGTATCCGTTACCTAGGATCGATGATCTGTTCGATCAGTTGCAGGGGGCATCTTGGTTCTCCAAGATAGACTTGAGGTCGGGTTATCATCAGATGAGGATTCGGGATGAAGATATCCATAAGACTGCATTCAGAACTCGTTATGGACATTATGAGTTTGTGGTGATGCCTTTTGGGCTCACCAATGCCCCAGCTGCGTTCATGGATCTCATTAACAGGGTGTGCAGGCCGATGCTGGATCGGTCGGTGATCGTATTCATTGATGATATTTTGGTATATTCGAGGTGTAGAGAGCAGCATGATGAGCATTTGAGGGAGATCCTTGGAGTTTTGAGATCGGAGAGGCTGTATGCGAAATTCTCCAAGTGTGATTTCTGGTTACGAGAGGTCCAGTTCCTAGGACATCTGGTTAACCAGAAAGGGATATTGGTCGATCTGGCCAAGATCGAGGCGGTGATGAGATGGGAGGTGCCGAGATCACCCACTGAGATCAGGAGTTTTCTAGGATTGACCGGCTATTATTAGAGGTTTATTAGGGATTTCTCCAAGATAGTCGTGCCACTTACCAAGATGACCCGGAAGGGTGTTGCATTTGTTGGGTTTTAGCCATAAGAACTTTCCTATGTGCGCATGCAAAACCCTATTGCTTGGATCTAGGCTTTCTATCAAACATGCTTTTGAATCCAAGACTTCTAATGGCTAATTAGGTTAAACAACAACATTAATACAGATCTAGAATCATACCTTTGAGTTCCTTGTTGATCTTCTTGTCTTGGAGCTTCTAGAGTCACAATTGTCACTCCTCTAATGGCTTACAAACACCAATAGCAAGCAAGATGATTTAGGAGAGAGGAGAGGGGATGGAATTCGACCAGAGGTTCCTTGCTTTAGGTTCTGAAAGGTTGTACACGAATTCCACACCCCAAGGGCCTATTTATACCTTTAGACTCCTTAAGGGTTTCACCCTAAACCCTAATTGGATAATCTTCACTTAAGGCTATCCAAATCCATTCCATAGATATCCTTATGGACTATTTTGAGCTATCCTAAAGCTCTTAGAAACCATCCAAAGTCCATCCTAATGGATTTATAGTCCAAAGTCTAACTATCAAACAATTGACAGTTTATACCCTCTTATTTAATTAATCTCTTTAAGTCACCAAATTAATACCAATTAATTTATGACTTATATTAATCAAATAGCTAAATATTATTCCTTATAATATTTACTCTCTCTTAACAAATCATCCTTCAAGTTGCTATGGTGAAGGCAACCCAAAAGGACCATGCACCACCGAATATAGTTATAGCCTTAGACACTATTCCAACAGTCTCCCACTTGGATAAGTCTAGTAACTATACAAGTATAATACGGTTTGCAATCGTAGCTCTCAAAGACGCTGTCAACTCTGATCTAATCAATCTTGTCCTTTAGATAAGGGATCGTACAGTCCTCTGTTAGATATCATGCTGACAATCCTATGGAATGGTTAGTCTAGCATTTAGATTACTCGATCTTCGATTTATTTGACATAGAACTTAATCGAACACTTCAATTCAGTTCTGACCGGGCCCGACACATAAGTCAAATCAAATCATCGAGTGGCCAAGATATCTCTTCTACCCTCTTAGGATAAAATTTACAGATAAACTTCGACTTATATGCATTTACTTATTCTTTAACCAACTATACACAACAATGCGTTTTATAACATCAAGTTACTGATGCGTTTTCGCATTATCAATGCACAATCAATTAACAAATAATAAACCATATATCTAGGTTTTAAGACCATATGATATTATCGTCTTGCGATCACCTTTTATATCGTATTCCATAAGGTGATTCCAGCAAGCGCGGGTTTATTCCAATGCTCAAAACCAGTTCGTAAGCACTCATGAACGTTGCAGCAACTCTTGCTATGTCTAACACCATTTAGACACTCTACACACCAATTCACGACAATCTTCATTCATATCTACTCCCAACATATGAACGATTGTGGACCATTTGAATAATTCGATTATTCCTAATAAACTCAATTATTCTGGAAGTCAAAACATGCAAAGTGAAACAATAGTTAAACAACTAACATGTGATAGTAACTTTAATCATAAATAAAACTTCTTTATTTAATCATCAAATGTTAATTACATTTATCTATTATACGTTTCTAATACAATCTAATCTATGCTAATATCATCCTTCAGCCCAATACTCCTAGCATGCTGTAAGTGCTTAACCCTACTCAGTCCCTTCGTAAGCGGATCTGCTGGGTTATCTACTGATGATATCCTCTTCACTACGAGTTGTCCTTCTTCTACACGATGTCTAATAAAGTGATATTTTCTGTCGATATGTCGAGATCTACCATGATCCCTCGGTTCCTTGGTCAAGGCAACCGCACCTTCGTTATCACAGAAAATCTCCATAGGCTCCTTTATGGCCGGCACAACTCCAAGATCACCGATGAAGTTCTTCAGCCATATTGCCTCCTTCGATGCTTCGCTTGCTGCGATGTACTCTGATTCGCACGTTGAATCAGCTACGGTTTCTTGCTTGGAACTTTTCCATGTCACTGCTCCTCCATTTAGGGTAAAGACCCAGCCTGACTGCGAACGATAGTTGTCCCTATCGGTTTGAAAGCTGGCGTCACTATACCCTCGCACCTTCAAGTCATCACTCCCTCCAAGGACTAAGAACCATTCTTTCGTTCTCCGAAGGTACTTAAGGATGTTCTTCACCCAATCCAATGTGCCTTGCCAGGATTCCCTTGATATCTGCTAACCATGCTCAAAGCGAAGGCTACATCAGGGCGAGTACAAGTCATAGCGTACATGATTGAGCCAACTGCGGAAGCGTATGGTACTCGGCTCATTTCTGCTATCTCGGCTTCGGTACTCGGACTTTGAGTCTTACTCAACTTGGCATTTCCTTGTATCGGTAGTTCTCCCTTCTTTGAGTTTTCCATACTAAAACGTTTTAGTACCTTCTCCAAGTAAGTATTCTGACTAAGTCCAATTAGTCTCTTACTATCCTTATTCCCAAAATGTAAGAAGCCTCTCCGAGGTCCTTCATAGCGAAGCACTTCCCGAGCCAGGACTTAACCTCCTGCAGAGTTGGGATGTCGTTTCCTATGAGTAATATGTCATCGACATATAAAACGAGGAAGCTTACTACACTCCCACTGGCTTTGACATATACACAAGATTCGTCTTCGCTTCGTACAAATCCAAACTCTTTGACTTTCTCATCGAAGCAAAGATTCCATCTGCGAGACGCTTGCTTAAGTCCATAAATGGACTTCTCAAGCTTACACACTCTATTCGGATGCTTCGGATCCACAAACCCCTCTGGCTGAGCCATGTAAACATCCTCAGCCAACTTTCCGTTAAGGAAAGCGGTCTTGACATCCATTTGCCAAATCTCATAATGATGAAATGCGGCAATTGCTAGCATCACTCTAATAGATTTAATCTTCGCAACTGGCGAGAAGGTCTCATCATAGTCAACTCCGGGAGTTTGAGTAAAGCCCTTCGCAACCAATCGCGCTTTGTATGTGTGTACGTTCCCATCCACGTCGGTCTTCTTCTTGAAGATCCACTTGCACCCTACGGTCTTACGTTCGGGCACGTAATCAACCAAATTCCAAACTTGGTTATCGTACATGGATTGGATTTCGCTATCCATCGCCTCTTTCCATTTCGCAGACTCCGGGCCTGCCATGGCTTCCTTATAGCTATTAGGTTCATCAAGATTTACTAGTGTACCATCACTAATATACGTGTCCCCTTCGGTAGTAATATGAAAACCATAAAACTGGGGTTGAACTCTAAATCTATCGGAACGTCTAAGAGGTAAGGATTCGTCAATCGGTTCAACCGGAGTTTCCTCCTCGGGTTGAACGCCAGCGGTAGAGGTTCCTTCATCTATCGATCCTTGAATCTCTTCAAGTTCGATTTGCCTCCCACTGTCTCCTTGGGTTATGAGTTCTCGCTCTCGGAAAACTCCTCTCCTCGCAACAAAGATAACATTATCTTTCCGTCTATAGAAGAGATATCCAAAGGAAGTTTGCGGGTAGCCGATGAAAATACATCGCTCACTTCGAGGTTCAAGCTTGTCGTGAGTATCTCTTCTTACGAAAGCCTCGCAACCCCAAACCTTGATATGTGCCAACGAGGGAGATTTCCCTGTCCACATCTCGTGAGGTGTTTTGGCAACCTTCTTGGTAGGGACTCGGTTAAGGATATGGGCGGCAGTCTCTAAGGCATACCCCTAAAAGAAGATAGGTAGTGAAGCACGACTCATCATAGAGCGAACCATATCCAATAAGGTTCGATTACGCCTTTCTGCCACACCATTCAATTGCGGTGTCCTAGGAGGCGTTAATTGCGAAACTATTCCACATTCCTTGAGATAATCGTGGAATTCAAGACTTAGGTACTCTCCTCCTCGATCGGATCGAAGCATTTTGATTTTCCTGCCCAATTGATTCTCCACTTCATTCTTGAACTCTTTGAACTTTTCAAAGGTTTCTGACTTTTGCTTGATTAAATAGATATACCCATATCTACTATAATCATCGGTAAAGGTCACATAGAAGCGGTTCCCATCCTTCGTGGTTGATCTAAAAGGTCCACATACATCGGTATGTATTAGGTCTAATAGTCCCTCACCCCTTTCACAAGTACTCGTGAAGGGTGACTTAGTCATCTTTCCAAGTAAACAAGATTCGCATGTGTCATCTTCCCTAAGGTCGAATGACTCCAACACTCCATCCTTTTGGAGTTGGGCTATGCGTTTCTTGTTGACATGTCCAAGACGACAATGCCACAAGGATGCTTTATCCATACTAGTGGAAGAATCAATATTCAAAACATCATTTCCTAAGTTATCAACAATCATAACAGTTTCATATATTCCATTACATGGTATAGCTTCAAAATAAAAGACACCATTTAGATAAGCCAAAATAGAACCATTCTCATTATTAAAAGAAAATCTAAAACCTTGTCTATATAAACCATGAAATGAAATGATGTTTCTAGCCATTTCTGGCGAATAGCAACAATTGTTCAAATCTAAAACTAAACTATTCTTAAGCACCAAAGAATACACTCCAATCTTGGTCACGGGCGACGATCTTCTGTTCCCCATGATTAGATTGATCCTTCCTTGCTCCACATCCCTACTTCCTTTTAGTCCCTGCACATTAGAACAAATGTGATAACCACAACCGGTGTCAAGAACCCAAGAAATAGCATGGTTAGAATCGTTAGATTTTATTGCATATATACCTGCGAAAGATGGCTTGATCTTTCCTTCCTTGATGGCTTGCAGGTAATCCGGGCAGCTTCTCTTCCAATGTCCTATCTTGTGGCAGTGGTGGCACTCTGCCTCCTTCGGGTTAGAGCAGGGCTTAGAGGGATCAACTTTGGTCCCACTAGAAGAGGAACCATCTCGGGCTTTCACCTTTCGATAGTTATTTGAAGAAGCTTTCCTCTTCTTTCCCTTCCCTTGACCAATAGCCAAGACAGGAGCAGCAGACGGATTGGGAGTTGGTGCAACAGACTTGTCCTTGAAATTGCTCTCAGCAACCCTCAAGAGACCTTGGAGCTTACTTAGAGTGACCTCCTCTTTGTTCATGTGGTAGGTCATCCTAAATTGATTATACATCGGAGGCAAAGAGTGAAGCACCATGTCGATCGCCAAGTCTTCGCCGAAGTCAACGTTTAACTTGCGAAGGCGGTCGACATACCTTTGCATCTTTTGCAAGTGCACGGTAAGAGATTCTCCATGACCCATCTTAGCGGAAATCATGTTGGTGAAGATCTCGTAACGCTCTTGTCTCGCGTTTTGGTGGTACCTCTCCAACAAGTCTTGATGCATCTCGTATGGATACATGTCCTCGTAGGACTTTTGGAATTCTGAGTTCATGGTGGCGATCATGATGCAATGTACTTTCGTCGCATCTCGCTCATGGGTTTCAAAGGCGGTGATTTCAGCGGGAGTAGCAATTTCGGGGTTGATTTTCTCGAGCTTCTCGTCGAGGACATACTCTTTATCCTCATAGCGAGCAATGGTGCGAATGTATCTTATCCATTCGCCAAAGTTCGTTCCATCGAAGGTGACCTTTTGGCAAAGGCTCATCAACGTGAAAGAACTAGCAGCAGCGTTGTTTGTGTTTGACATCTATAGAAAGGACAAAGATAGATTAGAACAAGAATCCCTAATTATCACCCAATAAGAAAAATTAGGGCTAGGATCCAACAATAACATTTACATATTAGAAAAGGGATGCCGTAATCCAACATGCAAATAAATTGAAGGTAAGTGAATGACGATTCACTAATTCTCCATCACAAAACTTAAACTTTTAGTCCTAAGTGTTTTTGAGAATTCCTAGGTTCGGATGAGATTCATTGAACTATTCAATGGCATGTTTAAATCTCGATATGCCCCTCTTGTTTGTGACTGGGATGCCGAGGATCACAAAGCGGGTGTGAATTACCATGCAAATTTACATGGTGCCTTCATTGTTACGATCACCTATTCGATGTGCCGGTAAACCACACACGCTCCATCGAACTATGATAAACAATGAATCACCCTTTGCCACCTTCGCTTAGAACCAATTAGTGTGCCGGTAAACCACACACGCTCCACTAACATCTTAGCAAGGAGCAAAGTGTAATTTCATGGAATTGCATCAATTCACTTTTCCTAAAGTAACTAAGATTGGGAAATTTGAAAAAGATTTAGTTACTTCGTATTTCTTATTATACTTTTAATGACAGGATGAGGTTGCCCTATCCTACCCGTTCGGCTAACGACCCTCCACCAATCAAGCAAGCGGTGGGTGTGAGTGTACACCCATTAAGCGCCATTTTATAGGCCGCAACCTTATGCCCACCTTATAGATCGGCTTCGTGAATGAGGCCTACTAGCGGTAAGACTAGCATTTAGTTATACATATATATATTATTCTAATAATATCATATAAGTATAGGGTTGTATTTTAAACTTTTTAAAATCTAGGGTTTGAAATTTAGGTTATCTAAATTAAAGCTTTTAATCACAAATATAAATTTCAAAACTATAGGGTAGGTTTTAAACATTTAAAAACATGGAGGATCAAATAACAAATAATTTCAATTAACAATTAATATCTTAATTATCTTTATTTGATTTATCTTTGATTTCTTTGAGGATAATTACCAAAATAATCAAAATAATTAAATAATTATCATATAGGAAAACTAAATATTTAATTAGTTGATAATTACCTTTAACTAGATCAAGATAACACTTATATTTATCAAGAAATCGGATTCATATTGATCTAATTAGTTTATGGAAAGTTTGGATAAGATAAACACAAAGAAATCCCGAATCTGGCCCTTCCTGACGCTTGGACTCGCCGAGTGCACAAGGGGACTCGACGAGTCAGGCCTACTCGACGAGTCCACCATGGAACTCGACGAGTCAGTGACTCAAAACCAAAAAAATCGAATTTTGCAGGTTTGTTTCAGTTATTCAAGCAACAATTTGTAGAAAACCAATCTAGGCTCTGATACCACTGTTGGGTTTTAGCCATAAGAACTTTCCTATGTGCGCATGCAAAACCCTATTGCTTGGATCTAGGCTTTCTATCAAACATGCTTTTGAATCCAAGACTTCTAATGGCTAATTAGGTTAAACAACAACATTAATACAGATCTAGAATCATACCTTTGAGTTCCTTGTTGATCTTCTTGTCTTGGAGCTTCTAGAGTCACAATTGTCACTCCTCTAATGGCTTACAAACACCAATAGCAAGCAAGATGATTTAGGAGAGAGGAGAGGGGATGGAATTCGACCAGAGGTTCCTTGCTTTAGGTTCTGAAAGGTTGTACACGAATTCCACACCCCAAGGGCCTATTTATACCTTTAGACTCCTTAAGGGTTTCACCCTAAACCCTAATTGGATAATCTTCACTTAAGGCTATCCAAATCCATTCCATAGATATCCTTATGGACTATTTTGAGCTATCCTAAAGCTCTTAGAAACCGTCCAAAGTCCATCCTAATGGATTTATAGTCCAAAGTCTAACTATCAAACAATTGACAGTTTATACCCTCTTATTTAATTAATCTCTTTAAGTCACCAAATTAATACCAATTAATTTATGACTTATATTAATCAAATAGCTAAATATTATTCCTTATAATATTTACTCTCTCTTAACAAATCATCCTTCAAGTTGCTATGGTGAAGGCAACCCAAAAGGACCATGCACCACCGAATATAGTTATAGCCTTAGACACTATTCCAACAGCATTTTCATGGGGTCCGGAGCAGCAGTCCTCATTTGAGACACTTCGTCAGAAGTTGTGCGAAGCCCCGGTGCTCGCACTCCCAGAAGTGATGGAGGATTTTGTGGTATATTGTGATGCATCAATATCTGGGTTAGGGGCAGTGCTTATGCAAAGGGGGCACGTTATAGCGTATGCATTAAGGCAGCTGAAGCCTCATGAGTCGAGATATCCCACCCACGATCTGGAGCTGGGGGCTGTGGTGTTTGCCCTCAAGGTCTGGCGACACTATCTATATGGGGTTCGGTGCACCATATACATGGACCACAAGAGTCTGAAGTACTTGATGGATCATCCAAACCTGAATATGTTCCAGAGGAGATGGTTGGATGTGGTGAAGGATTATGATTGTGAGATCCTGTACCACCCGGGCAAGGCTAATGTCGTAGTCGATGCTTTGAGCCATAGGACGGAGAGCACCCCGATCCGAGACGTTTGTATGAGGTTGACGATGATGAATCCAATATTGGACACCATCTGAGGGGCCCAGGCTGAGGCTGCGAGACCAGAAAACCGAAAGAGGGAGCGGATTGTCGGGCAGGTATCATAATTCGTTACCGATAGTCGGGGACTTATGACATTTCAGGGTCGGATTTGGGTACCGTTTGTGGGCATGACGTGTACCATTTTGATGGAAGAAGCACATCGATCGAAGTTCTCGATCCATCCCGGGGCTACTAAGATGTATTTGGACCTAAAGAAGGAGTATTGGTGGCCCTGTATGAAGAGGGATGTTGCATGGTTCGTCGAGAGGTGCCTAACTTGTCGCCAGATTAAGGCCGAGCACCAGCGTCCACATGGTAAGTTGCAGCTGCTGGTGATTCCCTAGTGGAAGTGGGAACAAATTACCATGGATTTTATCACCAAATTGCCAAGGACTGCGAGAGGAGTCGATGCAATTTGGGTGATTGTGGATAGGTTGACGAAGAGCGCTCATTTTCTTGTTATCAGTGAGAGCTCTTCTGCTGAGAGGTTGGTAGAATTATATGTGAGGGAGGTGGTATCGCGGCACGGGGTTCCAATGTCGATTGTTTCAGATCGAGACATACGATTTACTTCCAGATTTTGGAAGAAGTTTCACGAGGAGTTGGGAACGAGATTATATTTCAGTACCGCATACCACCCACAGACGGACGGGCAGAGTGAGCGGACGATTCAGACACTCGAGGATATGCTCCGAGCGTGTGTTTTGGATTTTGGAGGGAGTTGGGACACCTATGTACCCTTGGCAGAGTTTTCATACAACAATAACCATCATTCGAGCATTGGTATGCCACCCTTTGAGTTGTTGTATGGGAGTAGGTGTCGGACCCCCATCTGCTGGGGAGAGGTGGGGCAACGGGTAATGGGTAGTACGGAGATTGTGCTTCAGACGACACAACAAATACAACAGGTCAGGCAGAGATTGTTGACCGCTCAGAGTCGCAAGAAGAGTTATGCGGACAGGCGTCGGTCCGAGCTCGAGTTTCAGGTTGGTGACCTTGTACTCTTAAAGGTCTCTCCTTGGAAAGGAGTGATTCGATTCAGGAAGGGGGGCAAGTTAGGGCCTCGATATATTGGACCTTTCAGGGTAATCGCGAGAGTAGGTAGGGTAGCTTACTGTTTGGATCTACCTGCGGAGTTGGGTCAGATTCATGACACCTTTCACGTGCTGCAGTTGAGGAAGTGTATTGCCGACGAGTCGGCACTAGTACCATTAGAGGATATTCAGGTGGATGCAAGCCTGAACTATGTTGAGATACTGGTGGCAATTAGGGATCGAAAGGTTAAGGTTATGAGGAACAAGGAAGTGCCCTTGGCGCAAGTGCAGTGGCAGCATCGGAAGGGGTCCGAGCTGACGTGGGAGTCTGAGTCGGAGATGCGGGAGCAGCATCCGAAATTGTTTTCGGTATAAGACTTTGGGGACGAATTCTGGTTCTAGTGGGGGAGAATTGTAATAGCCCAAAATTCAGGTACAACCAATTAGACCTTCATCTTTTAATTATTTGTCATTTTTTGCCTTTGTGTTGGGTGAGTACGCTGGGCGTACAAGGAGTACGCTGCGCGTACTCCTTGTACGCCCAACGTACTTGCCCAACACAAAGGCCAAAAGGAGTACGCTGCGCATACTCGCGCGCCTTATTGAAGTCGTTATCACCCGGGTACGCTCGGCGTACCCAAGGTTACGCCGGGCGTAACCGGTCCAAACCCAAAACCTTAATTTGGGTTGTTGGCTATAGAAGGAATGAGATGGCTTGGTTCCTCAGCCACCATCCTTCAGAAAGAAACCCTAAGAGAGTTTTTCCTTTGTTCATTGCTTGGGTGTGAGTGTTCTAAGCTTTAAGGTGTTATTTCAAGGAAGCAAAAGAGAAGAGGAGTCCATTGTGGAGGCTAGAAGTTGGTGTACAAGTGTAGATCCGTGGATAACAAAGTTTGGAGCTTCTTCCTGAGGTAAAAAGTTCAGATCTTGCCTTGTAGTTCTTATGGTATGCTTCTTGGACCAATTTCTAGGGTTTTGGTCCCAAAGATGGAGACTTTATGAGCAAGTAGTCTCCATTGGCTTAGATCTATCATATTCCAGGTCTATTTGAGTTGTATGTTCATAAAAATGTAATCTTGGACGTAAATAATTAGCCATGCATGAGATCTAGATCTTTGGAGTTGAAAAGAAAGGTATTAGAGAGTGTAGGAGCCTTTACAGCCATGCCAAGGCTTAAAGGTTCCGACTTTATGGGTTAGGAGACTTAAAGAGAGTCGGATCTAGAAGTTGAAGAAGTATCTTAACCATTTAAGACCAAAAATATGGTATGGCTGAATCTGGGACTTACGTTGGGCGTAACTCCCAGTACGCACAGCGTAAGGGGTTGAGACCCCCGATTGTGGTTCATCGATGTACGCCCCGCGTACATAAGCCGGTACGCCCCGCGTACTGTGGTCTGTTGACTTCTATTGACTTTTAGGGTTTTGGTCAACATGTAGACTTTGAGTCAAGGAGGGGTGAAATGGTCTTTTACCCCTCTGTGGGATAATGAAAAGGGTGTATCCTAGTCTTGGAAGCTTATATTAGTTAGAATGATATTTCGTTATGATTAGGCGGGGTTAGGTCTTCGTTTCGAGATTCGGAGATAGCGAGCACGTGAGATTCTAGGCTTCCTGCAAGGTGAGTCTTCTCACTATACTGTACGCAGAAGGGTATCTATGTGTGACTGGAAGGTTGGATATATTATGAGTTGTATGCATTATATGTAATTAAGTTAACCGTTTGTATGTGCTATGTATGCTATGCTTGATATGAGACAGAAGGCATTATGTTATGGGCCGGAAGGCATTTATGTTATGGGCCGGAAGGCATTGTGATGTGGACCGGAAAGTCGACGCGGGTAAGACCGGAAGGTTTACCGGGTCGGGACGGAAGTCCCCTGAGACACATGGAATGGAAGGTCATGGCCTGGAAGGGCGTAAGGGCGTATGTGAGACACATGGACCGTATGAATGCTATGCTATGCTTACAGTTGTTGTGTTATGTGTTTCAGGTACTAGCGAGGACCGTGGGAAGGCGTTGGCGTGATCTGTACACACTATTGGAGGATTTAGTTTATGATCTTGGGATTTATATGATTTGTGTTATGTTATGATACATTGGATTTTATGACTTGATTTGGATGAAAACATGTTTTAAGAAATGAAAATTTTGTTTTGAAAATTCACGTTGTTACAACCTGACTATTACATCACTATACTAATGCTTAGCCCAGAAACACGGGCGTTACATGTGGTTGGTCGTCACACATTCTCACATATTAATTTACTTATTCTCTAGTTAACCCTATGTTATGTTCTCAACACTAGGCATACAATCTTGTTTTCACAAAACCGTAAGTTTCAATACTTTGTCACTAATAGAAAATACTTATCATTAACACATAATGATATTTTAACAAGCTTAACAATATAAATAATCAATTCTACTTAATCCAAAGCCACTCAATTAACACATAGTCATAAGATCATCTATTCTAAACGAAAGTATGGAGTTTTAGCCCATAACTTCAAGAAATAAAAACATAAACTTGATAATGTAGTAAACATGATCTCACAAAGAATTAAGAGAAAAGTAATGATTAATTTCCTTTGATCTCTTCAAAATTAACCTCTAGTTGAATTATGAGTTCTAAAGCTTCTAGAGAATGTCTCTTCAAAAAGAAAAATACAACTTTCTCTTTGAATCTTTCATACTTTGTAACACTCTTTTTCATGTCTTCATACTTGTAGATTCATTCAAACATTTCATCACTTATTTTTTCAAGCGCACATTTTTCACTCAAACTAAAAACCTAGAAAAACATATGCTTACGCAAGGGGTTTTAACTTCATGTTTAATTGATTAAAGACATTAGTCTTAAGTGTAATGACTACTTAAGCTTTCCTGGATAAATTTCAAGTACACGATGTAAAACATATTGCATCCCTCAAACTAACCAAGGTTGTGTTTTTGTTCCATGATTTCACTAGAATAAAGGGGCCAAAAATGCACTATAACGTATATCGGCTAAACTAAACATTTAAGTCCTCGAAGAATCATCAAATACAATACTAATGTAATCAACCAACTACCCCACACTTAATTTATGCAATGTCCCCATTGCATGTTAAAACAATTAAAGAACATAAAAGTAAAAAGAGAGAATTGGAATAGACTCCCATGGGATAGAAGTGATGAGGTTGATATTTCTTCTTTTGAGCTCCATCTTTAGCTGACTTTAGCATGGGAACAACTCATCCATGCCTTGGGTGTCAAATGTCTCGTGTGTTACAGCTCTAAATATACATGAAAAAGCTTCTTGGAATCGCCTAGAAATGGTCTTCATAAATGTGTATAATACCCTCCTGAAATGGAATTAAAACGACACTCAAAAAAGTTGACTGAGCATCAACACGCCGAACAGGGAGTCCCAAACTCGTCGTGTTGGATCATAACTCGGGCAGAAATTGCATTTTTCGTTTGGAACTTGTCGAGTTGTGGTATGACCTCGACGAGTTGAAGGATTTGATCGTGAAATTTTCTTCTTTCTGCTTCAGGTATGATTTCTTGGTCAAAGAGGGTATTAATCTAATACACCTCTTTATATTCTTCATTAACGTGACTCCTTTTAACTATTATAAACATCAGACTCAAAATATCACTCAAAGTTTTCTAATATTCTCGTTAACGAATCGATCTCTCTCTTTAATTCCCTCACGCTTTAATAATTCATTCAATTCTCACCCTAAATTCTGTAAGATCAAAAACAAAAAACTACAAAATAAACAAGAAAAACAACTATTATATCTAAAGTTCCTAATTTATCCTAATTACTAAAAGTTTGAAAATAATGAAACCATAACAAATAAAAACACACAAAGCAAATAGAAATTTTTTGAAACACTTAAACACAAATAAAATGCAAAGGATAATCAATCATCGTCTTCTTCTCCTTCGGCTCTACTTCCTCCTGCTCCTCCTTGTCTTTCTGTAACATCCTAAAAATCATGACCAAAAATTTCATTTATATTTTTAAAGAACCATAATTATCAAAACCATTTCATCCAAAACATAATTCGTAGTACCAAATCAGAGTATCACATTAAAACTCATATCAAAATATCAGAGTAAAAACATCCCAGGGCAAACAAATGGTGTGTACACTACAGCCATCCCGAGCTACTCCCTTTGCTACCAGAAGTACCTAAAACCAAAACTAAAAACTGTAAGTACGAAGCTTAGTGAGTCTCCCCAAACTACCACATACCATATATGTAATCATGCAACTAAGAGATACCCTCCACACTCAAGGAGATATGGGCCCCGCCTATACTTGGCTAACTAGGAGATACAGGCCCCGCCCACACTCCGCTGACTATGAGAAACTAGCCCGCCCACACTCAGCTAACTACGAGATAAGGGCCTCACCCACACTTGGCTAACTACGAGATATGAGCCCCGCCCACACTTGGCTAACTATGAGATACGGGCCCAGCCACACTCGGATAACTATGAGATACGAGCCCCGCCCATACTCAGCTACTAAACATACATACAAGTATCACACAAACAATAAGTATAGTCAAATCTATCAATCAATCCTATATACATACTCAAATAATGCTATGAGATACAAGCCCCGACCACACTCAACTAATGATGAGATACATGCCTCGCCCACACTCTATGATATACGGGCCCCACCAACACTCAGCTAATGATGAGATACGTGCCTCACCCTCACTCACATTCCTAACAACACATATAGGTTTCACACAGACAACAAGTATAAAAATCCAACAATCTAACTGATATCTATACTCAGGTAATAATGAGATACGAGCCCCACGCACACTCTGAGTTCCTATCAAGAATATATAAACTACATGGGTCGGCATTGGTGCTTTCAACTCATTCAAACCAGGAGGAAACTCACCTCGTAATGCAGACGATCCCTAGCAGCTGGCTGCTGGCTGACAGATTCCTGAACTGTCAACATCAAAATAAACCCAATTAACAATCGGGTTCCAATGCATAACCATAAGTCCATACATGGGGTAAAAATACCATTTTACCCCTAACCTAGCTTGGTCGAAGACCAAGGCCCAAACTCATATTCTGAAGGCCCAAAAGTCAAATAATCAACCAAGCCCCAATTATGGCTGAATTTTCCAAATTAGGCCCAAACCCCTTACACGGGCCTTACCCTAAGGCCCATCCAAATATAATAGTCCATATACTTGTTCTTAGATGGCCCAACATGAATCCAAACACCTAATCCCAAAAGAAAGCCCCAACTTGAACCCCAATCATAATTAGGGTTTTCACATAAAATGATGATTAGGGTTAAGTGTTCTTACTTAACCCATTAAGGACTCAATCCATTAACTACTTCTCTCCACTAGGCCATTCATACAATGTAGTCGGACATAATTCAAAATTCTAGTCTAACAGTCCATATGTAGGTCCCGAAAAATCCCAAACCAGGATTTCCAAAATTAGGGTTTTCTAAACCCTAATTAGGGTTCCCAACCCAATCTCAAACCAACTAAGTCCAAGATTAAGGTATTGGGCCGACTAGGGTTTCACTATGTTGAGCACCACCCACTGCCACCTCGAGCGGTGGTGGTTTTCCTTGACTTTTCTCTGGCCAAATCAACCAATCAACAACCCAACATAGAGGAAACGTACTCATACAAACCAAACAACACACATACAACTACCCACGTGGTGGCAGGCGGCAACAAGCGGTGGCAGCCACCACTTTATGGTGGTGGTGGTGAGTTTCTAGCCAAATAACACATGTATAATCCCCATGAATGCAACAATCAACATGTACACTTGAATATACAACCATACAACCACCACCTAGGCAGCAGGCATCGCCAAAAAAGACACAAACATCGGCCCCACGATCACTGATGACGGTAGTGACGTCTCCAACGTTGTATCCATAGGAAATAACGAGAAAAAGAGGAAAATTGGGTTACACGTGGACTTACCGAGTGTTTTTGATGGCTCATGACCCACACACGATGAATATAATGTGGTTCCCTAGTCCTTGGTGGTTCTCCCGTTACCACGACGTCTCCGACAACAGGGGTCACGGTGGCGATGTTCAACAACAATGTAGCGGCGGCGGTCGGACTTAGCAATGTGGCGACAACTGAGAGGGCTCCTATGGTGGTGGCAGCTGTAGATGTGTACCATAAGGTTTGGGTTAGACGACAGGGAAAATACAACATGTTTAAGACCCGTTTTCTTTCAAACTCTTGCTTAATTTTCCAGTTTGGTCCCTCCTCACAAGATCCTTTTCAACTTAGCCCGAATAATTACCAAGTATCCCCTGCCTTCATAAATACTTACAAACTGAATCCGGATTTTAGACTTTAGCCCATGCTTCCCAAAAATCTATTCAACACAAGTCCAAATGATACCATTTAGACCATAAATTCTCGAATTTATAACATCTACTCCTCACGCTAACACTAATAAACTATTATGGATTTAGGGCCTCAATAAAATAATATGAAATATACTTCTCATCATGGGTTCATCTATTTATTTATTTTATTTAATCTTATTTATTTAAATTCCAGAATAGAATGTTACAGTTGTCACCCACTTAAATTAGATTTCGTCCTCGAAATCATTTGTTACCATTCCCGTGTAAGCTCATTTCAGGTATCAATTACTTTTTAGAATTTTAGGGCTTTAGATTGGAACTGGACAAGTTGGAGAGCTCCAAATTGTCAAGTAAAGATCATTTATGGGACGCGGAATTTAGAACCTACTCAAAGAGTTGGAAGGCCCAACTCGACGCGTAGGCGTTGTAAAGGAAAACCCTAATTTTTAGGGTTTTCACCCTATATAATCTCCTTAAAACCTTGAGGCTGGCATTCTATTAGCCATCAAACCCTAAGAACGTCAGTGCAAAACCCTGATCTCTATTTTCCCTCATGTTGTGAGCTAGACTGACTTTTAGAGCTTAAGAAGAAGAAGATAGTGAGAAGAAGGAGAAGATCCAGCAAACAAAGCCCTCACTCTTGAGCTTGCCTATCTTGTGGACTATTATAAGCACTCAAGATTCGATTTTTATCTTAAAGTATGGCTAGATCTTGAGTTTACTCTTCATTTCCTATCATTCTTGTTAATTGCATGCATGGGGTTCATAAAATTTGCAACTTTATGAATCTCCATGGCAAAATGGTCCCATAATGGGCTAGATGTAGATTTTGGTCAAGCATGTATGCCATGCATAAATTTTAGGGTATATTTTCCCTCTTTGGCCTTTTTGACTTCAGGATATGCATTGGACATGCATGTTCATAAAGTCTCCATGTTTTGAGGATTAGAACCTCTTCTGGAAAGGAGGGATTCCAGATCCCTAGAGTCTTGAACCATATGGCTAAGTTCTTAAGCTTTCCAATCTTTGTTAATGGCATTAGACCATTTAGAGTGGTTCTAGAGGATAAAGTTGGAAACTTTATCCTTCTTGACACATTTCCATTTTAGATCTAAGCCCTAGGGTCCCTGCAATCAACGTATCATCCGAATGTGAAAACAGGGGGAAACTTGACGAGTTGCTCTGGCAACTCAACGAGTTGGATCGGGTTTTCCCATCTACTGGATATGAGTGAACTCGATGAGTTGATGAGACAAATCAACGAGTTGGCTAAGGTTGTCCCAATTTTCTGGAGTCTGAAGGAACTCGACGAGTTAGGTCAACATGGACTGTTGACCTTGACTGTTGACTTGGACTTTAACCAGGGTTGACCAAGTTTGACCTTGAGGGTATTTTTAGTATTCTGGAATTTTGACAAGACTAGTCATATGATGATTGTAGATAGTTGAGTTGGAGCTACGTGTTGGGACATATCCGAACTTATCTTATCAGTTCAGCATTCTCGAGAAGGTGAGTCTCCTCACCATACCAATGGGTCCAAGGCACCAAGGCAAGCCCATTTTATGATATGTGGTACACTAGTTGACATAGTGTTATGTGGCATGATTATTGGTTATATGCTAGGAGGTATGCTAGTTGTAGATGTGGTTAAAGGTATGAAAGACCATGGGGGAGCCCATGACACTTGGATATAAGACCATGTGGAGAACCCATGACTTTCCTATTAAAGACCATGGGGGGTGCCTATGGCACATGGATGTAAGACAATGTGGGGAGCCCATGGTTTTCCTTTTGAAGACCATTGGGGCAGCCCATGGCACTTAGGTGTAAGACCATATGGGGATCCCATGGCATCCTGGAGTAAGACCCTAAGGGAGCCCATGACATCCTTATATGTTTGTTTGTATGTATGGCTTATGTAGTTTATGTAGATTTTATAGCTAATATGGATTATGTGATTATATGGATTGTGTGGGGTATGCTCTTGGAAACTCACTAAGCATTAGCTTACAGTTTGTTGATTTGTTTCAGGTATATCCGAGCCTAAGGGCAAGGGTAACGCTTGATGGTGTGACATCCACTCTTCAGCATTTGATTTGATGGGACACTCTAATATTTGAAATAAAATGTTGATGTTATGGGTTTTTAAAACAATTGTCATTGTTATGTCGTATTTTATGGTAATGTTTTGATTAATTAAAAATGAAAATTTTATTTGAAAAATTGGGTCGTTACATCTCGATATGGTCACAACCCCGAGCACACCCTAGCCTTTCCAAGGCAACCAAAACCGACCCTCGCAGGGCTCTACAACCCAAAGGTGAACAAATTCCTTGCAACATAAACACATTACTCAATCTGAAATCTAAAATCTTGAGATGTTCTGACTCCCTGACAGACCGCTCATACTAACCCATTGTTGAATCCATCCCATTACTTTCCCAACTAACTACTCGGTTTCAGATACTTACGATTCCTATTGGAACTGAATCACCAACCAATTATCCATGTGGATCACTTATGTTTGACCAAAGATCATATAATCCTTCAAGTAGGAGACTCGTCCCTACAATGATTAGACTCAAACAAGAGCGGTACAACAGGATCAAGTCATTTACTCTGAGATTATCCAAACCCATGTACAAGTAACCTAACATCTCCTCAGAGTAATAAGCTACTCAACACTCGGGTTCCAAATCAATAATACTGCCTTGACTTATCTTAATGTCCTTTACCAATATAACCATTACAAGTCACTATACAAGAGCTTGATTTATCATTAAAACTGAATCCATTCATTACCCTGGAACTCTTCTATCAATGCCTTCAGCACATAGATACCCTGATCCTCAACCTACGGAAACAAAAGTCCTGCACAAAGCACTTGCGATCCCGACTTGAGATCTTACCCAAGAATCCAACCAGATACTTAACTCGTAAACCGAGATCCATAGATCTGCACTTACATTTTACCCAAGACCTTCTGATAGCGACAATCCTTGTTGGACTGAGATATAAAGGTTCCCAAACCAACGCTGAGACTACTAATCTCTCACTCGGTCCAACCACCAGGTTCCCAAGAGTCCAAATAATAAAGCTATCCAGCCTATAAACCATTCTGCGTCACACACACTGATCACTCACTGAATCCTGAAACCCAAAATCCAATACCTTGACCCAACGGTCTGTACCAGGTCCCACCCGCATTACTATAAACAAACAGGCCTTGCCTACGAGTCCCACCCAAAATATACCTCATAGTGGCCTTGCCTATGGGTCCCACCCATCTATAGTTACAAAGGCCCAGCTCATCCTCGGACCCAATGGTCCTCAACCCAGAACGAAGAAATACTCTATGACAATCTTGACTGGAGTGCCCAAGGCACAAAATGATTCCCCCTTTATGCTTATATCCACTACCAATGATAGTTTACCTTGAACAAATGAATGCTACGGTCCATCGCAATCTCACAACATTTCTAACCAATCATGATTACAACCCCGGGTTTCATCACTACCTAACCATCTCAATCCCAATGTCCTGAATCGAATCCGCATCAGTCAAGAACAGGCAGCGAGGCTTTACATGACTCTCGGTCGGGGTCCATCCACAAACCTGCTATGCATAACAAGAAAATGTCGACCAGCTGTAGGGAGTTTCTCTGAACTCCCACTTACAAAACCTTAAACTAAACGATCACTTGTGTCGTCTCTATAATTGAACAGGATGCAAAACTTGTCCTAGTTCCACACCCGATCTAATTCCCGAAAATTCTAATCGATTCTCCCCCACTTGGATTTGGTGAAACTCTTTCATCCTATAAGTCTGATGGATTTGCACCCATCGAACCTCATATAATAGGAACTGCCTATTACTTGTGATTACCAATCTAGCGTTCCATGACTAGCCAAATCTCAACGATTGCCCAACTACTAGAATCCGGGAGAATGCTCTTGAGACCTTAACCAATCTGATGATCCAAATTACCTCTCATGGCACCATGCCATTTCCTTGAGTTCTTATGCATGCGACTAACAACTGTAACCCTTTCCATGCACTGGCGAACCTCTATTCTAATTTCTACCCTTCAGGAATCATTGAACTCTAACCAACTTCGGTCGATGAGAAAATACAATCCTCTTGACACATCCAATGATCAAACAACTCATGCAAATGACACCATCATCTTCCTGTTGCCATTCCCTCCCCAGAAACGGTAGTGCCTTGAACTCTAAACTTCTTCTATAGGCAAATGTCGGTCATACTCGATAGTTGATAGAACCACTAAACCTTGACTCCACTGGAGAATTATCCCTCTAACCCCGGCCAAAGATCCTCCAAGAAACATCCCTGAATAGACAATGGAACACACTGGAACCCACTTGACAAAATACAATCCTCTATGATTCATTGAAGACTTTCGGGATGCAGAATGGAATATCACACTTCTTGATAATATAATCTTGACAACAGCAGAAAATCCATCCAAGATGTTGCATATCCAAATCCCAAGCCAAAATTCCAACACAGAACAAATTCCTGATAACCACCCATAAGAAAACAGAAGATATCATACCTACAAAAGTATCAGACGGAATCCCAACCGCTTCCTACCAATCACGTGCCCTGTCCTCCAGGAGGCAGGAAGCAATTCGGACCTTGTCCCTCTTGGGATAATGGCCGGTATGGAAAAGCGTTGGTGAAAACGGCCAACCATCTGCTGCTAGTAATGGGGTCCTTAGCCCCATGATAATTTAGAGCTTCACGAGCTCTGAACTCCCGAAATGTCGACGTGCGCGTCCCTATCTTGGCCTCCATTTAGGTGCGGAATTTACTCAACCTCTCATCACAAATCTCCAAAATGAACTCCTTGACCTACCGAAGATCACATGAGTTTGGTCAATGATACTGCGGATAATCTCAGATGAGGTGAACTCCCTCATACGATCATCAAGTTGCACGGCTCCAAAGTCCGAGCCTGATCCCTTGCCGGCACCAGAACTGCCATCTGGTCTACCACGTAACGTCACCATAATAAAAATTACACCATAAAAATCATTAGAATGCTCATCAAAACTCAAGGGATATCACACACTACAAGTTCCCTGGGTTCATCTCAGCCTTCCTTGACTCGAGTACAAATCCCCTGCTTTCAGTAGTTCGAGCCCATACTACTTTCCACATCTATTTGTACTTTCCTCAAGAACTACCTTGCATCCACCAAGTCCCTTTTCACTAATATTGCTTCACGCGCTAATCTCATCCTAGGCTTGACCTAGGGTAATCTCCAAACCACTCTCCGCCATCAGTTGCATAAGATGTCCCTGCCACCTTTCCCTAACTAGCTCGCGAATACCATTACATAATACTAAGACCAGATAATTCTTTGAATGAGAGGTCTCTCCCTAAAACGGTTAGACTCAGACGAGAGCTACAAAATAGGGCTAAACCTAACCTTCTGAAATGACTTAGTCCTCGTAATATGTAACTTAACATATTCGTTTACTAGTTAGTTAAAGATAACTAGAAGTCCTAAAAGCACAAAGCAAGCAACATTCGAGCATCGAGTAAACCAAATCAAGAATATCCTATTCAGGCCATCATATTACTGACTAATCAGTACTAGCATGCAGTTCAATAAGATCATACAGTAAGCATACAAGGCATCCTTCCTAAATCCTTATCCCTAATCTAGCATGCAGTTCTCATACACATACAACAGTCATAGAAGGCATCCTTCCTAGATCCTTAGCCCTAATCTAGCATGCAGTTATCATAAACATATCATATCGTATTATATCATAACAAACATGTATAGGTAATTTAGGAGAACTTACTTGAGCCCAGCTAATTGTATGCTCCACACCTTTTTCTCTTTTCAAAATTCCTTTTTATAAAAAATGTTTTCTTTAAAAAATTTATACCAAGTCCTCAGTTCGAGTTCGAACACACCTGAGAGTGTGCCCGAATCCCTCAAACCAAGGCTCTGATACCAACTTGTAACATCCCAAAAATCATGACCAAAAATTTCATTTATATTTATTAAAGAACCATAATTATCAAAATCATTTCATCCAAAACATAAAGTCATAGTACCAAATCAGTGTATCACATCAAAAATCATATCAAAATATTAGAGTAAAAACATCCCAGGCTAAAAAAATGGTGTATGCACTGTACTCATCCTGAGCTCTTCCCTTTGCTACCGGAAGTACCTGAAACCAAAACTGAAAACTATAAGCATGAAGCTTAGTGAGTCTCCCCAAACTACCACATACCATATACATAATTATGCTACTAAGACATACGGGGCCCGCCCACACTTAAGGAGATACGAGTCCCACCCACACTTAGCTAACTAGGAGATACGATACCTGTCCACACTCTACTGACTATGAGATACGGGCCCCGCCCACACTCAGCTAACTACGAGATACAGAACCCACCCTCATTCGGCTAACTACGAGATATAGGCCCCGCCCACAATCGACTAACTATAAGATACGGGCCCCATCCACACTCGGCTAACTATAAGATACGGTCTGCACCCACACTCAGCTACCAAACATACATACAAGTATCACACAGACAACGAGTATAGCCAAATCTATCAATCAGTCCTATATATATATATATATATATATATATATATATATATATATATACACTTAAATAATGCTATGAGATACGATCCCCACCCACACTCAGCTAATGATGAGATACAGGCCTCGCCCACACTCACATTCCTAACAACACATACATGTATCACACAGACAACAAGTATAGCAATCCAACAATCTAACTGATATCTATACTCTGGTAATAATGAGATACATGCCCCGCCCATACTCTGTGTTCCTATTAAGAACATATAAAGTATACGGTTCAGCATTGGTGCCTTCGACCCGTTCAAACCAGGAGGAATCTCACCTTGCACTACAGAAGATCCTTGGTTGTTGGCTGACAGATTCCTGAACTGTCAACATCAAAATAAACCCAATTAACAATTGAGTTCTTATACATAACCATAAGTCCGTACTTAGGGTGATAATACCATTTTACCCCTAACCTAGCTTTGTCCAAGACTAAGGCCCAAACTCATACTTTGAAGGCCCAAAAGTCAACTAATCAACCAAGGCCCAATTATGGCCTAATTTTCCAAATTAGGCCCAAACCCCTTACATGGGCCTTACCCTAAGGCCCATCCAAATATAATAGTCCATATACTTGTTTTCAGATGGCCTAACATGAATCCAAACACCTATTCCCAAAAGAAAGGCCCAACTTGAAGCCCAATCATAATTAGGGTTTTCACATAATAAGATGATTAGGGTTAAGTATTCTTACTTAACCCATTAAGGAGTTAATCCATTTAGTCCGTTACTCCACTTGGCCATTCTTACAATGTGGTCAGACATAATTCAAAATTCCAATCTAACTGTCCAAACACGGGTCCTGACAAATCCCAAACTAACGTTTCCAAAATTAGGGTTTTCTAAACCCTAATTAGGGTTCCCAACCTAATCACAAGCCAACTAAGTCCAAGATTAAGGTATTGGGCCAATTAGAGTTTCACTATGTTGAGCACCACCCACTGCCACCTTGGTCGGTGGTGGTCGACGGCGGCTCACCGCGACAACCACCACCTTATGGTGGTGGTGATTTTCCTAGACTTTTCTCCAGAAAAATCACCCAATGAACACCCCAACATAAACTAAACGTACTAACACACACCAAACGATGAACATGCAGCCACCCATGCGGTGGCAGGCGGCACCAAGCGGTGGCAACCACCACCTCATGGTGGTGGCGGTGGGTTTCGGGCTAAATAACACACGTATAATCCCCATGAATGCAACAATCAACATGTATACTCAAATATACAACCATAAAACCACTTACTAGGTGGCTGGCATCACTAAAAAAGACGCAAAGAGCGGCCTCACGACCACCGACAATGGTAGTGACGTCTCCAACGTCGTATCCACAGAAAATAACAAGAAAGAAAGGAAAAGTGGGTTGTGGGTGGACTTACCGAGTGTTTCCGATGGCTCAAGACCCACACACGATGAACCTAATGTGTTTCCGTGGTCCTCAGCGGTTTTCCGGTTGCCCATGACGTCTTCGGCAACACTGGTTGCGATGGTGATGTTCAACGACAATGTAGCGGCGGTGGTTGGACTTGGCGATGTGGAGAAGACTGAGAGGGCTCCCATGGTGGTGGCGGTTGTAGATGTGTACCATAGGGTTAGGGTTAGACGACGAGGAAGGGAACATCAGGTTTAAGACCCGTGTTCTTTCAAACTCTTGCTCAATTTCCTAGTTTGGTCCCTCCTCCAAGATCCTTTTCAACTTAGCCCCAATAATTACCAAGTAGGCCTTGCCTTCATAAATACTTACAAATTGAATCCAGATTTTACCCGTTAGCACCTGCTTCCCAAAAATCTATTCAACACAAGCCCAAATGGTACCATTTAGACCATAAATTCTCGAATTTTTAACATTTACTCCCCAGGCTAACACTAATAAACTATTATTGAGTTAGGGCCTCAATAAAATAATATGAAATATACTTCTCATCCTGGGGTTCATCTATTTATTATATTATTTAATCTTATTTATTTAATTTCCAAAATATAATGTTACACTCTCTCCAAATATCCTCTTAAATTGGAATATATGGATATGGAGGATGCGAATCGGGGCGTTGCATGTTCATTTGGCTCATCATAAACTCCAAGGTCATATTGGTGTGATTCATCCCATGAGCCAAATTGTTTTGAAATTGCCTCATGGATAAGTTATATGGATCCATTGGCATTTAATCTTCAACGGGAATCACCGGTGGCTCCTCATGCATGGTTGCAGGTCTAGGCCGAACTCTTCTTCCCGGTTGCTCCAGCACTAAAGTTTCATCATCACCCAGGATAGAAAAATTACCCCCACCATTATCTTCCACAATTGTAGCCCTCTTGTAGAGAATAATGCTACATGGTCTTGTATGCATCATCATTAGAAAATTCTCGGCCCCATTTTCAAAAATCCTGTATGACCTTGCCAACTTTGTCACGAACACGCCCCCACAGATCTATGATGCCTTCCTATCCTTGACTCCTCCCTTTGCCAAATACTTTGCCAAGCAGTAAGGTATGTTGCAAAAGGTGTTGGGTGTGATAATTCTCCACAAGAAAAATAAATCAAGATTTGGAACCTTGTCATCATCTTTCCTCATGTTGATGGAACATGCAATGAATCTGTGAATGAGCTGGTGGATTGGTGACCAGATGTCACCTTCTTGTGTCGCCAATAGAATATACACCCCATTTGCAACCGTTGTCCACTAATTTGCTATATTAACCCCATCTTGAAGCTCCATATGTCAATGGTCTAAAAATGTTCAAAAACCTTCTATCATAGCCTCCGACTGATTGTAGAGACCCATCATCCAAGCCAATTCTGGAACACTGCACTCTTTATATTCTCCCCCTAGAAAGAAAGCAAAACTATGTGTATCAAAAGAATCATCACCACCCCTAAATCAAATTGTGGCATAAAACTCCAAGCACATCTCCTTTTAAACTGATTCCTGTATTTTAAACAATCTTCTCCAAGCAGTACACGAAACCCTCACCCCATCATTCATAAACACTTTTGTTAGGTATGGGTACATTGCTTCAACTAACCCAACTTCCTCTAGCCATGTCCAGTTCACTTCATTTACGATATAGAACCCCTTTCTTTTTAACTTCTCTAATTTTCTTCTCCATTCAACCAAAGTTCTTTGTGAAACAACTTGTGGAAAATTATACCAAGGGAAATCCTCTTGGTCTCTAAGAACTTGTTGTCCTCTTCCACCCCTTCTCATTTTCTGCACAACAAAAACACAAGAGCAAACAAAAGACCAAAGGAAGTTAAACAATAAAATTTAAAATAAATATGGGCATTCGAAACAATGAACTCGTCGAGTTATATGAACAACTCGGCGAGTTTGATGAACATTTTGAGCAAACTATTCAGAATCAAACTTCATATGACTAATCGAACTTCAAACGAATTTAGGGATTTGTTAAGAGTACTATAACATGCATTTAATCTTAATTAAAAAACGGTTTAAACAACCTAATTTGACCAAAATCGAAACCCTAGAAATTATGCCAAGTTCAAAATTTGGGTTTTTCATCCAAATCAAACACCCAATTCATAAAAATCTAAACTTTAACATGTTTAAGTGTGAAAAATCTTACATTTGTTGGATAATTTCGAGTAGAACCGTAAGGAATAGAAAGATTATTGCAGTAGAGAGGAAACTCGACGAGCCTTGGGTGTGGTGGGTGAAAATTGATGAATTTTTCCCTTTTAGGGTTAAAACCCTTATTTGACTGAGTTTAAAAATCTTTATATTTTCGGTAATAAAGGGTAACATTCCGAGTTGGGAGTCCCAAACTTGCCGTGTTGAAATGACTTCTGAGCAGAAATCGCGAAATATCACATGAACATGGCGAGTGCACAACTCATACTCGCCGAGTTTGGGGTTCAGAACAAATTTTTTTTATAGTTTTCACAAAAGTTTTTACCATACCCCACACTTAAGCCTTGCTTGCCCTCAATCGAAATTTAAATTAATTGAAGAATAAGACTAAAAATTCTTAATAAAACAAAAAAATAATAATAAAGGAAATAAAATATGAAAATGAAAAGAAAGAAAAAGGAAAAGAAATCAAACTCAAATGATGGGTTGCCTCCCGCAAGCACTTCTTTTTTAGGAGTCTTTAATTGGAATCCTTCCCCCTCTACGTTATAGCGGCTTCCTCCGAATCCATGCCCTCTTCAATCCTCTCTTCACTTGGTATTCCTTCTTCATAATGCTTAACTCTATGCCCATTGACCATAAAGATTGACCCCTCCTTGTTCCACAACTCAATCACCCCATATGGAAATACTTGCTTGATTTTAAAAGGCCCGGACCACCGTGTGCACAATTTTCCTGGAAAAAGCTTCAACCTTGAGTTGTAAAGAAGAACTTTTTGACCTGTTTCAAATTCCTTGTTTCCTTTTAGCCTTGAATCATGCCACCTTTTAGTCTTCTCCTTGTAGATCAACGAGTTTGTGTAAGACTTGTTTCTTAATTCATCTAAGGCATTCATTTGCAAAAGTCGATTGGCGCACAACTCACTTGGATCAAAATTACATGTTTTTAAGGCCAGATAAGCTTTATGCTCGAGTTCCACCGGTAGATGACATTATTTCGCATAAACTAATCTATAAGGTGTGGTCCCAATGAGTGTTTTGAGTGCATTCCGAAATGCCCAAAGCGTGTCATCGAGTTTGTCTGCCCAATCTTACCTATGGATACCCACCAACATTTCTAATATTCTTTTAAGCGCCTTATTCGTGATCTCAGTTTGCTCATTCGTTTGTGGATGATATGGTGTTGCAAACCTATGGTGTACACCATATTTTTGTAACACATTTTCTATTTGATCCTTAGAAAAATGGGTTCCCATGTCACTGATAAGTGCTTTTGGCATTCCAAACCTATAAAATAATTTTTTCAAAAATTTCATAACTACCCGCACATCATTGGTGGGTAATGCCTGCGCTTCTACCCACTTGGATACATATTCTACTGCCACAAGGATGTATTTATGCCCTCTAGATGATGGGAATGGTCCCATGAAATCTACACCTGACACATCAAACACATCACATACTTGGATGCTCCTTTGTGGCATCTCGTTCCTTGCATATATATATTCCCCAATCTTTGGCAAGAATCACACTCTCTCACATAGGTGGCAACATCTTTGAAGATTTGGAAAATAGAACCCTACATCAAACAACTCTTTGGCCGTGTATTGAGCTCCATGGTGTCCTCCTTCCGTCCCATTATAGCAATGCCCAAATATGTAATGAATCTCTTTCCCAAAAACGCATCTTCTAATTATCCCATTTGCATAACTTCTAAAAAGATTGGGCTTATCCTAGAAATAATATTTAATTTCTGAGAAGAGCTTTTTCTTTTGTTGGTGAGTTAGCCCTTTTGGAAGAAATTTATCTGCCAAGAAGTTTACAATGTCAACATACCAAGGCTCTTCCCCCACTATCATCATCAAATAATCGTCCGAAAAGCTATCACTAATGCCCCTATTATGCATCTCATCCCTCTTTAGATTTTTCAATCCGGATAAGTGGTCGACTATCACAACTTGAAAAATTATAGAGAAAACTAGGTCTAAACTTCAACCATGTACCAGTGAACTCACAACATAACTTGATGCAATAGAACTATGATTGTCATGAAGTGTAATGCCCACAGATTCGGGGTAGTCAATTCAGTGATGATAAGCGTCAAAAATGACTTTTTGATAGAGTATTATTTAGAATAAATAATCTTAACTAAGTTTTAGTATATGTCACAAGGTTTCCATACATATAAATAACGTTGAAATCCGAGTTATAATGAAGAAGTTATGACATGTTGAAGTTTCACGACAAAACCGACACGACACTAGGTATCGTAAAAGGTGAGTTTAAGATAAAGTACTTTTTAGCCTTAGTAATATAAAATAAAGTTGTAGATTACGTATCCACCTACGCGTGGATATAAAGAACATCAAAAACAGAGTTCATATGCAAAAGTTATGACCTTTTGAAGATGTAGTAGTCTAAGAGCATGACACATGGCAGAAACCCTAATCAGCCATGCTCCACGACGTGGAACATGTCTGTGACACTAATTGGGGCTATAAAATACGTGTTAAAGCTACGAGGTGACTCATGGAAGTCCACGACGTGTACATATGTATTTCACGATGTGGAAATGTGATTCGTACACCTTTTGAAGCTACAATGCAGATGGCAAGTCTACGAGGTGATGCAGCTCAGTTCCATGACGTGGAAATTAAGCCTACGACATAGACATGACTTGATTAACCTATAAATAGCAAGTCCGACCTCCTCGTCTTGTTACACCAAAAATACACTCACACTTTCTCGTGTTGCTGAATTTGAGCCATTCCCAAGCCGACGATCGCTAACCGCTGTCAGTTTCTAACTAGATTCTACCATCAATCAAACTTAAAGTGAGTTCATACCCCCATGTTTTCACAATTTTTAATTGTTTTAAGGGGGGGGGGGGATACAAGTAAAAATACAGGAATACTTGCGTTAAAATACAAAACATCGTTATTATTTTCTTATAGTTTTTATAACTATTACATGAAAATATATATACATACAAAACTTGTCAAGAAGTAATGGTTTTCACATTAACACGGAAACAAACTTATAAAATATTATAGGTATAGTTTATGGAAAAAAGGTACTATTTTACAAACTTCAGGTTACAGCACGAAAACAAACTTATAAATTATTATAGGTATAGTTTATGGAACAAAGGTACTATTTTACAAAGTTCAGGTTACAACACGGAAACAAACTTATAAATTATTATAGGTATAGTTTATGGAACAAAGGTACTATTTTAAAAAGTTCAGGTTACAACACGGAAACAAACTTATAAACTATTATAGGTATATTTTATGGAACAAACGGACTAATTTTACAAAGTTACATGTTATTTACTAATAGGTTATTTATCTTCTCTATAAATATCGAGTTAATATAGGATTGTGAGCCAGTTATTTCATTGTACCAACAAAGGTACCCATTAAAACATTATAACCAGAGTCTCCTAGAGGGAGAGCACGAGTTTGTGTATAGATCTATACGGGACTGACAATCCCGCGTCCTGATTGTGTATAGATCTATACGGGACTCACAATCCCACGTCCTGACTATTAGATACAGTCGAAACAAAAGTTCAAGGGTGAAAAATGTCATTATATTTCCGACGCCTGAATAACGTCGTATTGTTGTAAGCATGGTTATAACAATACCCACAATAAGCATTAACTAAATATTTACTTAATGGTATATTTTCAAATAGTTTAAAGGGGGTAATAACTATATGATTACTTAGTATATACATCAGGGTTATATACAATGATGATCTGATAGGCAGTGGAATGTATGATTTCCACCTTACTTCTTGTTCCTTGTTTGGTTGCGGGCTTAGGGTAGAATCATCCAATCAACTGTCTGTTCGATCTTGATTATATATAACTCGTATGTGCTCAGTAATTATGATAGGGTATTAACATTTCATCTAGTTTACAGAGCAAACACGTCTTCAGTTAGTTTTATTAATGATAGAACTACATGTTGTTAATATAAGTATGGTTAAATACTTGTATTTTCGGTCTTGGAACATTAAAGACTACAACTCACTTTTATGGAAATATAGGATTTTCCGGGATAGACATCATTGTTTTACAAACAAAAATGTATAATTTAACTTTCTGGAAACAAATATGATTACTTACTATTTGGTGTGATTACTTAGTGGATACGTTTGGGTTATATACAATGAAGATCCGATAGGCAGTGAAATGTGTGATTTCCGCCTTACTTCCTGTTCCTTTTTTGGTTGTGGGCTTAGGGTAGATCCACTCATTTGATTGTCTGTTCGATCTTTGTTTATCTATAATTTATATGCACTAAGTAATCATGGTATATCATTCTATAAGCATAAGAATACATTCCACGTTACTAAGAAAATATAAGATTTTCTAAAGAAACATACTCATCATGTTTAAAACGACCTATATTATTAACTCTACGATTACCTAGCGGATACGTTAGGGTTATATATCATAAGGATCTGATAGATAGTGGAATGTGTGGCTTTCGCTTCATTTCATGTTCTTTGTTTGGTTGTGGACTTAGGGCAGATTCACCCATTCGACTATCCATCCGATCTGAATTATATATAACCTGTATACATTAGGTAATCGTAGAAGGAACTAGTATGGTCATTACTTAATAAGAAAATATAGGATTTTCTGGAGAAACACACGAATATTTTTAAAGAACAAAGAACTTACTTTCTAAAACAAAATACTTATGAACTCACCAACTTAAATGTCGATACACTTTCAAAACCACTTGTATTCTCAGGAAACTAGTAAACAGGTACACGCATAGGGTCCGAGAAGTTGGAGCATAGTAACTTCAAGACTTTGTTTTTGCTATTTACTTTTGGAGTAAATCAAATGTGATTTGAATACAATGTAAATACTATATTATTAATACAATGGTTGCTTTTGGTTTGATTACTATTATTCATTATTGTGATATTGTACATGACGTCCTCCAACCCCGAATGTTTTCGCCGTTCCGGTTTGGGGGTGTGACATCGGTTGCTACGTTCTCCATCCCTTTCTTGTACTTGATCTTGATGTCAAATTCTTGAAGTAAAATTACCCATCAGACCAGTCTTGGTTTCGCATCCTGCTTGGCAAACAAATACTTGGTAGCAGAATGGTCAGTAAAAACATTTGTTTTAGATAATATAAGGTAAGGGTGAAACTGGTCAAAGGCATAAACCACGGCTAATAATTCTTTTTCAATAGTGGTGTAATTTTCTTAGTCCAGGTTTAAGGTCTTGCTTTCATAATAGATGGGTTGAAAGTGTTTATCAAACCTTTGACCAAGCACAACTCCTAAGGCATAGTCACTTGCATCGCACATTATCTCTAAAGGCAAGTTCCAATTTGGGGAGATAATGATCGGGGCATTAGTTTATTTTTCTTTTAAAATCCCAAAAGCTTTTAAGAATTCTTTAGAAAAATTAAAAGGTGCATCTCTTAAAAGAAGTTAAGTTAAAGGTCTAGTGATTTTAGAAAAATCTTTAATAAAACAACGATAAAAACCACGTGACCTAAAAAACTCCTAACGCCCTTCACATTAGTTGGTGGGGGGTAATTTAGCGATAGTGTCGATATTTTCTCGATCCACCTCAATCCCCGATTTGGATACTTTATGGCCTAAAACAACGCCTTCCTTCACCATGAAATTACATTTTTCCCAAATTAGGACCAAATTGGTCTTTTCATACCTAGAAAGCATTAAATCAAGGTTAGTAAGACAATCATCAAATGAAGAGCCAAATATAGAAAAGTCATCCATGAACACTTCCATAAACTTCTCCACCATGTCGTGGAATATAGCCATCATGCATCGTTGAAAAATATCCACTACATTGCATAACCCAAAAGACATGTGTCGGTATACAAATGTTTCGCTTGGACAAGTAAAAGTCATAGTCTCTTTATCATTAGGGTCAATAGGAATATGGAAATAACCGGAAGATCTATCTATGAAACAATAATAGTAATGACCAGATAATCGCTCAAGAATTTGATTAATAAAAGGAAGAGGGAAGTGGTTTTCTCAAGTGGCATCGTTTAGCTTGCCATAATCAATGCACACCCGCCAACCGGTTACCGTTCGTATAGGTATGAGCTCATTCTTCTTGGTTTTCACGAGTGTCATGTAACAACCCGAAATTTCCGTATCATTTCTTGTAACTCTTTCATAGTACAATTCACGCAACCAATCTTCGTTTACAAATTCGATTTCCGATCTTCCGTTTAATTAAGTCATTAACTTGTACATATTTAAAATGACTTAATGGGTGTCTTAATACATATAGGAATCATTTTAACACCCAACTTTAGTGATCGGAATATTTCTAGAAATTACTGTATCGAGTTACGGTAACTCAATCGGGTACGACCAAAAGCCTCGTCTAACGCCGGTATCGGGTAGAATTCCACCGTGTCCAAAACTTAAACACTATATAAACGTGTTTAAGCCTCCATTTGAAGCCTTTGGTCAATTTCTCATTTAACTCTCACAACCTCTCTCCTCATCCTAAAATCAAGGTCCAAAACAAAGATTTAAGGCTTGAAATCAAAGAGGTAACACCCCTAACTTGTTATTCAACCTCTTTAGCCTTCAAATTGATGTTTAATTTATGTTTTGGAACCAAGAACATGAGTTTACGGCCAAGGAACTAGCATGGGCAGTAAACTCCTAAAAATGGGGTTTTTAAGCCCTAAAACCCTTCCTAAGCATTGTTGGACATTAGATATGGCTTAATGGCTTAATGGAAAGGACTTATAACATGTAAAACGTTGATTTTGAGGGACACAAGTGAGTTTAAGGGGTTTTTGAGCCAATTAACCCTTCCAAATCATAGTTGGGACTTAGATATGACCTTAAGGCTTACTAATCTGGACTTGGAACACCTTAAACATGATTTTTGAGAGACAAAAGTGAGTTTACGGCCAAGACACATTCTTGGGCCGTAAACTCCTCTTAAATGGGGATTTAGAGTCTTAAAACATGTCCAAATGCCTTGAAACTCAACCAATGGCCTTGTGGTTAAATCTAGATGCATCTAAAAATAGTTTTAAGGGTTTGAAACACATCAAAAATATCATTTATAGGAGTTTACGGCCTAGGAACATACCCTTGGCCGTAAAATCATAAAACTATGTTAATGATGCATCAAATACACCCAAATAGCTTGTATAAAATTCTAGAATCACATGTGATTGTTTTAAGAATAAAAAAAACTAACTTTTTCATGGGTTTAAGAGAGTTTACGGCCTTAGAACATACCTGTAGGCCGTAAAATCCAATAAGTATGTAAAATGATGTTTTGAATTCATAACAAGGCTTGGAAAATTTACTAGAATCACATGTGATTGTCCTTTGAAGCTCAAATCAATTTTCCTTGCCTATAGGTGAGTTTACGGCCGTAAACTCTTATGGGGTGGCCGTAAACTCCCATTTAATTGTTAAAATTTCATACAATCCATTCCAAGACATTTTAGAAATCCATTCCAACAATCCCCATGTCCATTTAAGCCATTAAACATCCAAAATCACACCCACATGAGTTTACGGCCGTAAACTCATGTATGTGTGTGTTAAATGGCTGTAAACTCTCTAAAATGTTTACTCTTGGGGAGTAAACTCAAGTCCCAAGTCCCTAGTGCCATTACACGTCCGAAGATGTCACCCGGGTCACTCCAAATGCTCGTTTTGAGGTGTTTAACCTCGTTGGAGTGTAATGTTCCATATGATTAGTGAATGTATCCCTAATTGCATATATATGGACATTATTTCATTTTACATAGGGACATCGCGAGTAATCAAACCCCGAACCAACGTCTAGTATCCAAAAACCGACACGTTTCCGAGTCCGGTGAGTTCATACCCCTACCCCTTTTTCACTGTTTTCACTGTTTTCAGGGGGGAGAGGGGGGGGGGGAACACAAGCAAAGTACAAGGGAATTCTTGTACTTAAAATATGTTTTCAAATGTGTGCTTCATATTTCATATGCTTTTACTATTGATTACCATAACTGATAACCAATTGAACATGCAGATCACGTAACATATATTTGTGAAATAGGTCCTTAAACTGTTATGTTTTACATATATTTCACAAATGGTTTTCCACAATTTATCAGTGAAAAGCATGACATTAGACATTTGAACATAATACCTATACACTGTTTTGTCCTCGGTAACACTCTACTCACATACGCGAGTGGAGGACTATCATATTATTACTAGTAAATTTGTTAATCCTGTATGATTGGAGACACGTCCTCGGAGAACACTCCACCGAGATACGCGAGTGGAGGACTACACCCATAACCAGAATCTCTGGTATTTAGAGAGCATGACTTGAGTGTATAGATCTATTCGGGGCTGACTACCCCACACCTGGCTCCTAGCTACAGCCGAACCGAAATGGTTCAAGGGTGACGAAAGTCATAAGTATGTGGACGACTTATTGCCACATGTGGACTACTTATTGCCACAGGTTTTAGTATATTGTATGGTTATGGAACTCACAATTAGGATAACAGAGATTTACTTATAGTAATAATGAACCTCTTTATACATTTTTACATCTTTTACATCTTTCACATACTGCAACTAACATTCAGGAAAGTACGGGACTTTCCTGGGGGAAAACATGGAACCTAATCACAATTACATCTTTTACATCTTTAACATCGTTTACATTAGAAACCAACTAGCAGGAAAGCACGGGGCTTTCCTGGATAATACTTACATATCAACAAGAGTAACAAACTGGATAACATTACATCTTTTACAATTAGTAACAAACAATATGGAAAGTATAGGACTTTCCTGGTAACACATGATAAGTAAACAGAACAGTTTAACAAGTCAGATAACCAATTATACATTTTCATGTGAGTAGACATGTTTTCAGTGTACAACGTACTATACTTTACATTTGTGAAACAATAACCAACTATTAAGAAAATACGGGATTTTCTTGTTGTACATAACATTTCAGAAACATAAAGGAAACTCGAAACATTTTCACAAACAAAAACCGCTTATGAACTCACCAGCTTTATGTTGATTTTCAAACCGCTTGTGTTCTCAGGTCAGCGTTAGAACAGGTACCCGAAGATTTCTTTTTGATCAGAAGACGGAGTACATGAAGACCCGTTTCGTATTGTCTATATATACTATGTATCACAACTGTACAAACTTTACTTTTGAAACAACTGTAAAACTTTTATTATGTAATGTAATGGTTGTTTTACTTTACTTACTTTGTGCATTGGATTCGATACTTAACGTGGAAGTCCACCCCAGAAATGTTTCCGCCTTCGGTTTTCGGGGTGTGACAGATTGGTGTCAGAGCCCTTGTTTATAGTGAATGAAGTATACCAAACCTTACATGGTATAAAACTATAAACACTAAAGGGCCTAAGTGCTTTGAATTAAAAGTATCTTGAAACTACAAGTAATTTTCAAAAGTATACAAGTATACCGAACCGTCGTCATCCGTAACCACAAGTAGAACAGAACATAAGTAATTGGGTGTTGTGTACTATGGTTAAACCTGGGCAGTTATGTAGTCGTGTCTAGGGTTAATATAGCCTGGCCAACTGTATTCATTCGAGACACGGCCAACATGTGCTTGGGAGTGACTGTGGTATATGGCATGCCTAAAACTTACCCTAATATCCTGAACATCGAACAATTGTCGAAATCAATCCATGAAATACTATGGGAGTATTTCTCGATCCCAACTCTTTGTAGTAATCCTTATTCGAGTGGCTTTCTGTGATTATTCTTAGCGATAAATTATCTGTTCGATAACTCTTTCCTGCTTTATCGCTTATTCGAATCATATAACTGTCATATCTATCGATTAAATGTAGAGGACTTACCATCCTCTCTTTCTTGATCTTATTAGATCAAGATGCCTCCCCGAAAGAGACCCAACTCAAAGAACAACAACAATCCCTCTTCGCCACCACCTCCTCACCAGTTTGACCTAGCATCACTCCAGACGATGATGACAGCTGTAATGGTAGCAGCTATGTCACAAATGAACCCTAGTGGTTCGGGAGGAGGTCCTCAATCCCAAAACCCCGAGGCTAGCCAGGGACACCAAAGAGGGAGTTCCTACAAGGATTTTATGAACACGAAACCAACTTCTTTCAATGGCGCTGGAGGTGTCATATCCTTATCCCGATGGTTCGAGAAAATCGAGTCCATCTTTGAAATCTGTGCTTGTGCGGAGTCCGATAAAGTCAAGTTCGCAGCCTGTACCTTCGTTGATAAAGCCTTGACTTGGTGGAATGGCCGAGTCAAATCTCTGACCTTACCAGTAGCCAATGCTATGGGCTGGGAAGCCATGAAAGAACTTCTTATTGCTGAATATTGCCCCCGTGGTGAAATGCAGAAATTAGAGCACGAGCTCTGGAACCTGAAGATGAAAGGTTCCGACATTGCTGCATATACTTCCCGATTCGATGATCTCGCACTTCTCTGCTCGGGATTAGTCACTCCCGAGAACAAAAAGATCGAAAGGTTCGTTTGGGGGTTATCTCAACCGACAAAGAGTCATGTTTTGGCTGCTCGTCCGGATACCTATGATAGTGCTAAGACTTTAGCTCAAATTCTGATTGATCACAGCGACGACGTTAAGGAAATCACTACCACTTCTGAGCCGACTCAAAGGAGTGGAGAAAAGAGAAAATTTTGGAAGAAGAATAAGGGTCAATATTCTCAAGGATCTTCCAAGAAACAGCAGACGGCAGCAGTTCATGCTGCTACAACTACCCCTGTTGCTGCTGCTTCTGTTATGGGATCCACAGCCCCAACTCCTACCAGTAAATATGCTGGTAACCTCCCTCTGTGTGACAAGTGCAAATACCATCATCATCCTGGTCCCTGCCGGGAATTATCTTGTACCAACTGTGGTAAGAAAGGGCACACAGTTCGGTTCTGCAGAACTCCTACCCAATCAGCCAACCAATCATCTGGAGCAGGTGTTAGTCAAGCCTGCTACAATTGTGGAGAAGTTGGGTACTTTAAAAGGAACTGTCCCAAGAAGTCAACCGCTGATAACACTGGAAGAATTCTAACCATGGGACGGGAGGAAGCAGTTGCTGATCCCACTGTTGTTTCGGGTACGTTCCTTCTCGACAACTCATATGCTAGTATTCTTTTCGATTCAGGTGCTGAAAGGAGTTTTGTTAGTCATGCATTCAAATATAATCTAAAACCTAATCCTCAACCACTAACCGAAACATTTACCGTCGAGATGGCTAACGGTGAGAAAGAAAGCGCTAACGATGTATTCATAGGTTGTACGCTTACCTTAAATGATCACTCATTTCCTATAGATCTCATGCCCATTTCCATTAAGAGCTTTGATGTTATCATTGGCATGGATTGGTTGAGTCCCAATCATGCTGATATCCTTTGTTACAAAAAAGCCATCCGTCTCAATCTTCCTTCGGATCAAACTCTCGTAATCTATGGCAATAAACCCAGTTCCAACCTTCATATCATTTCCTACATCAAAGCTCGAAAGCTCCTACGAAAGGAGTGCATTGCATTCTTAGCCCATGTGATTAACGAGAAACAGGAAGTTAGAGACCTCGCGAGCATCCCTGAAGTCTGTAATTTTCCAGATGTGTTTCCTGAAGAGCTTCCAGGAATTCCTCCCGAACATCAGGTCGAGTTCCGTATTGACCTAATTCCTGGGGCTACCCCCGTAGCAAAATCTCCGTATCGCTTAGCTCTGGCAGAAATGCAGGAGTTATCCAGTCAACTCAATGAGTTGCTTAGTAAATGATTCATTAGACCGAGTTCCTCACCCTGGGGAGCTCCGGTCCTGTTTGTTAAGAAGAAGGATGGATCCTTTCGGATGTGTATCGACTATCATGAACTGAACAAGTTAACCGTTAAGAACCGATATCTTCTTCCTCGAATAGACGACCTCTTTGATCAACTCCAGGGAGCCAACTACTTTTCAAAGATAGACCTTCGGTCAGGGTACCATCAGTTACGAGTCCAGGAAAATGATGTTTCCAAAACAGCTTTTAGGACTCGGTATAGACACTACGAGTTCGTAGTGATGCCTTTCGGTCTGACCAATGCACCGGCTATGTTCATGGACCTGATGAACCGGGTGTGCCGTCCCTTCTTAGACAAATTCGTCATCGTGTTCATTGACGACATCCTCGTCTACTCCCGAAGCGAAGAAGACCACAAGCAACACTTGAGACTAGTGTTGGAGACCCTTAAATCTGAAAAGCTATACACGAAATTTTCCAAATGTGAATTCTGGATACGGTAGGTAACTTTCCTCGGTCACGTGGTAAGCGAGGAGGGTATTCATGTAGATCCTTCCAAGATTAAAGCGATAGAAAATTGGTCGGCACCGAAAACACCCACAGAAATTCGTCAATTCTTGGGTCTCGCCGGCTACTATTGACGATTCATTCAGAACTTCTCCAAAATCGCCAAACCTTTAACCGCTCTAACACAGAAAGGTGTACCCTTTTGTTGGAGTGATAAACAAGAAACTGCATTCCAAACGTTGAAGAGAGCCTTATGCAGTGCACCTGTTCTGTCTCTGCCTGAAGGGACAGAGGACTTCGTTGTCTACTGCGATGCGTCTAATCAAGGTTTAGGCTGTGTGCTTATGCAAAGAGGAAAGGTGATTGCCTATGCCTCAAGACAGCTGAAAGCACACGAGGTTAACTATACTACACATGACCTGGAACTAGGAGCCGTAGTCTTTGCATTGAAGATTTGGAGACATTATCTCTACGGAACCAAGTGCACAATCTTCACAGATCACAAGAGCCTGCAACACATCTTTAATCAGAAAGACTTAAACATGAGGCAACGGTGATGGGTAGAATTACTCAGTGATTATGAGTGTGAAATCCGTTACCACCCCCTTAGCCGAAAGGATAGTGCATGCCACAAAGTGAAGAGCCAGACGATGACCATCCATTCCAACTTACCCATACAAATCCGAGAAGCCCAGTTAACAGCCATCAAACCCGAGAACGTGTCAGATGAAACCTTGAGAGGGATGGAAAAGAAACTTGAGATCAGAGGTGATGGAGTTCACTGTTTCATGAATCGAATCTGGATTCCCAAATCCGGAGGATTCAGGGAAATAGTCATGGAAGAAGCGCACAGAACCAAATACTCTGTTCACCCAGGTTCTGACAAGATGTACTTGGATCTCAAGAAACAATACTGGTGGCCAAACATGAAAGCTGAGATAGCTACATTTGTGGGCAAGTGTCTGACTTGCGCCAAAGTCAAAGTTGAACATCAGAAACCCTCAGGTCTGCTCCAACAACCCGAGATCCCCGAGTGGAAATGGGAGATGATTACCATGGACTTCATCACCAAACTGCCCAGGTGTTCTAGTGGGTACGATACCATTTGGGTAATTATCGATCGTTTGACAAAATCCGCTCACTTCATTCCGATCAAAGAATCATACAAGATGGAAAGACTCGTGCGAATCTACATCCAGGAGGTCGTACGTCTACACGGTGTACCTGTATCCATTATCTCTGATCGAGATAGCAGGTTTACCTCCAGATTTTGGCAATCCCTTCAGAAAGCCCTTGGAACCAAACTAGATATGAGCACGACGTATCATCCTCAAACCGATGGACAGAGTGAGAGAACAATCCAAACCCTGGAGGACATGCTTAGGGCATGTGTCATTGACTTTGGAAAGTCATGGGACACACATCTATCATTGATCGAATTCTCATACAACAACAGTTACCACACCAGCATTAGGGTTGCTCCGTTCGAAGCCCTATACGGTCATAAGTGCAGATCCCCTCTGTGCTGGGCCGAGGTGGGGGATACACAGTTAGCTAGGAGTTGAGTCCCCGATAGTGCTCTCACTGGTCCTGAAATCATCCGCAAAACCACCGAAAAGATCATTCAAATCCGTAACCGATTGAAAGCCTCACGAGATCGCCAAAAGAGTTACGCTGATAACCGTCGGAAACCACTAGAATTCAAGGTTGGAGACCGTGTCCTGTTGAAAGTCTCGCCCTGGAAAGGCACTGTACGCTTTGGTAAGCGTGGGAAACTTAATCCAAGGTACATTGGACCCTTTGAGATCCTCTCCAGGATCGGTCCAGTTGCCTATAAACTTCATTTACCTCACGAACTCAGTAACATTCATCCTGTCTTCCATGTTTATAATCTCAAAAAGTGCCTATCCGATGAAACCCTAACAATTCCCTTAGACGAGATCGAGATCAATAAAAACCTCAACTTTATGGAGGAACCGATCGAAATCATGGATCGAGAAGTCAAACGTACAAAGCAAAGTCGCATCCCATTAGTGAAGGTTCGCTGGAATGCCAAGCGGAGACCGGAATTCACTTGGGAACGGGAAGATTCAATGAAACAGAAGTATCCACAACTCATTTCTGATCCATGATTTGTATCTGGTCTTGTGTTTTAAACTTTGAATTTCGGGATGAAATTCCCTTTAACGGGGGGATAATGTAACAACCCGAAATTTCCGTATCATTTCTTGTAACTCTTTCGTAGTACAATTCACGCAACCAATCTTCGTTTCCAAATTCGATTTCCGATCTTCCGTTTAATTAAGTCATTAACTTGTACATATTTAAAATGACTTAATGGGTGTCTTAATACATATAGGATTCATTTTAACACCCAACTTTAGTGATCAGAATATTTCTAGAAATTACCGTATCGAGTTACGGTAACTCAATCGGGTACGACCAAAAGCCTCGTCTAACGCCGGTATCGGGTAGAATTCCACCGTGTCCAAAACTTAAACACTATATAAACGTGTTTAAGCCTCCATTTGAAGCCTTTGGTCAATTTCTCATTTAACTCTCACAACCTCTCTCCTCATCCCAAAATCAAGGTCCAAAACAAAGATTTAAGGCTTGAAATCAAAGAGGTAACACCCCTAACTTGTTATTCAACCTCTTTAGCCTTCAAATTGATGTTTAATTTATGTTTTGGAACCAAGAACATGAGTTTACGGCCAAGGAACTAGCATGGGCAGTAAACTCCTAAAAATGGGGTTTTTAAGCCCTAAAACCCTTCCTAAGCATTGTTGGACATTAGATATGGCTTAATGGCTTAATGGAAAGGACTTATAACATGTAAAACGTTGATTTTGAGGGACACAAGTGAGTTTACGGCCAAGACATATTCTTGGGGCCGTAAACTCATATTCAAGGGGTTTTTGAGCCAATTAACCCTTCCAAATCATAGTTGGGACTTAGATATGACCTTAAGGCTTACTAATCTGGACTTGGAACACCTTAAACATGATTTTTGAGAGACAAAAGTGAGTTTACGGCCAAGACACATTCTTGGGCCGTAAACTCCTCTTAAATGGGGATTTAGAGTCTTAAAACATGTCCAAATGCCTTGAAACTCAACCAATGGCCTTGTGGTTAAATCTAGATGCATCTAAAAATAGTTTTAAGGGTTTGAAACACATCAAAAATATCATTTATAGGAGTTTACGGCCTAGGAACATACCCTTGGCCGTAAAATCATAAAACTATGTTAATGATGCATCAAATACACCCAAATAGCTTGTATAAAATTCTAGAATCACATGTGATTGTTTTAAGCATAAAAAAAACTAACTTTTTCATGGGTTTAAGAGAGTTTACGGCCTTAGAACATACCTGTAGGCCGTAAAATCCAATAAGTATGTAAAATGATGTTTTGAATTCATAACAAGGCTTGGAAAATTTACTAGAATCACATGTGATTGTCCTTTGAAGCTCAAATCAATTTTCCTTGCCCATAGGTGAGTTTACGGCCGTAAACTCTTATGGGGTGGCCGTAAACTCCCATTTAATTGTTAAAATTTCATACAATCCATTCCAAGACATTTTAGAAATCCATTCCAACAATCCCCATGTCCATTTAAGCCATTAAACACCCAAAATCACACCCACATGAGTTTACGGCCGTAAACTCATGTATGTGTGTGTTCAATGGCTGTAAACTCTCTAAAATTTTTACTCTTGGGGAGTAAACTCAAGTCCCAAGTCCCTAGTGCCATTACACGTCCGAAGATGTCACCCGGGTCACTCCAAACACTCGTTTTGAGGTGTTTAACCTCGTTGGAGTGTAATGTTCCATATGATTAGTGAATGTATCCCTAATTGCATATATATGGACATTATTTCATTTTACATAGGGACATCGCGAGTAATCAAACCCCGAACCAGTGTATAGTATCCAAAAACCGACACGTTTCCGAGTCCGGTGAGTTCATACCCCTACCCCTTTTTCACTGTTTTCTGGGGGGGGGGGACACAAGCAAAGTACAAGGGAATTCTTGTACTTAAAATATGTTTTCAAATGTGTGCTTCATATTTCATATGCTTTTACTATTGATTACCATAACTGATAACCAATTGAACATGCAGATCACGTAACATATATTTGTGAAATAGGTCCTTAAACTGTTATGTTTTACATATATTTCACAAATGGTTTTCCACAATTTATCTAGTTAAAAGCATGACATTAGACATTTGAACATAATACCTGTACACTGTTTTGTCCTCGGTAACACTCTACTCACATACGCGAGTGGAGGACTATCATATTATTACTAGTAAATTTGTTAATCCTGTATGATTGGAGACACGTCCTCGGAGAACACTCCACCGAGATACGCGAGTGGAGGACTACACCCATAACCAGAATCTCTGGTATTTAGAGAGCATGACTTGAGTGTATAGATCTATACGGGGCTAACTACCCCACACCTGGCTGCTAGCTACAGCCGAACCGAAATGGTTCAAGGGTGACGAAAGTCATAAGTATGTGGACGACTTATTGCCACATGTGGACTACTTATTGCCACAGGTTTTAGTATATTGTATGGTTATGGAACTCACAATTAGGATAACAGAGATTTACTTATAGTAATAATGAACCTCTTTATACATTTTTACATCTTTTACATCTTTCACATACTACAACTAACATTCAGGAAAGTACGGGACTTTCCTGGGGGAAAACATGGAACCTAATCACAATTACATCTTTTACATCTTTAACATCGTTTACATTAGAAACCAACTAGCAGGAAAGCACGGGGCTTTCCTGGATAATACTTACATATCAACAAGAGTAACAAACTGGATAACATTACATCTTTTACAATTAGTAACAAACAATAAGGAAAGTATGGGACTTTCCTGGTAACACATGATAAGTAAATAGAACAGTTTAACAAGTCAGATAACCAATTATACATTTTCATATGAGTAGACATGTTTTCAGTGTACAACTTACTATACTTTACATTTGTGAAACAATAACTAACTATTAAGAAAATACGGGATTTTCTTGTTGTACATAACATTTCAGAAACAGAAAGGAAACTCGAAACATTTTCACAAACAAAAACCGCTTATGAACTCACCAGCTTTATGCTGATTTTCAAACCGCTTGTGTTCTCAGGTCAGCGTTAGAACAGGTACCCGAAGATTTCTTTTTGATCAGAAGACGGAGTACATGAAGACCCGTTTCGTATTGTCTATATATACTTTGTATCACAACTGTACAAACTTTACTTTTGAAACAACTGTAAAACTTTTATTATGTAATGTAATGGTTGTTTTACTTTACTTACTATGTGCATTGGATTTGATACTCAACGTGGAAGTCCACCCCGGAAATGTTTCCGCCTTCGATTTTCGGGGTGTGACATGTCATCCCTCCTTTCTTTGGCACTACTTGAACTGGACTAACCCACTGACTATCAGAAATTGAGTATATTATCCCCGCATCTAAGAGCTTGACAACTTCTTTCTTGACGACCTCTTGCATGTTTGGGCTCAATCGCCTTTGATGTTGCACTACCTGTTTCGCGCCTTCTTCAAGGTTGATATTGTGCGAGCAATAAGAGGGACTAATACCCTTAATATCAGTGATTTTCCTAGAAATGATGTTTTTTTATCTTCTTTAGACCCTTCACGAGATCTTCTTTTTCGATTGGTGTGAGGTTAGAGGAAATACTTACATGTTTTTGACCATCCTCTTCTAGAAAAGCATATTCCAAGTGTTTCGGAAAAGTTTTGAGCTTTTTGTATTCTGAACTCTGAACACATCGAGTGTATCAACATATCCCGCCGAGTTATGGCCAGTTAACCCGTCAGGTTGTGTTTTTTGTTCCAACACGCCGAGTTGAGTTTTCAGCATGTTTTGTTAATTCTTCGTATTCGCTTTCTTCAAGCAGTCTCTCTATCCCCTTCAGATCTTTTTCAGCATCAAAGTTGTCTTCTGAGATATAGGTGGATATACTCGCCTTGTCTTCATCCCGTATCGCTAATTCTTTTTCCATTAATTCTTCTAAAACATCCACCGAGAAATCTTGTCGTCACTAAACCTAGAATGCTTCATGGCTTGATCAACTCCAAATGTGACTGAATCATCCCCTACCTGGAGAGAAAGTTTAGACTCTCTAATATCCACTATGGTTCAAGCCATGTTTAAGAAAGTTCTTCCTAGAATAATAGGCACTTGATGGTCTTCTTCCATGTCTAGCACTATGAAATCGACAGGAAATACGAACTTATCGACTTTTACCAAGAGATCCTCGCAAATTCCCCTCAGAAACATCACCGTCTTGTTTGCTGGATGAATTGTCATGAGAATGGGTCTCGACTCTGGAAGGTTCAACTTCTTGAAGAACGAATAAGGCATAAGATTCACACTGCCCCCCAAATCGGCCAATACATAACTTGTAGCCAAATTACCAAATTGACATGGAAAAGTCAAGCTACTTGGGTCACCCATTTTATTTGGCAATTTATTTAACATTGCGGCTAATCAATTAGACCACTTTAGATGCCTCTTGCATATTCTTTCTGTTTGTAAGAATGTCTTTTTAGAATTTAGTATACTTGGGCATTTGTGTAACCGCCTCGATGAATGGAATGTTAATTTGAAGGGACTTGATGTGTTCCAAGAACTCTTTATATTCTTCATTCTGTTTATCTTGTCTATATTGGCCTGGGAATAGCAATGGAGGTTGCTACGGCTGAAGTGGGGGGTTAGTTTTCTCATCATATGGAAAAGTCGTCGATTTCTTTTCCGGAACTCGCCGAGTTGCGGAGTCTGTTTACAATTCTTAAGTTTCTTTTCCTTTTTCCTACAACACTCTTGGATCTTCATTTGGGATTAGGGTTAGGAGAGTGACTATTTTACCACTCCTAGTTGTCACAATGTTTATATGTGACCCTCTCGGATTTTTCTCGGTGTTGCTTGGAAGTTCGCTCGGTGAACACTCGTTGAATTGTTGTGCAAGTTGCCCTAGTTGCTTCTCGATGTTGAGGACCGAGGCTTGCTGATTTCTCATCAATGCTTGCTGCTCTTTCATCATTGCTTGTTGCTCTCGTATCGCCGCATTGGTTTCATTGTGTCTCTTCTCGGATGCGGATGCAAATCGTATAAGCATATCTTCAAAATTCGTCTTCTTTTCTTGAACCGACTCTTCACTTTGATAAAACCCTCGCATCTTTTGCCTATATTTTTCCTCCTTAGCCTTCTTATACTCATCATATGGTAGCCATTTCTTTTTAGGTTTTCGCCAATCTTCATCAAACCTATCTCCACTTGAATAACACAATTGAGCTTTTCAGTTTTTGTTCTCGTCCAAGTTACAATCTTTGGTGAGATGAGGCCCGCTACAACTGTTACTCCCCACACGGATGGTGTGGATGGATCGATCCATCTTTGTCATCCTATGATCCATACTTTCCAACTTGGCCATCATTGCCACCATATCATCCGAAACTAAGTTCACTATTTCTCAAGTTGAGTTGTTTCTCGGGTTATGATATTCTCTTAAGTGTTTAGAGAACTCTTTAATCAACTCTGTTATCACCGCGGGTGCCTTCATTGTGAGTGGTCATTAGGATTCAAGGTGCTGCCTAGTTGTAACATTTACTCCATCATAAAATATGGAGACTTCATGTTGAACGTTTAGGTCATTTTGAAGGAAGTTTCTCAACAAGCACTTATATCTCTCCCACGCCTCGTAGAGTGATTCTCATCTCATTTGTTAAAAGTTGGAAATCACCTTCTTCAACTTTTCTACTTTGGATGGCGGGCAGAACAGATCTATGAATTCTTCACGCATCATCTACCATGTCTTTATGGACCTTGGAGGTAGTGATTTTAGCCAATATTTTGCGGCTCCCTTGAAGGTTACAGAAGCATCCTTAACAATATAGTTTCGCGAGGCACATTAGGGATGTTGATGTATTCGACTACGTCGTTGACCTCATCGATATGCTTGTATGCGTCTCCATGATCATTTCCATAGAACAGAATGTCCTTCAGCTAGTTGAGGATCTAACCTTTCAGTTCAAAGTTTGATGTTGCTAGAATTATGGGTTGCACAAGTCCTGGCCCAGTATCGTCATGCATCCTCCATTTGTATTCGAACATGGGTATGTCTGCAATGTTTTCCATTTCTTCTTTTGGCTCGGTTTCACTATCCTCTTCAAATTCTAATGTTTATGGTTCGTAATCTAACACCTTCTCTCGTGAATTCTCTCTTTACCGCTTGATTCCCCGATTGCTTTGTTCTTATTTTTGTGAAGAATGAATTCTGGATCTTCCAAGGTTGGTACTATAGGTTAACTAGTGTTCCTGGTCATAAACTTCCTGAAACAAAACAAAAATTACACGTGAAACGAACAAAAATGAAGAAAAAATGAAATTGGAAACGCGACTAACTCGTTGTGTTCAGAGTTGCACTCGGCGAGTTCAACATAAAAGCAGAAAAAATAATAACGAAATTTAAAATAGAAAAACCTATAACTTTATGTGCGATAAATCTCATACAAAGGATCGATAACACTAGCAAATATAATTAACTATTTAGAACCTTTCCCCAACAAGGATGCCAAAAACTTGTTATGTGTGGAATGTACTAGTTTTAATCCTAACTAACTTAAACACAAAAACAAACACACAGAGGGCAGTATACCTATTCATTAGCAGTTTAGAGTACACAAGTAGGGTATCAAACTTAGGGAACGGTAAACATCTAAAATATCACTAATATTATCTCAATAAAACAATTATTAAAAGGGGTTTTTCTCAAGTTTTGCAATGCTAGAAACTTAAGTAACAACTTGAATACTTTAGCAAAAAGCAATTAACAACTAAAGGAGAAACAAAAGATAACTAGATCCAATAAGATTAAAGAGACTTTCGTTTAGATTCAATTCACTTATTCATATGGTTAATTTCGTGGCAGATGCAATGGATTAATATATCAGTAATTACTGATTTCTAATATGATTAGCTTCATGTTCATTATTACTAATCCTTTAGCAAACAAATCAATTCAAGTTGTGATCATGTGATTAAATTAAAGAGTTTACTAGTGTTCAATTCAAATCAAGTAAGACTTGTAATAATAGTTAATCAAATTGGTTGGTTCAATTAACTCATATGTGGTTGGCCATCACACATGCTCACACATTAATTTACTTATTCTCTAGTTAACCCTAGGTTATGTTCACAACACTAGGCATACAATCTTGTTTTCACAAAACCATAAGATTAAAGTAGTGAAGCAGATGTTCATACAACTCAATATACTTAATAGTTAATAGAAAATGATTATCATTAACACATAAGGATCTTTTAACAAGCTTAACAAGATAAATAATCAATTCTACTTAATCCAAAGCCACAATTAACACATAGTCATAAGATCATCTATTCTAAATGAAAGTATGGAGTTTTAGCCCATAACTTTAGCAAATAAAAACATAAACTCGAAATCTAATGTGGTAAATATGATTAATAAAAAGAATTAAGAGAAAAGTAATGATTAATTTCCTTTGATCTCTTCAAAATTAACCTCTAGTCGAATTCTGAGTTCCAAAGCTTCTTGAGAATGTGTCTAGCCACCGAAAGTTGATAAAAGCCTCCAGGCAACGTTAGGGTTTCAAATAGAAACGATCCTTAAATAGGTTTTGAAATTAGGCACAACTCATCGAGTTGGAGGACCCAAACTCGCCGAGTTTTTCACTAAAATTGTGTGTACGACAAGACACTATTTTGTCGGAATCTTCATACCAACTCGTCGAGTTGTAGGATAAACTCGCTGAGTTCTTCTTCAAATTTACCTTCTTTCTTCAAAATCCAAATTCCAAGCTTCCAATTGCTAAATTTGCTTCCTTTTCCTTCTGGGCATGTCTTCGTTGCTGAAAATGAAATTTTATAATAATTATGTACATTTGTTCATTATTTGAGACAAGAACAACATAAAGTATTAAGATAATGCATGAATTTTATAACTATATATGCCAATATCAGGTAAGAATGAATTTTATAACCAGTGGTTCGACTGACTTTTTTTATACGTCTAATATATATTAAACACTTAATTATATATATATATATATATATATATATATATATATATATATATATATATATATATATATATATATATATATATATATATATATGGAAAAGTGAATATACCCTTAAGGGTATATAAGCTTAGATACCCAAACTCACCATACTATTTTGTTTTGTATCATATAATACATTTTGATTGTCCAATGTTCTTATAATTTAACTTCTAACTTGATTTACTTCCATGATTTTTATAAATTACACGTTTATCGTCCTCTTACATATTTTTCATTTTCAACTACGATATATATAGCCTAGTAGGTGTTCGTCAACAAGATGTGAAGTAAGAGAAAGATAATAGTGAAATTTTGAAAATATTTAAAGTAAATCAAGTCAGGGATTGAAGTTTAAGAATATTATTATAAATATATCAAACAAAACGATATATTATGGTGTGTTTGGGTACCTCAGCTTATATACCCTTAAGGGTATATTCATTTTTTCCATATATATATATATATATATATATATATATATATATATATATATATATATATATATATATATATATATATATATATATATAGTATAAGGTGAATTTTATACACTTTAAAATTCTAAGTGTTTAATCTTTTAATAAATTAAACATTTTTATTTAATTAAATTTAAAGCAATATATATATATATATATATATATATATATATATATATATATATATATATATATATATTAATTATCTTTAATTAATCACTTAATTAAATTATTAATAAGATCCATAAGGATGTATTTAAAACTTTTTAAACTACCATTTATATAATAATCTATAAAATAAACATTCTATAATATTTGTCATTAATTATTAAGTTTAATTAATATCTAGATCTATAATTTAAACACTTAAAAAGTCAACTATATTTTTCAACAAATAATCAATCAAGTAAAATATTTGTTTTATAATTCTTTTCCTTTTAAATCATCATGATATACATAATAAAACCGGATTTAGCAATTAAATATAACAGAAAATATCCATGAAATTAGATACGGTGGATTTGGTCCAAGTTTTCAAATCCGACCGAGCTCACGTTGTGAACCTCATAGCTCACATTGTGAGATCTATTATTCAGCAAAACAGAATCGCATTATAATGAGCTCACGTTGTGAGCCGCTATGCTCTCGTTGTGAGCTGCGGTTAAAACAAAACAGGTTTCCTTTTGAATCACCGATGTGCACATAAATGAAAGACAACCCATGGATTTGATACCAATGATGGGTTTTTGAGGTTACAACATAATTCACTAAGCGGAAAATTATTCAAACAATTCAAATAAATTAGGGCACATGCAACCTAGTTGGATCTATGTCTCTCAAATAAAGCAACATACTATGAACCCTAGGTTATAAAACTTTTCTATGATCTAATTAACTATAAGAATAGGAAAAACTAACCTTTAGGATTGTTGTAGTAAACAATCTTGAATTCTTCCTTGAAAACCTTTGGTAGCAAGCGCTACAAGTGTCATGCCTCTAATGGCTTAGAAACAAACCTAGCAACCAAGGAAAACAATGTTGGAAATATTTTGATGTGATTGTCACTTGAAATAAGTTGAGTATTGATTTAAAATTTTCTAATAAACATTTTTAGAATGTTTCAGGTTGAAAAGATACTGAAGATTCAACAAGTGTTTGAAGAATCAGATGTTGGAGCACTTGAAGCTAACATGGAGGACCTGTTGTTGACATGGATCACTTGCTGAAAGCTAGTTGGATCATCATGATCTCAGATGACATATCTAGATCATATGTGGAGCATCAAGACACTGATGGATCATTTGGAATATTGATGGCTCATCAAAAATATTGTTGACTCATTTACAACTCTATGGCTCAACAAGAGTTGATTGCTCAACAAGAACACTTGATGGCTCAACTCAAGTCAATGGATCAACATGATCACATTGATGACTCAACAAGGTTGCACATGACACATCATGTACAATGAAGGCACGTCCAAATGCTCAAAGGAACATGAATTTCGTCCATGGCCCATCATGAACATGTGGTGGTACATCCTCAAGTTCAAGACATACTCCAACATTCAAGAAACTACTCAACATGATCAACAACACTTCTGCAAGTTGATGACATCTAAGAAGACAATTGAGCAACATGATGCTCATGTTGCTCATCACATTTTCAATTTTGATCAAGAAGGTTCAAGAATTATGAAGACTCATAACTTGGATGGAACCCAAACGAAATACTAACAGAATTGGAATATTCCATCCATTCTCCGTTAAGTAGGGCAAAGGTGTCAAATGATGACTTAGTCATGATGACGTGTCAACACTTGATTGGTCAAGCCATGTCATGGGCTTTTCCAAAGCCTATAAATAGGACCTTAGGATCCATTATAAAGTTGCTCTTCCTTGCTTATTTTAGATCATTCTGCACAATTGTTGTTTAGATTAGTCTCCAGAGAGCCATTTAAGTGTTTCAACTTGTCTATCATTCAAACACTTGTAATTCAATCTTGATGAATATGAGACACTTTTGAATCATTGATATTAAACATATAAAAACGTTTTTGTTATTAACTTGGTGATTCACAACTCTTTATTTTTTGCATTACTTGCCACTTGACGATTCTGAAAATTTATTTCAGTATTTTCAACACTAGGACTTCCCTAGTCTAGGTTTACTGAATTTTCTCATTTCTTCAGTTGGTATCAGTGCTTTTGTGATTGACTTTGAGACTTATAAACATTTTCACAAATCTTTTTTGACGTTTCAAACTATTATCACCTGTTCTCAATGGGTAGTGTGAATCAAAACCAAAATGTTCTCTATTAAGTTTCAGTTGCAAACAGTCTTGGAGCAGGAAATCGTGCACCTATCCTTGTGCCTAGTGAATACACTTCTTGGGCAGATCGCATCAAGTACTACCTGGAAGGTCATGACTCTGACATCTGGACCTTCATCTCCATTGGGAAACATACTCCAAAATTTTTGAAGGACATCAGAGTTCCTGAAGCTGATGTCTCTCCTAAAACCTCCACAGTTATCTCTGGATCTGTTTCCTCTGCTGCTCAACTTCGTGACACGAAAATCAAGAAGTTTGAGGCTAAGGCAATGCAAGAGCTGTTATCTGGAATTCCTCATGATATCTATGAGTAACTTCCTAATGAAGACAAGAGTTCACCCTTCAATGTTTGGAATGAACTCAAGAAAAATTTTGAGGGAACTGATAAGATTCTTGCAAATAAGAAGAAAGCTGCATTGACAGACATGGAAAACTTCAAGATGTTACCCCATGAAAATCTCTTTGATGCGTATTCTAGGTACAACATTGTCATAAACAGGGTGAAGAAACTCAAAGGAGAAAGATCGCAAGAGGATTTCAATATGAAATTCTTGAACAGTTTATCTCCAAAATAGGATACAGTGCATATGATCATACTGCAAACTACAATCAATCTAGACACCATGTATCTGTTTGATCTGTATGTTGAACTGCAACAACATGAACCAAAGGTCAACAAGCTAGCTCAAGCAACTTATTTTGATAATCAAGGACTTTCCCTGGGAAATTCAGCACCCATGGCAAATCATTCTCAAAACTTGATTGCACATCACAATCCAATCCCAAACGACTTTGCTGACCAGTTTGCCAACCAAGGATATGGATCATATCCTTATCAAAGTTCGAGTATGGCTCAACAGTATACCCATAATCCGTACATGTCAACTCAACAACCTCTTCAGATCGAAAATGGGTACATGGCTAATCATCAAGCTTTCATTGGAACTATAATGGAATCTCCTCAAATCAATGAGGAAAAGGAGTATGAAGAATGCTTGGCTTTCCTAACCAAGTTCAATCCAAACTTCAAGAATTTTGTGAACAAGCCAACTAGGAACTTTAGAGAACAAAGTTATCAGCAACCCCAACAATATCATAAGAACTCTGGAAAATTCCAAGGAGGAAGCAACAATCCACAAAGCTTTAACTCTCAGAATTCAAATTCTGAAAGTTACAATTCTCAAAGGATGAACACAAGGGTTCAAGATAACAAGCTGAAGTCCCATGGAGATAATGAAGTGATTAGGTGACACAACTGTCAAGGTGAAAATCATTTTGCCAAGGATTGCAAAATGAAATCCAAGAAGGTCAAAGACGAAGCATACTACGTTCAAAAAGCGGAGCAGATCAAGAAGCAGTCAAAAGACAAAGCCTTCATGGTCATGGAAACTCCAAGTGTGGAAGTCTGGGAAACAGATGATGAAGTAGATCAAGCAGAAGAAACTAAACCCTACAAGAACTACTTCTGCTTCATGGCCGATGAGGACAAAGAGCCTTCTCCTCTCCATCAACAAGTTGTTGAAAAGGTATGCTTTATGCTTCGTGATAATCATTTAACTATTAAGCCTTTTAATGATGACATTGACCATATTTCTGAAATGATCAAAGAATATGTCACCAATGCTGAATATCGTGTCAGTTACTACAAAGATGAACTGACCGAAACTCAGTTCAGACTTGAAGAACTAAGATGTCCTATGGCTAAGTTAGAAAATGACCTTGCAATCAAAACTGAGGCACATCTTACGTCAGTTGAACAATACAAAATTGTATTGAATCAACGTGACATTATTTCAAAAGATAATCGTGAGATGTACGTCCAAATTAATATCAAAATCAATAGTTATAAGGCATCCAAAACCCTTCTCGAACAGAACTCACATGCTATTCTTACGGGACCAAAACCATTATGGATCAAATATGGTCTTGGTTATGATGAAATGAATAAGGAAATCATGGGTCTCAATACTCAACCAGAGTTGTTAGCATGTGATCCAAGTCTCTTCACTGGAGTCAATGAGGATCATGAAGAGGTGGTAACTTGTAGTCCCGATATAATTGCCACTTCATCCTCAAGCATCCCATTGGAAGTTACACCATCCCATGATCTTCCAGACTCGGACATTGGTTCTAACTCTCCAGTATAATTTTCTCTTGAATGTCCCACCATGGAAAGTTTCAATTCAGATGATGCCACTTCTGAAAAAACAAACACCCCTGACTCTAAATCTAGTGATAAAAAGCCTAAATCAAATGAGCCAATAGGATATTCCAAGACTGAACCCATTGAATTCCTCAGTCAAGAAACATTTCCATCTCTTAATGCTTCTATCTCTTGGACAAAGGACTTAGGATGTAAATATTATAAGAAACAACAGACTGGGAAGTCTCCAATTCCAGTAAAAAAGGATGAAACCTTGAAGACTGTGAGTAATGAGAAAACTGTTGTTGAAATACTCAAGAGACCTTTTGTTCCAATCAAAATCTCTTCACCCAGTCCTAAACCACAGGAGACATTTGTTAATCCAACTAATGTCTCTAAAGACAAGGGAAAAGAGAAAATTAATGTCTCTAAAGAACAAGGTCCAACTGTAGTCAATCCTTCAAAACCCAAAGTGGTTAAGTCTACAAATAATGACAAGGATAGGAAGTCCAAGAGAGTACCTAAGGCTAAGTCAAGCCAAGGGAAGACCAGACATACCAGTCCTCGCAAAACTTCAAATACTCAAAGAACCTCTCCTTCTAATCATGGTTTCTCAAATTTTGGATTTCCAAACAAAACTGGACTTCACTATCAGAATAATTTCAGACCTAACAATCTTCCAGATTTGTCTGAAATGATAAGACCAAGGACTGTTCAAACCAACCCCTTCATGTATCAGAATAGAAATTACCCTATGAATTCTATTCTTGGTCCATATTGTGGTGTTTCTTCGTCCATAGGAGGGAATCACATGTTTGGGGGAAACTGTGGGTTTCCAATGATCAATCCATTCGGGGGAAATACCCAGTTTCCTATGTTTGATCAATTTGGAATGCCTGTGAACTATGGATTTCCCTCTCTAGGAATTCCTACTCAGTTCACCAACTCTCCATTCTTCCTACAAACCAAACCTCAAAAAAAGACCCCTAGGAAATCAAAAACCAAGGTCACAAAAAACCATGCAAAACCCAAAGAGGTTAATGCAAAACAAGAAAAGACCGTCCCAACTCCCACAAGTCCGAAGGAAGCTAACACTCAAGGACCCAAATCTACATGGGTACCTAAACCTTCTCTCTAATTGCAGGCTTTTTGTGCCGGGTTACCACACGATGATACATGGTACATTGACAGTGGTTGCTCCAGGCACATGACATGCACAAAGGATATCTCAGAGATTTCAAGATCACAATGCCAGGTCAGTATGTTACTTTTGGAAACAACATGAAGGGAGAAGTTATGGGACACAGAAACATATCAAACGGAAACTTTACCGTTAAGCGTGTAGCATATGTAGATGGTTTCAAACATAACCTTATCAGTGTTGCATAATTGTGTGACAATGATCATGAGGTTTTGTTCACCAAAACCAAGAGTTTGATTATGGATACCAACAAGCACATTCTTGTTGATTCCCCACGAAATGGGAACATGTATCCTCTTGATATTGAACTAACTGAGGGAACCCTAGACATTTGTATTCTTTCCAAAGTTGCCTCTGACATCAGTTGGTTGTGGAATAGAAGATTCTCCCACCTCAACTTTGGTTATATCAACAAACTCATTGGAAAGGATCTTGTGAGAGGACTCCCATTGTTAAAACTTGACAATGATATAGTTTATGTTGCCTGTGAACAAGGCAAAATCTCCAAATATCCACTCAAAAGTATAACAGAACATAGTGTATCCGAACCTCTTCAGCTTATACATGTTGATATGTGTGGTCCTACTACAGTTCCTAGCTTAAGTGGTAAGAGATACATTCTTGTGATTGTGGATGACCACACTAAATTCACTTGGGTGTACTTTTTGTGAAACAAATATGAAACCACCAATGAGCTAATTAACTTCATTCGCTACATAGAAGTTAGGGTAGGCAAGCCACTTAGAAGACTGAGAAGTGATAATGGTGGCGAATTCAAGAACAACGCCTTAGATAGCTTTCTTGTATCCAAAGGCATCGAGCACAATTTTTTTTGCACCCTACACTCCACAACAGAATGGTGTAGTTGAACGGAAGAACCGGGCACTATGTGAAGTTGCTCGAGCAATGTTGATCTTCGCAAACCTACCATAATACTTATGGGCTGAAGCCACATCAGCCGCCTGTTTCACTCAAAACAGATCCTTAATTAACAACAGGCTTGCAGTCACTCCCTATTAAGCAATGAACAAGACGAAGCCCAACGTCAAATTCTTTCACATCTTTGGCTGTCATTGCTACATCAAGAATAATAGGGATCAACTAGGGAAATTTGCACCCAAGGCTGATGAAGGTATCTTTCTTGGTTATTGCCTTCATGTTGCAACCTATAGAGTTCTTAGCAAAAGAACCAGGGTGATAGAGGGAAGCAGTGATGCCACTTCTGATGAAAGTTATGTAAGGATTCTGGATCCAAACCACTTTGGTCCTCAAATGGTAGTGTCATTTGATAAAATGAACCAGCCATCACATGCTAATGCTTCTGCTCCAGTCCAAGCTATTGAAGTAGATTTTGATTTCCTCTTTCCAACTCAACCTTCCGCCCTTGAATAAGAAAAGCTCACAAAAACAGCTTCTCCTGATATCTCTCCACCTCATCAACCATCAAAACTCTCAAGTTCCACCAAAGCTTCGGATGAGGGGGAACCATATTCGAATGACTCTATTCCTAAAACTCATTTAGAATCTTCTGAACCTTCTTCCCCAACCTCCCATCAATCTAGACCAGTCATAACACCAGTCATTGCATCTTTCAAGGGGGAACCACCTTTGAACAGTTCCATTCCTAAAGGTACTTTACATTCCTCCCAACCATCCAGTCCATGGTTTTAGGGGGAACCCCACTCGACTAGTTCCAGTCCCTCAAGTTCCTTCACGTCTACTCTATCTGTTGAATTCAAGCATGCAACAGTTGAAGGGGAACCACCTGTTTCAGGTAATTCAAGCATGCAACACTCCTCAAATCCATAAGGAAGCTTGCCTCACAAAATGGACAAAGGATCATCCAGTCGATCAAATCATAGGTGATCTAGATTCTGGAGTAGTGACTCATTCAACAACCAAGAATGAATGTCTATATGCAGGCTTTCTATCTATGATAGAGCCTAAAGGAATCAAAGAGGCTCTACAAGATGTAGATTAGGTAAAAGCAATGTAAGAAGAGTTAGCTGAATTTGAACGCAACAACGTGTGGGACTTCGTGCCAACATCAGAAGGAGTATTAGTTGTTGGTTCACGATGGGTCTACAGGAACAAAAGTGATGAAGATGGAGTCATCATCAGGAACAAAGCCAGATTGGTTGTCAAAGGCTACTCGGAACAAGAAGTGATAGACTATGATGAAACCTTTGCACCTGTTGCAAGGATAGAAGCCATTAGGATTTTCTTGGCATTTGCTGCACACAAGAATTTTAAGGTCTACCAAATGGACGTGTAGTGTGCATTCTTGAACGGAGAAATCAATAGAGATGTCTATGTTCAACAACCCCCTGGATTTGAAGATCCAAAGTTCCCTAACCATTGCTATAAGCTTCAAAAGGTTGTCTATGTATTGAAGTAAGCCCCAAGAGCATGGTATGGAACATTGTCTAAGTTCTTAGAAGATTCCAAGTTTCATAGAGGTTCTATTGATCCCACCCTCTTTAGGAAAATCCACAACAACCATCTGATCGTCGTGCAGATCTACGTCGACGACATCATATTCGGTTCAACCAACAAGGACCTTAGTGATGAGTTTGTTGAGTTGATGAAAAGTAAATTTAGAATGAGTATGATGGGTAGGCTCAACTACTTCCTAGATCTACAAGTTCGTCAATCTCCTAAGGGAATCTTCATCGGTCAAGAAAAGTACATCAAGTGCACCACCTCGTTCTTTGTCTCCTTGACATGCATCACGAACTGTAAATCCATGCACTTCTATTTGCAGGGCTTTCACTACTTAAGGGATCTTTAGCAACATCAAGTTTTTTTTTTTCATTTTTTTTTTTATCATCATCTCGCTTTGAGAACAACATCACAAAGCGTCCTCATCAGTCCCTCTCAAAATCCTTTGCATCACACTAGGTTCAATCCCATGCACCATCTCCAATAACCCACATACAAGCATGAACCCCATCGCTTGAAGTCTAGTGCCAAACTCCTTATAACCCCAACATGTAAAAGTGAAGCTTCAAAGATCTTACAATTTTTTTTGTGCAATATCTTTTGCGACACTTGCATAAAATAACATGTTGCTCTTTTGTGACGCTTAGTCTGTCACAAAAAGAAGAACGCATATACCATGTGAGACATTCAACATGCATTTTTTTCACACACATGCACGTTTTTTTTTTCTTTTTAATTTTCCTTTTCATTTTTTTGCTAGATTTTTTTATACCATTTTTTTGTGTAGCTATCTTTTACATTTACCAAAAACTATCCATATTTAAATTTCAAAGTTTTTTTAATAGGATTTTTGTGTTTATGTAATATTCAAAGATATCTACAATTTTTTTTATCCAAACCTATTTTGAAAATATAATTTATGATTTTTTTTTGATATGTTAGTCTTTTAAGGTCAAGACTTAACAACTTTGTTTTATCATAACACTCATTGATATGATTTAGCAAAATATCAAGTTTTATTTTTGTTTTATCATAACACTCGTTTGTTGAAAAAAATCAAGTTTTCCATTGTTATTCAACACTTGATTTTTTTCTTCAAACTTCTGGCCTAAATAAAATACAACTCGAGTTTGCAAGTTATTCCTCTCCGTCACTTTATTTTCCTATCTTGACAAATAGATTTTTTTGTCTAGATCATGCAAATTCGAACATTTTTTTTTCAATTCCAGTTTTTTTTAATTGTCATATTGACAGTTAAAATTTTCGTTAACCAAAATTTTCAAGTTCGACGAACACATTTCTCGAATAATTTTTAAAGCTTTTTTATTTATCTGCTTCAACAAAAAATACCATTGAAGCAGAGGGGAAAATGTTAAATCAATAGTTTTTCCTTTTGCACACTTGCTACAACTCCTTATTTCAATAACCATCACATAGGGGAAGATGTTGGAAATATTTTGATGTTATTGTCACTTGAAATAAGTTGAGTACTGATTTAAAATTTTCTAATAAACATTATCAGAATGTTTCAGGTTGAAAAGATACTGAAGATTCAACAAGTGTTTGAAGAATCAAATGTTGGAGCACTTGAAGCTAACATGGAGCACCTGTTGTTGACATGGATCACTTGCTGAAAGCTAGTTGGATCATCATGATCTCAGATGACATATCTAGATCATATGTGGAGCATCAAGACACTGATGGATCATTTGGAATATTGATGGCTCATCAAAAATATTGTTGACTCATTTACAGCTCTATGGCTCAACAAGATTTGATGGCTCAACAAGAACACTTGATGGCTCAACTCAAGTCAATGGATCAACATGATCACATTGATGACTCAACAAGGTTGCACATGACACATCATGTACAATGAAGGCACATCCAAATGCTCAAAGGAACATGAATTTCATCCATGGCCCATCATGAACATGTGGTGGTACATCCTCAAGCTCAAGACATAGTCCAACATTCAAGAAACTACTCAACATGATCAATAACACTTCTGCAAATTGATGACATCTAAGAAGACAATTGAGCAACATGATGCTCATCACATTTTCAATGTTGATCAAGAAGGTTCAAGAATTATGAAGACTCATAACTTGGATGGAACCCTAACGGAATACTGACAGAATTGGAATATTCCATCCATTCTCCATTAAGTAGGGCAAAGGTGTCAAATGATGACTTAGTCATGATGACATGTGAACACCTGATTGGTCAAGCCATGTTATGGGCTTTTCCAAAGCCTATAAATAGGCCCCTTGGGATCCATTATAAAGTTGCTCTTCCTTGCTCATTTCAGATCATTCTGCACAATTGCTGTTTAGATTAGTCTCCAGAGAGCCATTTAAGTGTTTTAGCTTGTTTATCATTCAAACACTTGTAACTGAATCTTGATGAATATGAGACACTTTTGAATCACTGATATTGAACATATAAAAACGTTTTTTGTTATTAACTTGGTGATTCACAACTCTTTATTTTCTGCATTACTTGCCACTTGACGATTCTGAAACTCTGTTTCAGTATTTTCAACACTTGGACTTGTCTAGTCTAGGTTTACTGAATTTTCTCATTTCTTCAGAACGCCTAAGAGGTACGGACTCGTCAATCGGCTCAATAAGAGTTTCATCCTCAGGTTGATCGCTAGTGTTTGAGGTTCCTTCATCGCTTCTAGAAGCTCTTCAAGATCAATTTTCCTCCCATTGTTTCCTTGGCCTATGAGCTCTCTCTCTCTCTCTCTCTCTCTCTCTCTCGTGAAAGACTCCTCTCCTCTCAACGAAGACAAAATTGTCACACGGTCTATAGAAGAGATAACCAAAGGATTTCTGTGGGTAGCCGATAAAAATACACCACCACTTCGAGGTTCGAGCTTGTCATGAGTCTCGCGTCTCACAAAAGCCTCACAACCCCAAACCTTGATATGTGATAACGAGGGAAGCTTCCTAGTCCAAATCTCGTGAGGTGTTTTGGTAACCTTCTTAGTTGGGACTAGATTAAGGATATGGGCGACAATCTCTAAGGCATACCCCCAGAATGGGATTGGTAACAAAGCTCGACTCATCATGGAATGAACCATGTATAACAAGGTTTGTTTGCGCCTCTTAGCCACACCATTAAGTTGTGGTGTCTTAGGTGGCGTCAACTGTGAAACAATTCCACACTCCTTAAGATAGTCTAAGAACTCGATACTAAGAAACTCACCACCCCGATCGGATCAGAGCATCTTTATCTTCCTACCCAGCTGATTCTCCACTTCTTGCTTAAACTCTTTGAATCTTTCAAAGGTTTCTGACTTATGCTTGATTAAGTAGACATAGCCATATAAATTGTAATCATCAGTAAAATTCACATAGAAGCGGTTAGCATCCCTTGTGGCGGTTCTGATGGGTCCACACACATCGGTGTGTATGAGATCCAACAAACCCTCACCCCTTTCACAAGTACCAGTGAAGAGTGACTTGGTCATCTTTCCAAGTAAGCAAGATTTGCAAGTGTCATCCGACCTTAAGTCGAAAGACTCTAAAACTCCAACCTTTTGGAGTTGGCCTATGCGCTTCTTGCTGACATGTCCAAGATGACAATGCCATAAGCATGACTTATCCAATTCATTGGAAAAATCAATGTGCAACACATTATTTCCTAAGTTGTCTACAACCATCATAGTTTCATATACACCATTACAAGGTAATGATTTAAAATAAAAAACACCATTATAAAAAGCATTAATAGCACAAATTTCATTATCAAATGAAAAAATAAAACCTTGTTTGTGCAAACCATGAAAGGAAATAATATTTCTCTCCATTTCAGACGAGTACCAACAATTATTCAAATCTAACTCTAAACCACTACTAAGCAATAAAGAGTAAACTCCAATCTTGGTGAAAGGTGAAACCTTCCTATTTCCCATGATCAAGTTTATCTTCCCATGCTCCACATCCTTACTTCTTTTTAGGCCCTACACATCATAACAAATGTGAAATCCACAACCTGTGTCAAGAACCCAAGAGTTAGCATGTGATGAGTTTTTAGATAGAATAATGTAAATAGCTGCATGGGTGGGTTTAACCTTCCCATCATTGAAATCCTACAAGTATTTTGGGTAGCTTCACTTCCAGTGCCCTTTTTCATGGAAATAGAAACACTCTAATTCCTTAGGAATGGTAGAGAGAGCAGTAGAACCACCTTTAGTTCCACTCGAAAAGGATCCATCAAGAGAATTTCCCTTGTGGCTCGTGGAAGGGGCCTTCCTCTTCTTCCCCTTTCTTTGTCCAATTTCCAGAATAGGGGCATTAGTAGTAGGAGTAGATATAACATTTTCACCTTTGAGTCCACTTTCAGCAGTCCTCAAAAGGCCCTGAAGTTTGCTCAGAGGATGTCCTACTTGTTCATATGATAAGTCATATGAAGCTGATCATAACATGGAGGTAGAGACTGTAGAATGATATATATGGCCAACTCTTCATCGAAGTTAACATTTAATTTGAGCAAACGGTCCATAAACCTTTGCATTTTATGCAAGTAGGCCATGATGGGTTCACTATCCTTCATCTTTATTGTAATCATGGAGCAGATTATTTCATACCTCTCTTGACGAGCACTCTGATGGTATCTTTCTGTCAGGTCTTGGTGCATCTCAAAAGGTAGAAGTCCTCATAGAACTTTTGGAGTTCAGCTAAAATAGTGGCAAGCATGATACAAGCTACCTTCGCGACATCCTTATCATGTTCCCTAAACTCAGTAATATCCTGAGGAGTAGTAGAAGACTCATCAATTTCCTTTAACTCCTTATCGAAGACATATTCCTTGTCCTCATAGTGAGTGACCATCCTGATGCTCCTAATCCAATCATTGAAATTAGTACCATCAAAGATGACTCTCCCAAAAAGGTTCATGAGAGAGAAGGAGCCAGTATGGTTTGAGCCAGAAGCAGTGTTGGAAGACATCTGAAAAGAAAGAAAGACAAAGCTTAGATTAGATAAGAGTCCTTAAATATAAAACCCAAATGAAATATTAAGGCTAGGGCCCAACACAATATTTTACAAGTTGGAAGATGGATGCCGTAATCCAACATGCAAAATATTAGAAGGTAGGTAAATGACGATTTACCAATTTCCACCATGAAAAACGAAATAGATTATTAAGTTTTAATTGGATTGAAATTTCTAGATTCCTTTAAGATTCATTGAACTTTTCAATGGCATGTTTAAATCTCAATTATGCCCTTCAGGTTTGTGACTGGGATACCGAGGATCACAAACAAGGTGTGAATAACCATGCAAATTAACTTGGTGCTCTTAATGTCATTTATCACCTAATGGATGTGCCGGTTAACCACACACGCTCCACCAATCTATGATATACATCAAGCTACCCTTTGCCATCCTTACTAGTCCAGGTTAATGTACCGGTTAACCACACATGCTCCATTAATGACTAGGCAAGGTGCAAAGTGCAATTTCATGGATTAGAATCAATTTCACATTTTCCTAAAGTAACTAAGATTGGGAATTTAATAAAACATTTAGTTACTTTATAATTATCATTGTACTTTTAATGAGAATTAGTGTCATATCCTACCCGTTCGGCTAACGAACCTCCACTAGTCAAGGAAGCGGTGGGCGAGAGTAGACACCCATTAAACCACTATATTATAGGCAGTAACCTTATACCCTCTTATTGACCGACTTCGTGAATGAGGCCTACTAACGGTAAGAATGAATTGTCTTATACATATATATATATATATATATATATATATATATATATATATATATATATATATATATATAATAATTAAACTTATAATATTATAATAGTATAAGGGTTGAATTTTAAACTTTTAAAATTTTAAGGTTTCGAATTAAAGTATTCAAAAGCGTGACTTTACAAATTCCAAAACTTCAGGACAAGTTTTGACGCTATTCAAAACTTTTCATTTTCTTAACTTATGAGTTTAATGACTTTTAAAGAAAATACTTTTGGTTTTCCATAACTTGAGGACAAGTTATGGAGTCCATTAAAAGAATTTAGATCAATAATTAAACTAACAAGAAGTGTCCAATAATATCTATGATCTAGTTAAACTCATAAGCAAATATAATTGATATCAACAATTTTCAAGAAATTTGCTAATCATATAAACTAATACAAATCTTGAAACTTTGACAATTATCTTTTAATTGGACAAGCATGATCATTACCTTATGAAAAAATATTTTTTCATGGTTCAAAAAATAGTTTGGGGGTAATGATCCTAATCCAATTTCTGGACAAAACTTGAAATTTTGCACACTGGAGCACCGAATCGGCGAGTACATGTACTGGACTCGTTGATTTGGCCCTTTTCTAAGTCGAATCGACAAGTCACCCAGTGGACTCGGCGAGTTCACTGTCCAGAAGGCAGAAAACCGATTTTTTTTTTCAACTTTGAAAAAAATTAGCATCAAGTATAACAGAAAACAATCCTAGGTTGTGATACCACTGATGGGTTTTGAGCACTCTAACACTCCTATGGTGTACATGCAACACTAGATGCTTTGGATCTATGTTTTCTCTAATTATACATGCATTTTTATTTTTCCAAAGCACTCATCCTAACTAGCATACAATGGAGTATATATAATACAAAAATCTAGTTAGATGACTTACCTTTTGTTGTAGCTTGAAACCTTGAACCTTTTAAGAGCCTAGCACCCCAAATGTGATGCCTCAAATGCTTCACACACCACCACCAACAATGGAGGACTTGAGAGAGGATAACTTGCACTTAAAATAGGCTATGCTCTTCTAAAGATCACTTAGGTGCTGATTTTAGGAGCTTAGGGTCTTCTTATATAGTGTGGAAAAACTAGGGTTACATTCATGTAAACCCTAATGCACATGACCTTCCATATTCCTTAGGCTCCATGGGTTTAAACCTAAATGGACTATCCATGGGTTATTACATTGGTTTACCAAATCAACCCCTTATATTTAATTAGTCTCTTTTGATCACTAAATTAATTCTTGATCAATACTAATTAAATAATATGATTTCATACTAATATATTAGAACTTATAATATATTAATAAATCATAATTAACCTCTTCTCAAATATCCACCCTTCAGATTGTTCCGGTGACATGCAACCCAAATAGACCATGCTATTCTCGGGTCAAGTACATACCAAATATAGTTATGGACGTAGGCAACTTATCCAATAATTATGCAGTACGGTGATGCTACGGGGTAGACCAGTAGACAGTTCAGGTGCCTGTGAGGGATCAGTCTCGGGCTCTGGAGCCAGGCAGCTCGATGAGCAGATGACAGAGTTTATTTCAACTAAGATTACGCGTAATATTTTTGACCAAACTCCTGTGATCTTTGGTACGGTCAAGGAGGGCATTATGGAGATTTTGGATGAGAGATTAGGTGCCTTCCATACCGAGATGGCAGCCATGATGGGGGCACACACTTTGAAATTCAGTGAGTTCAGAGCCTGTGGAGCTCCATACTATCATGGGGCTAGGGACCCTATTGCTAGAAGCTGGTGGTTAGCAGATATCGCCATCACCTTCCGTTGTAGCCGGTGTCCCGAGGGGGACAAGGCCCGACTCGCCTCATGTCTTCTGAAGGACAGAGCGCGTGATTGGTGGGAGGAGGTTAGACATGCTATTAGAGATGATGTCGTATTGGATGCGGTGACATGGGGTGACTTCTCGTCTAGGTTCAAGGCTGAGTTTGCATCAGTTATTGATGTATAATAGTTAGCAAGGGAGTTCTAGGACCTCCAGCAGACTACAGAGACAGTGGCGGAGATCACCGCCAAGTTTAGAGAGAGAGAGCCCTCCTTGTTCCACAGTATGTGGCAGACGAGGGGATGAAGAAGGCTCGGTACCACGAGATGCTTAGGAGTGACATTAGATAGTTTACGAGTCGGTCCAGCTGCAAGACGTTGGAGGATATGATCGCTCGAGCCATGGAGAGGGAGATTGAATTAGAGGTGGATAGGAAGAGGAAACCAGATGAGGTTCAGACATCAGCAGAGTCAGGCAAGAGGCCCAAGACATCAGATTCTAGATCTAGAGGTCATCAGGACGGTAACCGCAGTGGCAAGTGTAGTAGGACGCACGGGGGTGAATGTAGGAGTGGCAGTGGTGATGATTCTAGCTGTTTCAGGTGCGGACAAATCGGTCATTATAGTAGGGATTGTACTGTTGCTACCACTCAACGATCAGACCTGATTTGCTTCCCTTGCAGTCAGAAGGGCCATAAGAAGGCCCAATGTCCAAGTTTGGCAGCAGCAGGACAGGTGATGGCACCTGCCCCTGCGACATTGAGGATCACCGATGACCGTCGGGGTCAAAAAGAGGCGCATGCGGCACGAAGCAGGGAATTCCAGTTGGTTACAGAGGAGACACAAGCAACTTCCGATGTTGCAGGTGTGTATCTTTTGCTTTCCTATTAGTTTTTATCTATGGTTTTATTGTTATGGTACTACATCGATATTGTTAAAGGTATTTCATAATTTTGTAGCCTACTTGTGATTGAGTTATAGACCATATGCATACCCTAGATTCTAGAATAGTAGTTAGAGGTCGTTCCCTTTTAGAGCAGGTTCCTCATGATGTGGTAACTGTAGCAAGCATGTTTAGAACTCGGGAAGTGTTTCGCTAGCTTTCAAGGGACACATTGTTTTGGTATTGGTTAGTTAGATTACTAGTAGTGGTAAGCGTGGGTTGACAACAGATGGTTCAGAGGATGGTGACAAGAATTGAGAATTCTTTCGAAGCTGTGAGCTGTAAGGAGCTAGTTGAACTGAAGTGGGGGATAACCATCCAAGTAGTCAGGAGCTGAAGTAAGTGTGAAACTAAGATGAGTTCGCATCCTTGTTGAGAAGGAAAGCAACCCTGGGTAGCTATTTAGATAGAGGAGTGTGGGAGTTGGGAGTTTGGGAAACTTCCCAACATTGAGTTCATGTATTCACGATAGTTGATAACTGGTTTGGGAAACCATATAAGGGATCTTCCCAGTAGGACGCGAGTTAGTCAGGATGTTAGACTGTATGAGAACTAGTTCATGGATGTTTACAGACTGATAGCCAGCAATAAACAATATGGGAAACATTGCAAGACTGTGGGTTAGCCACAACATTCATTAGCAGCCAGATAGCAGAGTGTGGGCAAGGCCCGTATCTCTCCTAGCCAGCGGAGTGTGGGAAAGGCCCATACCCCCTAGTCAGGGTAGTGTAGGCGAGGCATGTATCTCCTAGTCAGCAGGGTGTGGGTGAGGCCCGTATTACCTAGTTAGCAAGATCAGATTCAGGAAAGGATAGATAGATAGAACTCGAGGGGAGTTGTACTTGCATAACGCTAGATAGGTGAGACATGGGGGCAAGGCCACTTAGTAGTATGGTCTGGGTGATACCTGTGGGCGAGGCCCATGTGTAGTAGCAAGACAAGTGGGACCTGGTAGAGACCGTGGGGTCGAGATATAGGATCGGGGATTCTAGGATTTATAGAGCCAAGAGTGGCAATATGGATAGAGCAGTTTAAGTAGATGAAGTTTATACGAAAGTCGCTGGGAGCGACTGAGAGGGTGATAAGTGGTTCAGTAACTGGGTGGAATCCAGTATTCCAGATAGTGGACAGAGAAGTCTAGACCTGGGAGGTCCCGGTTCCTTAGGAAGATAGGCAATAGGTAGCGTGATGATTAGACAAAAATAGTGATTGTGAGGGTTATTGTGTAGGGTAACTTGCGAATCAGAAGGGTGAAGACACTTACATTTTGATTGGATAATCTCAGAGTAATTGATTTGAGCCTCTTGCGCAGCTCTCGTTTGAGTCTAAACGTTCCAAGGATGAATCTTCTACTCGAAAGATTATATGAGTCTTCTATTAAGTATAATTGTCCTACAAATGGTTATACATGGACAGTCTGTCAGGGAGACAAACCATTATAGATTTAAAATCTCGGAAAGACAGAAGTATTTCCCCATAGGGCGGTAAGGATAACTTATCATCCATTTTGGAAGGTTCCGATGATTGGGTTCAACTATCTTGGGAAGGCCATTGATTGCGCATGATGACAGTGATATTTCCAAGATGACAAGTGTCGGTGACGGTGGGAAACACCAGTTGGTCTACGACAGTTAGGAGGATAGCCGCGGGTGTGGCACGTGAGATGTATACAAGGTAGGTAATGGTAGCGGACTTCAAGGATAAAGTCCAGTATAAGTGGGGGAGAGCTGTAACACCAGTTATGAAAGTACTCGGTTATGGCTTTAGAGGATGATGGTATAGGCGTAATGTGACGATTTGGCCTTTTATGGGTTTCGGGTATTATTAAGAAGGTTTTAGGCTTAGGGGTGTAGCTAGGAGCGTAGGGCTTCCTACCACCTTTTCATGGATAGTTCGTATGGAACGAACTTGGAATGAAGAAGTTATAACACTTTGAAGTTATTGGCATTATTGGTCCTTAAGGGAGAAAGATGGCAAGAAAGTTCCATGCATGCAAGGTGGTAGGCACAAAAGTATGCCCAATGTAAGCTGGGGGTATGCCCATCATAGAGAAGAAAGTGGATGCGGGTGTTTGAGGAGTACGCTCAACGTACGAGAAGTACACCCAACATACACTCAAAGTTCCTAAACCCTATTTTTTTGGGGTTAAGCACTATATAAAGAGCATAATGCCCTAGATAATAGCCTCCATCTCATCCTTAGACAACCACCACGAAACCCTAATCCTTCCTTGAGTATTCTTGGAGCTTAAGAGGCTACTAGAGATCATTTTGGTGTTGTGAAGCCATTTTCCAAGCAAGTGAAAGAGCATAGAAAGGTGGTGGATCAAAGGAGAAGCAGTAGATCCGAGATTATGGTTCCATTTCAGATCACTTTGAGGTATAAAGCCTTGAACCTTCCTCAAGTATGCTTAGAACTAGTGTAGTGATGTTTTGGACCATTTTGGTCCCAAGTATAGAGATTTATGGTTCAAATCCGACTCCTAGGCTTAGAGTTGCCCCTTTCAGTGCTAAATGAGCACCTAAGACAGAAAGTTGCCATCTTGTATGTCTTATTGGGTTCATGCATGAGTTAAGATCACTTTTATGAGAATAGAATGCCATTTTGGAGTTTGGGCTTATTAGAGTCATGTAAAGTCAACAAGTCATTGAATTTATTGATTAAGATGTTGAAGAGGACTAGGATCTGTGATTATAGCCATTGGAATGGAGTATTAAGTGCTTAACGGGAAAAGGGACTTAACAAAGAAGTACGCTGGGCGTACGTGCAAGTACATGCAACGTACACACCATGCAGCTTGTACGCTTAGCGTACAGAGGAGTATGCTCCAGGTACTCATCAGATATTGGCTTGGTGTGTTTTGGGCCTCAGATTGGGCCATACATTGGATTTTGGTTCTTTGGGCCTTAGTGGGCCATCAAAAGTCAGATAAATTTGGTCCAAGAATATGTTTGGGCTTATGGCAAGGCCCATTAGAGGGATTGGGCCCAATTTAGCAAATTGGGCCATTAGTAGACCACTAGTGGGCTTTGGAAGCCTACCTAGTGTTGGGTCTTTTTATAGTATGGTTTTGGGCCTTAGATATGGACCAAGTTGGACTAGGGGTAAAATGGTCATTTTACCCTAAGTAGAATTATTGGTTTGGACTAATTATTATTTTGGGTAATGGTAGCTTGGGGAGTTGAGAGATCTATAGTTTGGGGATCTGCCATCCAGCAGTGAGGGGTTGTTCGTAGGATTCTATAGTCAGTTTGTGAGGTGAGTTTTCTCCAGTAGGAGTGGGTCGAAGGCACCAATTCCAGCCCGTTTATGTATGTTAGTGTATACCAGATTTAGATCCGATTTCAGGGTTATCCTGATGTAGTTTATATGTTCCGGATTTCGGTCTGATGCCGGGCGTGACCCGAGGGAGGTTTATATATATGTTACCGAACTACGGTTCGATGCTGGGTGGTACCCGAGGAAGGAATGCATGCTTAATTATACTTGTTGACTTTGTGATGCTTGTATGTGCCTGGTAAGGGGATGAGTGTGGGCGGGGGCCGGTATCTCATCACTAGCTGAATGTGGACGGGGTTCCATATCTCATTAGTAGTAGAGTAGGGGCAGGGCCCAAGATAGGCGGGGCCTTGAGATTAACAATTATAGTGTCGTGTTTTCTTGTTATGTACTTGATTGATTATGATTATATGTTTTCATGTGTAGCAGGTGGGGACCAGAGACAGGCGGGGCCTAGTAGAAATAGATCTGTATACCGAGCGGGGCTCGATGCCAGGCGGGGCCTGATGCCGGATTCGTCTAATGCCGGGCGGGGCTCGATGCAGCGGGCTAGGCCCAATGTTTGCAATATGTGATTATATGTATGGTATGTGGTAGTTTGGGGAGACTCACTAAGCTTCGTGCTTACGGTTTTCAATTTTGGTTTCAGGTACTTCCAGTTGCAAAGAGAAGAGCTCAGGATGACTACATTGCACACACCAAGATGTTTTAGCCTGGGATGTTTACTTTGATGTTTTGAAACTCTGATAACAATGTTTGAGATATTATAACTTATGTTTGTTGAAATGGATTGATAACTGTGGTTTTATTATTAAATTAAATTGAAAATTTTGGACTGTAATTTTGGGACGTTATAGGTCAAGTTCTGGTAAAGCAAATGTCAACCTCACTTTATTGTAACCAAGTTATCGTGAAGGTAATTTACCCTCCCTTTATTGTAACCAAGTCCATTAAAGAACTTTTCTTTTTATCTTCCAATATATTAATCTTTATTATGTTGGAGGGTTTGGGTACCATGCTTATGGAAAGGCATGTATTGTTGCTTCATTTATTACTTTCTTCTTATCTATTTTATTAGTATATTTTGATTTTTATGCATTTTTTTAGGAAATGCAGTATAATTGGGTCGAAGGAACACCTATTGTGTCCACTTGTGAGTGAATACCCAATTGTGTACATTGAGGATCCAATTGACCAAGATGACCGAGAACACTATTCCAACATGGTAAAGAATGTTGTGAAGAATTACAAATTGTGGGAGATGATCTTTTGGTCAGCAATCCAACTGTTAGATAAAAAAGTTAGTTTTAGTGCCTAAGTTTATTAGTTTTGTTTCATCAAATCTTAAGGGGTAATTGTAAATTGTAGCTCTTTATATTCTTTTCTTCAAATGTTTCATTAATTATTGATTATACTTATGAGGTCTAATTTATAGGGTTTCTTTGTATATATGATATTTTTTGTAAAACGAAAAGATTATTGTATGGAATTGATTGTTTTTTTTATATATGTATTTTATTTTGTATTATCTAACATTATTTGTCATTTAATTTGAAAATTAGTAAATCTATCAAAAATATATATTTTTTAAAAATATTAAAAATTATTACACAGAAAAATGTATGTCGTCTTTCTTTATGACAAAAGTTTTAATGATATGCAATGTGTGTCGTAAATGCATGTCGTAAATGTATGTCGCATTGTTACGACACACAAATGCTTGTCGTCTTCCTTTATGACATGGCATTCTTTGACACGAAAACTTTGTACCTTTTTTATGACACACAATGCGTGTCATTAAATGGTATTTTTCTAGTAGTGAAATCAACCTTGGGTAACTCACTACACAAGTGCATTGTCTAACTTATTTTGATGTATGTTAAGATTGTAGACCCTAGCTTGAGTTAGGGATTAGCTTGGATATTAAGAATACCTCAGAATGTGTTGTGAATTTAAATCATGTTGTGATATCTTATTGTTAATAACCTCACTGATTTGAAAACTTGGTTAAGTTTATATTCTGGGACCAAATTACATACACTCTTAATCTTTGGGTAATATTTTCACAAATGATTTTCTTAAGTATAGTTTTAAATTATCCCGAGTGAGGGGTGTTTCATTAAGCAATCCCAAACACCCCTTTAGCCTAAAGTCTGAGATGAAAGACTTGGGTAATGTAAAGAAAATAATTCGTATGAAAATTTCAAGGAATCGATCTATAGGAAAATTATACTTAGCCAAAGAAACTACATCAACAAAGTCATACATCGATTAAAAATGCAAAATGCCAAACCCGTGAGTGAATCACTTGCCAACCATTTTCGATTTTCTTCTAAACTTTATCCAGAAACAAATGATGAAATTGATAAGATGTCAAATGTTCCTTAGTTAAGTGCGCTTGAATCATTAATGTATGTTATGATGTGTTTCTGACCTGACTTATCACACGCTTTAAGTGTTGTAAGTCATTTTATGGCTATTCCGGAAAAGCGACATTGGAAAGCCATCCAATGGATCTTTCGCCACCTTCAAGGTAATTCTAATACATGTTTGGAGTTTGGAAAATCAGTATCTGAGTTATATTGAAACGTTGATTCTGATTATATATGCGATCTCAACAAGAAAGTTACTGAAGAAGGTGCACTTGATACTGAAGAAGAAGGTGACAACTTTACCTCCAAGGGAGTCACCAAAAAGCGGTGTTAAGACCCTCGACTCATCCGCTTATTGTGTCTGCTCTCACCAACCATACTACTTCCGCTACCCTCTCATTTAAAAAAGAAAGATGTGTTTTTTCACTTGTACATTGTATACAATTGCTTTCAATTTGTAGCTAATTTATCAATTTCATATTACAACCAACTATATATATATATATATATATATATATATATATATATATATATATATATATATATATATATATATATATATATATATATATATATATATATATATAAGAGTAAATTAATGAAATAGTACCTATGGTTTGCTCAAAATTGCACGTTTCGTCATTAACTTTTTTTTTTGCACCCGAATCGTCCATGTGGTTTGATTTCGTTGTGTTTTTCGTCCCTATGGTTTGGTCAAAATTGCATGTTTGATTCCTAACTTTGTGTATGTAAGGGACGAAAAACGCAACAAAATCAAACCACATGGACAATTCGAGTGCAAAAAAAAAAGGTTAAGGATCAAACGTACAATTTTAACCAAACCATAAGGACAATTTCAATAATATAGTCTATATATAATTAGGTACATACAATGACATAACTAGGATTTTAAAATAAAAGGCCCAATGGAAATACTCATAATCATTATTTGATAGAACATATAAATGATATTTTTTTGATTTTAAGGAAAAACTTTTATTTATAATGTTAAATATAAATAAGTATGTAAAAGTATCTATTCAAAAAATATGAAAATAATGAAAATAGAAAATAAGAAAATAATTTGTAAATAAAAAGGTCACATATATAACATTTGAAAGACTAAAGTGCAAATTTGGTCCCTATGGTTATCAGAAAAATATGGATGGAGTTCAAAAAAGTTTCAACTTGCACCAGTCGTCCAAAATCATAAACTTCTTGTGGTTTTGGTCTCTGAAAAAGTTGAAAGGACTATTTTACCCTTTTTAATTTGTTATTTATATTTTTTCTATATATTTTAATCCTTTTTATTTTTGAAAAAAAATAAAAAAAATAGCAAAGCTAGCTTACCCACCCCTCCACCGTACCCTCTCCCATACCTCTCTTTCTATCTCTCTCTCTCTCTCTCTCTCTCTCTCTCACACACACACACACACACACACACATAGGAGATAAAAAAACCCATCGATCAAACCCAACATCTTCTTCCTCCGATACACCTTTTTCTGATGCACCCACTGTCTTCGTCGCTAGACAAGATCATAACAACCAAACCACTACCAATCGAACATGGGTTTAATTTTCTTTTCAAAAACGAGAAGCAAATGTATAGGTCGTTGGAATCGTTGATCCATGTCGCTTGAACCTCATGGGTTTATGGTATAAATACCCTTCGATATCCTCTCCTTTGATCCACCTTCATCTTCAGCCCTAATATCCCCTCACAGATTAAAAGGGGTGACCACCATCGCTACCGAAAACAACATCCCCTTTCGACCTTACCACAATTAAGGTTCTGACGCCTCAAACCACCAGTAGATCTGAATTTCGTACTCCTTGCTGCTTCCCTCAAGAAATTCTAAACTTACTCACTTTTTTTATTCGATCATATGTGGAAATCAAATAATATGGATCATTTTTATTGGCTGTGTCTCACATCTTCCCCTTGAGGAATTGATTTACGGGTCTGTTATACCATGTAAGAACAAAGGTGTTTTTTACTCGTTTGTATTTTTGGTTCTAGGTGGTGGTGTTAGCTATTGAGATGATAGAGTGTGAATATGGTGATGTAGCGATCTCGGTAACCGTGATGAATATGGTTGATGGATAGATATGGTAGCTTTGAGGAGAAGATGGTATATATGATGGAGGTCTGGTGTGAAATTGATTGTGACGTGAGGAAGATGGGACCAAATTAGATCCAATCTTGATTCTAATCCATTATCCCTTTCTCTCTAATAATTTTTATTTAGATGGGTTTGTCGGAATAAAGGCGAAGGAAGAAAGGATTTGATGTATGAACTCAAAGTAATCATAGAAGGAATAAGGTTTCTTTGATTTGAAGAACATTTAAAAAAGGATTAAAAAATATAAAATATAAAAAAAAGAAATTAAAAGGGTAAAATAGTCTTTTCAACTTTTTCAGGGATCAAAACCACAAGAAATTTATGATTTTTGACCAGTGGTGCAAGTTAAAACTTTTGTGGACTCCATCCACATTTTTCTGATAACCACAGGGATCAAATTCGCAGTTTAGTCCTTTTGAAAATTTAATTAACTCTCACTCTCACAATCAAATGAACAAGGATGAAAAATAATGTTACTGTATCCCATATCGATGTGACATGATTTTATAAGTAGTTATATATTAAAGTTTTATTTTATACACAACGAATTCTTTTGGAGAGACAATCTTAAGTTTCACATATAATTACATGTTATCAAAGCTAGCATCCCGTACCCTCGTGGCTCAGCACATCTCTGTCTATACTCATTGAGCCTCCGACACTGAGGGAGAATGTTAGTGTATCCCACATCGGTGCAACATAATTTTATAAGTAACTATATATATTGGAGTTTCCATCTCTCCACACAAACTCCTTTGAAAAGACAATCTTGGGTTTGATATATATTTAAAAATAACTCTTAAAAAATGTGAAAAATATGAAAATAAAAAATAAATCAGTCATAAATGTAACACTTAGAAATTTGATTATATGTATATATATAACCTGTTCCTATGGAAAAATTAGGATATGATAGTATATATTCCGCCCTTTAATAAAATCTTTTTGGCTGTAGTACTTTTTTTTTAACGGTAAACTAACTAACCGAATCCTAAATAACCACTTATGTCTTGAACCCATGACCCCTCCTATGAGAAAATCATTCCTTACTATTAGATCATTGACCCTTACCGCTAGGTCATTAACACTTTGGTTGTAATAGTGATCATGACTTCTATCTCATACATTGTTATGATGGTATGCCCATTTTCTTAATAGCATTTAATTGCTGATCATTTTCTCTCCAAGTAAACACTTTGCACGTTGAATAAATTATGACCCCCAGGTTACTACCATTTATTAAAAAGTGAACATAAAGATAACTTATTTAAAGTGCAGAGCGGTAGATTATCCCATATATATATATATATATATATATATATATATATATATATATATATATATATATATATATATATATATATATATATATATATATATATATATATATATATATATATATATAATTTTGCTCAAGTTCTATCTGAGTGTGAAATAAAAGCATGATTAACTACAAAGCAAGTACATCTAGCGAGTAGTTTCCACAAGGATATCAATGTACAGTATTATTAAAGACACTATGGAACTTAGAACATCTATAATGGTAAGTTAAATGGGTGAGTTGAATGAGGTACCAAGTCCATGTATTATTCAATAGATGAAACTCAATCATTGTGAGATACCACCTTGATATTCAATGGATTTAGAGTTTAATAAAGAAAAATTTTAATCTTTAAATATTTACTATAAATTATATTTTGTGACATTCTATTGAGCTTTATAAAGTTCAATACATTGTAGAGAAAACAATAATAGAATTGTATGAATTTAGGAATGACGATATGACAATCCGTTAAACTCTATGGAGTTCATTGTGGATGCCCTTATAATAGTCGTGTTGATAAAGAAGGAAATTAAATCGGTCGTGATCAATAATTTATTCTTTAGATCTTAGTATCAAGACATAGACATATATAAGTCGTCACACAACACACAAATAACGAGGCGTGTTTCTGTTCTCGTTTTATACATACATTACATAATACTATATATAGTTCTTTAGCAAACGTAGTTTAACATGAAATTACACAACACTTGATTGTTGATTGTTGGATAATGTTGTTTCTTCGTTAATTTTCAAATTAACATAAGCATTATTTATAATTATAAAGCACTGATGGGATACCCCAGGTCATTCATGAAGGAAAGCACCTCATGTGGCAAGAATATATTGGCTGCAGACTGAGGTCAAGCTCGTTTGTCCTTCCTTCAGCTGCTTCTCCTTCACCACCACCACCACCACCTTGGTTGTAATTTCCTCTACATCACATATAAAAACAAATCATAATGATCCATGCATGATTTTGGCATAATGTTCATAAGAATAATGTACGCCACACTGAGGTTGAAGCCAGTGATTGGCCTTCTCATAAGCATCAATATATATATGTATCACATAAAGCGTATACAAAATTAAAAATAAAAATCGCTATTAAAAGGCAAACATAAACATATTATATAGAAAGATGATTACCCCATGTGGAGAGAGGGAGGTGGTGGTGGCATGAGGAAGGATGGATCGGTTTCCATATAGTTATGGTGATCCCATTCATGAGCATTTTGCGTTACTGTCTTTTCTTTCTCCTTCTCTTTGATCTATTCATAGAATACACACTAGATATCACACACTTGCCCGATTTGACAATAACAGACGTATATGAAAACTCAAGAAATTTGCAAGAGTGTAAATTAACATATCAATTTTTTTCTTTCTTTCTTTCTTATTTTCTTTTAATTTATTTTGAATTAGAAGAGCAAGAGAAACTTACTTTCTTGGTCAACGTTGTGTTCTGCTCTTGTATGGCCTTTCCCTGGTGAATCAATATTAATATCATGCATGAGAAAATGGAAGAAGTTGCTAAAAAACATATAATGAAAATGGATATTTCACTTTACTAGACTGCAAGGATAGATCTGTGTTTTATATCGTTTCGTGAAAACTATTATGCATGGTTAAATTAATCTTTGAAATTCGATAATTATCTTCTAAATTTTAAACCATTAGTGTTTGTTGTCTAGCTAAAAAAAGAAACTGTTTGTTCTTCAAATGACAAAAAAACATAAAAAAATTCAACATTTTCTTATTTTCTTTTCCAAAAGACACTAAATAGTTTCTGATTTTGAAAGTCATCTTTTAAGTTGTAACCCTAATATGATATTTTTTTTCCACCGCAACCTCCGCCTCCACCACCATCACCACCTCCTCTGCCACCTCTGCTGTCACTACAACTGCTGCCGTCCCCACCACCTCGCAACCTCCTCCGCCACATTCAACCGCCGTCTCTCCTCCTTCGCCACCACCGCCACCTCCACCTCCACCAACACCACTGCCGCCACCACCAACACCAACATGCCAGTCTTTTTAATGAAGACTTTAAAGAAACAAACAATTTTTTCATGAAGATTAAAAACATATAAAAAGACAAGACCGAAAACATTTTACTGAAGCATTGTGATATGGTGAATTAGTTTTTGTCAATAAATAACTAAATGAAGACAATAAAACCAGATATAACCTGAAAAAAATGCAAAAACGAAAGGAAATAAATCCACCACCTTTTTCTGAAGCTCGGAGATTGATTCATGCAGGAGTTGATTCTGCAAGTTAAAATTTTAGTAACTCATGATCTAAAACTAAATATTCAGTATATATATATATATATATATATATATATATATATATATATATATATATATATATATATATATATATATATATATATATATATATATATATATATATATATATATGCATGCATACTTTTCTTGTGCGAATGTTCTTGAGACCAGTATCAAGCTGTTGCTCCAAATTTTGGATTTCTTTCAAGCTCAACGACTCTATATCTTCACCCATATAGTGCCTAAACAATCAAACAAACAACCAGAAGTTTAAAAAAAAAAAAAAAAAAGATTAGTTCCTTTTTAGAAAGAAGAATAACAATAAATACAAAAAATGTACGTACCTGTGATTTCTTTGTAAGAGTTCAGCCCTAGATTTAAGTTTGTTGTACTCGAGGGTCCAGCTTCTCTGTGTATATATGCATGCATACAGAGAGTCAATCTTGTGATCATTGAAAGATCAGAAACAAATTGTAAAATTAAAATTATCCTGTTGAAATAACTAGATCAGAAGCAGTTGTCATTAGTGAAAATATTGTCAGGTACGATGAATGAATGATTCTTTAGCAGTCATGTGAAAGTGAAATATTAAGGTACCGGTGCTGCATCGGCTGCGACTAGCTGTCTCTCAGTGTAAGAGTACCGCTCATATCGCTCCAAGATGCTTTCCATGCTGTGGCAAGTCAAAACAAAAACATTAAATAAAACTCCAATTTTTTAAACACCTTTTTTTTTTTTAAGAAGTAAGATGTTCAATAGATAAAATCATTGCCTATTGGATATTTTCTTTTTTTTAAGAATTAAGAATTAAGATGAACAGTACTAATATCACTGTATTATATTATAGAATTGTATTTCATGAGAGTTGAACAGTACTAATACCACAGTAGGAGATGAACATGTAAAACTGAGCTAAATATTCTAATAGACCGGATAGATTTGAAATAAAAAAAAAAAAAAATAGATGGATTCAAACATTTTACAGATAATTAGGAAGGAATTATTCAAGATAAAAGAAGGAAAATATATGTGAAATAAATTAAAGATGATACAAATTATAAAGAAAAAAAGACCTAGCCCATAAGACGTAAACCAAAAATAGTTTTTACAAATATTTCAATTAAATGCATGTAGAACGTTTGCTTCTTAGAATGTTTATAAATCTTTTATAGAAAACTATAACATAATTCTTTTATAGAAAATTAGTTGCGAGACCTATATATTACATGAGTTATTTAAAAAAAAATTAAATATAAAAGTCAAAGTATTTGAGAACTTTGAAGTTATCATAAATAAAAAAATAATAAATTATTATAATTGAAATGTTTTTTTTTATCTTTTAAATTTTAACAAATAATTTAAATAAAAAGAATAATGATCTTTAATTAGAAAATTTTGAAATTAAAAAATAAGTTCATTAATAAAATTGATATTCATTTATTACTATATTTATTGTAATTATTACATTGAAATATTTTATATAATTTAATTAAATAGAAAAACTCATAAAATGACACGTGAAAAAAAAATTAATTCAAAATAACCGTAAAATCACATTTGACAAATTGAATAAGAATACGACATATGACAAAAAAAAAATCTTCATTTATTAGAATAGATGGAATGTAAGGGTGTTTAAATTTGAATAAATTAAAATATAATATGCACTTGGTTGAAAAAAATCAAAGGAATTTAATCAAAATCTTTTATATATTTATGTTTTGTTTGTAATCATGATTGCAAAAGCCGCTAGAGAACTCTAGGTTGGTCGATTGATGACTAAAGACAACTCCGGGATTAGTGATCACCTAGACCCTAAATTTTAAAACAATAAATTCTAGGAAATAAATAAATATGACTAATATCATAAAAAAAGCAGGTGAATATAATTAATATCATAACAAAATAGATATAAATAATTACAAGAAGACGGATTATTCCTCAAAAAGTTTTATATTGATCTATAACATCTTCAAGATATTAAAAATTTATAAGCTTATACAGCTTCACTAATTGTTTAAATGGTAATAAACGCCTAAGTGTTACCTAGTCGGCCGACTACCCCTAGTGACTAATCAGTGACTAGTTTTAACAATGTTTGTAATTATGTCGCATGATTTGGAATGTAAATAATAATAATGACATGATTACCCTTTATTAATTGTTTGTCAATAAAACTTTTAAAAATCGTTCATAAAATTCTTCTAAACATTTGTAAAATATATAAATATACATTTTAAACTAAGGCCCTCCAGAGTACTCTCCACGGAGGGCTCCGTTGTCCAGGCTGGCATGAACCACGAACACGAACACTACCTCGGGAGTTCATTGTTGGTCGTGAATGTAGTTGGTTGTGGTTGGTATGACGATTAACGCGCAATACAACATTCAACACCACCCGGACCAAAAAAAAGAATAAAACACCGGTTACCACTTTAACCAATCAAAACGGAAAGCTGAATTGGACAAAAGAGGGAGAATAAAAATTAACACAAGCATGAGTTTCGGCTTCACAAGCCCCCATAAACAGAGATGCTCAAACATCTACTTATTTTTGGAAAATGTTCAAACCATGTTCTATTGTTTAATGAGAAGTGAAAGCCGAAATTCTGACCAAATTAGTTCAAAGCGGTGCAATTTAAGGCTAAAATGTACCAAATTCGGTGGAATCTACAACAATCTAATCAATATGAAAAATCAATGGCAACCCGCAAAGCTTTTCCATATCTCAAACCTTGGCTAAAGTTGAAGAATACTCCAAATTGGAGAAAAATGACAGAAGGGAAAGATGAGACATCTTTTGGTTCGAAGCGTACAAGAAATATCGATGGAAGTTCACAATAATCAGACGGCTGAATACACATCGACATTAATGATGAGCCGACGGATCTTGAAGAGGAACAACCTCTTGATTGATCGATACGAAGAAATAGAGCAAGGAATGCGACTTTCGATTCGAGTTTTAGCGTTAACAATCATTCTGGAGAAAAATTTGATCGATAGGTCAAAGTACAAGAGAGCAAGGCGGTAATGATGAGTTTGATGGAACAAAAAATGGTAGACACACAAATGTTTCAAACAAAGAAGAATTTGGAGATATTGAAAGTCAAAGCCATCGACTACGAGAGCAAAGATTTGGAGATTTTTCTTACAATGAAAGAATCCGTCCTAGCGAGATATATGAATAAGGAGTAGATTTTTTTTATGTGTTTGGTCTTTTTCTTTTAAATTTTCTTTTTCTTTTTGTTTTTTTTAAATTAATGTGTCCATTTTTTAATGAATGAAAAAACTAGTTTAAAAATAAATTTTTTATTGTATTTTTATTTAACTTTAAATTAAAAAAAAAATAAGGTGGAGTGGTGTTTCGTGGCGTGTATACCAAGTGCTTAGAGGTTTGATGTGGTGATAAGGTGTGGTTAGGGGTGGGTGCTCTTGATGGCCCAATGTTAATAAATATATAAATGTTATTAATTTATTTCATCATTAAATCTCTCTCTCTCTCTCTCTCTCGGGTGAAAGTCATTATTTTGTTGGTGTAACTTTTCTCTTCTGTAGGTACTGTTACTACTTCGAAAACATGCCTCACCAACATCTCTAGCCGTTGATAAACAATATTTCACAACTTCACGCCCTCAGGTTGCAACACGACCTAAAAGTAAAAAAGGTGCACAAGTTCACCCATTTTAGTGCTCTCTAGGACATCCCATACCCTATCTCACTCTCGTAATTGGTTTCCTCCCTGTCACTTGTTTTTTTATTCCAAACCCTTCATCGTGACTAGGGGTGTAAGTGAGCCGAGCTACTCGCGAGCTACTCGGGATCGACTCGTTAAAAGCTCGACTCGAGATCGAATTAAACGAGCCCGAGCCGAGCTCGAGCCCATATATGAGGCTCGTTTATTAAACGAGCTCGAGCCGAGCTTCAGCTAGTGAGCTCGCGAGCCTAAATGAGTCTAAACGAGCCTATATATATATATATGTGTGTGTGTGTGTGTGTGTGAGAGAGAGAGAGAGAGAGTGTGTATATATATATATATATATATATATATATATATATATATATATATATATATATATAGGCTCGTATAAGCTCGTTTAGGCTCGCGAGCTCACTAAATTGTTCACGAGCCGAGCTCGAGCTTCATTTTAAGGCTCGAATCGAGCTCGAGCTCGAGCTCGAGCTTCTTCAAAATTAAACGAGCCGAGCTCGAGCTTGGTTAGGCTCGGGCTCGGCTCGGCTCGTTTACACCCCTAATCGTGACACAAATCTTTCTCATCTATCTCTTTCCTTTCCTATCAGATCTCCTCAACACGAATCACCTTATCCTCACTTTACCTCATCCAGGCTCCAAACAACCTAGTTTATTGATGAAACTACAACAAGAGAACCCATTTTTACTTTTAGTCTGGCTTGGCATATCTAAGAATCAATATAGTCCATGAACTTATATGTAATGAAAATAAGATTATGAGGTATTTAATGGTAAGAAGTGATCTTTTGGAATAAAAGTGGGCCATGATGTTTTAAATAAAGGTGGTTCATGATGATTGGGTGAACATCTTACAAAGACATAAAAATTTGTTCGAAGATGGCACCTCTCATGGTGATCTTTTTAAAAGAAATGTGGGAGTTGACAATATAAAACTCTTTTCAGCAATTCCATTTGGCGTGGGAGGTTAACTTTGAAATATTAATTTCCCAATCTCTATGTGTTAAGTTATGTAGCATAATATTCCCTTTGATGGTTTTGCCACTATAGACTAAGCATTACACAGTGATTACATGGTGACTCTATATACATCTACTAAGTGACTACATAGTGATTTCTATTTAAGCACCACAATGTATGGTAACTGCGGTTTTTTAGAGCAATAGTCAAATATGTATACGAATTTTCTTAGGCATAACCTACAACATACTCTAGGTCAACTTGTCTCTATAAATAGAGCTAGGGTTGTTCATTATTTGGATAAAACAGAAATCTCTAATTAGACAATTTGGAATGGAATATTTGGTTCAGATATTCGGATTGGTTTTCAACAAAACTGAATTATTATTTTAAACTTTTAATTGGTTTTGATTTATAAAATAATAACCAAATAGTCCAAAAAAATTGAATAATAGTTTATCATTTATTTAATATATCTGTAATTATTTATTAATTTTGTAATTTATTTTTTCAAATAAGTTCAAAAAGTATCGCCTAATAAAAGACATTAATATGTATTTTCTCTTAATAATTTTTATCTACAATATATTAAGCTATAATATTACTTCTTAGTAGTTGTTTATAAATACTAAATCACAACTAAATAATTTATTTTGTCTTATTCTGTAATATTGGGTTATATCATAATTATAAGAATTGATCTAACCAAATTGTAATTGGATTGGATAAGATCATATTTGAATTTAGTTTGAACTATTTAGATCACCAAAATCAATTTGGTTTCATTTGATTGTATCAGATCAAACTGGAAAATCCAAACGAACACACCTAAATAGAGCACCCTTTATATGAATGTAACCTTAACACAAAAAATGTGTGACGACTATTATTAGTAAAACCTCTCCCTAGTTCGTCTATAGACAAAACTTAATTTTTATAATCGACTGAACCATATTAAATTATTGTGTTTTTAATTTTCTTTGTATCTTTATTTGGTGTGTGTGATTGTGTTTATCAGTTTATTGAACTCCTTAATCTTAACACAATGTTTTGAAGCTACCCAAAATTGCCTAATTGCTAATATAGCGATTAAGTAATAATTATGGAGATTTTGTTTGAGAATGGAAGAGAAAGGTGCATTCTGGATAGGAATCGTAAGAAATGATTAAACTTTTGGGGCTATTCTGGTGATGTTCTTTTTCATCCAATACAGATTATTGGAGTTGGGTTAATGGACATGTATGTTACATTCAAATCCTTAAATAGAACCATGGTAGAGGTGAACCATGATTCCTTACATTTAGAGCTTGTTTGAATAAATTGAATTACTTTAAAAGCATGTTGCTTCTCTTGAAGAGCAGGTTTCAACCATATCCATGTGCTACAATATATCTCATTGTGGTATAATCATTCATTTACCTAGGGGCTGAGTCAAACTTATTTTAATAAAGGGGACTTAGACTTACATCGTGGTGTGTATATATATATATATATATATATATATATATATATATATATATATATATATATATATGGTAATTGGTTTCCTGTACCAAATTTTAGAAAGTTTTATATCATATTATTTAGTTTTAAAGCATTCGACTACTTTTCGTGTTTTTATGGTAAATACAAACTTTTTAACTTAATAATATATAATGAGTCATAAATAACATCCATTATAAGTTAAAAAATGATTCTAAATAGTATATTGTTACTTGTACCATTACCTTTATTGCAGTTAAATTCAAAGAAAAGGAAATGGTGACAATGAGTTTGAAGGAAAAATACACTAACAACAATTGAGTTAGGGGCAACGCAACACCTAATAGCCTCCCGTACTGCCTCCGCCCCTTTGCTTGGTTTGCAACATGACGGAGGAATCTGTGAAACATACTTTTCTTACCTGCTCTTTTGATTGTCTAGAAATGGGCATATTCCTAGAGAGGTATGGACTTTGTGGCTCGCTCATTCCTTTAACAATGTCTAAGGCATAGTGGTGTGGCTTAATCAAGAAAAAAAAAATCAAGTTTACTCATATACAGGTCTACTTTGCGATTTGGTTTCTATGGAAATCTTGGAACACAATCAAGTTTAGAAAGATAAAAGTTTCCTAATGTAGGTACAAGATGAAATACAGCTGAATTTGTTTATCATGATTAAACAAATGTCTAAGTTTTCAAGCATGAACTAGTACGAGCGGTCTTGCTCGCATCATTGTGGGTAAATCATAAGTTTTGATCATTACAATTCGGGAACTATTTTACTTGGAGAATTAGTGGTTCTAGTATGGGTTGTAAGGTTAGGTGTTTGACGTGTGTAGTTTATTGTCTTTTCAAGTCGTTTCAATGTGTATATATATATATATATATATATATATATATATATATATATATATATATATATATATATATATATATAAAGTAGGTTCATGCGAAAATATAAATATCTTGCGAAAACGCGAAAACAGATTTTATCTTGTGAAAATCAAGCACATGTACTATAAAAAAATAAATTTATTAGCAATAAATTAAATATAGTAAGTTTACATTGGACGATGTTATTGTAATATAGATTTAAAGACGGTTTTGATAATTATATTTTTTTACGTCCTTAATCATTTTTAAATTCATGTTTTCTTAATAAAAATGTTAAAAATCATACTTTGCTAATATGAAACAATTTATCATCTATCGTCGATTATCATCATATATTTCAAAGTTTGGATGAATTATTTTCCAAAATATAATGTTGAGGTGACACAATATCATTGGTTTTTCTTGTTTTTGCGTTTTCGCAAATTATTTGCATTTTCGCATTAACTCTCCTATATATATATATATATATATATATATATATATATATATATATATATATATATTATATATATATATATATATATATATATATATATATATATATATATATATATATATATATATATATATATATATATATATATATATATATATATATATATATATATATATATATACTACGGAATTTTTATCTACGCACCATTCTTTTCTTAGCTCAAACATCAATCTAGTTTTAGGCATAAAGTTTTTTAAAATCTAGATATTTGACTCAATTTTATTAGAAGCTTTTGTTTTTAATCTCAATGTTGTTTTGTGCGTTGACCAATTTACTCACCTTTTTTAATACGATAATTCTTCCACTATTTTTTTTCCTTCTATCACCATTATTTTTATTTGTAACGTTATTTTATAACCATTTTTTTACATAAATATGTTGAATATATATATATATATATATATATATATATATATATATATATATATATATATATATATATATATATATATATATATATATATATATATATATATAGGGTAAAGTGAATATACTTAACAACCTTATATAAGTTTAGGTACCTAACCACATCATACTACGTAATTTTGTATCATATTTGTATTGTAATCACCCAAAGTTCTTAAAATTCAAGTTTATAACTTGATTGCTTCCAAAATCTTTGGACTTTCACCATTATCTTCCTTCAAATGACGTCTTTCTATCGGAGACCCCCTGGTGGGCTTCATAGACTACCGTTACAAATCAAATGGTATAGGAGGAATATAATGGTGAATGTCTGAAAATTTTGGAAGTAAATCAAGTAATGGTACTAAATGCTTTTAATAAATCATTTCATATAAGTGTAATTTCTTTAAAAAAATCGTAAACATTTAATTTTCTAAATGAAAGGGTTAGTGTTGCTAATTACATATTTGACGAATTGCGGATAAAGTGAGTAAAGTGAAAGATGTTTATTTAAAATTAAGAAAAAGGAAGATTGAGAACAATTCATTATCAATATATATTCTTTATAATTATATTATTTTTGTTTTATTTATTTTATAAAAAAAATATGGTGTTAAAGAAAATTTAGAAGATAAAAGAGTTATTTTGACAATATAGAATACAAATGTAGGTGACAATAAAGTTATTTTGACCATATAAAATAAAAAACCGATAGCATATAAATTATATTATTTCATTAAATATTTATAGATCTTAGGCTAATTTAAGAAGATTCCATGTTGTTTATTTAAATCATATTAATATTAGTGTTTTTCTATAAGTACCTCCCTTGTTTTCCATTACAATCCTTTTCCATTACAAGTATTAGAAACTAGCAAGACGCTAGCATAAAAAAGAGTTACACATTACAAAGAAAATACACCAATTAATCCACAAAATAAACTTAAACTTTGATCTATTCTTTTACCCAATTGAACGTAATGTTTTGAATATCATCAACCGCCTTTAGAGAGGAGCATCTCTTTTTAAAAAACAAACTCATTACAAGTTTTCCAAATGCCCCACATCAAGTATATTAACAAGAGCTTTGGCTTCAATCTCTTCTTATCAATACGACGATGAAATCCAAACCATTTTGAGCATATCGCAATTATTGGGAATTATATATATATATATATATATATATATATATATATATATATATATATATATATATATATATATATATATATATATATATATATATATATATATATATATATAAAATTTCTGCAACATGTTTTTTTTACTTTCTCTTTTGTAATTATAGAATTATTATTTATGTACGTTATTTGCATTATTGTCCTATGAGCATTTATTAGAACGCTTTAAGAAATTTTATCCATGCCTTTTTGTTTCATCGACAACCTAGTAGGTACTCCCAAAATAATGGCTTACTAGTCAATAATACACCTTTAGGTTTACAACAACCTCTGAGACATAAATTAGTGTACATTCCATGATGGACCAGGTAAACTTGACCTTCACGTTTTAATCCATTATTGTATGCGTATGAATAAAATAAAAAACAAAATAAAATCGAACATGATTTAAGAGGTAATTAGCGAGATAGACCAGATAAAGTTTTTTAGCTTATGAAAATAGGTTGTGGTAAAGTTTTCCATGATGACAATAGTTTGGATATTTAGAGAAACAAAAAATATTAAAAATGAAGGCTACGAAACGGTGTTAACGAGGAGGCTTTTGTATCGAAGGCAAAAGGTATACCAATAGTACTTGGTTCAAAGTGAAGATGATCAATTTAACTTATAAAAGGTAATCCAATAACAAGTCACCAAAATATTATAATTTTTTTTTCTTATTATATCATCATAAAGATATTATCTCGAGGAAAAAAACACTTAAACAGAAAGAACAAAGGGAGCTCGTGAAGATATCCATAGTCGATACAGAAAAAAGGAAAGAAATAGTAGAAAAAGGAAGAACATGTATCATGTATGCCTCCTCAACCTTCTTTCTTTCATGGATATGCAACCTTCTTTCTTTCATGGATATTCATTATTATAGCAAATATTTTTCTTGGGAATGGAAGTATGCCCAATGTATATATGATGTCTAAAGTATAGATAGTGTGGATTCAAGTAAATCGTACTGTTAGGCTAGGAGTAGTAGTTCATGAAGAAAAATGGTTACAAATGTCATAGGTGTAGCAAGAATTGGCTAGTTCTGAAAGAATACGGATGGGTTTGAAGATATTGAGGGTTTATGTATTTTCACTACAAGGTCATTCACTATCATTAAGAGGACAAGGTAAAGTAGTCATCTCTCTTCTATAAACCACACAAGTTAGCAAGACACTAAGAGTATAAGTGGGAACAACATTTTCATGATATGGATTACACACCAATTGGCTTATAACTTGCACGTCATCATCTATAGTATCAAGGGGAAAGTATCCATATTTAAAACAAGGGATAATGATTTGAAAGGGTAACGAACTTTCAACTTTTGTCACATTTAGTCACTAAACTTTTTTTCGTTATCTATTTGCCATTGAACTATTGAAACTGTTCACATTTTACCCTTATGACCGGCTATTACCGGTCATAAGGGTAAAATGTGAACAGTTTCAATAGTTTAGTGGCAAATTGATAACGAAAAAAAGTTTAGTGACTAAATGTGAACAAAATCGAAAGTTCGTTTCCATCTAAAAAGTTCAATGACTAAATGTGAACAAATTTCCTATTGTATTATGTTTTAGGAAAATTATTTATTTTTGTTTAATTGTAGCAACATTTGTTGATGAAGAAATCTATGAAATAAAAAAAACAAAATGTAACATCCGGATTTCCAGGTATCATAATTTAAGTATTTTTCTTTTGAGTTAGGAAGAGAGACTCAACGAGTTGACGCCTCAACTCGTCGAGTAAGGTCGCGACTGATGACTTGGATTAATGAATGGACTCGACGAGTCGGTGAGGCGATTCGACGAGTCCACGCTGTTGGCAGAAACCCTAAATCTTTGGGCCCGAGCCATATTTAAAGGAACTTATGACCTTCAATTGCGACTACTTTTCCTATAAGTGAGAACCCTAGCGAGCTTGAGTGTGTAGAGTGAGAGGAAGAGCTATCTTGAGCTTTTTGGTGTGATAGATCTGGACCCTTCTAGGTCCAGAGAGACGAGAATATGAAACTTTAGTAGAGTAAACCTTGGGGTTCGAAGTTATGAAGCATAACCTTAACCAGCAATGTGATGAAATAAAATGATGAGAGATAGGTGATGATAGAAAGGTGATGATAATTAGGTAAATAGATGATGATGAATATGTGATGTAGGATGAAAGGAGATACCATAACCTTAACCAACAATGTGACGATGTAGTCATCTACCAGAGTATAGATGGCGACCACAAACTATTCTAGACAGCCCAGTGGAAACACCAGCAGGCCCATAACTTGTAGGTGATGAATTACAATTTCAGGCGATATTGTAACTACGTATTCATGCGATGATACTCTAACCCTTTACTATGAATTACGAGTTCAGACGATGTTGTAACTACATATTCATGGGATGTCACAAATTTCGCATGCCAAACCAATGGTCATAATTCACATCAGTGAGAATGATCCATTTTTTTGTAAAACCAAAATCAGATTAGATATTTTGATTTTTTATTTTGGAAAATGTCAAACCATTGGTTTTTTATTTCGGTTTTGGTTTTTTGTTTTTTTTAAAATATATTTTCAGGGTTTTGTTTTGTTTTTTTTTTTATTTCATAGATTTCTTCATCAACAAATGTTGCTACAATTTAACAAAAATAAATAATTTATCTAAAACATAATACAAGAGGAAGTTTGTTCACATTTAGTCATTGAACTTTTTAGAGGGAAACGAGCTTTCGATTTTTGTCACATTTAGTCACTAAACTTTTTTTCGTTATCTATTTGCCATTGAACTATTGAAACTGTTCACATTTTACCCTTATGACCGGCACAGCCGGTCATAAGGGTAAAATGTGAACAGTTTCAATAGTTCAATGGCAAATAGATAACGAAAAAAAGTTTAGTGACTAAATGTGACAAAAATCGAAAGCTCGTTACCCTTTCAAGTCATTATCCCTTAAAACAATTGTCTTGGTATTCCAACCATTCCACAACACCAACAACGTTGTAGAAATCACCGCGTCAAAACAAGTTTGGACTTCCCAATGTTTCAAGACATTTGGCCATGGAAACGATGGATGTTAAATCCACAGCTGGCCAAAAGTGGCCAATATCCCACCTTGTAAAAATTGCATGCCAATTCGTATATGTATCTAGGGGTCGATCCAAATTTTTTGAATAAGGAGCTTAAAAGAGATCGAGTATAGAAATGGAAGACTTAAATTGGACAATGATCTTTAGGTATAGTGAGATTTAGCTGGTTGAAGACTTATAGTCTAATTAAGAGATATGAATTATGAGACTCAACACCCATCTGTCTCCCTATTAGCTCCACTGCATTCCAAAGGAGAAACTTATGATGTATAGTTTGCTCATCCGAGCTACAAATAAGACATAAACCAGATGATAAAGCCATGACCTTATTAGATATATTAACATGAATAGGTAACATCCTCTCATAAACCTCCATATGAGGATTTTCACCATGCATTAAAAAGCTTACTCTATCTTATCTTGTAACCTTCAAGAGATAATAGGACCGCATACACCATCGATCTAAATAAGTTCGTGAAGAAACTAAAATCATAAGGGTCCAACACCCATACTCACAATTGTCAGCAACGATATCCATAATCTTTAATTGAAGAGACAAAGAGCTAAAATGTGCTCATACTAAAGATCATCTCTCAAATCATGCCTCTAAATCCACATAAAAGCAATATTAGAATGACATAAGCCATAATTTCTGTCACTAACACGACCGCCTAAGTTGTCGACCAAAGGTATATAGCCTAGGATATATACCAAATATGGGAGATTAACCAACCATACTCCCAACCTATGCTCCAATTGAAGAAGGAGTGAATATGAATGTTAAATAATCGGAAACCTTTTGAATACCGTTGATTTTGGTCTAAACTCCAACTGTAATTCTTTTGTGATGATTATAACCATCTAATCTTTGAAAGGAAATAATAATAATAACATGACTCTCAAAGAGCATCAAAGTCAATCTCCAACAATCTTTTAATAACATAAACTTCATATTTATAACTCTAACTCAAGAGATAATTTCTGTTAGTGATTAGGGTTTAGGCCAAAACTCTTTAGAGTTTAGATTAGGTATCTTATGTATCCCTATATATATATATATATATATATATATATATATATATATATATATATATATATATATATATATATATATATATGAGGTTTAACATCACTATTTATCAATGAAAGAGTCTATTATATAACATGGTATCAGAGATCTAGGTTAAAAATCCTACTGCTGACCATAACCCGCTACCGCTGCCCTCCACCTCCGATGTATTCTCTCATAGTCATAAGAGGTGCCTTCATTATGCTTCATATTTTGTTCGTTTGTTTTGCTCTCCACCTAAATAATAAAACAGCCGCCAACACTAAAGTAGAACTCTTACATCGGCTTCTACTGCCTCATTTGCTTATGTCTCCTCGTCGGATGGCTCCTGCCTCTAAGCTTTTTTCCTTCTTCTCAACTTGCCTCTTCTTCAAATCTAATTTATGAGTCAGTTAGAATAGGCTCCATCCGCCGCAGCTCGAGCCATTTTTCTTTTTCGCTGCTTTTCTTTGGACTCTTCTGCTGCCGACTCGATGAACGTCACTACCTCCACTTCTCTCTTCTTATACAAAGGAATTGCCGCTGGCCATCGCTTATTCTTTCTCCTTCTCCTACAAGCAGTTATTATTAGCTGTGATCGTTAGAGCTCTGTCACCGTCGCTGCTGATGTCTTCATTTATGTTATGTTTTATGTTTTTGTTTTTCCCGTTTAATCGTCCCCTCACGATCAAACTGTGCGTGAGGGGGGTGGGGTGTTAGCGATTAAGGTTTATGCCCAAACCCTTTAAGGTTTAGATTATGTCTCTTATGTATCCCTATTTATATGAGGTTTAACACCACTATTTATCAATGAAACATTCTATTATATAACAATTTCATTTACAACGAGAATATTTTCAATTAGATGCCTAGTTTTTATGTAGATAGATTGAACATCACTTAATACTGATGATATTACTCTTACGAGCATGTCAGCTAGAATTTTAGCAATAGTTTTTGTGTAGGTGTATAATTCAAAGAAAATGGAGGATCACTAACACATTGCTCTAGAATTTCATTTGAGAGAAAAAAAGAAGCAAGAGGATTGAGAAAAAATCATTGCTCCTAAGTTTATTTATTAGAAGGAAGATGAGAGAAGAAAATAAAAATTTATGTTAATCTTCCTTAAAAATTGTCCTCAAAATCAGAAGGTATTAGAGAGAAATGAAAGGAATATCATTTTCTTTTATTTTTTGCAGTTTTCTTTTCTTTTCTTTCCTTTAGTGAACTTGAGAGGAGGGTGTAACCTTAGGAATGAGGTTATCAAAGGATGAGTTACAACCTATAGGCACACATACAAACCTTTTGTATCTTTTTTCTAAACAAATGATATCGTTGTCGATTATGTCCTAATTGTTGAATCTAAAAATGAAACCATCCGGACTCGAAGCAAAACCCAAGATCCTTTTTAGCTTTCACGTGAAGAAGAGGAATTATCTTGGAAGGAATTTTTGGCAACCAACTTTTTGAATAAAGAGCTATGTTGACTTAGTTAAATAAAGGCCGAAACTTTTTTAAAAGGTTTGAGGAATCAAATTTCAATTTGTTCAAATGTTTTTATGTTGTCCCACCTTGATCACTCATTTTTTTTATAAAGTTTAACACTTAACTTCCAGTTTTCATCCTTTATTCTAAAAGTTTTGAGACAATATTACTAAATATTAACCAAGTTTTCATTACAAGCAACATAAATATTAGCACTAACATCGATCCAATACACATATTCTAGTACACACTACAAAAAACAAGTACTGTACTTAAATGTAACCCGTTTCTATATATATATATATATATATATATATATATATATATATATATATATATATATATATATATATATATATATATATATATATATATATATATATATATATATATATATATATATATATATATATATATATATATATATATATATATATAAAATGGAATTATGTTATAGTTAATTTTCTATACAATGTTTTTTGCATGCTATATTACCTTATGGAAACGCATATACATACACTAAGCACAAAAATCCTTTATACATTTTTTTTTTATAAAAGGAAGCATAAGCCATAACCCATTTGATTGTAGCAAATGTTACAACCATAATTTACGTTTACAAAGTATATTAAGCACAATAGTGGCACTTCCTGTTGTTTTAAAAGGGTTATTTGCTATTAAGATAAAACCAAATTGTCTGATTGTTCTATTAGGATTGAATTATATGGTTCGAATATTCGAATCTTTTGTTTAGTTACCGAATTATTATTTTGAAGTTGGGATTGATTGTAATTATTATATATTTTGATTAGATTATACGGTTCACATAATCGAATATTTGATTAGTTGTTTGCATTAATTAGATACTTTTAATATATATTTAGTTATTTATTAATTTATCAGCACTATTTTTTAAATTAAATTAGAAGACATGCATTCCCAAACAATTCGAATATCAATTACTTGTAGAAAACATACATTTAAGTGTCTGAAAGGACAGATTATTTTTTATAATTATTTAAGTAAAATTCTTATTTGAAAATGCAGGAACATAATTCCTGTAAAAGAACTGATTTTTTTGGTTAAAAGGATCATAATTTCAAAATAACAGAATAATTGTCTAGTTTAGTTACTATTAATTAACTGACAGTCTCAATTTGAACACAGGTAGTTATTTTTTTGGTAAAGAATGAAAAAGAATTCAAAACAATAAAACAAAAGTAAAACTTCAATGCTTAGCAACTTAAAGATTTCAATGATGAAGATGATTGTTCGCAGAAGAAAATATGGTTCTTTTCAAGTGCTTGCTAATTAAGGTAATGAAATTAAGGTAACCCGTTAGTATTTCATCTTATCTAACATTTAGCATAATTATATATATATATATATATATATATATATATATATATATATATATATATATATATATATATATATATATATATATATATATATATATATATATATATATATATATATATATATGATCAATCCTCAATGCAAAACCTATTACATTTAAAAGAAACTTGTTTTTCCATCATAATCAACACCGAAGAGAAAATTTTACTATTGAAAACAAGCCATTGCATAAGTTTTGACCGTTTATAAATGAAATTTTGCTGCTTTTGTACGTTTAATTTATTTTCTGGGCTAAATTATTGAAGAAACTATTATGTTAACTTTTAAGTGAAAAAAATCATTTCAGTTAAGCACATTTAAAAAAAAAATTATGTTTTTCCTATGATTCACTTTTGGTTAAACCATTCCACGATGAATGACATTGACAATACTTTGCCTCGTCTTCAATACTGACTAAATCCAAAATCTTTAACGAATAACACATAAACCAATGAACCCAGTGCGAGGTGATTTCTTGTGGGATATTTCCATAACTGTTTTCACACATTAATAATTCCCGAAGGATATATATATATATATATATATATATATATATATATATATATATATATATATATATATATATATATATATATATATATATATATATATATATATATATATATATATATATATATATATATTGAAAAGTGAATATACCATAATACATCGTTTTGTATCATATAATACATTATAATTGTCCAATGTTCTTATAATTGAGCTTCTAAATTGATTTACTTTCATTATTTTTGTAAATTACACATTTATCTTCCTCTTACATAATTTTCATTTTCAACTATTATATATATAGGCTAATAGGTGTTCGGCAAAAACATGTGATATAAGAGAAAGATAATAGTGAAATTTCGAAAATCTTGAAATTAAATCAAGTTAGGGGTTGAAGTTTAAAAACATTATAATAAATATATCCAACAAAACGACGTATATTATATATTTAACCAAATGAATAAAACCTAAAACCCTTAAAAATATTTATTAAACGGTGAAAAATTAATTATGAAATATTTCTTTTGCTATAAGGTATTTTTCAATAATTTCATATAAATACAATGGGTTTTCCTATATTTAGCTAGTTCGATCCTTTCTCTTCCAAGTTTCATAACGTGTTTGGTTTGAATCATTTAGCAATGCAAGAACATAATAATATATAGACACCTGAATGAATCATTTGCATATATAAAAAAAATCAATGGATACTAGGGATATTATACTTTTATAAAAAAAGAAGAAAACCAAAGAGAGAGAAGCTAAAAGACTACGAGACTAATAATAAACTCTCCCCCAAATCTCTTAATGTAATATAAAAGAGCTTCATAAAGAACCTTAAAAGCTTATATCGTAGTAGTAATTGATATATAAAATCAAAAGATAATACATAATATTAAGATGTTAAGAATCACCTTCTTCTTGATTCTTTGTGTTAAGTGGCCTCAGTTTACCTAGCTAGTTTTGTGTTTAACACAACTTTCTTAATTCTTAGAGTTTGGAGAGTAGCAATTTAATTAATTAATGAGTGGATTAGGTTCAATTTTCACATTACTATAATATGTCTAATAAATTGGGAGCCTAGGCTTTAGATGCTATATATATATATATATATATATATATATATATATATATATATATATATATATATATATATATATATATATATATATATATATATATATATATATATATATATCTTTTTTCTATTCTAATAAATGAATATGTTTAATCTTCTATTAGCAAGTATCATTATATTAAAACTCCTCATTAAAATTATATGTCCCATATCATTCTACTTGTTAACATATTAATTATCCATTTTAAATTTTAAATTTCCTACCCTTAATTACATTAAATTTGAAATTTTTAAAATTATATTTGTTTTTTCACTTTAATTATATTAAATTAATAACATTAGATTTAAAAATAAAATAAAATTAAAACAGATTATAATATGATATAACTTCATGTATTTATTTAAATCAATAATTATAATTTTATATAACTAAAAAAATATCTATTAAGTAATAATTTATTTAAAATAATTGATTAATAATTTTGATTTTTTAATATAAAAGTTTAATTAATTTGATAACCGTGGTTCTCCCGGGTTATTAACTAGTATATATATATATATATATATATATATATATATATATATATATATATATATATATATATATATATATATATATATATATATATATATATATATATATATATATATATATATATATATATATATATATATATATATATATATATATATATATATATATATATATAGTGAACATATGTGATAGCCCACGTGAAAAGAGCCAACTTTACTTCTTCTTATTCAACAAGTCTCTAATATAGCTAGTGGATATTTAATATTAATACGCTTCGTTCTTTCATTCAGAAAGGAAATTTTTTCTCAGTAAATGAATATTATGATAACTCATCAACGGTTGCAATGATAAATATGGAAGAACTAAGTAAACACAGAGATTAGACATCACTTTATAAGATGGGAGTTCATTGTAGAAGAGGCAAAGAGTTTCTTTGTTGGGTGTCAAATTAAGAAGTTTAAAATCAAGATTGAGTGTTAAAAGAGTATGTCAAACATGAGTGGTTAATTGTCACGTGGTTCGTAGAATGTCATGAGAATCTTTTCTGTTTTGCATGCCTATAAAATGGCTTGTGTCCATTTCAATAAGGAATTGAATCATTCACACAGCTACTGCTTTCTTGATATAGTTTCTTCTGAGATTCTTTCAGTGACTCCATCCTTAAGAAGCTCAGAAATCGTGCGATCAAAGACTTTCTTCTTCTTCTTGGTTAGGAGTCACCTTTAAAATTTGTAATATATATGGTGACGTGTGATATTAGCAAAGCAAGAAAGTGGTAATTGTATGAATGATTCACTTTTGCTTATTAGAATATAAACTAGCCTTTTTCATAGGCGTAGAAAACAGAAGAGAAAAACGGAACTGTATATATGGAAACTGAAAGAACAAGAGAGAAAAAAACTCTCCCCAGGTTAATGCTCCTAATGTAACTAACTAAAAGAGCCAAATGATCATATTGTAAGAACCATATGCCCTTGAATAATTAAGTTATTTTTAACTTATTCTTCAAGATACTTGTACATATACTGATGTGCGATACTCATTTGTACTTTATCTCATTTGTCAATTTTGTCAACGTGTAAAGAAACCTACCATAGGTCATATCTATATTTATGTATGTTCCATATCACCAAATTCTGTTAGTTTTGATCTTAAATTTGTTGAAGTTTTGACACATGTGAATGGTGCGCTGAGGCATCTGACTCTCAAATTTTTTGAAAACTCAATCAAATTATCAAATTGGTCGGAAAGAAAGTGAAAAACTACCAACATTCTTCTCCTTAAGTTGTAGAACAGAAACCCTAAATCATGGTAATTAAGAAAGACTTTAATGTTTGTTCAAATGATTAGAATGAGCATTGATCAAACCCTCAATCTCCAAATACTTTGGTGTTGGCTGTAAAGTTGATTTTAAAAGTTCAAGTAAAAAATACTAGGCCAAAAGTATGCCAATAAATATACTTAAATTTCAAGTATTGATTCTCTTTATTTTTGTAGATCCAAACAATAAAAATATTCTTTTAAAAAAAATTAACATGAATTCCCCGACTCAAGAAAAGAAATATTCCCAGGTCAGATTTTATTAAGAAAATCTGATGGAAATGGATCGATCGATGGAGAAGAGATAGAGAACATTATCCCTAAAATTTAGAGCTAAAAAATTCAACACACATGGTAAAAATGGTTGTGTTTCTAACTCAATTTATGTATATCATAATTAAAGATTCCGCTTAAGATCGAAGACACCTACTCATACTAGATAAATTAGTACGGATCCTTTCTAAATTCTTTAAGGACTAGTAAATTATACATATAAAAATTTAATTGTAATTGTTACTTTTTATATATAAGATAAGAAAGTAAAGAGACAAAATTATGCAAAAACTAAGCAGCTTTGAAACAATGATTATTTACTTAATAAGAAGATCAGACGTTACCTTTTCTTTATGATATCTATATTAGAGTATCCAAACACACACACAAAAAAAAAATTAATTAATTAATTAAAAAAAAATGAAAACCAGGTGAAAGTTTGAGGATTTCACACATATTCCATGAGATCACTGTTGGATCGAAGACAACGCTCATATATATAGTTGATACAAAACAATATATTAAAAGTAATATTAGTTTTTGGTAGATCCGAATTGATTGGTTTGTCTTGATTAATATTTTTATGATCCGATCCGAAAAGTGGGTTTAGATTAATTAAAAATATTATTTTTGTTGCTTTTTGGGTTTGTGTTTGTTTTTGGAAACAAGCCTTGAGAATTGTTACAGATTTAGAACCCTAGTTGAAATAAGAATATATATATAGAGAGAAAATATATAAATGTATAAAAGAGGAAAGGAAAAGGGTACCAAGAGTCGGTAGAAAACTCAAAGAGCTTTCCTTTGTTGGAGAAGACAATTAAAGCAACTTCAGCATCACAAAGAACGGAGATCTCATGGGCTTTCTTCAACAACCCTCCTCTCCTCTTCGAGAAAGTAACCTGCCTGTTAATCTTGTTCTCTATCCTCCTCAGCTGTACCTTTCCTCTACCCATGATTTCTTTTCTTTTTCTTTTTCTTTCTCTGATCAATCTATCTTCAGAAAACCAAACAACCAAATCCAGAAACTGAAGATACTCTTGGCTAGAAAAGGAAAGCTGTGATCAGGTTTTTGTTGTTTTATTTCTAGAAAGAGTGGGTGGTAGGGGGGGGGGTTTGCTTTTATGCTTCACTGAACCCTTCCTTTTTTCTCTAATGGACTTTCAACACCCTTGGCTTCCATGTTTCAGCAAAAAGGGGGAAGAAATTATTATATGTATAAATAAATTTAATGAAGATCTAAAACAAGAGTGCCTAGATGCCAAAAGAGTTATGTCCCAGCTATGTTGGTCAGTATCATCAAACTACATCAACAATTTGTTTGTTCCTTACAACAATAATTGTACTGTAAGAAGAAGGTCCCAGAAAAAGACGTCTTTACCCTTACAAAAACGGTCATACGATAAGAGTAGGAAGTTTTGATGCAATTAGCTATAAGCTTCAATTGGAGAATAGTTATTTTGGGTTCATTTTACTTGGTTTATTTTGTTTGTGTTGCTGCTTTTGTGCATATTTCTCTTTCCATGATTAGGTTAAATTGGCTCATGTTCTCCTTTTGTGTTTTCCATTCCGTTAAGGAAGCCTTGTTTTGAGGATGTATTGTACATATTCAATGTTTCTATATCCAATGTGTTTACACTTTATATATTGGATATATATAGTGGGTTAATAAGAGGTTGATTTTTAAAAAATTTAGTTGAGATTTCTTTTGTTTTTTTCCATTAAGTGTTATGGAAATTTTCAAGAAAGCTATTACATTTTTGACATGTTATCTAAAAGATTATTATTATTTCAAAAAAAATTATTCGTATTTATAAAAAAAAAAAAAAACTTATATAAAAAATCATATTAAAAAAGCTTTTAGGAAAATTTTTTTGATCGTATGAAATTGGATACTATGTTTTTACAAACTTACATGGAGCAACATTATTGAGATACATCTCTCTCTCTCTCACACACACATATATATATATATATATATATATATATATATATATATATATATATATATATATATATATATATATATATATATATATATATATATATATATATATATATATATATATATATATAACTGGTGTATTGATTAAGTTTTCCTTGCTTTTTCACAAATCGATCGTACCATGAGCTACTTATCAGTTTCAAGAATTCAATTTGGGACGAAGATCAACAGGTCCTTTTTTTTTTTTTTTTAAATCTATGTATTAGTGTCGTCAAACCAACAAACAATGAGGGGTATTAAAATATTGTTAGTTATACTAAGGGATAGTATAGTTGTAGTGATTGTATGCACATAAACACAAAACTATATACTTGTATACATTTTTGCACAAGGTGTATGGCTAGACACAAAAATGAATGACTATTAAAATAAAAGGAGGGGTTTAATTATCTAAAAGGAACTAAGGCCATCTCCAATGGGAGTTTAATGGGGAGTTTAATTTCATTAAACCCAAAATCTCCATTGTAGGAAAATGACTAAGATTCAATGGAATGGGGAGTTCAATCCCCATTAAACTCTATATTATCTCTCCTCTCTCTCTCTCTCTCTCTCACACACACACACACACATATATATATATATATATATATATATATATATATATATATATATATATATTATTTTTTATTTTAAATTAGTGTTAATTTTAATTGTAGTTTTTAATTTTTAATTTCATGTTAATTAATTTTTTTTAAAATAACAATAAATAAAAAGAAAACGATAAATGATGTGACAATCCATTAAATTGTATAGAGTTTAATGGAGTGTAGAGTTTAATGGGTAAAGTTGTATAGTGGGTGGAATGTATATGTGTCAATCCATTGAACTCATATGAGTTCAATGCATTGGAGATGGTCTAAAAGAAAATGATAGCATAAAAGAATGTAAGGACGAGATTTTTAAGAAAATCATATTTTGAGACAATTTCAATTACGCATTCTATTTAAGTATATGCAAAAGGTCATGAATTGATGTTTAGATATTTTTTAACTTAAGTTGTTATGAGCAATATTAACAAGCTCAAATATTATTTTACTTTTCGAATTCTCTAATTAAAACAAACTCTTTAACTAGCCTTAGTTTTATTAACCCTAATCCAAATAATCTCTTGGATTTTGATTAAGTTTTTTTACTAGTATTCCCAAAAATATTCAATACTTCTTATAATCTTGAAAGCTTAAAAGAATATGATTTGAACCAATCATAAAACAATTAAGGATTTTATAAATTAACTAACTTTGTTCAAATTAAACTAGTTCATGCTATTAAAGCATTTTGTTAAAACAAAAACATAAATCACCATGTTAAAATCAAATACAAACATCATTATGATGAAATCAATGACACAGTCGAATTAAGAACTAGAACCAGAATAAAAGTTTTTAGTCGTTCATAGATAAAAACTTGAATCTAAAGTATAAATCAAAAGGTGTTTTGTGAATTAAACGACTAAAAATACAGAATTGTTGTTCCAAATTATGCTCTTCATCATTTCCTTGCTCTAAAAGTCATCTTTTGCTAGTAGACATGTCAATGAGTTGGGTCTGAAGTGAATCATCATTGATCCAAACACTTTGAACAAATTTAAAAACATGATTAGCCTAACAAAACCTTAGAGTTTTGGATAATCAAATTCATACATGTATCCACCAAATCAATAAATACCCGATCTATTAACTCAACCCTTTTAACATGTTGAAATTACCCCATTAAGAGTGTTATGTGAAAACCAAAGGTGTCAGCTAGGATGAAAAAGTGGTCCGTAGCATCAAATATGAACCAAGATCACCAATAAAATCACAAGCACGAGCATACTTTGTGGCTGATTTTAGTGATGATTTATAAGCTGAAGAAGAATTTGTAACACCCTATTTCGAGTCGTTTCATAATTCTAGATCGTGGCCCAAAGATCAAGTATCATAAGGCTTCGGGTTTTGGGGAAATAGAGGTTTATACCCAGTTGGAAGTGGGTAATGTGGATTATGTGATCCAAGAGTTCGGTTTGTGCTTTGGAGTCTAACGACATAATAGTAGAAGTGATGCTTCATACTTTTATTTGAACTAAGGCTTTTAGTTTGAGTTGTTTTAAGCTAAAAGAAATTAGATACGGTTGTAGAGCTCCTCAATACCTTTCCGTGGATGTAAAGATCGTCGAAATCAGAGTTAGGACGAATAAGTTATGGCTGTAACATCCCAAAACACGACCCAAAAATTTTGTTTAATAATTACTAAAAACATCATGTCAATATCATAAAATAAAACTCGTACGTCAATATCTCAAAACCATAGCAAAGTATTAAGAGAAAATTGTATCAAGACTGTATCAAATCATATCTATGACAAGCTAAAACAATTCCCAGGATAAACTGAAGCTATGGTGTGTGCGATGCCATCAACCCGAGCTCTTCCCTTTAGTTACGGAAGTACCTGAAACCAAAATTGAATCGTTAAGCATAAAGCTTAGTGAGCTCTCCCAAGCTACCACATACCATAACAATAACATATAAACACATATTGGGCCTTGCCCACTGCCTCAGACCGAAGTCCGAAAACTGCATCGGACCGAAGTCCGGAACTGACTGGGACCTTGTCCCCTGCATCAGACCGAAGTCTGGAACTAACTGCATCGGAGCAAAGTCCGGAACTAACTGGGACCTTGTCCACTGTATCGGACCGAAGTCCAGAACTAGCTGCATCGGACCGAAGTCCGGAAACTGACTGAGCATAACATAGCATAAACATATCAACTATCATGAACACATAAACTGCATACTGCATCGGGCCGTAGCCCGGAACACATAACACATATATCCTGCCTGAGCTACGAAGGCATCAAACATACTATCTATTGCATCGAACCAAAGTCCAGAAACTACTACTAACTAAACGGGCCGGCATTGTGGCCTTAGACCCGTTCCTACTGGAAGGAAACTCACCTCGTACACTAGCTGCTAAATGAACTGATCTGGAAACCGACTGCTGCTGCTCCGGTATCTCCCCGGCTACAATTTCCATAAATACACTCAATCAATTACTGATAACTGTATTGAGGGTAAAATGACTATTTTACCCCTGGTCAAAGTCAACCTCCTAGTCAAAGTCAACCTCCAGTTGACCGGACTCGCCGAGTCTGAGGAACTACTCGCCGAGTTCTGTCGAGCAGATTCCATACAACTACATTCGAATCCGCTCTATGGTTCCTAACTCGTAGATCTGAAATCTTGGAACCATCTGAACACGTAAACTTGCTAACTTTACGTGTAACTACGAAGGAATGAAGCCTTCCTAGTCAAACACCACTTTGCTCGGGAAAACTCATTCGACTCGCCGAGTTGCTCATACAACTCGTCGAGTTCTAAGGCAAACTCCATCGGACTCGCCGAGTTGTTCTTCCAGCTCGTTGAGTCGACAGCTAACTTCATTTAACTCGCCGAGTCGTCCTGTGGACTTGCCGAGTTCATTCAGCCCTTTTTCCATACAGGTCCGATCTGAGCCATGCAGCTGCTACAAATAATGGATCTAGACTTCTAGGGCATGTTTTTCACGTAAAGTTGCTAACTTTACGTGCATGCATGGCTTTAGAGGCTTCATATGACCAAAATAAGCTCTTAATGAGGTTCTAGGCTCAATGAGGACTTTAATCACAACCACAACCAACACTTTATACTTCTAGCATGCCATGAGTGTCCAGATCTGAGGTATTACCCGGCCACAAGGCCTATTCGTAAGGGATCTAGGGTTTTTGAGCTTAGAAACCACAATTTAGGAGCAATATGGATCTATATGATCAATGAGAAATGTATAGAATTTAATACCAAAAAAAATGATCAGTAGAGTGTGTATTCTGGATCCACTTCCTTTTCCTTGAAATCTCCAACTTTCTCCTTCTCCTTCTTACTCCAAAGATTCCTTCACAAGCAATAAACACACACACACACACACACACTCACTAAGAAACGACTAGGGTTGATAAGGAATGCTCTGAGGGTGATGGAGGCTGAAATGGGAGCTATAAGGATGTTTAAATAGGTTGCAAACCCTAAGAATTAAGGTCTCCTCCTGATTGGCCTACTCGCCGAGTCCAAGCGTGGACTCGCCGAGTAGATCACTTAGAATCCGCATCCAACTCGACATCTACTCGGCGAGTTAGGGCTACAACTCGCCGAGTAGCTCTTCCTAAAAGAGCATTTAATCAAAATAAATACGTACCCGAAACGGGGCATTACTTTGGAATATTTTCTTGAGTTATTAACATGTTTAAGCACCCATTAAGTCATAATAAACGTCTCAAATTTAATGACTTAATTTAAATACGAAGCGGAAACAATTCAAAAACGACGAATTTTACTGACGAATCGGTTATAATGACAAAATGAAATTTACGGGTTGTCATATTATCCCCCCGTTAGAGGGAATTTCATCCCGAAATTCAAACTTTAGATACGACTCATGGATTTGGAAAGAGATACGGATACTTCTACTTTGTCAGATTTTCGCACTCTCAAGTGAATTCGGGTCCTAGTGGGGCATTCCAGCGAACCTTCGCTATTGGGGATACTGCTAAGCTCTGAAGGTAGTCAGAGTTTGTAGGCTATGGAGTCGATCCTAATGAGGATCTCGAAGGGTTCAATGTACCTCGGGTTGAGTTTTCCACTATTTCCAAGGCGTACCATGTCTTTCCAGAGTAAGACCTCCAAAAAGAAGGTACATCTTTCTGTGTCAGAATGGTTAGGGTTTTGGCGATTCAGGAAAATTCTCGATCAACCTGCAATAATAGCCAGCGAGACTCAAGAATTGACGGGTTTCTGTGGATATATTTGGTGCCGACTAATTCTCTATTGCTTTGATCTTAGGAGGATTCCACACGTATGTCTTCATTGTCTACTACATGACCAAGGAAAATGGTTTGACCGATGGGCATCACTACGAACTTATGGTGACCATATTGAGTCCTGCATACTGTCTAAGAGACATAACTCTCAAGGTTTATCTTTGAGAAGTGGTTGGTTCCCTGAAGTAGATCGAAAAAGGTCATCTATTCGAGGAGAGAGGATATCGGTTTTGACGGTCAGCTGACTGGATAACTCCTACATTTCTGTTGGAGCTAAGCGATACGAAGATTTGGCTACTGGGGTAGTTCTAGGAATTTGGTCGATGCGAAAATCAACCTGACGTTCGGAAAGAATTCCCGGAAGCTATACAGGAAATACATTAGGAAAGTCACAGATTTCGGGGACGTTCTCGAGGTCTCTAACTTCCTTTTTCTCGTGAATCACATGGGCTAGAAATGCATAACACTCTTTTCGGGGAAGCCCTTCGAGCTTTGATGCAGGAAATGATATGAAGATTTGAGCTAAACTTATCGCCTTAGATCGTGAGAGTCTGACCAGAAGGAAGGTTGAGATGGATGGATTTTCATAATAAAGGATATCCACATGATTGGAACTTGATCAATCAATGCCAATTATAACATCAAATCTCTTTATGGAAAATGACATTAGATCAATGGGAAAGGAATGATCGTTCGAGGTAAGGGTACATCCTATGAATCTATTGTTAACGTCCTCTTTCTCGTTGTTAGACATTTCGACGGTTAGACATTTCAGTTACTAATGGAGGTCTAAGGTTAAGATGATGTTTGATTGAATAGATAACATATTTTCTTTAAACAATATAATAAAAAAGGATTGCAAGTATAAGGGCTGTCAGGGAAGAATATACCTGGGGCAACGGTGGAATCAACGGCTGCCTCACCTTGTCCTATAGCTAGGACTCTTATAGTGTTGCCAGTTGTTGCTGCTTTGGGGCAATTTCTCTTGAAATGCCCTACTTCTCCACAATCGTAGCAGGCCTGACTGACACCTGCTCCGGATGATTGGTTGGTTGATTGGGCTGGTTTTCTACAGTTTCGAGCAAGGTGACCCTTCTTGCCACAGTTGTTGTAGAGTCTTTCGCGACATGGCCCTGGAGTATGATGATGGTAGCTGCACTTGTCGCACCAAGGAAGGGTATCGGTATATCCACTGGTAGGAGTCTGAGCAGTGGATACGACGGCAGAGACAACAACAGGTACAGTAGCAGCACGAATTGCGACCGTTTGCTGCTTCTTTAAGGACTCCTGAGAAAGCTGACTCTTATTCTTATTCCAAAATTTTCTTTTCTCACCACTCCTTTCTGATGGCTCAGGAGTGGTAACTGCTTCCTCAAGGCCATCACTATGATCGATTAACGTTTGTGCTAAGCTTTTGGCATTGTTGTATATATCCGGCCTCGCAGCTAAGACGTTTCCTTTTGTTGGCTGGGTCAACCCCCAGATGAATCTCTCTATCTTCTTACTCTCCAGGGTAACCATTCTCGAGCAGAGTAGTGCCAAGTCATCGAATCTAGAGGTATAAGCGACGATGTCGGAACCTTTCATCTTTAGATTCCATAGTTCATGTTCCAATTTCTGCATCTCGGTCCGTGGGCAGTACTTAGCAAGGAGAAGATCTTTCATGGCCTCCCAACCCATAGCATTAGCTACAGGTAGAGTTAAGGATTTGACTTGGCCGTTCCACCAAGTCAAGGCTTTATCAGTGAAGGTGCTGGCGGCGAACTTCACTTTATCAGATTCTGAACAGACACAGATTTCAAAGATAGATTCGATTTTCTCGAACCATCGGGTGAGGGAAATGACAACTCCAGTGTCATCGAAGGATGTGGGTTTCACATTAATAAAATCTTTATAGGAACACTCCTTTCGGTGTCCCTGGATACCTTCCTGGTTTTGGGGCTGGGGACCATCTCCTGAACTACCGGGGTTCATTTGCGACATGGCGGCTATCATTGCGGCAGTAATAACTGCTTGAAGCGTTACAGGATCAAATTAAGGAGGAGGTGGTGGCGGAGAGGATTGTTGTTGTTCTTTGAGCTGGGTCTCTTTCTTGGAGGCATCTTGATCTAAAAATATCAGGGAAAAAGAGGGTTATAAGTCCTCTAAATTGAATCATTAGATTTGGAACATGGGATATCTCAGTAAAACAGATATAGGATTCTATTAAGCGATAAAGCAGGAAAGAGTTATCAAATCAAATAAACTATCGCTAAAGGAATGATTGAGGAGCAACGCTGGAATGAGGATTTCTATAACGGATTTGGCTCGAGAAATACTCCCACAGTATTTCATGTCTCGCTGCAACGATGACTCGTTGTTTGGGTATTGGGTAAGTTTTAGGCATGCCGCACACCACAGTCACTCCCAAGCACATGTTGGTCGTGTCTCGAATGAATATAGTTAGCGAGGCTATATTGATCCTAGACACGACTACATAACTGCCCAGGTTTAACCGCAGCATACAACACCCATTTACTTATGTTTCATTCTACTTGTAGTTACGGATTTTGACGGTTAGGTATACTTTGTATACTTTTGAAAATACTTATATTTTGAGGTATACTTTTAGTTCAGAGCACTTAGGCCCCTTAGTGTTTATAGTCTTATACCATGTAAGGTTTGGTATACTAGTTCACTATAAACAAGGGCTCTGATACCAATCTGTCACACCCCGAAACCGAAGGTGGAAACGTTCCGGGGCGGAGGTGACTTCATGTTGAGTATCACAACTAATGTACATAGTAAGCAAAGTAAACAACCATTACATTACATATTAGAATTTACATATGTTCAAAAGTAAAGTGTTACAAGTGTTATACATACGTATCATATGAACAAAAGTAAAGACGTGTCTTCTACGTACACCGTCTTCGCCAAAAGGATCGCTAGGTACCTGTTTAATGCGGACCTGAGAATACAAGCAGTTTGAAAATCAGCATAAAGCTAGTGAGTTCATAATATGTTTGTTTTCTGAAAACGTATAAGTTTCCTTTGGTTTTCCGAAAAATTTACGAACCGAAGAAAATCCCATATTTTCTTAAAAGTAATGTTTAGTTAACTGTTTTGTTACACGATTCTGGTTACGTACAATTGTTATCCCAGGAAAATCCTATATTTTCCTAAAACTAAAGTATTAGTTAAAGACAACATTGTATAGTTTACATGTAAAACTATTTACTGAAATTCATGGGATTACTATCCCGTACAAGTTATAAGATAGTTTGATATACACAAAACTATAAATAGATATAGAGTGAAAACCATGAGACTATCATCCCGTACTAGATATAGATTCAAAACCATGGGATTATCATCCCGTACTAAATATAGATTCAAAACCATGGGATTATCATCCCGTACTAGATATGAGACACAAAACCATGGGATTACCATCCCATACTAGATATAGTTGAAAACCATGGGACTACCATCTCGTACTAGATATAGATTGAAAACCATGGGATTATCATCTCGTACTAGATATAAGATACAAAATCATGGGATTATTATCCCGTACTAGATATAGTTGAAAACCATGGGACTACCATCCCGTACTAGATATAAGATACAAAATCATGGGATTATCATCCCGTACTAGATATAAGAACTATAGATAGAAAGTAGATATAAAATTCAATCCGTGAATAAATCTATATTAATACATATTGTGAGTCGGGTAACCATGATAATGCGACACCGAGACCTCCTTGACGTTTGTCAAATGTCGGACGATTTCCAGAATTTGTCATCCCAGGCGTGCCTGCCTAACTGTAGCTAGCAGTTTAGGTGTGGGATTGTCAGTCCCGAATAGATCTATCCACAAATTCCACGCTCTCCTTCCAGGAGACTCTGGTTACACTTCCGGGGAGGATTTACTGATAATAATGACGAATCTCACAAGCTAGTATCATGTTATTCACGGGGTTCTCAAACGTTATCAGACATACAAATCGTATTGAAACATAATACAGTAGGATAGTTAAATACAATGAAATTATCTGGCAATATATTCTAAATTAAATAGAGATAAACTGAACCAGACATAGTTTATCTATTAACTTTACATAAATCTATGTTCGTAAAACAAGAACTAAAGATCCCAAATTATTCCCATAATAATTTAATTGATTTGATTGTTTCCTTTACTAAAATCCACGTAGTTATAGTCGAGAAAACATCCCTTATGCTCAACATAATACATAAGGGGAAAAGATATCTAAAGGTTAGCTAGATATTTGTAGAAATACATCAGTTTTAGGTTTTTGAAAACATTTGTAGTTTTTTCTTGTATTCCCCCTGAAAACATTGAAAAACACAGAAAAAGGCGTAGGGGTATGAACTCACTAATCGCAGAATGTGTCGGTTTGGATGCTAAACGTCAGTTCAAGGCTTGAAAACGCGTGTGGTTCCAATGTAATGTGAAATGATACACAATTGTATCTAATTAGACTTTAAATCACTAATTAGATATGATTATTCACTCTAAGACGCAAAAACACTTCAAATCAAGCGTTTGGAGTGACCTGGTTGACACCTACGGACGTATATGGCTTGGATATGGAGTTCACCCTTCAAGAGTAAACTCCTAAGAGAGTTTACGGCCCTAAGACCATGTCCACATGAGTTCACAGCCGTGAACTCATGGATGATGGGTTTTAAGGTGCTTAAGGGTCAAATATCACTTGGGAAAAGTTGCTAGGATTTAATCTAAGGCATAGGAAGGAATTAAACCAACGCATGGTCCACTTAAAGGATTTTACGGCTATAAACTAGGAGTTTACGGTGGTAAGCTCCCTCATACCCATTCCTTATGTGTTTTGGTGGTGTTAGGACAATCACATGTGATTTAAACTCATTTTAATAGCCTTGGATGGAATTTAGGGCATCATTTGACCATGTTTTAAGAGTTTACGGCCTAGGAACCCATCCTTGGGGGGTTTACGGCTGTGAACTCCTAATGGAGTTGTTTTCATCATGTTTAAGGCCCCTAAATCAATTGTGGTTGGTTCTAGACTTTAATCCAAGGCTATTGGTGTGTTTAAGTGGCATTTAAACACTTGGCATTGAGTTTACTACCCATGGTAATGAGTTTATGGCCCAAGCATGTTCTTGGGCAGTAAAATCATGTTTACTCCCCAAAATTTAAGTTTAAGGTGTTCTAAGTCCAATCCAATAAGTCCTTAAGCCATATCTAAGCTCCAATGGTGTTTTGGAAGGGTTTTAAGGCTCACCCCCCCCCCCTTTATATGTGTTCACGGCCCAAGAGTGTTCCAGGGCCGTAAACACATGTTTATGGTCCTAATCCATTATTTGAACACGAATTTGAAGGTTAAGGATGCTAATTTGTGAGTTAGGGTAGTTACCTTATCAATTTGAGGCTTGAATTGGATGATTTTGGAACCTAGATCTTGGATTTGAGGAGAGAGAGTATAGAGAGAGAGAGAGAGAGGAAAGGCTTCAAATGAAGTCTTTTGAAATTTATATATGGGTTAAGTTTGAGACACGGTGGAATTCTACCCGATACTGACGTTTACCGAAGCTTTTGGTCGTACCCGATTAAGCTGCCGTTACCCGATATGGTTGAAACTAAAATTTTTCTAATTGTTAATTTGGAATATTTTCTTGAGTTATTAACGTGTTTGAGTACCCATTAAGTCATAATAAATGTCTCAAATTTACTGACTTAATTTAAATACGAAGCGGAAACAATGAAAAAATGACGGATATTATTGACGGATCGGTTATAATGACGAAATGAAATTTACAGGTTGTCACACTCCTCAAGTTTTCAAAAATTGCTAGTTTGTTAGGGTTTCCTATTTTAGATAATTGTTAGTTTAATTTGATTAAAAGGGATAATTATAAAATTTGATAACTCTTACACCCTAATTTTCGAAAACTAGAGGGTTAAGATTAGGATTAAATTATTTGATGAATTTAATTAGTTAATCATTATTTTATTTAATGTTTTAACTAATTGTTAATTAATATATCAATATTAAATAAAAAATTTTGGTTTATTTTAAATTTAAATTAATTGATTTTTAATTTTTCAAATTTAAAAATTAAATAAACTTAGTATTTTGAAAAGTTTAAAATACACCTTATATATTATTAATTGTTAATATATCATATGTATAAGAATCAGTCAGTCAAATCGCTATTATGCTTCATTCACGAAGCTAGTTTATAAGGGGGTATAAGGAAATTGCCTATAAAATGGTAGTTGAATAGGTATCCACTCTCACCCAACGCTTCCTTGATTAGTGGATGATTGTTAGTAGAATGGATTTGATAGGACAACTAAATCTCATTAAAAGTATAATGTTATTAAAAGTACTAGAACCTTTTTTTTATTTAAAATCCCAAATCTGGTTACTTTAGGAAAAATGTGAATTAATTTGCTAACCCATTAAATTACACAGTACACTTTATAAGTTATTAGTGGAGCGTGTGTGGTTAAAAACACACTAATAGGGACTAATAAAGAGTTGTAATGGGTATCTCATAAATTATCATTGTTGATGGACTTCACCAGTGCAATTTGATAAGATGGACTTTTGAGAATAAGGTTATTTATGATTGAATAATATATTATAAGTGTAATATATTAATTGAGAAATCATATTAATTAATTAGTATTGATCAAGAATTAACTGTATGGTCAAAAGAGATTAATTAAATATATGGGGATTGATTATGTAAACCAATGATTTTTATAGTGTGGGCCAATGATTAATGGTTATTTAGGATGGGCTATACCAATGTGATAGTCCATGGAGGTTTAACCCATGGAGCTTAAGTTATATGAAAGGTCATTAGGGTTTGCGATGATGTAACCCTAGCACTATAAAAGGAACCCCTCATAACCAAAATCAGTTACACCATCATTCTTAGAGTTTAATATTTATTTTGTGCTAAGTAACTTATTCTTTGAAGCCTCCTCTTGCATATTGGTGCTTGTGAACCATTAGAGGCATCACACTTGAGGTGCTCAAGATTTCAAAGGTCAAGAACTACAAGTCCTTCTAATAGGTAGTTATCTAACTAGTTGTATTGTTCATTTGACAATTTGTATGCTATTTAGGATATATACTTTGGAAAAATGAAAATATGCATGTATAATTAGAGAAAACATAGATCCTAAGCATTTAGGGTTGCATGTGCACTATAGGAGTGCTATAGTGCTCAAAAACCAACAGAGTGACCCTTCTTGCACTTGCCACAAGTGTGGCCCTGCTATCCTCCCTACCTAGAATCAACGGTCTTAGACCAATTTTGCGCCGACTGCAACTGGGTCGGGGACTACCTCTTATCGCATAACTGTAACTCGATCTCAAGCTCGCGCTACCTAGCAACCTCCTATAACTCCAACAATGTAACACAATGTTGGGTGGCAACAAACTGACAAATGTCAGTCTTAAGCGTGCTCAGATAACGTGTTATCTGAGCCTGCTTAGAAGAAAACTTAGTGTAACACACTGAATCCCATGTATAAGTTTTAAAGCATTATGTACATGTTTAAGGACCCATTTGACGATTTGGTTGCCCCAAATCGTCGTGTAGAGATGGGTTAGCCTGTGTGGATTAATGGATCTACTTGACGAGTCGTAGGATCCTAACTCGACGAGTAGCAGCTGGAAAATGAAACCCTAGCTTTTAGGGTTTGCACCCTATTTAAAGGACCTTAAGTCCCTAACTCCATCCCCTTACCACCTTTTGACGGCCAAAAGAAACCCTAATCAATCTAAACTTTTTCTTGAGTGTTTGAGAGGCTAAAGTGTGCTTTTGATTGAAGAAGATTGGAGTTTTAAAAGCTTGGAACGAGAAGAAGAGGGTAGATCCAGTATCTACATTGTCTTAAATTTTATTTAAAGGTAAAAAGCCTCTATCTTGGTATTCCATTTATTAGATCCCTTCATGAGTGAGAATATGGGCATTTTGGTGCAAAATGGAGTAATTTTCGAATTTGAGCTTATCACAAGGGCAATATTTTCAGATCTGGGCTCCTCTGGGCTTTATGGACATAAAGCCTCAAGCTTTATGAGGCTTTAGCTCTCCTTCATGTCCAAAACCTTCTTCTGAGGCTAGTTATAAGTGTTTTAGCTTCATGGAGCTTTGCATGAATGTAAAGTTAGCAACTTTACGTGATAATCACACCCTAGGAGCCTAGATCTACGGCTTGAAGCTTTGGTTTCACGAAAAAAGCCTCTGTATGAGAAATGGAATAAAGGGACTTGACGACTTGCATGGTTAACTCGATGAGTCCAATGAAGATTGGGATTTATTAGCTTCTACAGGGACTCTGCGAGTCACTGAGACGACTCGTTGAGTTAATTAGGGTTTTTCCTGACTTTGGACACGCATAGACTCAATGAGTTGTCAGGAAACTCGGCGAGTCAACTAGGGTTTTTGTGATTTCTCGAGTTCTGAAAGGACTCGACAAGTAAATGAGCTGCACTTGACGGGTTGGGTCAACATGGATTGTTGATATTGACCGTTGACTTTGACTTTTGACCGAGGGTTGACCAGTTTGACTTTTGGGGGTATTTTAGTAAATTGGGAATTTATGGAAGTGGTTTTTTGGTGAATATAGGTGGTGCATTTTGTGGCTGTGATTCAAGAGTTTGATCTTATCACTACAGTTCGACATTCGTGAGGTGAGTTTTCCTCACTATACTTAGAGTTCAAAGGCATGCATGTCGACCTATTGGATCTGATATCCTAGTAGTTAATGATAGGTTGAGTATGAGAAAATTATGTATGCTAGTTTGCTATGCAGTTTGGTAGATCAGTAGGACTACCTATGTTACTGTTTGATTATCTATACGTGCATTTAGCTGTATATGTCGACATGTTGTGTGGGTAGGGTTGAGTTTGCAGTCTTTCATGTGGTGACCAAAAAATCCAGAGTATGCCAGATATGAGCTGACGGCCGAGAGAGCATACCAGACTCATACTGAGGACTCACTGGCATTCCAGATATGAGCTGAGGGTTAGGGGAAGCATGCCAGACTCATAATGAGGGCACACTAGCATACCAAATACGAGCTGAGGACTAAGTGGTATGCAAGGCTCGTACTGAGGGCTTGAGGGTATTGGAGCATTGCAGTTACGAGCTTAGGGCCAGGGGAGCATGTCAGAATCGCACTGAGGGCTAATCAGTTATATTCCAGTCTTAGGACTGAAGGGGGAAATCCTGTCATAAGCTGTGGACTCAAGAGCAAACTAGACTTATGATGTGGGCTCGGAAGCAAGCCAGATGTGAGTTGTGGGCCTGATGGAAAGTTAGACTCACACTGGTGGCTCAGGGGTAATCCAATCTATGGAGATGTGGACCCATTACATGTTGTTATTATGTGTATTATTTGTTATGTGTCGGTATTTTGGGGGAACTCACTAAGCTTCAGGCTTAACGTTTCAGTTTTGGTTTTAGGTATTCAAATGATCGTGGGAAGGCGAACACGTGATCATAAAACTCCTCACATTTCATGACTTTGTTTATGGGATATTATGATATGAAACTATTTTGAAAATAAATTTGTGATAGCTGTGATAGGTTTTAGCCATATGAACATTCCTATGTGCATATACAAAACCCTAATGCTTGGATCTAGGTTTCTCTAATTGAACATGCATGAATCCAAGACTTCTAATGGTTATTCTATCATAATAACAAAGAGAAATCATAATTATAAGTTTACCTTGAATCACTTGTTTGATCTTCTTGTTCTTGGAGCTTTAGAGTCACAATTGTCACTCCTCTAATGGCTTACAAACACCAACTAGCAAGAGGATGATTTGAGAGAGAGAGAGAGAGAGAGGAGAGACTCAGAAATCGGCCAGGGTTTCTTTAGGAATAAGAGGTGCCGATTTCCATGACCACAAGGGTCTATTTATACTTGTAAGGCTCCTAGGGTTTCACCCTTAAACCCTAATTGGATAACTTAAGCCCAAAGCAATCCTAATCCCTTTATGATAACCCTTTGGATGGTTTTTAGGTTTATCCTAAGCCCCTAAAATTGTCCACCACATTATCCATCAGGGATTACAGCCTAAAGTATAACTATCACACATTTGACAGTTTAAGTCCTTCTATTTAATTAATCTCTTTAAGTCACCAAATTAATTCCTAATTAATTTATGACTTATATTAATCAAATAATAATAATATTATTCCTTATAATATTTCAACTCTCATTGTGAATCATTCTATCAAGTTGCTATGGTGAAGGCAACCCAAAAGGACCATGCTCAATCGGGTCAAATACTTGCTTAATATAGTTGCAGCCTTAGACACTATTCCAACAGTCTCCCACTTGGATAAGTCTAGTAACTATATAGACCGATTAGCAATCATAGCTCTCAAAGACACTATCAAACTCTGATCTAATCAATCTTGTCCTTTAGAGAAGGGATCGTACAGTCCTCTGTATAGATATCATGCTAACATTTATATGGAACCAATTATCTAGCATTTGGTTTCTCGATCTCAGATTTATTCGACATAGAACTTAATCGAACAGATCAATTTAGTTCCGACCGGGCCCGACACATAAGTCAAATCAAATCATCGAGCGGCTGAGATATCACTTTAACCTTCTTAGGATAAAAGTAACATATAAACTTCAACTTATATGCATTTACTTATTCATTAACCAACTATACACAACAATGCGTTTTGTTAGCATCAAGTTACTGATGCGGTTTCACATCATCAATGTACACCCAATTAACAAATAACAAACCATATATCTCGGTTTTAAGACCATATGATATTATCATCTTGCGATCACCCTTTGTCACATTCCATAAGGTGATTCCAGCAAGCGCGGGTTTGTTCCAATGCTCAAAACTAGTTCATAAGCACTCATGAACGTTGCAACAAACTTTTGCTATGTCTAATACCATTTAGACAATCTACACACCAATTCATGACAATCTTCATTCATACCTACTTCCAATATATGAACGATTTTGGACAATTTGAATAATTCGATTATTCTTAATAAACTCAATTATTCTGGAAGTCAAAACATGCAAAGTGAAACAATAGTTAAATGATTAACATAAGATAGTAACTTTACTTATAAATAATACTCTTTTATTTAATCTTCAAATGTTAATTACATTTATCTATTATATTTTTCTAAAACTATCTAATCTATACATATATCATCCTTCAGCCCAATGCTCCTAGCATGCTGCAAGTGTTTAACCCTGCTCAGTCCCTTCGTAAGCGGATCTGCTGGGTTATCTTCTGATGATATCCTCTTCACCACGAGTTGTCCTTCTCCTACACGATGTCTTATAAAATGATATTTTATGTCGATATGTCGAGATCTACAATGATCCCTTGGTTCCTTGGTCAAGGCAACCGCTCCTTCATTATCACAGAAAATATCCATGGCCTCCTTTATGGTAGGTACAACTCCAAGATCACTAATGAAGTTCTTCAACCATATTGCCTCTTTTGACGCTTCGCTCGCTGCGATGTACTCTGATTCGCACGTTGAATCAGCTACGGTTTCTTGTTTGGAACTTTTCCAAGTTACTGCTCCTCTATTCAGGGTAAAGACCCAGCCCGACTGCGAACGGTAGTTGTCCGTGTCGGTCTGATAGCTGGCGTCACTATACCCTCGCACCTTCAAGTCATCACTCCCTCCGAGGACTAAAAACCATTCCTTGGTCCTCCGAAGGTACTTAAGGATATTTTTCACTGCAATCCAATGGGCTCTGCCAGGTTTCCCTTGATATCTACTGACCATGCTCAAAGCAAAGGCTACATCAGGGTGAGTACAAGTCATAGCATACATGATTGAGCCAACAGCGGAAGCATATGGTACTCGACTCATTTCTGCTATTTCGGCTTCGGTACTTGGACTTTGAGTCTTACTCAACTTGGCATTATATTGTATCGGTAATTCTCCCTTCTTCAAGTTTTCCATACTAAAACGTTTTAGTACCTTATCCAAGTAAGTGTTCTGACTAAGTCCTATTAGTCTCTTACTTCGTTCTCTCACTATCCTTATTCCCAAAATATAAGAAGCCTCTCCGAGGTCCTTCATAGCGAAGCACTTATCGAGCCAGGACTTAATCTCCTGCAATGTCGGGACGTCGTTTCCTTTGAGTAATATGTCATCGACATACAAAACGAGAAAGCTAACTATACTCCCACTGGCTTTGACATATACACATGATTCATCTTCACTTCATACAAATCCAAACTCTTTGACTTTCTCATCTAAGCAAAGATTCCATCTGCGAGACGCTTGCTTAAGTCCATAAATGGACTTCTCAAGCTTACACACTCTATTTGGATGCTTCGGATCGACAAAACCCTCTGGATGAGCTATGTAAACATCCTCAGCCAACGTCCCATTAAGGAAAGCAGTTTTGATATCCATTTGCCAAATCTCATAATCATGAAATGCGGCAATTACTAACATCACTCTAATAGAATTTATCTTCGCAACCGGCGAGAAGGTTTCATCATAGTCAACTCCGGGAGTTTGAGTAAAACCCTTCGCAACCAATCGTACTTTATATGTGTGTACGTTTCCATCCACGTCGGTCTTCTTCTTGAAGATCCATTTGCACCCAACGGTCTTACGTCCGGACACATAATCAACCAAATTCCAAACTTGGTTGTCATACATGGATTGGATCTCGCTGTCCGTTGCCTCTTTCCACTTTGCAGACTCCAGGCCTGCCATGGCTTCCTTATAGCTATTAGGTTCATCTAGATTTATTAGTGTACCATCACAAATATACGTGTCCCCTTTGGTAGTAATATGAAAACCATAAAACTGGGGTTGAACTCTAACTCTTTCGGAACGTCTAAGAAGTAAGGACTCGTCAATTGGTTCAACCGGAGTTTCCTCCTTGGGTCGAGTGCCAGCGGTAGAGGGTCCTTCATCTATCGACTCTTGAATCTCTTCAAGCTTGATTTGCCTCCCACTGTCTCCTTGGCTTATGAGTTCTCATTCTCAGAAAACTCCTCTCCTCGCAACAAAGAAAACATTGTCCTTCAGTCTATAGAAGAGATATCCAAAGGATATCTGCGGATAGCCGATGAAAATACATCGCTCACTACGAGGTTCGAGTTTGTCGTGAGTATCTCGAATTACGAAAGCCTTGCAACCCCAAACCTTGATGTGTGCTAACGAGGGAGCTTTCCCTATCCGCATCTCGTGAGGTGTTTTGGCAGCCTTCTTAGTAGGGACTCGGTTAAGGATGTGGGCGGCAGTCTCTAAGGCATACCTCCAGAATGAGATAGATAGCGAAGCACGACTCATCATAGAGCATACCATGTCTAACAAGGTTCGATTACGCCTTTCTGCCACACCATTCAATTATGGTTTCCTAGGTGGCGTCAATTATGAAACTATTCCACACTCTTTTAGATAGTCGTGGAATTCAAGACTTAGATACTCTCCTCCTCGATCGGATCGAAGCATCTTGATTTTCTTGCCCAATTGATTCTCCACTTCATTCTTGAACTCTTTGAACTTTTCAAATGTTTCTGACTTTTGCTTGATTAAGTAGATATACCCATATCTACTATAGTCATCGGTAAAAGTCACATAGAAGCGGTTTCCATCCTTTGTGGTTGATCTAAACGGTCCACATACATCGGTATGTATTAGGTCCAATAAACCCTCTCCCCTTTCACATGTGCTTGTGAAGGGTGACTTATTCATCTTTCCAAGTAAACAAGATTCGCACGTGTCATCTTCCCTAAGGTCGAATGACTCCAACACTCCATCCTTTTGGAGTTGAGCTATGCGCTTCTTGTTGACATGTCCAAGACGACAATGCCACAAGGATGCTCTATCCATACTATTGGAAGAATCCATGCATAAAACATCATTTCCTAGGTTATCTACAATCATAACAGTTTCATAAATTCCATTACATGGTATTTCTTCAAAATATAAGCCACCATTTAGATAAGCACAAATAGAACCATTCTCATTATTAAAAGAAAATCTAAATCCTTGTCTAAACAAGCCATGAAATGAAATGATGTTTCTTGCCATTTCTAGCGAATAACAACAATTGTTCAAATCTAAAGATAAACCATTCCTAAGCCCTAGAGAATACACTTCAATCTTGGTCACAGGCGACGATCTTCTGTTCCCCATGATTAGATTTATTCTTCAATGCTCCACATCCCTATTTCTTCTTAGTCCCTGCAATTCAGAACAAATGTGGTAACCACAACCGGTATCGAGGACCCAAGAAATAGCATGAGATGAATCATTAGATTTAATTGTGTATATACCTGCGAAAGACGACTTGATCTTTCCTTCCTTGATGGCTTGCAGGTACTCTGGGCAGCTTCTCTTCCAATGCCCTATTTTGTGGCAATGATGGCACTCTGCCTCCTTTGGGTTAGAAGTAGGCTTGGTGGGATCAACTTTTATCCCACTAGAGGAGGAACCATCTTGGGACTTTCCCTTGCGGTAGCTCTTAGACGGAGCCTTCCTCTTCTTGCCTCTTCCTTGCCTAATGCCCAAAACACGAGCAGCGGGTGGATTGGGAATGGGTGCAACGGATTTGTCCTTGAGATTGCTCTCAGCAACCCTAAGGAGACCTTGGAGCTTGCTTAGGGTGACCTCTTCCTTGTTCATGTGGTAGGTCATCCTAAATTGATGGTAACACGGCGTCAAAGAGTGAAGCACCATGTCGATCGCCAAGTCTTCCCCAAAGTATTTAACTTGCGAAGTCGATCGACATACCTTTGCATCTTTTGCAGGTGCATAGTAAGAGATTCTCCATGACCCATTTTGGCGGAAATCATGTTAGTGAAAATCTCGTAATGCTCTTGTCTCGCGTTTTGGTGGTATCTCTCCAGCAAGTCTTGGTGCATTTCGTACGTATACATGTCCTCGTAGGACTTTTGGAATTCGGAATTCATGGTGGCTATCATGATGCAATGTACCTTCGTTGCATCACGCTCGTGAGTTTCAAAAGCAGCCATTTCTGCCGGAGTAGCGATTTTAGGATTGATCTTCTCGAGCTTTTCATCGAGGACATACTCCTTGTCCTTGTAGCGAGCAATCGTGCGAATGTATCTTATTCATTCGCTAAAGTTCGTTCCATCGAAAGTTACCTTTTGGCAAAGGCTCATCAATGTGAACGAGCTTGCAGCAGCGTTGTTTGCGTTTAACATCTACAAATAGAAAGGACAAAGATAGATTAGAATTTGTATCCCTAATTATCACCCAATAAGAAAAATTAGGGCTAGGATCCAACAACAATATTTACATATTAGGAAAGGGATGCTGTAGTCTAACACGTAAACAATTTGAAGGTAAGTGAATGACGATTCACTAATTCTCCACCACAAACATAACTTTAACTCTAAGTGTAATGAGCATTCCTAGATTTAGATGAGATTCATTGAACTTTTCAATGGCATGTTTAAATGCCGATATGCCCCTCTCGTTTGTGACTGGGATACCGAGGATCACAAAGTGGGTGTGAATTACCATGCAAATTTACATGGTGCCTTCATTGTAACAATCACCTATTCGATGTGCCGGTAAACCACACACGTTCCATTGAACTATGATAAAAAATGAATCACCCTTTGCCACCTTTTCTTAGAACCAATTAGTGTGCCGGTAAACCACACATGCTCCACTAACTTCTTAGCAAGGGTGCAAAGTGTAATTTCATGGGATTGCATCAATTCACTTTTCCTAAAGTAACTAGGATTGGGAATTTTGAAAAACATGTAGTTACTTTGTATTTCTTATTATACTTTTAATGAGAAGATGAGGTTGCCCTATCCTACTCGTTCGGCTAACGACCCTCCACCGATCAAGCAAGCGGTGGGTGTGAGTGTACACCCATTAAGCACCATTTTATAGGCATTAACCTTATACCCACCTTATAGACCGGCTTCATGAATGAGTCATACTAACGGTAAGACTAGCATTTTAGTCATACATATATATATATATATATATATATATATATATATATATATATATATATATATATTAATCTTGTAATATTATATTAGTATAGGGTCGAATTTTAAACTTGTAAAATTCTAGTGTTTGAAATTTAAATTGTCCAAATTAAACTTTTAATCACAAAACATAAATTTCAAAACTTGAGGATAGGTTTTAAACTTTTCAAAATATAGAGGATCAAATAACAAATAATCTAAATTAACATTTAAATGTGCTGCACTTGATGGGTTGGGTCAACATGGATTGTTGACATTGACCGTTGACTTTGACTTTTGACCGAGGGTTGACCAGTTTAACTTTTGGGGGTATTTTAGTAAATTGGGAATTTGTGGAAGTGGTTTTATGGTGAATATAGGTGGTGCATTTTGTGGCTGTGATTCAAGAGTTTGATCTTATCACTACAGTTCGACATTCGTGAGGTGAGTTTTCCTCACTATACTTAGGGTTCGAAGGCATGCATGCCGACCTATTGGATCTGATATCCTAGTAGTTAATGATATGTTGAGTATGAGAAAATTATGTATGCTAGTTTGCTATGCAGTTTGGTAGATCAGTAGGACTACCTGTGTTACTGTTTGATTATCTATATGTGCATTTACCTGTATATGTCGACATGTTGTGTGGGTAGGGTTGAGTTTGCAGTCTTTCATGTGGTGACCAAAAAATCCAAAGTATGCCAGATATGAGCTGACGGCCGAGAGAGCATACCAGACTCATACTGAGGACTCACTGGCATTCCAGATATGAGCTGAGGGTTAGGGGAAGCATGCCAGACTCATAATGAGGGCACATTAGCATACCAAATACGAGCTGAGGACTAAGTGGTATGCAAGGCTCGTACTGAGGGCTTGAGGGTATTGGAGCATTGCAGTTACGAGCTTAGGGCCAGGGGAGCATGCCAGAATTACACTGAGGGCTAATCAGTTATATTCCAGTCTTAGGATTGAAGGGGGAAATCCTGTCATAAGCTGTGGACTCAAGAGCAAGCTGTGGATTGAAGGGGGAAATCCTGCCAGAATTGCACTGCCGATTTCCATGACCCCAAGGGTCTATTTATACTTGTAAGGCTCCTAGGGTTTCACCTTTAAACCCTAATTGGATAACTTAAGCCCAAAGCAATCCTAATCCCTTCATGATAACTCTTTGGACGGATTTTAGGATTATCCTAAGCCCTAAAATCGTCCACCTTATTATCCATAAGGAATTACAGCTTAAAGTATAACAATCACACACTTGACAGTTTAAGTCCTTCTATTTACTTAATCTCTTTAAGTCACCAAATTAATTCCTAATTAATTTATGACTTATATTAATCAAATAATAATAATAATAATCCTTATAATATTTCAACTCTCATAGTAAATCATCCTATCAAGTTGCTATGGTGAAGGCAACCCAAAAGGACCATGCTTAATCGGGTCAAATACTTGCTTAATATAGTTGCAGCCTTGGACACTATTCCAACAAGCTGTTGGTTTTTGAATGACTTAAGAAGTTTTAAATTGGCATGATTTTTATAGATGTTACACTCCGGGAAAAACATCGCCCTCTCAGTGAACATACGGGTGATCTCTGTCACTGTGTCCACACCCTGCCTCAAATCCAGAAACTCATGTGCCAGTCGCTCGCGCTTAACCCATGTAATGTAGCGAGCGCATAACATATCCCTGAACATCTCCCAAGTAATTGCAACTCTCTGATCATCACTGTAGGACCCTGTCATCAAGCTCCACAAGTCCTTTACTCCGTACCTCAACAAGTTTAGGGCACATTTAACTTTCTGGTCAGCAAGATATGAGCATGTGAAGGAACATCCCTCCAAATCAGATAGCCACATCATGGATATAATTGGGTCCTGAATTCCCTCAAAAGTCGGGGGCTTCGTTTTATCAAAGTCTCGGTACTAAAAAGCCGAACTGGCTCCTTCCACTATTGTCGTTACAATTGCTGAAGTTGCTTCGACAACCATCTTAGCAATTGTTGCATATCGCTTATCAAAGTACTCAACCATGGCGGTCTTAATAGACCTAAACATCTCTGGAAACTGTGCCCGAAATAGGGTAGCAACCAAATCATGCAGGATCTCTCGAATCCTGGCGTCCAGCTTATCCGACCAATGACCTCAGGCATTGCTGGTCCCTCCTAGCCACCATCTTCTGATCCTGATCCGGATCCAGTCACAAATCATCTAGTAACCACCATGCTGAAAATATACCAAGAAGATGTCCGAAATTCCATATAATAAGCCGGGAACCAACTCCCAACAAAGCCCTAGGGGTTGTGACTTCCTTATGGGTCACGTGCTTTCAGTAGTATAGCTACATACTACCTTCCACACCTACCCATATTTGTCTCAAGTATCATCAGAACACCCTAGCAATATACATAAGCATGGAACGCACTCAAACCTCACTCCTATAGGAGGGCTAAATATCTCGTAACTGGTCTACTGACTCGCACAACCCACCCATGAAACTTCCACCAACCCTGTAGCACTCGTGTATGCTAGCCATACATAACGCTGGACCCTATAGACTTTCTAATACCTGATCCTACCCTAAGCCGTTCATCAAACAAGAACATTAAATAAGGCCAAATCAAACATTCTCAGGCTATAAGATCTTAATTATGTATAGTCATGATGCATACACTAAGCAGCTGCAGTAATGATATCAATTTCATATAAGGAAAAACCGTAGGCTATCAGGCAACTCTATCATGTAGTTCCTGAACACCTCGTGAACTGGGATGGAATTTTGGTCGATCTGGCCAACATCAAGGCGGTTATGCAGCGCGAGGGGGGGGGGGTTCCGAAATCTCCCTCGAATATCAGTAGCTTCTTGGGATTGGCAGGGTACTTGTCACACCCTAAAACCGGAATGGCGGAAATGTTTGGGGGTGGAGGACGTCATGTTTAGTATCACAAGACATGCATCATAGTAATCAAAGTAAATAAACAACCATTTCATTAGAAAGAAAGTGTTTAAAGAGTGGGTGCTCACAAAACATAGAATACATAAGCAGTTAACAAAACAAGACTTGAAGCTATATTGCTCCATCTTCTGACGTTCCCAGCACGAGTACCTGTCGACTAGTTTCCTGAGAATACAAGTTATTTGAAACAGTCTATCAGTAATTAAGCTGGTGAGTTCATAAGATTTTAGTGACGTAAGTAAATTGTAGAAAGTTGTTGTAAAATGTAGTAAGTGGTAAGTTCTGTTTAGAAAAGTTTGTCTGTTCCTCCAGAAAATCCTATATTTCCTGCTTTAATGAAAGATAAGTAAAAATGACTCTACAACCCTTTATATGAGTACTAAATGGGTACAGGTTATATGAAACCCAGAGTAAACAAACAATCGATTCTGTGTATTTTTCGTAAGCCCACAACCAAACAAGGGATAGAAAATGAGGCGGATGACACACACCCCATTGGTTGTTAGATCCTTGTTGTATATAACCCTGGTGTATTCACTTATTGCTCATGGAGTTAATTGTAATAGTTCCTTTATATTTAATGAAAAGATTCTTTAAGAAAACCCTTATTTCTTATAATAAAATGGTGACCACTGTGATTACTTCTATAATCACTTAGTTTATACTGTCTATATATGATCCAATATCGAATTGATAGTTAATTGGGTGAATCTTCCCTAAGCCCACAACCAAACAAGGAACAGGAAGTAAGGAGGAAAACACACATCCAACTACCTATTGGGTATTAATGATATATAACCATGATGTATAAATTAAGGTATTATAGAGTTAATCACCTAAGGTCCTTTAAGTTTATACTAGTTTAATAAATTGGATTAAAAGCTTTACTGGTAAGTTTCTTGTTTTGTACACTAAAAGTTTTGTTTGGAAAAGTATGTTTTGTACTAGAAAATTGTGCATTGACTTTGTGTCCTATGACTTGACCCATACCTGGTACCCTTATGATGACTTAATGTATACTAAACATATATATATACCTAAAATCGAATAGATAGTAGACTGGGTGATTCCGTTCCAATCCCACAACCAAACAAGGAACATGAAGTGAAGTGGAGAGCACACATCCTATTACCTGTCGGATCCTATATATATATATATATATATATATATATATATATATATATATATATATATCCTTTGATGTATACATTAAGGAATCCTAAGGTTAGCATTATTGTCCATTTCTACTGAATGTACTAGACTCGACTGTTCTGTTTGTCGTTTGAAAAGATGTAAGTTTTTCCCTAGTTTATAACTTTATTGACTTGAAAATAGTTGCATTAACTTTCAAGTGGAACTGTCACTTTATGAAAAGTAATAGGAAAATATAAGTACTTAGATGTCTTATGAATTGACGACCATGACGTACTAGTTACCTTAAAACATGTTTGTTTTATTAAGGTCATAATGTGAAGGCTAGATCCCATACTATACACTCTCCCTGTCAAAAGATTCTGGGAACGAAACGCGACTTCAACAAACGAGTTGCTAGGTTGCGTAACTTCACACTAAAGTTATGTGATCATGTATAACCAATATAACTATCACCTTTTGTTTAGAACAATGCATTACTGATTCATTGGTATAATTAGATCCTGTAGTTGTCCCATGCTATAGCACTTTATTATGTTTGTTCTGTTATATTATCTTAGTATGTTCTTTCTGTTATCACGTATTGTATCTTCCTCCCTGTTTCTCTTTATTGTGTGTTCTCTTATGTTATCGTGTATTGTATCTTCCTCCCTATTTCTCTTTATTGTGTGTTCTCTTATGTTATTGTGTATTGTATCTAGTATGAACTGAACCTCTAAACTATACCCCTTATAGTTTACTAATGTTTGACTTGAACTGTTATTGAAAAGACTCATTTTAATACTAAGTTATACTCGTACTTTAAAAACGGAGTTTTGCTAAACTAAAAAGTAACATAACTTTAAAAGAGTTTTTTTTTTTAAAATGTTTTGATCACTTATAAAAGACATAGGTAATCTTTTGAAAGTTTTTTAACAAAAATTTACACAATTATCAAGTTTTTTCAACTTGTATCCCCCCCCCCCCCCCCCCCCCCGGTTAAAAGCATTTAAAACTAGTTAAAAGAATCATTACGAGGTATGAGTTCACCTGATGTAGGTGATTCAAGAGAATATGCGTGTAAGGATGAGAAGTTCCACGAATGAAGTCCCTAGACTTAACAAGTCCTAATTGACATATATGGCATATATTTGCATGAATATAGTATTTATAAGCAACCAATAGCAAGGAAACACCTCACGGGACTTGGACTAAGTGTTGAAATCACATGTGATTGATCAAAGGAAGGTGGAATGGCACTAGTATGAGTTTACGGCCATGGGTTTACGGCTAAGGGAGTTAACGGCCGTAAATTCATGGCTAAACATGCATATTTGTGTGTTTTAATATCCTACAACATTCATTAAGGTTTCAAGGTCAATGGCTTGGACTTAAGAAGAGTTTAAGGTCAAAACATGCAACAAAATGGAGTTTACGGCCAAGGAGGATCTTGGGCTGTAAACTCACGGTGTTCTTGGAGATTTGCATGTTTCAAGTGAGTAAATCAAGGCTTCTTAATAGATATGAAGCACATTGAGAGGATACTTACGATATTGAAGCTTGAAAGGGTTGATTTCGGCCAAGAACACTAGTATGTGTTCGTGATGTTCTTGGTGAAAATTGAAGATCTAAGAAAAGTTGATTTCCATGGATGAAATCAAAGAGTGTAACTAGGAGATGAAGTGTAACAACAAATCAAGGAAAGAACACTTACAACTTTTGAAGATCTACAATGAAGATCTAGATGAAGGGAAATAATGAAAGAAAATGAAGGGAATGAGAATATAAGGGGGAGTTTACGACCCACATAGAGTTTGCGGCTGTAAACTCTATCTAGTGGACATGAATTCCTTTCTGGTGAGGTTAAGTTTGATTTGTTGTTCCGTGGTTTTAGCAGGTACTCCCTAATACTCATTCCTTGAATGCATTGGGCTCAGAACACTCAAACAGACGCCAAATTGTGATAAATGATAGTAGGAGTGAGTCTGACACCGAGTTGAGTTAAATAACTGAGCTTTTAAAGCAAAAATTTTGTGGGGTGTTCATAGTACTACTGGAGATTCATATAGGATTTCTTGAAGATTACAATGCCCCTCACTCATCTGATGAGGAAGGGAGTGGATTTCTGGTGGGGCCCTGAGCACTAGGGGGCATTTAAGACCCTCAAACAACAACTTTCTGAGGCTCCAGTCTTGACTCTCCCAGAGGGGGTTGAGGATTTTGTAGTGTTCTGTGTTGTGTCCATCACATGATTGGGAGCGGTCCTGATGCAGAGAGGACGGGTGATAGCCTACGTATCACGAAAGCTGAAGTCGCACGAAATGAGATACCCTACTCATGATTTGGAGTTGAGAGTGGTGGTATTCGCTCTCAAGATTTGGAGACATTACCTTTATGGAGTCTTCTATACCATATACATGGACCACAAGAGTTTGAGACACATCATGGATCAACCGAACCTGAATATGAAACAGCGTAGGTGGATGGATGTAGTCAAGGACTACGACTGTGAGATCCTTTACCACCCAGGTAAAAAGAACGTGGTTGCAGATGCTATGAGCTGCAAGTCACCTGGATCTTCTAATCCAGTGACATGTATGAGGATGTCGGTGGATTCTCCACTTGTGGGTTTGATCAGGGAAGCTCAGGCTGAGGGTACGCGTCAGGAGAACTGGAAGCTTGAGAAGTTTAGGGGTGAGAACACTTGGTTTGTGTAGGATAGCCGAGGATTATTGGTCTGATATGGTCGGGTCTGGAATCCGATGTCTGGTGGGGTCATACAAATTGTTTTGGAGGAGGCTCATAAGTCTCACTTCTCCATTCACCCAAGGGCTACCAAGATGTATCAGGATTTGCGTTTGAGTTACTGGTGGCCAGGCATGAAGAGGGAGATTGCGTGGTATCTTGAGAGGTGCTTGACCTGCTGGATGGTCAAGGCCAAGCATTAGAGGTTGCATGGTCAGCTACAGCCCCTAGAGTTTCCCATGTGGAAGTGGGAACAAATCACGATGGATTTCATCACTAAGCTGCCAAGGACGACATAGGGCTTAGAAGCTATTTGCTTCATCATGGATCAATTAACCAATAGCACCTACTTTTTACCGATACGAGAGAGTTCATCGGTTGAGATGTCGCACCCCAGTCTGTTGGTTCCGATCTCTATTGTCTCAGACCGCGATGCCCCATTATAATGGTGCCCACTATATGAGCTGTTGTCTACATATAGACTGGATCTCCCGGAGGAGCTTAGTCAGTTCGAAAACACTTGCCATGTGTCACTGTTGCAGAAGTGCATAGTAATTGAGGGGGAAGTGGTATCATTAGATGATATTCAAGTCAACGAGCGCCTGAATTATGTTGACAGGATAATGGTTGTTCTTGAGAGGAAGGTAAAGGTTCTACGGAACAAGGTAGTACCTCTGGTAAAGTTACAGTGGGAGCACTGGAGGGGATCCGAGTGGACATGGGAGCCTAAGGCAAAGATGCGGGAGAACTACCCAGACTTGTTCGCTACAGTAGACTTCATGGATGAAGATTAATTCAAGTGGGGGAGAATTGTAACACCCAACTCCCAGGTACAAGTTTTAAAGCATTATGTACATGTTTATGGACCTACTCAACGATTTGGTTTCCCCAAGTCGTCGTGTAGCGACGGGTTAGCCTGTGTCGATTAATGGACCTACTAGACGATTCAGAGGACCCTGACTCGACGAGTTGGAGCTGGAAAATGAAACCTTGATTTTTAGGGTTTACCCCATATTTAGAGGACCTTAAGTCCTTAAATCTAGCTCCTTACCTCCTTTTGATGGCTAGAAGAAACCCTAATCAGTCTAACCTTGTTCTTGAGTGTTTGAGAGGCTAAAGTGTGCTTTTTGGTGCTTTTGATTGGAGAAGCTTAGAACAAGAAGAAGAGGGTAGATCCAGTATCTACATTGTCTTGGCTTGCATTTAAAGGTAAAAAGCTTATATCTTGGTCTTCCATTTATTATATCCCTTCATGAGTGAGAATATGGGCATTTTGGTACAAAATGGAATTATTTTTGGATTTGTGCTTGTCATAAGGGCATAGTTTCAGATCTGGACTCCTCTCGGCTTTATGGACTTAAAGACTCAAGCTTTATGAGGGTTTAGCTCTCCTTCATGTCCAAAACCTTCTTCTAAGGCTAGTTATAAGTGTTTTAGCTTCAAGGGGATTTGCATGCACGTAAAGTTTGCAACTTTACATGATAATCACACCTTAGGAGCCTAGATCTACGACTTGGAGCTTTGGTGTCACGAAAATTCCTCTATATGAGAAATGGACTGAAGGGACTCAATGAGTTGTATGGTCAACTCAACGAGTCCAATGAAGATTAGACATTGTTAACTTCTGCAGGGACTCGGTGAGTCAGTGAGATGACCCAACGAGTCAGTTAGGTGGTGGATTTCGTAGTTGTGATTTGAGAGTTTGATCTTATCACTACAGTTTGGCATTTGTGAGATGCATTTTTCTCACTATACTTAGGGGTTGAAGGCACCAAGGCCGACCCATTGGATCTGATATCCTAGTGTGATGATATGTTGAGTATGAGATAATTATGCATGCTAGTTTGTTATGCCAGTTTGGTAGATCAGTAGGACTACATGTGTTACTATTTGATTATCCATATGTGCATTTAGTTGTATATGTCGACATGTCATGTGGGTAGGGTTGAGGTTGCACTCCTTCGTGTGGTGACCAACAAATCTTGGAGTATGCCAGATATGAGCTGAGGGCTGAGAGAGCATACCAGACTCATACTGAGGACTCATTAGCATTCCATATATGAGTTGAGGACCAAGCGAAGCATGCCAGACTAATACTAAGGGCACATTAGCATACCAGATACAAGCTGAGGACTGAGTGGTATGCCAGACTCATACTGAGGGCTTGAGGGTATTGGAGGATTCCAGTTGTGAGCTGATGGCCAGGGGAGCATGCAAGACTCGCACTGAGGGCTGATCAGTTATATTCCAGTCTTAGGACTGGAGGGGGAAAGCCTTTCATAAGCTGTGGACTTGAGAGCAAACCAGACTTATGCTGTGGGCTCGGAAGCAAGCCATATGTGAGCTATGGGACTGAAAGGCAAGCTACACTCACACTGAGGGCTCATGGGTAATCCAGTCTGTAGAGTTGTGGGCCCATTACATGTTGTTATTATGTTTATTATTTGTTATGTGTCGGTATTTTGGGGGAACTCACGAAGCTTCGGGCTTAACGTTTCAGTTTTGGTTTCAGGTATTTCGGATGATTGCAGGAAGGCGAACACGTGATCGTACGGCTCCTCACAATTTATGACTTTGTTTCTAGGATACTATGATATAAACTATTTTGAAAATAAATTTGTGAAAATTGTTGGTTTTTGAATGACTTAAAAAGTTTAAAATTGGTAAGATTTTATGGATGTTACACTCCAGACAAAACATCACTCTCTCAATGAACATACGGGTGATCTCCATCACCGTGTCCACAACCTGCCTCAAATCCAGAAACTCATGTGCCAGTCGCTCGCGCTTAACCCGTGGAATGTAGCAAGTGCATAACATATCCCTGAATGGCTCCTAGGTAATTACAGTTATCTGATCATCAGTGTAGGACCTTGTCATCAAGCTCCACAAGTCCTTTGCCATGGACCTCAGCAACTTCAAGGCACATTTAACCTTCTGGTCAGCAGGACATGGGCATGAGAAGAAACATCCCTCCACATTGGATAGCCACATCATGGCTATAATCGGGTCCTGAATACCCTCAAAAGTTGGGGACTATGTGTTATCGAAGTCCCGGTACTAAAAAGCACAATCGAGTCCTTCCCATGCCGTCCTTACAACTGTTGAAGCTGCTTCGGCAGCCGTCTCAGCAATGGCTGCATATCGCTCATCAAATTACTCAACCATGGCAGTCTTAATAGACCTAAACATCTTCGGAAACTATGCCTGGAATATAGTAGCAACCTCATCATGTAGGATCTCTCGAATCCTAGCGTCCAGCTCATCCGACCTCATCTAACCAATGACCTCGGGCACTGCTGGTCCCTCCTGACCACCATCTTCTAATCTTGATGCGGATCCAATTACAAATCGTTTAGTAACCACCATGCTGAAAATATACCAAGAAGATATCAAAAATTCCATATAATAATCTGGGAACCAATTCCCAACAAAGCCCTAGGGGTTGTGACTTCCTTGCTACGCATATGGGTCCCGTGCTTTCAGTAGTACGGGCCCATACTACCTTCCAAACCTACCCTTATTTGTCTCTAGTATCATCACACGCCGTAACAATATACATAAGCATGGCACGCACCTAAACCTCACTCCTAGAGGAAGGCTAAATATCTCGTAACTAGCCTATTGACTCGCACAACCCACCCATGAAACATCCACCAACCTTGCAGCACTCGTGTATGCTACCCATACATAACGCTGGACCCTATAGTCTTCCGAATAACTGATCCTACCCTAAGCCCTTTATCAAACAAGAACATTAAATATGGCCAAATCAAACATTCTCAGGCTATAAGATCTTAATTATGTACAGTCGTAATGCATACACTAAGCAACTGAAATAATGATGTCAATTTCATATAAGGAAAAACCCTAGGTTATCAGGCATCATATAATCAGGCAATTCTGTCATGCAATTCCTGAAGATCCCTAGCCTAGTACTAGCATGTTGTTCTAACATATCACAAAATCAAATAATCCGTAAGGTATTTTGGGGTCTACTTACTGGCTCCAGCTGAAGGTACACTTGCATCCTCGTTTAATATTTTGAAAAACATTTGAGAAATCATTTTAAAATCTTATCCTTGGTTTAAGACTTGATACACACAAGTGCTTCCTCCAGTTCACTCAAACCAAGGCTTTGATACCAATTTGTAACACCCATAGAAATCATACCAATTTAAAACTTTTTAAATTATTCAAAACCAATAATTATTACAAATTTGTTTTGAACATGTTTTTGTGTCAAAGTATCCCAGAATCAAATCATAAAAATATAAGGAGGAGCACGATTACACCTTCACCTTCCCGCGATCATCAGAAGTACCTGAAACAAAATCAAGAACTATAATCCCAAAGCTTAGTGAGTTTCCCCCAAAATACCAATGCCATACAATCATAATCATATCATAGAAAATAAATAGCATGCATAATGAGCCATCAGCCTGACTGGATCGTCTCGCAGGGCCATCAGTCTATCTGGACCGCTCTCCAAGCAATCGGTACGTTTGGACCACCTTGCAGGGCCTTCAACCTATCCGGACCGCTCGTCGGGCCTTCTACCTGACTAGTATGCCCTATCCGGGTCTGCAGTCTATCCGGTCCGCCCTGGGTATGTTGGCGCAAGTACAAAGCATAACCGCATCAACCTAACCCCCAATCAAACAATCATGTGCACATAAATATCATACGCTAGCTATCCTGTACAAATATTCATACATATCTAACAAATCACGAACACAATATCATCCTATATCCAAGATACCGACCTTGTCGATCACTAATAGAGCATCATCCTATATACCAAGATATCGACCTAACTGGTCACTAACTTAGCACCATCTTATATACCAGGATACCGACCTAACAGGTCACTAAGCATATCATCATACAATAACCCCGGATACAAATCCGAAAAGGGTCAGCATTGGTGCCTTTGCCCCTATTAGTATTGTGATGACAACACACCTCACAAGTAGCACGGGATGATAATGTCAAACTCCCCTAGATACAACTCCAACTTAAACACATACATACAACAATGATCCACTTCCATAAATTCCCAAATTACTAAAACACCCCTAAAAGTCAAACTGGCCAACCCTTGGTCAAAGTCAAAGTTAACGGTCAAGGTCAACAGTCCATGTTGACCCAACTCGTCAAGTGTAGCTCACTGACTCGTCAAATTCTTTCAGGACTCGAGAAACTTTGAAAACCCTAGTTGACTCACCGAGTTTCCAGACAACTCGTCGAGTCCATGTGGTGTCAAAATGTTGGGAAAAACCTTAACTTACTCATCGAGTCATCTCACTGACTCGCCGAGTCTATGCAGAACCAAAAACGGCCAATCTTCATCTGACTCGTTGAGTTGACCTTGCAAATCGTTGAGTTCTTTCAGTCCATTTCTCAGTCAAATGCTAACTTTACATGTATGTAAGGCTCCAAGAAGCTAAAAACCCTCATTACTAGCATTAGAAGAATGTTTTGGACATAAAGGATGGCCAAAGCTTCCTAAAGCTTGAGGCTTTATGTCTATAAGGTCCTAGAGGAGTCCAGATCCGAAAGTGACTCCATTTTTGCACCAAAATACCCCTTTTCCCACATAAAAACAGATTTAATAAATGGAAGGTCTAGGTAAAGCATTTTTAACTTCAAATACAACCCAATACAATGTAAATACTAGATCTACAAGCTTCTTCCCGTTCCAAGCTTCTAAATCTCCAAGGTTCTTCTACAAATGCACCAAAAACACACTTTAGCCTCTCACACACTCAAGAATAGTGTTTAGATAGATTAGGGTTGCTTTTCGCAATCAAAAGGTGGTAAAGGTGCTGAAGGAAATGACTTAAGGTCCTTTAAATAGGGTGCAAACCATAAAAATTAGGGTTTCTTCTGGCCGTCAAAAGGTGAGAATAATATATTAATTAGAAATAGTTTTGTTTAATTAAAAATTGATCAGAAATTAACTGGAATTAAATTTGGGATTAATTAAAAGTAGAAAGATTAAAGGTGATAATGTTCAAAAGTTGAAAATTGACCAATTATAGAACCTCACATAGAGTGGATCGTTTCTAGAGGAGGTTATGGAGGTATTTTTGGACTCTAAGGAATCTAGGACTACCTTAGGGAGGAAGCAAGAGGATTAGGGTTGTGCAAAAGGAATCTGCCTTATCCACAACCTTCCTATCACTTATATAAATTCCCCTTAGGTTTGATTTTCGGAATTCTCTTCATTCCAAGAGAGAAATCCAAAAATTCTCCTTCTTCTACTATCTCCTCTTTAGCTTCCAATTGCTAGGGTTTGGGTGTGAGCCATTAGAGGCACGAGACTTCTGGTGCTTGCTTTCTAAATACCAATCAATAAGGAATTTTGTTTATTTTCTATAATAAACAAAATGTATGTATTTTCTAATAACCATTTGTTAATTTTAAGAATAGCAATATACCTCTAGGGTTAATTAAAAGTAGAAAGATTAAATGTGATAATGTTCAAAAGTTGAAAATTGACCAATTATAGAACGTTACATAGAGTGGATCGTTTCTAGAGGAGGTTATGGAGGTATTTTTGGACTCTAAGGAATCTAGGACTACCTTAGGGAGGAAGCAAGAGGATTAGGGTTGTGCAAAAGGAATCTGCCTTATCCACAACCTTCCTATCACCTATATAAATCCCCCTTGGGTTTGATTTTCGGAATTCTCCTCATTCCAAGAGAGAAATCCAAAAATTCTCCTTCTTCTACTATCTCCTCTTTAGCTTCCAATTGCTAGGGTTTGGGTGTGAGCCATTAGAGGCACGAGACTTCTGGTGCTTGCTTTCTAAATACCAATCAAGAAGGAATTTTGTTTATTTTCTATAATAAACAAAAGTTATGTATTTTCTAATAACCATTTGTTAATTTTAAGAATAGCAATATACCTCTAGGGTTTTTTATATTAAATTGTTAGTTGCAAATCATAGTAAGAACATAGATCCTTTAGGTTGCATGTGAACTTCACGTTTAAGTTTTTCTGCAAAAATAAGATTTTTGTAACCTATAAATCCCATCATGTCATCTATTTTTTCTTGTAACGCCTACGGCATGGCCAATAGGTCTCCATATCATGGTGGTTGTTGATTTGGTTGACCATTGACTTTTGGCCAGTTTGACTTGGGGTCAAACTTGGAGGATTTGGTTTGTTGATTAAGGATTTATCTCTTTTGGTGTTAGTCGGTTCACATGAATAAGCAGTGCAAGGCGTGAGAGTGTTGTTTTTTTTCTTCTCTGTTTCTTCAATCCAGGTGAGTTTCTCCTAATGCCACACATCCCATTGTATGTGTCACACCCAAGTTTTTTTTTTTTTTTCAAAACAATTTTTACTTTTTCCAAAAACATACTTTCATTCATAAATATTATAAAAATTTCATTGTATCATATAACAACCATAGAAACACAACCCAAGATCATAATACATAAAAACTCCTTGTGTGTCTACTGATCATGTCGGCACCTTCCCGCGATCCTCACTGGTACCTGAAACACATAACACAACACTGTAAGCATAAATGCTTAGTGAGTTCCCCAAAATACCACATATAACACATATTAGCCACTCGAGGCTATAACTCTGTGGACCCTCTGGTCCTAACTTTGTAAACCTTCCGGTTCTAACTCTGTAAACTCTGGAACATACATAGCATAAATCACATAGAAATAATGCAGTGCATCACAATCACATAAATAGCATACAAGATACTCTGTCATATAACTCTAATTACCACTTTAGGTAAGTATAGTGAGAAGACTCACCTAGGGTATCTCGGATAATCTCGCACTCGAACACACTGATCTAGCCCCCGCCTAAACACATAACAACACTCTCAAATAAATAATGGCTCTCAAAGGCTAGATTAAATCCACTCTAAAATTCCACAGAAGGGTAAAAGACCATTTAACCCCTCCCTGACCTTAAAAGTCCAAGGGTTGACCAAAACCCTAAAAGTCAATGGAAGTCAACAAAAGGCAGTACGTGGCGCGTACCTTTTCTGTACGCGGGGCATATGTCGGCGAGTCACAAACGGGGTCTCAACCTTTAAGCCTTTGCATGGTTGTAAAGGTCCCTACATCCTTTACCACTTTTCCTTCCTCCTCAAAAGGTCTAGATCTCATGCACGACTCAATATCCACGTCCAAGATTGCACTTTTATGAACATAAAACTCTTATAGCTGTATGGTGTGCTTGTTGGACACACCTGGGAAAAGGAGAAGGGTTTAAGAGGCACACCTGAATTCGGGATGTTACAGTATGCCCTTAGCATGGTAGGATCAAGGTATTGTTAGAGTACAAGTATGCTAGTAGACTAGGTTAAGTCATCTTTATGCTTATGCAGTGTAGGATGCTTGGTGTCATGGTATGTTGGACTAATGGAGTCTTGTTTGAGGTTTATATGATACTACTGGGTGTCATGATTGGTTAGGATAATGATAGGATTAATTGTTTGTTGAATGTTTACCCTAAGGGATTGTATGCAATCAAGTTGGATATCCTGATAACTTTTGGTCTAATGCTCGACTGCATGGTTCTTGTTTGTTTTATTTCTTTTTGGTGGATCATCTATGCTAATGTCTATCTGATTTTGACTATGTATGGCTTTGGTATTGTATGGAAGACCAATATTTGGCCCTAAAATTAGTATGGAAGACCAGTAAGTAGTTCCTAGCCATGGATTTTGTGTGGGCCCATTATTTATGGTTGGATGGGGCCCACTATGTATGGTTGGGCAGAACCTGTTATCTATGTTTGGGTGGGGATCATTATCTGAGTTGGCTTGGGCTTGTGTACTCTTGTGTTGGCTTTATTACGAATGATATATGTGTTAGGGCCAATATCCTTAATTCCATTCAGGACCCTGGATCTCAAAGATATCCAAGAATCTTGAAACATATGCTAGGATCCTGATTATTATTATTATTATTATTATTATTATTATTATTACTATTTCCTAACAAGTTTAATGACTATATTTCTTGTTTATTTCTCACATGTGCAGAAATGGTCAACATAAGACTATTTCTCAATGAAGAAACGTTTCTATCAGGCTTAAGACCCGAAAATAACAAGTCAAACCAATTTGTTCATATTTATTCAAGAGGATCCCAAGAAACTCGAACTTTTAGTTACTTAGACTAGATTATAAATACATATGTATTACGCACACTAGAGAAAACTAGACTTACAGTAACATTCACACTTGTATACTTACCTCAATTTCTGTAACGTACATTTCAATCAATACAACTAAACAAGTCAGGTGGTTATTATCACCTCCCAAGGTTTTATTGTAGATATCCTAACAAGTATCAAGGGCTTTCCTTGTAAACCACTTGTGCGGTTTTGTTCTCAATCCGATACTTATTTCAACCACAACAGCACAACCTTACATTCACTTTAGTTTGTATTCATGTGATTGAATTTTGACAAAAACAATTTGGCGCCTCTTAGGGGTAGCGTCCCATAATCGTATTCAGGATCCTTAATATTCCTAAAGCCTCAGGATCCTTAAACATATCTCATTATCTTGATTATTATCACTAATATTTCTAACACTTGTAATGGCTATAATCTTCTTTCTTTTTTCTCACATGTACAGAATTAGTCAACACAAGACTCATTCTCCAAGGAGAACAACTTTAACCAAGTTTAAGACCCCGGGAATACCAAGTCAAATAACATGAAAATACTTCTCATGGAGGATCCCTGAAATCTCATACTTCCTTTTGATTAGCTTAGACTATAAATAAAAATTTTAAATCATACACAACACACACGATTAGCTCTGCCATTACACTTATACTCGTATTATCTTCATTATCTCTATAATCTCACATTGAAATCAATAAAAAAAAACATGCGGTTGAAACTGCTTATGCCTATAGATATTGAGGAAGATTCGCATAAATGAGCATTGTTGTTGCAGATTCACAAAGAGATCGATTTCGCCTTTCAACAACACTATTTTGCTGCGGTGTATATGGTGGCAAGAAATTATGCGAAATTCCTTTGTCCACTAAAAATGAATCAATAAGATTGTTCTTAAATTCAGAACCATGATCAATTTTGATTTTTCGAACTTTCTTATTTAAGCTTATTTCCATATTTTTGATAAAATCAATCATGATTTGTGCAACTTCAGATTTCAACTTGAGAAAATAAACCCAAGTAAATCAAGAAAAATCATCAACAATAACGAGAATGTACCGTTTCTTGTTAAGAGTTGAAAATGTCGATGGACCACATAAATCAATGTGAAGTAATTCCAATGGTTCAATAATTTTTGAATTGATGGTTATTAGATGACCTTGTTTATGTTGCTTTCCTTGTTCATAGGTTGCACATAAAGTATCATTATCAAAATTTAAAACAGGTAATCCTCTTACCAGATCTTGAGCCATAAGTTTGTTCAAATTTTAAAAATCCAGATGTGAAATCATGCGATGCCAAAGCCAGCTAATGTCAGATAAAGCTTTCGAAAGTAAGCACACTGATGGCTTGCCAATAATAAGATTAATATCCAGAGTAAACATGTCTCATTTCCATTTGGATTTGAACAAAACTTATTGTGTATGAACATTCGAAATGATGCTACCTTCTTCATTAAACACCACTTGATTGCCAGTGCCCATAACAAGTTGCGAAACACTTATCAAGTTATGTTGAAGTCCATCAACATATGCCACCCTATTAACAGTAAACTTCCCATTCACGACTTTTCCATATCCTTTCACCTGACACTTGTGATTATTTCCAAACTTAACCACTCCTACGTTCTGTAAACTTCGATAATCACGCAAATTCTCCTTCTTTCTAGTCATGTGACGAGAGCAACCACTATCAATGTACCATTTATCATCATATTGCTGAGCAACACAAAACCTGTAATTAATGAAAGAATTTAGTTACCCATGCCTGTTTGGATCCTTGGAAATTAGTTTTAAAAACAGCGTGAAATGAACAACCTAAAACCCAATTACAAACTTTTTATTTGAAATTATCAATTAAGTCCACATCATTGGATAAAGGAACAGAGACATAATGTTTCGAAGGTTTAGGATTGCTACTGATATACACCTTAGTCTTCTCAGTTTTAAACGTCTTTCAACTAGCTTTTCCTTGAAACTAGTTTCCATGCTTTCACTAAAATATTCGATTCGTTCGAAGAAGAACTGCCATTGGAAAAATCATTCAGATACTTCTCATAAGCTTCTTTAATTTTTTGTTGTAAGAAGTTTCGTGATTGATACATCTTTCCTTTTCCTTCAAGCCAATGGTTGTTATTCTTCACATTGGAGAAACCCTTATTGTTGGAAACTTTCGAAGTTTGTTTTACTGTTGGATTTGGAAAATTTGGATGTTGTGGAGTGAAATGAATATTTGATTTAGGACAAAAGTTTTCAGATTTTCGATTGCTAACTTTTCCTTCAACATCTTTGTTTTGTGAAAATTGAGTTTGAAAATTCTTTGAATGATTTGGAAGATGTGTGTGTTGGAAGTATTGATTTTGATTTTGAGATTTGGTGAATGAATGATTGAAATTTTTCGAAAAATGTGTGGTTGTTTTGAGGTTTAGATTTCGAAAAAGTATTTTGTGGAATAGATTCAAGCAAAGATTTTTTTAAATTGAACATTATTTTTCTGATTGTTTATCTTAGTTGTTGAAGTTGTCTCAACAGATTTAGACTTTGTGTTTTGAGACAAGTTGGTTTTCAAACATTTTTGTTCCATTCGAGACTCAAAATTTTTCCAAAAAAATTTCTTTTGAGCTTGTCTCTTGGAAATCGCATTATCTTTCGAAAACTTTTCAACTTGATCTTTATATTCCTTTGAATTGATTTTAACAACTTTTTCAACATTTTCAACAACTTTAAATTCCTTTTGTTTTTCAACCCATTTTTGTTGAGATGTTTTTACAACTTTTCCAGCATTTTCATCAACTTGTTTTTGAAGTTCTTTTAAAGCCTTTTGTTTTTCAACCCATTTTCATTGTGGTTTTTGTCTTTGAAAAACATAAGATTTCTTTGTTAGATTATTCTCGAAAGTACTTTGATTTGAAAAGAAAACTTCATAAGATGTTTTCTTGTTATCTTCTTCAACCATTTTGTTGAATTCGGGTTTGGTTTTATCAACATTCCCCGTAGTGACAAACACTTGATTTGGAAAGATCACATCATCTGTGCACTTGAAGTTAGGATACACCATTGTATTTGTTTGGAGATAATGAACACCCTTTTCAGTCAGTACTTTGTCGAATTATTCTGTATTTCCATACACGTGATCAACAACAATTCATGGAATTTCTGTTTCTTTTGAATATGTTTTTGCTGATTTTGATTTTTCGAAACTTCATCATCATTTTCATCATCACTGTTGTCCTATTGACTATCTCTGACACTCACATGGTCGAAATCACAAACGAGTCATTACAAATTTCTTTACCTTTAGCCTTAGATGTGACATTAAAGACAAATAACTGTGAACAATCGATACTTTCCTCCTCCTCAATTTCACTGATTTCGCTAAAACGATCAGAATTATCTTAGATATCAGCAAAATTAGATTGAGAATCAGATGTCAAAGTCTCAATCCTTTTCAAAAATTTAATTTGTTCAGTTTTAGTCAAGGTATCATTCTCAATATCAACTAATTCTTTTGCATCAAATATTCGTCTATTTTCACAATTCCATAAGCATATCTATCATCAGGAATTCTATCAAATTCTGCAATGGTTTTCTCACAATCATAAGAGATGCAATCAACCTTTTCTCTTTCGTAAACTAGAAAAGGTAATAACTTTCTATGTTTTTCCTTGCTTATGTCAAATGAATGATGCAAAGCAGTTAATTTGGCATAAAGACGTTTAGCATAATTACAATAGATGTTGCGTTGGGCTAATAACAGTTTCACTTCTCTACTCAACGAATCCTTATCACACATCAAATTTGTAATTTGTAATTCTAAATATTCAACTTTTAGCTTCATTAAATCTAACTGCTTCTGCACTTTAGGTAACTGAGAAGTTGATTTCTTATCTTCGTTACTAGCAGAGATGATCAATGTATCAAAATAAGCAACATTATCATCAAAAGCAATCAATTCATAATCATATGCATTCAAAGGAATATTAAAAGATTGAAGAATAGAACGTACCTTGGTGGTCATTGGTGATTTGTCTCCTCCTTTGGTCATAAAACACTAGCCAGTCACCACTTCGTCATCTTGCTCCTCAAACTTTGCATACAATGAACCATGCGTAGGCTTACGCATTTCCACATCATCCGAACCCGACAACCAAGTCTGGTAAGTTCCTTCATTACCATCTTCAGCCTTCGCCACCAGAGTAATTCCTTTGCTTTTGCCCGCACTTCCTCCAAACTCTCAACATAGTATGCCTCATCTTTTATCTTGTTCTTCTATTCCTCCTTCTTACGAAGTTGACAATCAATACCCATATGATTTTCTCCATGAAAGTAGTGACAATCAATACCAGAATCTCCCTTAAGCTTCTTCCCCACTTTCAACTCTTCTTTCTCCACATTCTTCTTTTCACTCTTCTTTTTCTCTTCTCCTCCATCTTTCAACACAAATTTTCCTTTTCCCTCACCAGTTTTTGACTTAGAATTGAATGGTTTCTTGAAATAATTCTTTACTCTATTATTAGAGTAAAAGGCAACAGCCTCATCATCTGAATTTATAATAAAACCTTCTTCATCAGAACTCTCATTTTCAATCGGCTCCTTCTTAGCAACTTTCGAAACTAGTGCCAATGGATGTCCCAAAGTTAGTTTCGACTCTTTAGCCATCTCATGCACCTCTGCTTAATGAGTTTTCAGAAGATTGTATAGATCATTTAGTGTTGATGTGTCAAAGATTTGCTGGATTTTTACCATCAGAGTCACATTCCTCAATTCATTACAAAAAACCCATGATGAGTGTCAAATTGAATTCCATGATTGTTCGTGTAATTCCATGACGATGACACTTGTAGATTAATTCATTCAGCTGATCATAGTAGCCTTCAATCGATTCACCATCCTTTTGTTTGAATTCTTTCAATTCAATCAAACAGTGTTTCACATAATTGATCTTAGTCTTCTCACTTCCTTCAAACTTTTCTTTAAGAGTGTTCTAGATGTATTTTGTAGTTGTACAACTTCTAACATAGTTATAAACAACAGGAGGCAAAGCACTATGTAATTCTCTCATACACCTTTTCTCATGCTTTTTCAGTCGATTAGATTGAGTTTCAACACTTGGAGTACCAGAAGAAGATCTTATTGGTTGAACATTTGGTGGAGGAATATGATTTCCAATTATGCATGACCAAAGCTCCTCGTCAATCCCATTCAAATAGTCTTGCATGCGATCAACCCACTGACATAGTATTCAGGGATAAGCATAGGAATCTCCGTTGAAGATCCTAGCTAATGAGAATAGGATGTCATTGAGTTCAAGTTGAAATTCTCCATTAAGGTACGTATGAATTTTTCAAAAAAACTTAAGAGATTTTGAAAGCAAATTGCTGAAATGATCAGAAATTTCAAATAGAACACTCGATTCAACAAATCAGTTGCAGAATCGAATCACAACTGTAGATCAAGAACAATTTTCAATAAAAAAGGTGCAGAGACTTTTGAATCCAAAGTTGATTCAAAACCCTTTTGATTAAGAATGAAAATCAAATTGCAGAGATATGATTCCTACTCTAATACCAATTGATGAAGTATTGAATCGAGAAATGTAAAGTAAATCAGAGTAATGAGAATTATGAACACATAATGTATATAAGATCTTGTTTCAGCTCGTATTATGCTTCAAGGTTATGTTGGGTTTTGAGCAATCTAACACTTCCTAAGTGTGAATGCAACCCTAATAAACCTTGGATCTATGTTTGTCTAAATACATGCAAAATAATAATTTTCCAAGGTTCATAACCTATCTAGCATGGCATGGGGAACTTTTAAACATAAAAGAATTAGATGAGATTACATATCTTTTGATGAGTTTGATTCCTTGGAGTTTGAGAGCCAAGCACCAATAGTGTGAATGCCTCAAATGGAAATCACAAATCACCACAAACACTTGGAAAACTTTGAGAGAGTGTATACACACTTATAAATTCAGCCACACACAAATGCACACACTAGTTCGTTAGTCAGTGGCTATTTCATGCAACATAAGCATGTTTATATAGTGTGCATGGTTAGGGTGAAACCCTAATAACCCATGACCTTTCCTTTTCCAAGGATCCATCGGTTAAAAGCTTCATGGATCATCCATGGACTTCCATATAAGCCTAGCCCATTAACTAATGAGTGTTAGCCCACACCATTTAAAAAACAATAGCCCACAATTTAATTAGTCTTCCTTTTAATCTCTAAATTAATTCATAATTAATTTAAGACTAAGACTAATTAAATAACTTCATATTAATATATTATAACTTACAATATATTAATAAACATATGTGTATAACTCTCATAAAATTATCCATAAATAGTTCGGGTGAAGTGCAACCCAAATGGACCATGCTGGGTCGGGTCAAGTATATACCAAATAAGTTATGGACTTAGAAACCTTATCCAACAGAATCCCACTTGGATAAGTCTAATAATAGTATTTGCCTTTATTACTTCAGGAACCAACCAGTAATCGTAGCTCTCGAAAACTCTGTTGAACTATGATGCGCCATTTTGAGATAAGTGATCATATAATCCTTTGTTCTCATGATATCAGCCGGACAAACACATGGAACTATGTCTTGCTTATTGTCTGGCAGTTGTTTCTCGATTTCTAATTTGTTTGACAAAGAACTCAACTGAACACATCAATTTAGTTCTGAGCGGGCCCGGTACATGGGTCAACACAAAATCATTGAGGGGCCCTGATATCGCTTCTATTTCTAGAAGGATTAGATAAACTTCGACTCATATGCTTGTTCTACTACTTGTTGAATTGTACACAAAGGCACGTTTTATAACATCAAGTTACTGATGCATTTACGTGCAATCAATGCACAACCAACTCATAGGTAACAACTCATATCTCTAGGTTTGAAGACTTATATGATATTATCGTCTCACGATCACTCGAGATAAATTCCATGAAGTGATACAAGTGAGCATGGGTTTATTCCAGTACTCATAACTTATGAGTACTCATGAACGTTGTAGCAACCATTGCCATGTCTAAACACTTTTAGCCATCTACAAACCCAATTCATGACAATCTTGATTCATACCTACTTCTGACGTATGACCGATTGTGGAGGTTTGAATAAATTAATTATTCTGGAAGTCAAAACATGAAAAACTGAAACAATAGTAAATAATTGACAATGATAGTAACACCTTACTCATAAATAAATCACAATTTTATTCATCATTAAATGTCGATTACATTTTACAAGTTTCAGAGAAACTATCTAATCTGTAAAACTAATATCATCCCTCAGCCCGATGCGCCTCACATGCTGAAAATGCTTAACCCTCGTCAGTCCCTTCGTAAGGGGATCTGCAGGATTCTGATCTGACAATACCCTCTTTGCCACGAGGAGTCCTTCTTTAATCCTGTGTCTTATGAAATGATATTTTCTATCAATGTGTCGAGATCTGCCATGATCTCTTTGTTCCTTGGCTAAGGCAACCGCACTATTGCTGTCACAGAAAATCTCCATAGGCTCCTTAATAGCTGGCACAACTCCAAGGTCTCCGATGAAGTTCTTCAACCATATCGCCTCCTTCGCTGCTTCACTCGCTGCTATATACTCTGATTCACAAGTCGAATCAGCCACCGTCTCCTGCTTGGAACTCTTCTAATAGATTGCCCCTCCATTTAAAGTAAAGACCCAGCCCGATTGAGAGAGAAAGTTATCCCTATCATTCTGAAAACTAGCATCACTATACCCTAATACTCTCAAGTCATCACTCCCACCAAGTGTAAGGATCCAATCCTTATTCCTCCGCAGGTACTTGAGAATGTTCTTTACTGCAGTCCAATGAGCCTTGCCAGGGTTCCCCTGATACCTGCTGACCATGCTCAAAGCAAAGGCCACATCAGAGCGGGTACAAGTCATAGCATACATGATCGAACCAACAGCGGAAGCATACAGTAATTGGCTCATCTCAGCTATCTCTGCCTCTTTACTAGGACTCTGAGTCTTACTCAGCTTGGTATTGCTTTGGATCGGTAAATCTCCTTTCTTGGAATTCTGCATGTTGAACCTTTTCAACACCTTATCCAAGTAGGTACTCTGACTAAGCTCAATTAGTCTTTTAGTCCTTTCTCTTAATATCCTTATCCCTAGGATATAGGCAGCTTCCCCTAGGTCCTTCATAGAAAAGCACTTCCCAAGCCAGGACTTAACCTCCTGCAAGGTTGGGATGTCATTTCCTATAAGTAGTATGTCATCTACATACAGTACCAAGAAGCTAACTATACTCCCACTAGCTCTGACATACACGCAAGACTCATCTTCACTTTTCGAGAAGCCAAACTCTTTGACCTTTTCATCAAAACAAAAATTCTAGCTACGAGATACTTGTTTTAATCCATAAATGGATTTCTCAAGCTTGCATACTCTATTAGGGTACTTAGCACTGACAAAACCCTCTGGCTGATTCATGTACACATCCTCAGCCAATTTTCCATTAAGAAAAGCGGTTTTGACATCCATTTGCCATATTTCATAATCATGAAATGCAGCAATGGCTAGCATAGCCCTAATAGACTTAATCTTTGCTACCGGCAAGAAGGTTTCATCATAATCAATACCCTGAGTCTCAGTAAAACCCTTCGCAACCAGTCGAGCCTTATAAGTATGCACTTTTCCTTCCATGTCGGTCTTCTTCTTGAAGATCCATTTGCACCCTACTATTTTACGGCCTGGTACATTGTTAACCAAGTTCCAAACTTGATTGTCATACATCGACTGTATCTCGCTGTCCATAGCCTCCTTCCACTTAGCAGACTCCGGGCCTGCCATGGCTTCCTTAACACTGCTAGGTTCATCCAAATTTACCAGTGTACTATCGCTGATAAATGTATCACCTTCCATAGTAATATGAAATCCATAATAAAATGCAGGTCTGTTCTTAACCCGTGTAGAACGCCTCAGAGGTACAGACTCGTCAGCTGGCTCAACAGGAGTTTCCTCCTCAGGTTGATTGCTAGTGTCTGAGGTTCCTTCTTTGTAGGAACTAGATTAAGGATATGGGCGGCGGTCTCTAAGGCATACCCCCAAAAAGAGATTGGTAGCGAAGCTCGACTCATCATAGAGCGAACCATGTCTAACAAGGTTCGATTACGCCTCTCAGCTACACCATTTAGCTGTGGTGTCCTGGGAGGAGTCAATTGTGAGACAATCCCACACTCCTTAAGATAGTCAAGGAACCCGGTACTAAGATAGTCACCACCTCGATCGGATCGAAGCATCTTAATGTTCCTGCCCAATTGATTTTCTACTTCCTGTTTGAATTCCTTAAACCTTTCAAAGGTTTCTGACTTATGTTTGATCAAGTAGACATAACCATATCTACTAAAATCATCAATAAAAGTCACATAATAACGATTAGCATCCCTTGCAGCGGTTTTGAATGGCCCACATACATCAGTGTGTATTAGGTCCAACAAACCCTCACCCCTTTCACAAGTTCTAGTGAAAGGCGATTTTGTCATCTTTCCAAGTAGACACAATTCACAACTATCATCCGATTTAAGTTCGAATGACTACAAGACTCCATTCTTTTGGAGTTGGCCTATGCGTTTCTTGTTTACATGTCCAAGACGACAATGCCACAATGATGCTTTATCTAGGCTAGTAGAAGAATCAATATATAACACATTATTTCCTAAGTTGTCTACAATCGACACAGTTTCATACACACCATCACAAGGTAATGCTTTAAAATAAAACACATTATTAAAGAAAGCATTAATACCCCCACATTCATTATCAAACGAAAAGGTAAAACCTTGTTTGTACAAAGCATGAAAGGAAATAATATTCCTCGCCATTTCAGACGAGTACACACATTTATTGAAATCTAATTTTAACCCATTATTCAGCAACAAAGTATAAACTCCAATCTTGGAAACAGGTGAAGCCTTCCTATTCCCCATGATCAAGTTTATCTTCCCGTGCTCCACATCCTCACTTCTTCTTAGGCCCTGAAAATCAGAACATATGTGAATACCACATCCTGTATCAAGCACCCAAGAGTTAGAATATGGTGAGTTATTAGACAATATTGTGTAAATACCTGCGTGGGTGGGTTTCACTTTTCCATCCTTCAGATCCTGCAAGTATTTAGGGCAGTTTCGCTTCCAGTGCCCCTTGTCCTAGCAATAGTAGCAATCAGCATCCTTGGGAATGGCAGAAGGAGTGACAAAACCGCTCTTGGTCCTTGATGAGGAGCCTTCAAGAGACTTTCCCTTGGTACCCTTCGAAGGGATCTTCCTCTTTTTCCCTTTGCCTTGCCCGATAGCCAAAACAGGGGTATATGTTAGAGTAGGAGTAGTAGAGGTAACAACCGACTTGCCGTTAACACTGGTTTCAGCGGTCTTCAAGAGTCCTTGAAGTTTGCTAAGGGTAACTTCCTCCTTATTCATATGATATGTTATACGAAAATGGTCATAACAAGAAGGTAAGGAGTGCAAATGGATGTCAATTTCCAACTCCTCAGGGAAGTTCACATTCAGCTTCAGCAAACGGTCCACATACCTTTGCATCTTTTTCTTGTGGCCCGTGACGGATTCACCATCCTTCATGCGGGTTGTTATTATGGAGGAGATTATTTCATACCGCTCCTGACGAGCACTCTGATGGTACCTTTCCATCAAGTCTTGGTGCATCTCAAAAGGGTAGAAGTCCTCATAGGACTTTTGGAGCTCGACTGTCATCGTGGCCATCATGATGCATTCCACCTTAGTAGCATCTCTCTCATGTGTCCTGAATTCAGCGATCTCCTCAGGAGTAGCAATAGACTCATCAAGCTCTTTTAACTCCTTATCGAGGACATATTCCTTGTCCTCATAATGAGTTACCATCCTGATGTTCCTGATCCAGTCCATGAAGTTGGAACCATCAAAGATGACTCTCCCACAAAGATTCATGAGAGAGAAAGAACCAGTTGGGTTAGAGCCCGAAGCATTAGTGTTGGAAGACATCTGAAAGAAGAAAGCAAGTTTATATTAGATATATGGAGTCCTTAATAAGACACCCAAATGTAATATTAAGGCTAGGATCCAATGACAATATATTATACTTAGAAGAGGGATGCCGTAATCTAAGTAATAATATATTTGAAAGTTAGGTGAATGACGATTCACCAATTTCCACCATGAAAAACAAAATGAATTATTAGGTTTTAATTAGATTTGAAATTCCTAGATTCTTTTGACATTCATTGAACTTTTCAATGGCATGTTTCAATCTCGATTTTGCCCTTCAAGTTTTGTGACTGGGATGCCGAGGATCACAAAACAAGGTGTGAATAACCATGCTAATTCACTTGGTATGCTTAATATTATCACTTAATCAATGTGCCGGTTAACCATACACGCTCCATTGATCTATGACAAACATTAAGTCACCCTTCGTGATCCTTACTAGTCCAAGTTAGTGTGCCGGTTAACCACACACGCTCCACCAACGACTTGGTAAGGTACAAAGTGTGAATTCCATGGACTAGCACCATGTTCACATTTTTCCTAAAGTAACTAAGATTGTGAATTAAATAAAACATTTAGTTACTTTATAATATTCATCATACTTAATGAGAATTTATAAGTCCTTGTCTTACCCGTTCGGCTAACGACCCTCCACCAATCAAGCAAGCGGTGGGTGAGAGTGTACACCCATTAAGTCGCCATTTTATAGGCAACAACCTTATACCCACCTTATAGACCGGCTTCGTGAATGAGGCCTACTAACGGTAAAACAACTTGTTCTTATACATACATATATATATATATATATATATATATATATAATTAACCATTAATGTTATAAATAGTATAAGTGTTGAATTTTAACTTTTAAAACTCTAAGTGTTGGAATTAAAGTTTATTAAAGCGTGTGAAACTTTTCCAAATTCCAAAACTTGAGGGCAAGTTTTGTAACTCTTAAAAACTTTTCATTTCATAACTTATGAATTAAAGGTTCATAAAATGGAGACTCTTCATTTTATGTAACTTATGTGTTTTTAATGTGTGTTAAAGAAAAGTGACCTTTGGATATCCATAACTTGAGGACAAATTATGGACTCCATTAAAACACATAAATGATCAAGAATTAATCCTAAACAATTCAGCAAATAATTCCTATCATCTTCTAAATTCATAAGAACATGAACATCAAAATTTCAAGAAAACATGAACACATATAAGACATGAAATTTTGATATAAGCCATTGTAAATGGATTAGAACAACCATCACACCAACTAAAATAAGTTTTAAAACATCAAAACAGTTTAGGGTAAAGTTTCTAGTCCATTTCCAGTAGCAAAAGTCGAAAATCTGCATTCTGAACCTTCTACTCGCCGAGTGCACAAACCTACTCGGCGAGTAGGATGAATTTTGCCTTAGACTCGGCGAGCCCCCTCATGGACTCGGCGATTCCATCATGCAAACAGCAAAAATTTCGACTTTTTTCACTATTTTGCATCAAGTATCAAACAAGCAAGCCTAGGCTCCGATACCACTGTTGGGTTTTGAGCAATCTAACACTTCCTAAGTGTGCATGGAACCCTAACAAACCTTGGATCTATGTTTGTCTAAATACATGCAAAATAATAATTTTCCATGGTTCATAACCTATCTAGCATGGCATGGGGAACTTTTAAACATAAAAGAATTAGATGAGATTACATACCTTTTGATGAGTTTGTGTAACATCCGGGATTTCAGGTATATTATTTATTCTTTTTATTTTGAGTTTTGTGGAAGAACTCGGCGAGTTGGTGCATAGACTCGCCGAGTAGAGACGCGATTTCTCACCCGGATTAATTCCGGGACTCGGCGAGTCGCATTGGTAGACTCGGCGAGTCTGCACTGTTTAATGAAACCCTAATTTCTCGGGTTTGGGGCCTATTTAAAGGGCCTTATGCCCATAATTTGTGCTCATCAGTCCCCAGAGTGAGACCCTAGAGCATTTGAGCGATTCAAGTGAGGGAAGGAGCCATTGTTGATCTTGGAGTTATTGCCTAGCAAGGAAAGAGGAGATCTAGCCAAGAGGAAGCAAGAAAGGGGTGGATTCCTGAAGAACTGAGGTCCAGGACATCACAACTGAGGTACCTTTCCGAATCATTCTCTATTATTGTGATGTGCATGTAGATTTAGGGCTTTTGAACCCATTTGTGGCTAGATCTAGTACCCTCATGGTCCCTTAGCGAGTTAAGGTTCTGCATCTGGACCCATAGAGGTCCAGAGCACCTCTTTGCCCAAGCTTTATATGCATCCATGGAGGTTTTGGTTTGGGATCAATGTATTTGAGGCTAAAACACCATTAATGAGCTATTTGATGCTTAATGAGCACCAAGACTTGGACTTTACGTGGTCAATAAGCTTAAGGAGACTGGATCTAAGGGTTAGCAAAGCAGATCTAACCTCATAAGGTCGTTTGGAGTTGTGCATGGAATGCACTCGCCGAGTCCATTGAGAGACTCGACGAGTTCGGGCGGGTGTCCCGCACCTTCGAACCAGGGAGTGAGTATCCGAGTTGGGTGAGTGACTCGGTGAGTCAGAAGAGACTCAGAGGGATCGGGTTCCCGTAGGTACTCGGCGAGTCCACGCCAGACTCGGTGAGTCAGGTTGACTGTTGACCATTGATCGTTGACTGGTTTGACTTCATGGTATTAGTCAGCCAGAGTCGAGGTAGTATTAATTAGAATTATGCTTGTGTTATAGGAGGACGATAGCTCGGGAGATCGAGCGCTAGTGATTCCGAGATACGCGAGGTGAGTCTTCTCACTATACGTTACCTTGAGTGGTATTTCGAGTTGACCAGATGGTCTTATGTGCTATGTATGAGATTATGTGTTACATTAGAGATTTCGTGTTATGTGTTAATTGTATGCGGTATGATTATATAGACCGGGCTGGAGGGTCCAACGATTCAGACCGGGCCAGAGGGCCCAATGAGCTATGACTGGACCAGAGGGTCCGACGAGCTGCGGGACTGGAGGGTCCCGCTGAGACATCTTGACCGGAGGGTCAGGTTTAGCCTTGAGTGGCGTATTTGTGATATGTGGTATTTTGGGGAACTCACTAAGCATTTATGCTTACAGTTTTTGTGTTTGATGTCTCAGGTACCAGCGAGGACCGTCAGAAGGCGACGGCTTGACTTGTACACACCCACACCGATGGAGTTCATGTTAGAGAGATCTTGGGGTTTGTTTTGAAAACACTGCTGTTATGGATTTGAGATTATGATATGATATATTTTGTGGTTTAAAAATTAAAAATTAAATTGGAAATTTTACGTTGTTCCAAGTTGGTATCAGAGCCTTGGTTTGAGGGATTTGGATGCACCTTCGGGCGTATTTGAACTCAAACCGAGGATTTGAGAAATTTTACAACCAAAACTACAAATTTTCTAGAAAGAAAAATAAGTTTTGGAGACAAGCAGAGTGGAAGGTGTGTACGGTCAGCCAGCGCCCGAACGGTTAATCCCCAAAATACCCTTACTTTTGTGTTATGAGATATTTATGATGCACTTTATGAGATATTATTGCATTCTACAAACAGGCTAAGTATTCCATATCTTAGGACTAGAGTGGCCTGATTTGTGATGCCTTAGCCTAGGGATTGCTGTGATATCTGATGTGCTTTTGAGTATGTGATGAGTGAGAATATTTAGCTGGAATCCTTGAGGGGATTCGAGTAGAAGAATAATCTAGGGGAGATACCTAGATAAGTACCGTGGTACTTAGCGAAGGAGTAGTTAAAACTCGCAAGGGGAAGAGTTGCAGAGTTCGGTGGTACTTTCGAGGATGAGCAGAGCAAGCGGAGTTATCACCCAGAGTGAGTTATGTATATTCTTCGATGCTCGAATGCTGCTTGCTTCGTGCTTTGTGGAACTCTCGGTGATGGGAGTCAGTTACCAAGCGAATATGAAGATATTCAGGAGGTAGATGGTTGGCATCATTAGGAGCTCTTCAGCAGCTGATGGCAGAGAAGTGTGAGAATCTGGCGGGCGTTCCAGGTCTCGTACATGAGATTGATTGATTTCCTTAAAGGGGATTATCGGGCGTTGCGTAGCACTTTCCAGGGGAAGGTGCGATTATGCTGGTAAAAATAATTGGTGGGATGGTTGTATGCCAATTGGGGATGGTTCGAACCCTAGTGGGGGAGAACCGAGTATTTTATTGAGGGAACCAGAGATTTGTGCAATAGCGGTTAGGGGTTGGATACAGGAACATGCGGCTTGAATTCATGAGAGAGATGGGCGTCTCCACGGCAGGTGGTGAATGGACATGAATCTGGCGGTGGTCAGGGCCGTTTCAAGTGGAAGGATCGTGATGACAGTATAGGCAGTTGAGAACTTCTGGGTCGAAGTATGGATTGTAGATGCCTTTTGGGGTGGTTAGAAGATCATCGAGCAGCCAACTCCTGGGCCGGTATGTGTATTCTTGCATGGATTCTGAGCAGTAGAGGAAAGGATTCCGAAGGATCATCAGTGTGTTCTGAAACGTCAACGCTTTCTTTGTATTCCAAGTGAGTATTTGGATACACTGAAGTTGCGCATTGGGTAAAATGAAGAATTATTATGAGGTTCATAGGAAATGTATTATTGTACATGTATGGTGCTGGGAGTAGGAGAATCAGTGGTAGAGGCAGGACATTGTGATGTTCGGTGATGGTGTTCCGTGGTTTCCGCGTATAGCGTCTTGATTTCGGAGTTATTTAGAGTCTTGAGTTTGAAGCGACTAGTGATGTATCATGTATCTAGGGTTCCAGTGGGAGCCCTTCGCGTATTGTCATCAAGAGGGATTATTTAAGGAAGTGGATCTCCGCAGAGGTAGGTTCTGTGTTATAGTGGTTGCCGCTAGAGTCTGTGATGCATATTGGGGCAAGTGTGTAACTATCTATGATAGTCTTCGGTGCATGAGTTAGTGAGCATAGTGTGGCGTTGTAATGAGAATGAGGGTATAGGGTGAAGCTACGGGGAGCCGTAGTGTTCACTAATCGGAGGGTGTTGTGATGCTATGGGGAGTCGTAGTACTCACAAGTCAGAGAGAGAGAGAGTCGTGATACTACGGGAGCCGTAGTATTCGCCAGTCAGAGAGTGTTGTGATGCTATAGGTAGCTTTAGTACTCACAAGTCAGAGAGTGGGAGTCGTGGTAGTGCGGGGAGCCGTAGTACTCACTAGTCAGTTGGCGTTGTGGTGCTACGGGGTATCGTAGTACTCACTAGTCAGAGGATGTCGTGATATTGCAAGAAGCCATAGAACTCACTAGACGGCAAGAGAGTGTGATGATTGAGTGTTCTTTGATCAGTGTACAATACAGAGGAGTTTTAGGCTTGAGTAGCCCTAATATTGAGTTTATGGAGCCTAGTGGTTAAACCGGGGCGAGACTGGGGCCTCCGTCTCTATCGAGAGATTCAACAAGGTGCGCAGGAGATATGCGCAGCAGACTCCAGAGATCAGAGCTGATACGATCTTCGATCGGATTGTATTTTTCGTATGAGGAGAAGAGAATTTAGTGACTTGCGTGTCACTGGGCCGGAATATTTTTCAAAGGGAGGAAGTTGGTGTGATATCTTGGATCATGATATGTGTGACCTTTGGAGGTTCAGCTGTGGGGCCAAAAGCTGATCTGGTGTTCAGTATCGAAGAGGGATATGAGAAATGAGGTAGAGTTTACCATGGTGATGTTTGAGGACACTACAGAGCGAGCGAACGATTCAGACGCTCGAGGACATGCTTCGGGCATATATATTAGATTTCGGAGGGAGTTGTGACACGTATTTGCCCTTGGCAGAGCTTTCCTACAACAACAGCCATCTGTCGAGCACCGGTATGCCACCCTTTGAGATGTTTTATGGGAGGAGGTGTCATACCCCTATTTGCTGGGGTGAGGTGGGGCAACACGTGATGGGTAGTACAAAGATTGTGCTTCAGACGACAGAGCAGATACAACAGGTCAGGCAGAGATTATTGACCGCTCAGAGCCGCTAGAAGAGTGATGCGGATAGAAGTCGATCCGATCTCGAGTTCCAGGTCGGTGATTATGTTCTCCTGAAGGTATCTCCTTGGAAAGGAGTGATCCGATTCAGGAGGAGGGGCAAGTTAGGACCCCGGTATATTGGGCTGTTTATAGTGATCGCGAGGGTGGGCAGGGTAGCGTATCGCTTGGAGCTACCTACGGAATTGGAGCAGATTCATAATACCTTCCATGTGTCTCAGTTGAGGAAGTGTATAGCCGACGAGTCGACAGTAGTGCCATTAGAGGACATTCAGGTGGATGCGAGCCTGAACTACGCGGAGAGACCAGTTGTGATTGTGGATCAGAAGATCAAGGTTATGAGGAACAAGGAGGTGCCTCTGGTACAGGTTCAGTGGAAACATCGGAAGGGATCCGAGTTGACCTGGGAGCCAGAGCGTGAGATGCGGGAGCAGCATCCGGAGCTATTTCAGGAATAAGACTTCGAGGGCAAAGTCGGATTCAAGTGGGGGAGAATTGTAACATCCGGGATTTCAGGTATATTATTTATTCTTTTTATTTTGTGTTTTGTGGAAGAACTCGGCGAGTTGGTGCGTAGACTCGCCGAGTAGAGACGCGATTTCTCACCCGAATTAATTCCCGGACTCAGCGAGTCGCATTGGTAGACTCGGCGAGTCTGCGCTGTTTAATGAAACCCTAATTTCTCGGGTTTCGGGCCTATTTAAAGGGCCTTATGGCCGTCATTTGTGCTCATCAGTCCCCAAAGTGAGACCCTAGAGCATTTGAGCGATTCAAGTGAGGGAAGGAGCCATTGTTGATCTTGGAGTTATTGCCTAGCAACGAAACAGGAGATCTAGCCAAGAGGAAGTAAGAGAGGGGTGGATTCCTGAAGAACTGAGGTCCAGGACATCACAACTGAGGTACCTTTCCGAATCATTCTCTGTTATTGTGATGTTCATGTAGATTTAGGGCTTTTGAACCCATTTGTGGCTAGATCTAGTACCCTCATGGTCCCTTAGCGAGTTAAGGTTCTGCATCTGGACCCATAGAGGTCCAGAGCACCTCTTTGCCCAAGCTTTATATGCATCCATGGAGGTTTTGGTTTGGGATCAATGTATTTGAGGCTAAAACACCATTAATGAGCTATTTTATGCTTAATGAGCACCAAGACTTGGACTTTACATGGTCAATAAGATTAAGGAGACTGGATCTAAGGGTTAGCAAAGCAGATCTGACCTCATAAGGTCGTTTGGAGTTGTGCATGGAATGCACTCGCCGAGTCCATTGAGAGACTCGACGAGTTCGGGCGGGTGTCCCGCACCTTCGAACCAGGGAGTGAGTATCCGAGTTGGGTGAGTGACTCGGTGAGTCGGAAGAGACTCAGAGGGATCGGGTTCCCGTAGGGACTCGGCGAGTCCACGCCAGACTCGGCGAGTCGGGTTGACCATTGACCATTGATCGTTGACTGGTTTGACTTCGTGGTATTAGTCAGCCAGAGTCGAGGTAGTATTAATTAGAATTATGCTTGTGTTATAGGAGGACGATAGCTCGGGAGATCGAGCGCTAGTGATTCCGAGATACGAGAGGTGAGTCTTCTCACTATACGTTACCTTGAGTGGTATTTCGAGTTGACCAGAGGGTCTTATGTGCTATGTATGAGATTATGTGTTATATTAGAGATTTCGTTCTATGTGTTAGTTGTATGCGGTATGATTATATAGACCGGGCTGGAGGGTCCAACGATTCAGACCGGGCCAGAGGGCCCAATGAGCTATGACTGGACTGGAGGGTCCGACGAGCTGCAGGACTGGAGGGTCCCGTTGAGACATCTTGACCGAAGGGTCGGGTTTAGCCTTGAGTGGCGTATTTGTGATATGTGGTATTTTGGGGAACTCACTAAGCATTTATGCTTACAGTTGTTGTGTTTGATGTCTCAGGTACCAACGAGGACTGTGGGAAGGTGACGGCTTGACTTGTACACACCCACACCGATGGAAGTCATGTTAGAGAGATCTTGGGGTTTGTTTTGAAAACATTGTTGTTATGGATTTAAGATTATGATATGATATACATTTTGTGGTTTAAAAACGAAAAATTAAATTGGAAATTTTACGTTGTTACAGTTTGATTCCTTGGAGTTTGTGAGCCAAGCACCAATAGTGTGAATGCCTCAAATGGAAATCACAAATCACCACAAACACTTGGAAAACTTTGAGAGAGTGTATACACACTTATAAATTCGGCCACACACAAACACACACACTAGTTCGTTAGTCAGTTGTTATTTCATGCAACATAAGCATGTTTATATAGTGTGCATGGTTAGGGTGAAACCCTAATAACCCATGACCTTTCCTTTTCCAAGGATCCATCGGTTAAAAGCTTCATGGATCATCCATGGACTTCCATATAAGCCTAGCCCAAAGCTCCTCGTCAATCCCATTCAAATAGTCTTGCATGCGATCAACCCACTGACATAGTATTCAGGGATAAGCATAGGAATCTCCGTTGAAGATCCTAGCTAATGAGAATAGGATGTCATTGAGTTCAAGTTGAAATTATCCATTAAGGTACGTATGAATTTTTCAAAAAAAACTTAAGAGATTTTGAAAGCAAATTGCTGAAATGATCAGAAATTTCAAATAGAACACTCGATTCAACAAATCAGTTGCAGAATCGAATCACAACTGTAGATCAAGAACAATTTTCAATAAAAAAGGTGCAGAGACTTTTGAATCCAAAGTTGATTCAAAACCCTTTTGATTAAGAATGAAAATCAAATTGCAGAGATATGATTCCTACTCTAATACCAATTGATGAAGTATTGAATCGAGAAATGTAAAGTAAATCAGAGTAATGAGAATTATGAACACATAATGTATATAAGATCTTGTTTAAGCTCGTATTATGCTTCAAGGTTATGTTGGGTTTTGAGCAATCTAACACTTCCTAAGTGTGAATGCAACCCTAATAAACCTTGGATCTATGTTTGTCTAAATACATGCAAAATAATAATTTTCCAAGGTTCATAACCTATCTAGCATGGCATGGGGAACTTTTAAACATAAAAGAATTAGATGAGATTACATATCTTTTGATGAGTTTGATTCCTTGGAGTTTGAGAGCCAAGCACCAATAGTGTGAATGCCTCAAATGGAAATCACAAATCACCACAAACACTTGGGAAACTTTGAGAGAGTGTATACACACTTATAAATTCAGCCACACACAAATGCACACACTAGTTCGTTAGTCAGTGGCTATTTCATGCAACATAAGCATGTTTATATAGTGTGCATGGTTAGGGTGAAACCCTAATAACCCATGACCTTTCCTTTTCCAAGGATCCATCGGTTAAAAGCTTCATGGATCATCCATGGACTTCCATATAAGCCTAGCCCATTAACTAATGAGTGTTAGCCCACACCATATAAAAACAATAGCCCACAATTTAATTAGTCTTCCTTTTAATCTCTAAATTAATTCATAATTAATTTAAGACTAAGACTAGTTAAATAACTTCATATTAATATATTATAACTTACAATATATTAATAAACATATGTGTATAACTCTCATAAAATTATCCATAAATAGTTCGGGTGATGTGCAACCCAAATGGACCATGCCGGGTCGGGTCAAGTATATACCAAATAAGTTATGGACTTAGACACCTTATCCAATAGGTTACACAGAGAAAACTAGACAAGATTGACTCCAAAGTTCTTATCTAACTCTAAGTAACTCCCCTATTTATAGGAGAACATTAAAGCATACAAAAAATTACAAAGGACTAGACACTCAGTTTCAACATATAATGCCTTTCTAAAATAACATTACATTTTTGACATCTTACAACAACTTCGACCCTAATAGAAAATGCAGTTTGTTTCACTTTTTGTTGAGATCTCGTAAGGACTCCTACAGAAGATTCGCTAATTACCTCAGTTCAACTACACCATTTTGTTATGGAGTGCACGGAGCAGAAAAGTTGTGTGAGACTCCCGTTTAAGCCAGAAATTCTTCAAACTCTTGGTTTTTGAATTCCAGTCCATTGTCGCTGCGAACATTGTGAACCAGCTTTCACAGTTTAAGCTTAATTTGCTTTAGAAATCCTTGAGTTTTGGTGTGGCTTCATATATCTTTTTAAGAAAGAACACCTAAGTGAAACGTGAAAAATCATCAACTATTACAAGAATATACTTACTACCACCGACACTTTCAATTGCATAAGGTCCACCAAGGTCTATATGTAGAAGTTCTAAAGGTTCGATGACTTTTGTGTTTACTAACATTGGATGACTTTTTCTGCTCTTCTTCCCTATTTAACAAGTTGCACATAAATGATCCTTATCGAATTTTAAGAGAGGAATCCCTCGCACATGATCACCAAGAACAAACTTGTTGATGTCTTTGAAGTTAATGTGTGAGATCCTTCTATGCCATAGCCAGCTATCGTTTGAGTGAGCTTTCGTTAGCAAACAAACAACAAGCTTACCTCTTATTCGATTCATATTTAAACGATACATTTCTTCTTTTCGCTTCGACATCAGAAGAACTGATTTCGTCTTCTTTTCTATGATTTCTGACCCTTTGTCATCAAATGAGACTTTTAAGCCCGTCCCAACAACCAACTGCGAAACACTTATGAGGTTAGGTTGCAAGCCCTCTACATACGCAACCTTAAGAATTGAAAAATCCCCATTCGTTATGATCCCATAGCCTTTAATCCTTCCAAAAGAATTGTTTCCATATTTCACATTTCCACCATCTTTGAGAGCATGAAATTCTCGCAATTCCTCCTTCCTTCCTATCATGTGACGCGAGCAACCACTGTCGATGTACCATTCTGAGTCAAATTGCTCGTCATGAATTACTTGCAAAAATCAAGCAGATTTAGGAACCCAAAGTTACTTGGGTCCTTATGAGTCTTTTAAAGAATGGAAAAAAGTAATTGCAAGATCAACCATATAAGTACGTTTAACTAATGTGGTTTCATCTTTCTTTGTTATGGTGAAAAATTTTATTTGATTTTTTACGCTCGTTTCTTTTGGAAAATATTGTTTTTGTTTATTTTGGATTTGATTCTTTATGAACCCTTTCTCAAATTTCTTTGCATTGGTAGTTGACTTCTTGGTTAGAGCATCAGGATCCGAAACTAATTTTGATTTTCCTTTAACATCTTTTGATGAAGATTTTGTGGGTTGTGAATCATAAGATTTTGGTTTCTCCATAGGTTTTTTGAAAAAGAAGGTTTTTTTTAACAATGTTCCTTTTTGGATTTCTGTGGATTGCAAGAGTGACAGTGTGAACATTGTGTGGGGTTCGCATGTGAACGAGCTCTCACATTTTTATTGGAAGATTTTTCATTGCGAACATAGTTGGAACATTGGAATTGTAAAAATTGCTTCCTTTCATTGAGATTTCTTTGATATCTCACATTCATTTACCGTTTTTGAGCTGCAAGCTGCTCTGAGGATTTATGAGTGTTTTCCTTGAGTTTTGTCTTTCTTGCATGAAACTCATCCTTCACTGACTGAGGTTCGCTTTGAACATCCTTAGTTCCACTTGGACTTCCTTTCTCAAAACTTGAGCGATTGTTTAGTGGTTCTGCCACATATCTTCCTTTCACTTTCCAAGAGGTCATTTCTGATAGATCCTTCATTTCATCTGCATTGTCTATTGGAGCTGACCAAAAGTACTCATCACAACCATCTTTATTGTCATTATTGACGACAAGGTTGTAAAAAACGCTCAACGTTAGCTAGTTGGTGGACTGGGATCAAGAAATTAATCGGCTAGGCGGAGATTAATCGGGGGATTAATTGGGTACCATTAATTGCTAATTTGTTGAATTTAAAAAAAATTAAATATGACCAATATCATATCAAAGTTCGTAAATACAACTAATATGATAACATAATATGTTAATATGATTAATACAACACTAATCAGGCCTTAAATAGTTTCCATTGAGATAAAACTTCTTCAAAATGTTAAAAGTTCATCGTTTTATAATGTTTCACTCATTATGTATGCAGTGATTAATCGCTAGGTGCCCTCTAATCGGTCGAATAGCGCCTAGGGATTAATCGGGACCTAGTCGGAATTTTTACAACAGTGACTAACGATGGATGTTAAATCAGATGTTTGATTTAAGTCCAGTCCTTTGGTTGCAAAAACTTCATTTGGAACAGTTTGGACCTTAGGAAAAATTGTTGCTTTCTCTTTTAAAATTTCAGGTTTATTTTGAGAAATACACGAGAAATCAACAGAATTTTCAGAGATTAAGGCTTTCGCAGGTGCATCTTCACTTTTAACAAATTATGAGCAATCAATCTGATCCTCTACATATATTTCGCTCATATCACTATCCACATCAAATTCAGATGTACTTTCAACATTAATTTTGTTCTCTGAACTTAATTTGGCACTCAATGAATCGAACTTCTGCATAGTATCAGATTTTATTTGCTTCTTATCATTTTCATCCAAAAGTTGTTTTAACATATTTTTGTGGTCTTTGGACTTAATGTATGATATAATTCTTTCTATTCCTACCCTGTAAGCATCAAAAGTCTCGTCAGATGAGACGATGGATTCGCACTTATAACAATCGACATCAATTTTGTCTTCCATTAATTCAAGAAATGGTAAAATCATCTTGTGAATCTTCTCACCAATCTCACAATCAAGGTGCAACTAAGTAATGTTCAAGTAAAGCCTTTTAGCAATTAAACAAATTCTTTTTCATTATTTTAAAAGCATCAAATTGTCTTGTTGCAAGTAAATTAATTGATCCCTAGAAACCCTATCACATTCGCCTTTCATCGCTTTTCGATGAAACCCTGGTAATTTGGTCAGTTAGGTTAGAGTTTGTCAAACGAGTCCTTTTTAACCTATCACTAATGCTTGAAAAGGTGAATTTTAGGTCATTTAATTAAGTCTCGTATCTAGACACATGTATATTGAGACATTCAAGAATTAGATTTACCTTGTTGATCAGTTGTTCGCACTCATTAACTTTTTCACCGACTGGTCTCGCTACGAAACAACTATCACTCCTATTTCACCTTCAGTAGTACTTACCTGCGTTTGTGACCTTTCGTTTGTCACCATCAAGCATCTTCCTCCAAACTGCGAACTCTCATCTTTTGCAACGAATGCCCTTCCATACGTGGGCCTACAAGCCTCGTCATCTTTAGAGTATATTAACTGGATCTCAACTCCTCCAAACTCATTTTCAGCTTCATTTTCCTACACAATTAAAGCATCCATAAAGTTATCAATATTCTTTTTCTTCTTAATCTCCTCTAGCCTTCGCATGTGGTAAGCCTCATCATCTTTTCCTTCCTTTTTCTTGTTTAACCTTCTTAGCATGCAATCCTTGACCAAATGATTTTTGCCATGACAATAGTTGCAGGTATAGCCAGAGTCACCCATGAGCTTCTTCTCCTTGTTGTCTTCATCCTTTTGAGAAGAACTTTTTTCTCTTCTTTCACCTATTCATAGCTGTAGCTGCTTTGCCAGTTTCGGTTCTTGTTTGAGGGGAACTTTTTCCTTGCAAACCTCTTAGGGTTTGAAACCATTAAAGCAAACTCCTCGCTCCTAAGTTCACATTCATATTGATTAGACTCTAATCCATCTTTTGCAACCATCTTGCCTTTTGAAACAAGAGCCAGAGATCCCATTCCAGAAATAACTTTCGCTTCTTTTGTCACCTCACTTTCGTGTGCCTTCAAAATCCCAACAAGCTTGACTGAAGAGTAGTTTTTAAACTGCTCATGAACCTTGACAGTAGAAACTACTACCATCCACTCAGATCTAATATTATTCATAAACGTAACTTTCTCTTCGATTACTTCTCGTCCAATACCATGTTTCATCATCTTACTTAGAAGATGATTGTAGCGATTGAAAGTTAAACTTAAACTTTCTTCAAGCTTTTGTGAAAAAGCACCAAACTTAGAAAGCAAGAGAGTTTGAGTGGAGTGCTCAAGATCTGCATAAGTGGAGTAAAGTTCCTTGAGCCTATCCCAAATCACTTTAGCAGTATCACGGGAACTAATTAGACGAAAGGTATCAGCGGGCAAAGCAAATCTAATGATCCCCATTACTTTAACATTACTGATTAGCTTTTCCTTCTCATCCTGAGGAACATCCTTTACATCAAGGAGTAGTTGGTTAAATTCCTTCTGAGTTTTAATAACTCTTCTGGTTTCAGTGTGAACAAAAGCCCCATATGTGATTGCTTCCCAGATGAGATAGTCATTGTCCTCCACGCCAAGAACGTAATTTTCAAAGTGAAGTAGCCAAACTTCATATTCACTGGGAAAGATAATTAGGATCCTTGTTGTCGATCCAATGCTGCTGGAAAGATTGACAGAGTTGATTTGAGAATTGTCGTGTCGCATGATGATATGACTTTGATTCCTGTTTATGAATCAGACGTGTAAACTAATATGGTTTATATGGTAATATCAAGATCACTGTGTGCTGTCAAAAGCACTATGAAGACGACTAAAAAATATCCTATATTAACGAAAACCCTAATAACTTTGTAAACAGAAGAGATGCATATAGATTACACAGTCTCCTGCTCTGATACCAATTGTTAGGATGTAAATCCTTGAAAATATCATTTAGATTCAAACAAATTAGAGCAAATAACACAATGATGATTCAAAATATGTTGAATGATTAAAAGTTACAAGACAATATCAAAGTTAACTAAAATACAATGCATGCATGCATCTTAAATACTCAAACCCTATAATGAAATACGAGAGGACAAGCCCAACACGTTTACAAGATAGACTCAAACAAAAGGCCCAAAGACGCAACAAAATTATCCCAACAACTCCTCCCTTAGACAATTCACATATGCATCAAATTCAATTGAAAAACATCCTAGGATCTAATACTACATATGGGTTATGAGCATAACTACAACCTATGTGTTCATGCAACCCTACTTGTTTTGGATCTAAGTTTTTCACTAGTTGAACATGCAAATTGAGTACCAAAGCAAAACCCTAGATCTAGTGCATATATATATATATATATATATATATATATATATATATATATATATATATACATATAATTACGGTTTAGAAGTTTACCTAACTTCTTATGTAGCAATAATAAGAAACCTTGTTGATCCTTTACTCTTGAAAGCTTAGTGCCTCAAATGTTGCACCGCTAATGGCTTACTGTAATGCATGTGTTTCTGGGCTAAGCATTAAACATGATGTAATAGTCTATGTCAACTATTATAACGTGTTTTGAAGTAATAAGAATGAATTATGTGAGTTTATGTACCTTATATTTAATTCTGATGATATAACAAATTAAGGATAAAAATAAGCGTCAAATTTAAAATGTTAGATAAACCCGAAGTGGTCTTAACAAGGATTCTGAAGATATAAAGAACGCCAAAATCCGAGTTATAACAAAGAAGTTATGACTTGTCGAAGTTTCGCGACAGAACCAACATGATGATGTATGACGTAAAAAGTGAGCTTATGATAAAGTGATTTTTATCCTTAGCAATCTAAATGAAAGTCATAGTATACGTTAAACTGAGATCGTGCATAAAAAGAATATCCAAATCTGACTTTGTATGAGGAAGTTATGAATTTTTTAAGATTTGGCATAACAGTATGCAGCCCGGAATTCGAATTATAGATCGAGCGATTTTAGCCAACACAACCTAAATGAGAATCGAAGATCTTTTCGATAGTAGTTCAACGGTAAAAAGACAGACAAAAACGGACGTTGATGAAAAAGTTATGAATTTTTAACGGACTTTTCCTGTCCCGGCCTGTTAAAAACATAACTTTAAAAATAAATTTAAAATTAGCCAACGGAGTCTAAAAAATGTTGTAGAGCACGGTCTCACCTACGCGTGGATATAAAGAATGTCAAAAACGGAGTTCGTATGTGAAAGTTATGAATTTTTCAAGTTTGAAAAAAATTCAAATTTGAAGTCGTACGCCAAGCGTACAAGGGTACGCTTAGCGTACTCGGACTAGTTTCGACGCGTATAAGTAGCCTTGACATATCCGAAGCTTAGAAATCAAACCAGTGCCATGTTTCACAGTATGACTGGCATACAAGAGTATGCCCAGCGTACCTGAACATACTAACGTACGCTAAGCGTACCAGAATTTACGCTTAGCGTAATTCAAGGCTTTAGCCACCTATAAAAGGGGTGTGAGGCTATCTCGAAATGTTTTACAAAATTTTCATCTTTTCACCCTATACTCTTTCTCTCTTTATCTCTCTCTGTCTCTCTGTCTCTCTCTCTTAAGCTACATTAACCCCCCCCCCCCCCGCGAAGCCTAGGGTACCTTCCTAGCACCAGAAGAAAGCCCCCCGAGAGCCCGAAGTCTCCGAGAAAAAGAGTTTTTCGAGTCGAAACCCTGCCCGTGCAGAACCCGGTTTTTAAGCAAGCCACCCAATTTCATCGAAAAAGATTGTTTAAAGGAATGAAGTGTTGTCCAATCTATTGGATTTGGTTTCGAAGCTCATAACTATAACTGGGATGTACTTGACCCAATTGTGGCATGCTCCTTTTGGGTTGCCTTCACCGGTGTAATTTGATAGGATGAAAATTTGAGAATAAGGTTACTTGTGATTTATTAATATATTACAAATATAATATATGAAATCATATTATTTAATTAGCGTTTATCAAGAATTAATTTGGAATAAATTTTGTGGTCAAAAAAGACTAATTAAATATATGGGGATTGATTATTTATATTAGTGATTATTATAGTGTGGGCTAATGATCCATGATTATTTGGATGGGCTAAGCCAATGAAATAATCCATAGATAGTCCATGGAGGTTAAACCCATGGAGCATAAGAATGTGAAAATTCATGGAGCATTAGGGTTTACAAAGTGTAACCCTATCATTCGCAACACTATAAAATATAAATAGACCCCTCTAGAACAAAAATCGGTTGCACCTTCTTTGGGAGCTAAACAACATATTCTCTTAATCCTCCTTTTTAAGATTGGTGTTTATGAACCATTAGAGGCATCACACTTGGGGTGCTCAAGCTTCAAAGGCCAAGAACTACAAGTCATTCATAAAGGTATGTCATCTAACTAGTTGTATCATTCAATTGATCAAATGTATGCTAGTTAGGATAATGCTTTGGAAAAATCGAAAATGCATCTATAATTAGAGAAAACAAGGATCCAAAGCATTTAGGGTTGCATGTGCACCATAGGAGTGTTATAGTGCTCAAAACCCAACAGTGGTATCAGAGCCTAGGTTTGTTTTCTATTATATTTGATGCTCACTAATTTTTCAAATCTAAAAAAGTCGAATTTCTGGCCTCTGATTGATGAACCCTCCGAGTCCATGAACTGACTCGACGAGTCCACTTAGTAACAGAGCAACTCACCGAGTCCATTTCATGCACTCGATGAGTTGAAAGCTCTGTTTGCAAATTTTCGAGTTTCTTGGCCTGGATTGGATTGGGAACACTACCACAAACTATTTTGGTTCATCAAAAATGTTTTTTTCTGATATGGTAGTGCTAGTAATGATCCAACCACAAGATAAATGTCAAATTTTTGAGAAAATTGTTGTTTTATGTGATAAACAAAGTTGCTTGCAAATTGTTGACTTATATCATCTTATTTATGAGTTTAGTTAGACCATCCATTAATTATGTGATAATTTTAGTTGTTAGAAAATGATCTGAATGAATTTTAATGGCCTCCATAACTTGTCCTCAAGTTATGGAAAATGAAAGGTCTCTTCATTAAAATCCAATTAAACTCATAAGTTGACGACGTAGGACACTACAGCTTAAAGGTATGGCTGAGAGGCGCAATAGAACATTGTTAGACATGGTTCGTTCCACGATGAGTCAAGCTTCGTTACCTATCTCATTTTGGGGGTATGCCTAAGAGACTGTCGCCAATATCCTTAATCTATTCCCTACTAAGAAGGTTGCCAAAACACCTCATGAGATGTGGACAAGGAAAGTTCCCTCGTTAGCAGACATTAAGGTATGGGGTTACGAGGATTTTGTGAGATGTGAGACTAACGACAAGCTCAAACCTCAGAGTGAGCGACGTATTTTTATCAACTACCTACATAAGTCATTTGGATATCCCTTCTATAGACTGAGTGACAATGTTGTCTTAGTTGCGAGGAGAGGAGTCTTTCGCGTAAGAGAACTCATATGCCAAGAGGACAGTGGTAGGCAAATTGAATTTGAAGAGATTCAAGAGTTAAGTGATGAAGGAACCTCAAACACTAGTACTCAACCCGAGGAGGAAACTCCGGTTCAACAGATTGACGAGTCCGTACCTCTGAGGCGTTCTAGTAGAGTTAGAGTTCCACCTAAGTTTTATGGTTTCCATATTATTGCAGAAGGTGATACATTTACCAGTGATAGCACACTGCTAAATTTAAATGAACCTAACAACTACAAGGAAGCCATGGTAGGCCTCGAGTCTACTAAATGGAAAGAAGTTATAGACAGCGAGATTCATTCCATGTATGACAATCAAGTTTGGAACTTGGTTGACAATGTATCGGGTCGTAAGAGAGTCGGGTGCAAATGGATCTTCATGAAGAAGACCGACATGGATGGGAAAGTACACACATATAAAGTGTGACTGGTTGCGAAGATTAAATCTATAAGGGTTATGTTGGACATAGTTGCATTTCATGATTATGAAATGTGGAAAATGGATGTCAAAATCGCTTTCCTTAATGGAAAGTTGGCTGAAGATGTTTACATGAGTCAGCCAGAGGGTTTTGTCAATAGAAAGTACCCTAATAGAGTGTGTAAGCTTGAGAAATACATTTATGGATTAAAACTAGCATCTCACAGATAGAATCTTATGAGAAAGTGAAAGAGTTTAAATTTTCGAGAAGTGAGGACGAGTTCAATGTATATGTCAAAGCTAGTGAGAGTATAGTTAGCTTTTTGGTATTGTATGTAGATGACATACTGCTCATAGGAAATGACATCCCAACCTTGCAAGAGGTTAAGTATTGACTTGGGAAGTGTTTCGCAATGAAGGACCTTGGGGAAGCTACTTACACCCTAGGAATAAGGATATTAACATATGGAAGTAAATGACTAATAGTACTTAGTCAAAGTACCTACTTGGACAAGGTGTTGAAACATTTCAGCATGGAGGAGTCCAAGAAAGGTGACTTACCTATCCAAAGCAATACCGAACTGAGTAAGACTCAGAGTCAGAGTACAGAGGATGGGATAACAGAGATGAGTCGAATACCATATGCTTCCGCAATTGGCTCGACCATGTATAAAGTAACATACTGACCTGGCATTGTGATCTTGAAATCTCTTAGATATCCTTTGTGCCCGGTCATGTTCCTAGAGCAACCACTGTCAATGTACCATGTATCGTCGTGTGGTACCCCGACACAAAAACCTGTAATTAGAGAGAAGGTTTAGGTACCCATGTAGATTTGGGTCCTTGAGTGTTAGCTTCCTTCGGACTTGTGGGAGTTGGGACAGTCTTTTCTTGTTTTGCATTAACCTCTTTGGGTTTTGCTTGGTTTTTTTGTGACCTTGGTTTTGAACTTTTTAGTGGTCTTCTTTTGAGATTTTGTCTGTGGGAAGAATGTAGAGTTGGTGAACTGTGCATGATATCGTAGAGAAGGAAATCCATAGTTCAAAGGCATTCCAAATTGATCAAACATGGGAAACTTGGTATTTCCCCCAAATTGATTGATCATTGGAAACCCATGTGATTCCCTCCTATGGACGGAGAAAAACAACAATATGGACCAAGAATAGAATTCATGGGATAATTACAATTCCGATACATGAAAGGGTTGCTTTGAACAAGTCTTGGTCTCATCATTTCAGATAAATCAGGAAGATTGTTAGATCTGAAATTATCCTGATAGTGAATTCCAGTTTGGTTTGGAAATCCATAATTTGAGAAACCATGATTGGAATGAGAGGATCTCTGAGTCCTTGAAGTTTTGGGAGGTTCCTATCCTTGTCATTGTTTGTAGTCTTAACCACTTTGGGTTTTGAAGGATGGACTACAGTTGGACCTTGTTCTTTAGAGACATAAATTTTCTCTTTTCCTTTGTCTTTAGAGACATTAGTTAGCTTTACAATTTTCTCATGTTGTTTAGGACTGGGTGAAGAGATTTTGATTGGAACAAAAGGTCTCTTGAGTATTTCAACAACAATTTTCTCATTCCTCACAGTCTTCAAGGTTTCATCCTTTTTTACTAGAATTGGAGACATCCCAGTCTATTGTTTCTTAGAATATTTACATCCTAAGTCCTTTGTTCCAGAGACAGAAACATTAATAGATGGAAATGTTTCTTGACTGATGTCACACCCCCAAACCAGAACGGCGGAAACGTTCGGGGGCGGAGGACGTCATATTCAGTATCATAACAGTTTATAGTAAGGAAATTAGACACCACCATAAATATAAAGGTTTCAAAATGTTTACATAATTGTAATTGTTACATGTTCAAAAGATAAATACATAAACATCTTTCAAAAGAAGTAATTAACGTTAGAGCGTTAATCCCCAAAAGTTGGTTTCTAAACCTGCTTAGCGGTTCCCTAAGAATACAAGTTATTTAAAAGAAAAAGTGTCAACAATTAAGTTGGTGAGTTTATAAGCGGTTTTGAGAAAAATGTATGTCATTCCAAAGTTCGTGCGTTTTCCAAGAAAATCCCTTATTTTCTTATAAAAGTATGAAATGCATATGAATGTTCGTGTTGTGAATTGTAAATAGTTGTATCAGGAAAATCCCTTATTTTCCTATTAGTTGATTGTTTTGGATACATGAAAATCCCTTATTTTCCTAAAGTAACAGGCAGTACCTAATGTCCAAGACCGAAAATTGCAAGCAACTGAAATGCTTAAAAGGTCGAGGCATAGTTTTATATAATAAAGTTATAAGAAGATCGCACTTGTTAGATGAAGAATAGTTTTAATAGCTATTCATTCATAAAATCAGAATACCATAATAATTGTCAATCCGGTGAGTTTTAGAACCATACTAAACATAATATGCAAGTGGCGATGGTCTTCGGGCATCGAAACGTTATGACAAACTGTCACCCAAAGGACTGTAGCTAACAGTCAGGGTGCGGGATCATGACTTCCCGTATAGATCTATACACATTTGACACGCTCTCCCAACGGGAGACTCTAGTTATCATATACAGGACTTTAAGTAGTACCTTTTAACAAAAAGGTAGCATTGAAGATGTAATCGTCTCACGGATTCTCAACTAAGTCTGTATTTAAAGTGACGGTATTGTATGCAATGTTTATCCTCTTTCTCAATGTTTGACAAAGCATAAAATCATAAGTTCTTTGAATGCATAAAATGGTTTAACAAAGATGGCTACTCTAGATACTACGCATTTTGTATAAATCTAATGCATGCAAAGTATAACAAGAGTTTTCACGTTTTAACTCCGGATCAACCGTGTGTTTACTTGTATTCTCCCCCGAAATGTATTAAAAGTACATTATAAAGTATTTGAAGGTGTATAAAAGGGGGTATGAACTCACTTGATTGAAGTGGTTGTTTTGAAGTAGTCGAGAGAAGAATCGAGCAGAACTTCGACTAGAGAGAGTTGAAATCTCGGGATTCTCGGGGATCTCGGGAGTGTAGAACTTCCTTCGAAACTCGAGTATGAAAAACCGGGGCTTTAGGAAGGTTTATCGAGGTAATCACGCAGAGCGACGACACTTAGATGGAAAGAGATGAGCACAAAACCCGGCACCCTTAAGCTTCTATTTATAGGGGTTGATTTGGGGTCTCATGTCGTGAGTTTTGGATTGATCACGTTGTGAGGCTTAGTCAACATTATCCTCTTTGATGAGTTGACATGCCTGACACTCTGGAACCCATCAATCACAAGCTCACGTCATGAGCATGGTTCCCTCACCTCATGAGGTTGAGTCAGCCTCGGATTTTGTGTCCCGAACTTGTAAAATTCGTAACTTTTGCGTACGAGCTCCAATTTTGACATTCTTTGTATGCACACGTAGGTGTGAAAAGGCACTAAAACTCTTGTTTAGACTCCGTCGGCTAATTTTGACTTTATTTTCATTATATTATTTTTAACAGGTCGGGCTTGGAAAAGTCCGTTCAAATCCCATAACTCCTTCATCTGTTGTCTATTTTCATCAGACTTTTTACTGTTGTACTCCTATTGTCGGGGTCTTCAACTTTCATTTAGGTTGTGTCGGCTAAAGACCACTCGATCTCTATTTCGAGTTTTTAGCTGTCTACTGCTAGGTCAGAAACTTCAAAAATTCATAACTTCCTCATACGAAGTCAGATTTGGGCATTCTTTTTATGTATGTTCGCGTTTTAATGATATCTACGACTTTCATTTAGATACCTAAGGCTAAAAGTATTTTATTGAAATTTATCATTTTATGTTTTGCAACGCTTTACCGGTACGAATCTTTGATTGGTCATAACTCCTTCATTATAACTCGGATTTTAGTGTTCTTTATATTTTTGGAAACCTTAACACTATATCTACCACATAATGTACTAAAACATAGCTTTTTTGAACATTTCATATTCGATGATATTCTTCTTGCTTCACAAAGAGATTACAAGACTCGATTTTTAGACATTACATTGACCTGAAACAATGGGTTGTTACAACTGTGGAATTCAATGGGTTCAGTCTTGGAATATCATATTGCCTCATTTGATTTGGGCTATTTATCATTAGATTTAGAGTTAGGGATATTTGTTTTTTCAAAAGTGGCATCTTTTGAATTGAAACTTTCCATGTTAGGACACTCAAGAGAAAATTCTATTGGAGAGTCACAAGCAGTGTCCGAGTCTAGAAGATCATGGTATGATGTAACCTCCAATGGGATGCTTGAGGATGAAGTGAAAATTACATCGGGACTGCAAGTTACCACCTCTTCATGATCCTCATTGTCTCCGGTGAAGAGACTTGGATCACATGCTAACAACTCTTGTTGAGTATTGAGACCCATGATTTCCTTGTTCATTTCATCGTAACCAAGACCATATTTGATCAATGATGGTTTTGGTCCCTTAAGAATAGCATGTGAGTTCTACTCGAGAAGGGTTTTGGATGCCTTATAACTATTGATTTTTGTATTGATATGGGCTTACATCTCACGATTGTCTTTTGCAATAATGTCACGTTCATTTAATACAATTTTGTATTGTTCAACTGACGTAATATGTGCCTCAGTTTTGATTGCAAGGTGATTTTCTAACTTAGCCATACGACATCTCAATTCTTCAAGTCTGAACTGAGTGTCGGTCAGTTCATCTTTGTAGTAACTGGCACGATATTCAACATTAGTGACATATTCTTTGATCATTTCATAAATATGGTCAATGTTATCATTAAAAGGCTCAATAGTTAAATGATTATTACGAAGCATAAAGTGTACATTTTCATCAACTTGTTGATGGAGAGGAGAAGGCTTTTTTTCATCATCAGCCATGAAGCAGAAGTAGTTCTTGTAGGCTTCAGTTTCTTCTGCTTGATCTACTTCATCATCTATTTCCTAGACTTCCACACTTGGAGTTTCCATGACCATGAAGGCTTTTTCTTTTGACTGCTTCTTGATATGCTCCGCTTTTTGAAGGTAGTATGCTTCGTATTTGACCTTCTTGGTTTTCATTTTGAAATCCTTGGCAAAATGATTTTCACCTTGATAGTTGTGGCACTTGATCACTTCATTATCTTCATGGGACTTCAACTTGTTATGTTGAACCCTTGTGTTCATCCTTTGAGAATTATAACTTTCAGAATTTGAATTATGAGAGTTGAAGCTTTGTTGACTGTTACTTCCTCCTTGGAAGTTTATAGAGTTCTGATGATAGTGTTGGGGTTTCTGATAACTTTGTGCTCAAAAGTTCCCAGTTGGCTTGTTCACAAACTTCTTGAAGTTTGGATTGAACTTGATTAGGAGTGCCAATCATTCTTCATACTCCTTTTCCTCATTGATTTGAGGAGATTCCATTGTAGTTCCAATGAAAGCTTGATGATTAGCCATGTACCCATTTGCAATCTGAAGAGGTTGTTGAGTTTACATGTATGGATTCTAGTTGTACTGTTGAGCCATACTCGATCTTTGATAAGGATATGCTCTATATTGTTGGTTGGCAAACTGATCAGCAAAGTGGTTTGGGATTGGATTGTGAAGGGCAATCAAGTTTTGAGAATGATTTTCCATGGGTGATGAATTTCCCATGGCAAGTCCTTGATTATCAAAAGGAGTTGCTTGAGCTAGCTTGTTGACCTTTGGTTCATGTTTTTGCAATTCAACATACAGATCAAACAGATACATGGTGTCTAGATTGATTGTAGTTTGCAGTATGATCATATGCACTGTATCCCATTTTGGAGATAAACTGTTCAAGAATTTCAGATTGAAATCCTCTTACGATCTTTCTCCTTTGAGTTTCTTCACCCTATTTACAACAATGTTGTACCTCGAATATGCATCAAAGCGAGTTTCGTGGGGTAACATCTTGAAGTTTTCCATGTCTGTTAATGCAACTTTCTTCCTATTTGCAAGAATATTATCAGTTCCTTCAAATTGTTTATTGAGTGCGTTCTTGACATTGAAGGGTGAACTCTTGTCTTCATCGTGAAGTTGCTCATAGATATCATGAGAATTCCAGATAACAGCTCTTGCATTGCCTTAGCCTCAAACTTCTTGATTTTCCTGTCACGAAGTTGAGCAGCAGAGGAAACAGATCCAGAGATAACTTTGGAGGTTTCAGGAGAGACATCGGCTTTGGGGACTCTGATGTCCTTCAAAAATTTTGGAGTATGTTTCCCAGTGGAGATGAAGGTCCAGATGTCAGAGTCATGACCTTCCAGGTGTTGGAATAGTGTCTAAGGCTGCAACTATATTAAGCAAGTATTTGACCCGATTGAGCATGGTCCTTTTAGGTTGCCTTCACCATAGCAACTTCATAGGATGTTTTACAATGAGAGTTGAAATATATAAGGAATACTATTATTATTATTTGATTAATATAAATCATAAATTAATTAGAAATTAATCTGGTGACTTAAAGAGATTAATTAAATAGACGGACTTAAACTGTCAAATGTGTGGTAGTTATACTTTAGGCTGTAATCCCTTATGGATAATGTGGTGGACGATTTTAGGGGCTTAGGATAGACCTAAAAACCGTCCAAAGGGTTATCATAAAGGGATTAGGATTGCTTTGGGCTTAAGTTATCCAATTAGGGTTTAAGGGTGAAACCCTAGGAGCCTTACAAGTATAAATAGACACTTGGGGTCATGGAAATCAGCACCTCTTGTTCCTAAAGAAACCCTGGCTGATTTCTGAGTCTCTCCTCTCTCTCAAATCATCCTCTTGCTAGTTGGTGTTTGTAAGCCACTAGAGGAGTGACAATTGTGATTCTAAAGCTCCAAGAGCAAGAAGATCAAACAAGTGACTCAAGGTAAACTTATAACTATGATTTCTCTTTGTTATTATGATAGAATAACCATTATAAGTCGTGGATTCATGCATGTTCAATTAGAGAAACCTAGATCCAAGCATTAGGGTTTTGTATGTGCACATAGGAATGTTCATATCGCTAAAACCCATCAGTGGTATCAGAGACTAGATTGGTTTCTATTGAACTGATGCATTGGTTACTTGTTTGATGCTTGCAAAATTCGATTTTGTGTCCCTGGCTGATGAACTCGGCGAGTCCGATAGTGGACTCGGCGAGTAGGCCTCAACTCGGCGAGTCCATTGTGGTACTCGGCGAGTTCGAGCGTCAGAAAGAGCTAATTTCGGGATTTCTTGCTGTTTATCCTTTTGAAACTTACCTTAATCATATTAGGTCAATATAAATCCGATTTTTTGATATATTTGAGTATATCCCTGACCTAATTGAAGATATTTATCAATTAATTAAATATTAGTCTCCTTATGTGATAATTGATTAATTATTTTAATTGAATTGGTAAATTGTTTTGCAAGAAATAATTAAATAAATCAAATATGGATAATTATGTGATTAAATGTTAATTTAGATTATTTGTTATTTGATCCTCTATGTTTTGAAAAGTTTAAAACCTACCCTCGAGTTTTGAAATTTATGTTTTGTGATTAAAAATATAATTTGGACAATTTAAATTTCAAACCCTAGAATTTTACAAGCTTAAAATTCGACCCTATACCAATATAATATTACAAGATTAATATATATATATATATATATATATATATATATATATATATATATATATATATATATATAACTAAAATGCTAGTCTTACCGTTAGTAGGCCTCATTCACGAAGCCGGTCTATAAGGTGGGTATAAGGTTGCTGCCTATAAAATGGCGCTTAATGGGTGTACACTCACACCCACCGCTTTCTTGATCGGTGGAGGGTCGTTAGCCGAGCGGGTAGGATAGGGCAACCTCATCTTCTCATTAAAAGTATAATAAGAAATACAAAGTAACTACATGTTTTTCAAAATTCCCAATCCTAGTTACTTTAGGAAAAGTGAATTGATGCAATCCCATGAAATTACACTTTTCACCCTTGCTAAGAAGTTAGTGGAGCGTGTGTGGTGTACCGGCACACTAATTGGTTCTAAGCAAAGGTGGCAAAGGGTGATTCATTGTTTATCATAGTTCGATGGAGCGTGTGTGGTTTACCGGCACATCAAATAGGTGATTGTTACAATGAAGGCACCATGTGAATTTGCATGGTAATTCACACCCACTTTGTGATCCTCGGTATCCCAATCACAAGTGAGAGAGGAATATCTAGATTTAAATATGCCATTGAAAAGTTCAATGAATCTCATCTAAATCTAGGAATTCTCATTACACTAAGAGTCAAAGTTATGTTTTCTGGTGGAGAATTAGTGAATCGTCATTCACTTACCTTCAAATTGTTTACGTGTTAGATTACAGCATCCCTTTTCTAATATTTAAATATTGTTGTTGGATCCTAGCCCTAATTTTCTTATTGGGTGATAATTAGGGATCCAAATTCTAATCTATCTTTGTCCTTTCTATTTGTAGATGTCCAACGCAAACAATGCTGCTGTAAGCTCGTTCACATTGATGAGCCTTTGCCAAAAGGTAACTTTCGATGGAACGAACTTTAGCGAATGGATAAGATACATTCGCACGATTGCTCGCTACGAGGACAAGGAGTATGTCCTCGATGAAAAGCTCAAGAAGATCAATCCTGAAATCGCTACTCCGGCTGAAATGGCTGCTTTTGAAACTCACGAGCGTGATGCAACGAAGGTACATTGTATCATGATAGCCACCATGAATGCCAAATTCCAAAAGTCCTACGAGGACATGTATCCATACGAAATGCACCAAGACTTGTTGGAGAGATACCACCAAAACACGAGACAAGAGCGTTACGAGATTTTCACTAACATGATTTCCTCCAAAATGGGTCATGAAGAATCTCTTACCGTGCACCTGCAAAAGATGCAAAGGTATGTCGATCGACTTCACAAGTTAGATGTTGACTTTAGGGAAGACTTGGCGATCGACATGGTGCTTCACTCTTTGTCGCCGTGTTACAATCAATTTAGGATGACCTACCACAAGAACAAGGAAGAGATCACCCTAAGCAAGCTCCAAGGTCTCCTTAGGGTTGTTGAGAGTAATCTCAAGGATAAGTCCGTTGCACCTACTCCCAATCCACCCGATGCTCCTGTTTTGGCCATTGGGCAAGGAAGAGGCAAGAAGAGGAAGGCTCCGTCTAGGAGCTACCCTAAGGGAAAGTCCCGAGATGGTTCCTCCTCTAGTGGGACAAAAGTTGATCCCACCAAGCCTACTTATAACCCAAAGGAGGCAGAGTGCCACCATTACCACAAAATAAGGCATTGGAAGAGAAGCTGCCCAGAGTACCTGCAAGCCATCAAGGAAGGAAAGATCAAGCCGTCTTTCGCAGGTATATACATAATTAAATCTAATGATTCATCTCATGCTATTTCTTGGGTCCTCGATACCGGTTGTGTTTACCACATTTGTTCTAAATTGCAGGGACTAAGAAGAAATAGGGATGTGGAGCATGGAAGAATAAATCTAATCATGGGGAACAGAAGATCGTCGCCTGTGACCAAGATTGGAGTGTATCTCTAGTTCTTAGGAATGGTTTATCTTTAGATTTGAACAATTGTTTCTATTCGCCAGAAATAGCAAGAAACATCATTTCATTTCATGGTTTGTTTAGACAAGGATTTATATTTTCTTTTAATAATGAGAATGGTTCTATTTGTGCTTATCTAAATGGTGTCTTATATTTTGAAGCAATACCATATAATGGAATTTATGAAACTGTTATGATTGTAGATAACCTAGGAAATGATGTTTTATGCATAGATTCTTCCAATAGTATGGATAGAGCATCCTTGTGGCATTGTCGTCTTGGACATGTCAACAAGAAGCGCATAGCACAACTCCAAAAGGATGGAGTGTTGGAGTCATTCAACCTTAGGGAAGATGACACATGCGAATCTTGTTTACTTGGAAAGATGACTAAATCACCCTTCACTAGCACATGTGAAAGGGGTGAGGGTTTATTGGACCTAATACATACCGATGTATGTGGACCGTTTAGATCAACCACGAAGGATGGAAACCGCTTCTATGTGACTTTTACCGATGACTATAGTAGATATGGGTATATCTACTTAATCAAGCAAAAGTCAGAAACATTTGAAAAGTTCAAAGAGTTCAAGAATGAAGTGGAGAATCAATTGGGCAGGAAAATCAAGGTGCTTCGATCCGATTGAGGAGGAGAGTACCTAAGTCTTGAATTCCACGACTATCTAAAAGAGTGTGGAATAGTTTCACAATTGATGCCACCTAGGACACCACAATTGAATGGTGTGGCAGAAAGGCGTAATCGAACCTTGTTGGACATGGTCCGCTCTATGATGAGTCGTGCTTCGCTATCTATCTCATTCTGGGGGTATTCCTTAGAGACTGTCGCCCATATCCTTAACTGAGTCCCTACTAAGAAGGTTTCCAAAACACCTCACGAGATGTGGACAGGGAAAGCTCCCTCATTAGCACATATCAAGGTTTGGGGTTGCAAGGCTTTCATAAGACGAGATACTCATGACAAACTCGAACCTTTTAGTGAGCGATGTATTTTCATTGGCTACCCGCAGAAATCCTTTGGATATCTCTTCTATAGACCGAAGGACAATGTTGTCTTCGTTGCGAGGAGAGGAGTTTTCCAAGAACGAGAACTCATAAGCCAAGGAGACAGTGGGAGGCAAATCGAGCTTGAAGAGATTCAAGAGTCGATAGATGAAGGAACCTCTACCGCTGGCACTCAACCTGAGGAGGAAACTCTGGTTGAACCAATTGACGAGTCCTTACCTCTTAGACGTTCCGAAAGAGTTAGAGTTCAACCCCAGTTTTATGGTTTTCATATTACTACCGAAGGGGACATGTATATTAGTGATGGTACACTAATAAATATAGATGAACTTAATAGCTATAAGGAAGCCATGGCAGGCCCGGAGTCTGCAAAGTGGAAAGAGGCAATGGACAGCGAGATCCAATCCATGTATGACAACCAAGTTTGGAATTTGGTTGATTATGTGCCCAGACGTAAGACCGTTGGGTGTAAATGGATCTTCAAGAAGAATACCGACGTGGATGGAAACGTACACACATATAAAGCGCGATTGGTTGCGAAGGGTTTTACTCAAACTCCCGGAGTTGATTATGATGAAACCTTCTCGCCGGTTGCGAAGATAAATTCTATTAGATTGATGCTAGCAATTGCCGCATTTCATGATTATGAGATTTGGCAAATGGATGTCAAAACCGCTTTCCTTAATGGGAAGTTGGCTGAGGATGTTTACATGGCTCAGCCAGAGGGTTTTGTCGATCCGAAGCATCCAAATAGAGTGTATAAGCTTGAGAAGTCCATTTATGGGCTTAAGCAAGCGTCTCGCAGATGGAATCTTTGCTTCGATGAGAAAGTCAAAGAGTTTGGATTTGTACGAAGTGAAGATGAATCATGTGTATATGTCAAATCCAGTGGGAGTATAGTTATCTTTCTCATTTTGTATGTCGATGACATATTGCTCATAGGAAACGACGTCCCGATACTGCAGGAGATTAAGTCCTGGCTCGAGAAGTGCTTCGCTATGAAGGACCTCGGAGAGGCTTCCTATATTTTGGGAATAAGGATAGTGAGAGAACGAAGTAAGAGACTAATAGGACTTAGTCAGAACACTTACTTAGATAAGGTACTAAAACGTTTTAGTATGGAAAACTCGAAGAAGGGAGAATTATCGATACAATATAATGCCAAGTTAAGTAAGACTCAAAGTCTGAGTACCGAAGCCGAAATAGCAGAAATGAGCCGAGTACCATACGCTTCCGCAGTTGGCTCAATCATGTATGCTATGACTTGTACTCGCCCTGATGTAGCCTTTTCTTTGAGCATGGTTAGTAGATATCAAGGGGATCCTGGCAGAGCCCATTGGATTGCAGTGAAAAATATCCTTAAGTACCTTTGGAGGACCAAGGAATGGTTTTTAGTGCTTGGAGGGAGTGATGACTTGAAGGTGCAAGGGTATAGTGATGTCAGCTTTCAAACCGACAGGGACAACTACCGTTCTCAGTCGGGCTGGGTCTTTACCCTGAATGGAGGAGCAGTAACTTGGAAAAGTTCCAAACAAGAAACCATAGCTGATTCAACGTGAAAATCAGAGTACATCGTAGCGAGCGAAGCATCGAAAGAGGCAATATGGTTGAAGAACTTCATTGGTGATCTTGGAGATGTACCTACCATAAAGGAGCCCATGGAGATTTTCTGTGATAATGAAGGAGCGGTTGCCTTGACCAAGGAACCAAGGGATCATGGTAGATCTCGACATATCGACAGAAAATATCATTTTATAAGACATTGTGTAGAAGAAGGACAACTCGTGGTGAAGAGGATATCATCAGAAGATAACCCAACAGATCCACTTACGAAGGGACTGAGCAGGGTTAAACACTTGCAGCATGCTAGGAGCATTGGACTGAAGGATGATATTAGTATAGATTAGATAGTTTTAGAAACGTATAATAGATAAATGTAATTAACATTTGATGATTAAATAAAAGAGTATTATTTATAAGTAAAGTTACTATCTTATGTTAATCATTGAACTATTGTTTCACTTTGCATGTTTTGACTTCTAGAATAATTGAGTTTATTAAGAATAATCGAATTATTCAAATTATCCACAATCGTTCATATGTTGGAAGTAGGTATGAATGAAGATTATCATGAATTGGTGTGTAGATTGTCTAAATGGTATTAGACATAGCAAAAGTTTGTTGCAACGTTCATGAGTGCTTATGAACTAGTTTTGAGCATTGGAACAAACCCGCGCTTGCTAGAATCACCTTATAGAATGTGAGAAAAAGGGTGATCACAAGACGATAATATCATATGGTCTTAAAAACTAGATATATGGTTTGTTATTTGTTAATTGGTTGTATATTGATGATGCGAAACCGCATCAGTAACTTGATGCTATAAAACCCATTGTTGTGTATAGTTGGTTAATGAATAAATAAATGCATATAAGTCAAAGTTTATCTATTACTTTTATCCTAAGAAGATAAAAGCGATATCTCGGCCGCTCGATGATTTGATTTAACTTATGTGTCAGGCCCGGTCAGAACTAAATTTATGTGTTCGATTAAGTTCTATGTCAAATAAATCTGAGATCGAGAAACCAAATGCTAGATAATTGGTTCCGTATAAATGTCAGCATGATATCTATACAGAGGACTATACGATCCCTTATCTAAAGGACAAGATTGATTAGATCAGAGTTTGAAAGCGTCTTTGAGAGATACGGTTGCTAATCGGTGTATATAGTTACTAGACTTATCCAAGTGGGAGATTGTTGGAATAGTGTCTAAGGTTGCAACTACATTAAGCAAGTATTTGACCCGATTGAGCATGGTCCTTTTGGGTTGCCTTCACCATATCAACTTGATAGGATGATTTACAATGAGAGTTGAAATATTATAAGGAATAATATTATTATTATTTGATTAATATAAGTCATAAATTAATTAGGAATTAATTTGGTGACTTAAAGAGATTAATTAAATAGAAGGACTTAAACTGTCAAATGTGTGATAGTTATACTTTAGGTTGTAATCCCTTATAGATAATGTGGTGGACGATTTTAGGGGCTTAGGATAGACCTAAAAACCGTCCAAAGGGTTTTATCATAAAGGGATTAGGATTGCTTTGGGCTTAAGTTATCCAATTAGGGTTTAAGGGTGAAACCCTAGGAGCCTTACAAGTATAAATAGACCCTTGGGGTCATGGAAATCGTCACCTCTTGTTCCTAAAGAAACCCTAGCCGATTTCTGAGTCTCTCTCCTCTCTCTCTCAAATCATCCTCTTGCTAGTTGGTGTTTGTAAGCCATTAGAGGAGTGATAATTGTGACTCTAAAGCTCCAAGAACAAGAAGATCAAACATGTGATTCAAGGTAAACTTATAACTATGATTTCTCTTTATTATTATGATAGAATAACCATTATAAGTCTTGGATTCATGCATGTTCAATTAGAGAAACCTAGATCCAAGCATTAGGGTTTAGTATGTGCACATAGGAATGTTCATATGGCTAAAACCCATCACCAGGTAGTACTTGATGCGATCTGCCCATGAAGTGTATTCACTAGGCACAAGGATAGGTGCACAATTTCCTGTTCCTAGACTGTTTGCAAGTGAAACTGAATAGATAACATTTTGGTTTTGATTCACACTTGCCATTAAGAATAGGTGATACTAGTTTGAAAATTCATAAAAAAATTGTGAAAAGTTTTATAAGTCTCAAAGTCAATCACTCGAGATCTGATACCAACTGAACAAATGAGAAAAATTCAGTAAACCTAGACTAAAGTAGTCCAAGTGTTGAAAATACTGAAACAGAGTTTCAGAATCGTCAAGTAGCAAGTAATGCAGAAAATAAAGACTTGTGAATCACAGAGTTAATGATAAAAACATTTTTTATATTTTCAAGATCAATGATTCAAAAGTGTCTCATATTCATCAAGATTCAGTTACAAGTGTTTGAATGACAGACAAGCTAAAACACTCAAATGGCTCTCTGAAGACTAATCTAAACAGCAATTGTGCAGAATGATCTGAAATGAGCAAGAAATAGCAACTTTATAATGGATCCCAAGGGGCCTATTTATTGGCTTTGGAAAAGCCCATGACATGGCTTGACCAATCAGGTGTTGACACGTCATCATGACTTAGTCATCATTTGACACCTTTGCCCTACTTAACGGAGAATGGATGGAATATTCCAATTTTGTTAGTATTCCGTTAGGGTTCCATCCAAGTTATGAATCTTCATAATTCTTGAACCTTCTTGATCAACATTGAAAAATTGATGAGCAACATGAGCATCATGCTGCTCAATTGTCTTCTTAGATGTCATTAACTTCCAAAAGTGTTGTTGATCATGTTGAGTAGTTTCTTGAATGTTGGAATGTGTCTTGAACTTGAAGATGTACCACCACATGTTCATGATGGAACATGGATGAAATTCATGTTCCTTTGAGAATTTGGACGTACCTTCATTGTACATGATGTGTCATGTGCAACCTTGTTGAGTCATCAATGTGATCATGTTGATCCATTGACTTGAGTTGAGCCACCAAGTGTTCCTGTTGAGCCATCAAGTCATGTTGATCCATAGAGTTGTGGATGAGTCAACAATGCTTCTAATGAGCCATCAATATTCCAAATGATTCATCAATGTCTTGATGCTCCACATATGATCTAGATGTGCCATCTGAGATCATGATGATCCAACTTGCATTCTTCAAGTGATATATGTCAACAACAGGTGCTCCAACATCTGATTCTTCAAACACTTGTTGAATCTTCAATATCTTTCCAACCTGAAACATTCTGATAATGTTTGTTAGAAAATTTAAATCAATACTCAACTTATTTCAAGTGACAATCACATCAAAATATTTCCAACATCCATTCCCCATCCGAATAAATTAATGAGAATCATATTGAAACCTTTCGTAGGGGTGGTTTATATAACGTACTAAATCAATACATCTACAACAATTGGATCATATGGTAAATTTTAAAACTGACCAGGTTTGTTTTTTTATTTATAGTTTTGTATATTAATACGTTAAGACAATTTTCAAATTGACCAAGTATGTATTTTATTTGTCTAGTTTTAGCACTCGTGAACTACATCGTACTTATGGTTAGCATGTGCCCACGAAATTTTGGTTTATTACAATACAGGCTGAAAAATACCGTTGGAGTCGATTGATATTCTTTAGAGGAGACTTGAAGTAGAGGATGTGGTGCCGGTCACCCGAAATGATGAATCGGATTTTGATGATGAAGCTGACCTTTTAAAGAAAAGCTACAATAAATAGTGAAATGATGTGAAGGCTAATTGTCTTCAAAAAATGATAAATATATGGAAGTCATTGCCTACTATAGCTTCTCAGCCTATTGTTCATACAAATACATGTGGACATCAACGAGCGAGTACAAAATCATCACAAGCAAAACCTTCAGTTCCGCCAAGTCAAGATCCTCATAGACGTAGTTATTCTATGTATGCACCAGATTATTTGGGGTCTAATGTAACACCCGATTCCTGGTATGCCTTTTATTCAAGTATTTTGTATTTTTCTCTGGGACTCGACGAGTTGGAGACCCAACTCGTCAAGTAGAGTCGTGACCCACGGACAATTTAAGTAACCTACTCAACGAGTCGGGGGACTGACTCGGCAAGTAGGTGCTGGATGAGTGAAACCCTAAATCTAAGGGTTTGTACCCTATTTAAACACCTTATCTCAGCCTTCATCACCCTTGTCACTCCCAGAAAGCTGTGTAATGAAACCTTATCCGTTTTGGGTGTTCTAAGGCCATTTTGGTGCATTTGGTAGTTTGTGAAGCTTGAAGAAGAAGATAGAAGCTTGAGAGTTCGAGTCGGGGCTTAGAAATTCGGAGATCTAGTTCCATTTTCAGCACAATCAAGGTAAAATGCCCCTATCTTGGTCCTTCTATGTGTTTATTCATCTTTAGACTTGGGTTTTGGTCGCATTTAGGGCTTTCCAAGCCATTTTAGGATTTGTGGAGTGTTATATGGGGTCTTGACTTCAGATCTAAGTCATTGGGAGGGTCTCACTGCATAAAGGTGCCCACTTTATGTCCATGAGAGCCCCATGCATCTTGTAGAGCACTTTTATGGCTTTTTGAGCTAAAATCCCCATGCATGTGCACCAAGTTTGGAGCTTTACGTATGAAATTGACATTAGGGTGCCAGATCTATGGTTTTGAGGTGTTAAGGCTCATCTAAATCGACTGTATAGTGTTGGTCAAGGATGGACTCGCCGAGTTGTTCTTGGGACTCGGCGAGTCGCGGTGTAATGACCACCAAATCGTTTCCGTGGATGGAGCAGTTCTTAGGTAGGAAAGTCCCATAGATTTTTAGACATGAAAAAGGACATGGGAATCATGGGACTCGACGAGTGTATGAACAGACTCGGCAAGTCCAAGGCAATCTCCCAACCTTCGAATATGGACTCGACAAGTTGTTCATACAACTCGGCGAGTCATAGACCAGACACATTCTTATGAGGGAGATGAACTCGTCGAGTTCAAGGAGGATCTCGGTGAGTCGAATGAAGATGGTTCTGACGGTTTGAATGAAGGAGAACTCGTCGGGTTCTTGTTAGACTCGACGAGTGGATTCGGGGTTGTATTGGGTTAGTGGAGTATGGACTCGGCGAGTTGGTGGGCCAACTCGGCAATTCAGGTCAACTGGGTGTTGAGTTTGACTGGTTATGGTATTGATTCTGGTTAGGTTTGTATGTTCTGTTTGATGACTTGAGGATTTTCGTGTAGGGATTGAGGAGCCGAGGAGAGCCGACCTTCATGCCAAGGACAATTCAGACGCTACACGATATCGAGGTGATTTACCTTCCAATAGGAGTGGGTCTAAGGCACCAAGGTCGACCCACTAGTAATTGTTAGTTAGGATGGTTATCTTTGTGATAACTGTCTGGTGTGATTGTTAGATATGTGAGTATGCTAGACTGCTAGATGTGTGAGTATGCTAGTTTGCTAATTGCCATGTTATATGAGATAGTATCAGTAGAAGGGGACTAGTCCCCGATTCGGTTGTTAGGACCCCGGGGTAGGTCGGACAACCTATATATGTCTGACAGCATGACTATGATATGATGTTATGTGTTAGTAGTAGGGGTTAAATAGTCCCCGTGTTCGGTTGAGATAGACCGGAGGGTAGGTCAGCACCCCATAATAGCTTGACATGGGTAGGTCAACACCCCAGAATGGCTTAACATGGGTAGGACAGGCGCCTAGAATTGCCCGGTAGTATGTATGCTATGTGATTGTATGGTATGTGGTATGATGGGGAACTCACTAAGCTTTGTGCTTACAGGCGCACTTTTGGTTTCAGGTATCTCTTCGTCCAAGGGGAAGGAGTCGGCGATGTAGCAGCGCATCACACAGACACATGGTTTCCGCTTAGAGTTTTCTGGGATTGTACTCTGATATTTCATTACTTCAGATGATATGGTTTTGAGACATGATACTATGGTTTTATGTATTGACATGATTTTGGCAATCTCTTGATAAGTTATTTTATAAACTACTTAATTAAAAATAAAAATTTTGGCCTTGATTTTTGGGATGTTACATTTAATATGATTGATTTAAACCAACAACCGGAACCGGAGATGCACAATACGTATTCGTTTGGAGAATGTTCAACCAAGAACAAACGTATCAAATATCATACTTCGACCATGCACTTATGGATGATATTGCAAGTAAATTTCAACCATATGTGACAAACATACAAAATGAGGAACGAGATGGACATTGTGGATTTCGGGCAGTAGTTGTTGCTCTTGGTTATAGTGAATACTATTGTCATTAAATTCGGACGAACTTATACTGAGAGTTATTGATGCACATTGATGATTACAGAGTGGTTTTTGTAAATGACATAAATACCATTAGTGAAGCGTTGAATTTTTATGGAACACTCGCGATTGCAAAATATTAGATGATTATGCCTGATAGTGGTATTCTAATTGCTAATAAGTATGGTGTTATTGTTCATTTCTTAAGCAGACTAGAATTTTCAACAGCTTTCCCATTTGGAGTGGTCCACAAGATTTCCTAAATCATCCAATTATAAATATCGCCCTCCTTGACTGTGTTAATTTTGTTAAGGTTGATTTACAAGAGGGTTATCCAATGGATAATGTTTATTGGATATAGAATATGCACAAATTGGCATGCTCTACTTGATGGCAAACATTATATCATGTTCGATTGAATGCATACGTTGGACCATATATACCATACAATAATCGTTGTCCTGAAAGAGTTAACTTATCAAATAATTAGTAAACTGTAAAATCTTAATTTATTTAATAATAACATTGAAAGCTTACGTTTATTTGTTTAATCTGCTTAATCGAATGTAATTTTTTTTTTAATCGAATGTAACAGTTTAAATTTTTTTAATGTTTAATACTTAATTTGTTTAATAATAACATTGTATGACAACCTTTAGAAATTGTTTATTTTCTAAGGGTAAAATTTTAAATTCATAATTTCATTTTAATGTTTGTAAATTTTTTAAGGGTCAAATTTTAAATTCACAAAAAATTAATCTTTTTATTTGTTTAAATTCACACAAAAAAATCAATATTTTTTAGGGCTAAGCATGGATCGGTTTAGGTCGGTTTTTCCCCAAAACCAAATCCAAACCGATGAACAACAGTTTCTAAAAATTTGAACCCTAAACCCATGGGTTCTGCTTTATGGTTTATCAGTTTCTAAATCGTGTTGGGTTTCGTTTTATGAGCTAAACCAAACTTGAAACTGTTTTTCTATCATCTCGTATCCTCACTTATATAGAAGTGATGATGGCTTCTACTTTAATACCTCAAGCAATGTGGGACAAAGCTAATAGCTTAATAAAACTGAAGAGGATATATGTTATGCTTATGTACACGAGCATATGTAGCTATGTTTCAATCATTTAACGATGTTGGATGAGTTTATCTAGCTGCAAAAATAAAAGAAGTGAAATATTAGATACAGGTTTCGAACTTGAAACCTCCAGAGAAAGACACGATTGCCTTACCCACCTGAACCAACTCATGTTTTTGACATTACTTCGCTAAACATATTTATATTTGTATATAATTATATATTTTTAAAAACAATATATATAATCGGTTCGGTTCGGTTTCTATCGATTTTACCAAACCCAAAAACCGAACCCAATCCAAAATTTTCAGTTTTCAAAAAATCTAAACCCACACCGTCGGTTTATGCTTCGGTTTCGGTTTTGTCGGTTTTTATCGGTTTTTCGGTTTTCGGGTTCGGTTTTGCTCACCCCTAATATTTTTATTTTCGATTTGTTTCAGTCATTTAGTTTACGTTTGCAATCAATCTAAACGGAAAAATAACATAAAATAGTCGGAACGGAAAAATAACGTAGAGATAGTCTTAATAAAAATAATTTTAAAAAAACAAAATGAAAATGTATTTAAAATTTTTTTAACAAAAATATGTATGTATTATAAAAATAGTTTTAAAAAACATAATAAGACAAAAAAAAAAAAAAAAAAAAAAAAAGAAGAAGAAGAAGGTACAGGGGGAACTAGGGGTGCATAAAAAATCCCTTTATTATAATCTATGTGTGCTATAAAATGAATGAAATTACATACAAAAGGTTTATAATTGACTTGTGGACATTGGAACGGATTAATATGGATCGTTCAAATGATACATATTATTATTTTTATAAACTAATATTTCAGTTATCTATGGGAAACTGATATGATTTATTTTTATAAACTAATGTTTCAGTTATCTATGGGAAATCACTACACAGGAAATGGAATAAACAAACACAAATAGTACGAGCTAAAGAATGTAAGATAGAGTTAATGGATCTGACTGAATTGAAATTAAATACACACAAGAGGACTTGATACTGTCTTCTCATTTTAGCATTTCCCGACCAATGCACAAAAAGTTTTTTTTATTTTATTATTTTTTTTTTCAATGATGACCCATCGCATATAAAAGTAAATTAAAGTTTTTATGATGAGTCAATCAATATACGACAATAACTAACTATAAAAAAATACAAATAACTATCATTCCAAATAAGTTACAAAATCAAATAAAGATATTTATAAATCTATCTTTCTTAGTTATTTTTTAAAAAATAGCTAAAAACTAATAACTAGCCAAAATAGTCATTAAAACCGTAGATGATGCTAACTCGCTTTCGATTTCATTACTATCTACAAAATAAAATTTTCCTCATTAAATCGCAGATAGCTTAAAACCATTCTAGGTTTCATCTCGTCTCATCTTATGTTTCGTTTGTTCTTTGTTCCTAGGATGCTAGAAGAACGAAATTGCAAAAATTCATATTCCATATGTGATTTGGTCACCTAGACTTTTGTTTCATATTGATTGTTTTTATGTTGTCTATGGTTTCATCACCAAAATATTTATAATTCTTAGGTTCCACGTATAGAATCGAAAAAAAAAAATTATAGACAATAACGAAACCTACGAATAACGAAACCAAAGGCGAGTTAGCCTCGATTACAGTTTCAATGGTTATTTTTAGCTAGTAACAAATTTAATTATTTTTTACAAATGAAATGCTTGATTTTAAATATCTTTAAAAAAAATAAAAAAAAAAAAAAAAAACTTTATATTACTCCTAGCATGGGGCTTTGAGGCTGCACCGCAATCCTAACTCCATCTCCTTGAAAATACTAGTATATATGTTTATTGTCTATTGGATGATAGTTATACCTGCGTCAAAGAAGGCATGCACATGGGAAAAATCAACGAATTCATTAGTAGTATATGACGTACTTGAAATCCAGCTGGTTTTAAAATACAAGGTGGTTTACAAAGGTTGTGGTGTCGATATGTCATTGGTTGCTGCGGTTGTGAAGTTACTGTAACTTTTGTCATGGACATCAATGCTGCAAAACCTTACGCTGGTGGTTTTTATTATAACAATAATTGTTAGTAATTTTGAGCTTTCTTGTCATTGATTTGTTGGTGTGGTGTCAACGTTAGGTTGACATGAAGCAGAGGCAGATGAGTGTATCGGTTATTGTCTACGTCTTTTTTAGTGTTTCAAAATAATTATTATTGTACTTTAACCTACAGAAATGGATCAATGCTGCTACGTGTCTGTTTTCCATTGGGAGTACTATATAAGCTAACTAAGTATACATTAGTAAGATTCTAAACTAGAGTTATATATATATATATATATATATATATATATATATATATATATATATATATATATATATATATATATATATATATATATATATATATATATAGAGAGAGAGAGAGAGAGTAAATTACTAAAATCGTCCCTGTGGTTTGGTTAAAATTGCATATTTGGTCCCTAACTTTTATTTTGCACTCGGATCGTCCCTATGGTTTGATTTTGTTGCATTTTTCGTCTCTATTGTTTGGTCAAAATTGCATGTTTGGTCCTTAACTTTATGTATGTAAGGGACGAAAGACGCAACAAAATCAGACCACAGGGACGAAAAATGCAACAAAATCAAACCACAAGGACGATCCGAGTGCAAAAGAAAAGTTAGGGACCAAATGTGCAATTTTAACCAAACCATAGGGACAATTTCAGTAATTTACTCATATATATATATATATATATATATATATATATATATATATATATATATATATATATATATATATATATATATATATATATATATATATGTTTACTATCTTATAAAGAAATCCCACTATTTCTAAAAATAAATTAAATATAATAGTATTATTTTTTTAAGACGTTCAAATCATTAAGCTAATAGTACAAGTAGTCATCAATAAAATAATATTAAATTTTAACATGTGTTTTGAATTCTTATATTTCTCAACAAATTCTATCTCCTTCATTGAATTTCGGATAATTCAAAATTTGAAACCATCAAAAAATACATGTTGATTCAAATATCCCTCCTGCAGATGACACTTTCTTAACAGGTTTTTATTTTAATCCTTATTTGTAGTTGATTTCATTATTTTTAACTTTTTGTATTTTTATCTTATAAATATATTGGGTGAAGACTTTGTTATATCAGGTTTGTACCTAAAAAGGCTTTTACTATGTTTCTTTAATGTGTTGGTTTTGCAGGTTCAAAGAACTCAACCAAGAGGGTTAGTTAGAGCATTGTATTATCATTAGTTTGTATATTTTGGCATCTTACTTTTGCAAAAAAGAACGGTTAAACACAAGATTTGACATGATTAAAGTAGTTTGTATATTTTTCATTTTGTTTGGTCTAAAAATGAAACCTTTTTCATCATTGGTCCTTATAATATCAAGTTTCATCACACGGACTTCCTGATTACGGTGATTATTGTCCTTTTATAAGGTTCTATATAGATTTTGTTCAATATTTTAAGGTTTCGAGAACCTAAATCAATATGAATCCTTGAATTACATATCATCGTTGAAAATGTTTTAATTTGTGACCAAACTTTGTTTAAAATCACACTGAACAAGTTGACACCTAAGTATTTTGGCCTTTTCAAAGGCCTATTTATCGACTTTTGAATCACAACACCTGATATTCTAAAGGTTTATTTTTATAAACTATTATTTATATATTTTAGCATTTTACTTAGTAGGATATTAAATTAATAAAGGAATTAAGGAAAAAAAAAAAGGATGATAAACAGTACAAGTGGTTTGAGTATGTATAAATGGAAGTAATAACCATTTAAGGGGTGTTTGGCAAAAAAGCTTATTGCTTATTAGTTTATTAGCTTATAAGTTAATAAATAAGTGTAAAGTAACTTATGAAAAAATGACGTATTAGAGGTTCCCCACCGGAATAAGTTATTTTAATCCAAACACTTTTTTAACTTATAATGATGTGGAACCTAATAAGTTGTTTTAAGAAAAGCTTAGTCAAACACCCCCTTAATATGGTATGATAATGCTCTTGAAAAATAGATATCATTTAATATTCATTTCTCGAAGTGAACGCAAAATGGTTTTAACTCTAAACAGATCAAATTATTCGCCGCCCGCCGCTTTGCGCGGGTAGACGGCTAGTATGTATGTATATATATATATATATATATATATATATATATATATATATATATATATATATATATATATATATATATATATGCTTAGGTTATTATATTCAAACCAAATATTGTGTTACTGTATGTATAATTGTGGGTTAATCATTTTACTTAATTTTGGAAAATAAATAATACATATTATTAAATTAAATATAATTAAAAAAATACCAACTAATTTCATTCTAATGGTATTTTAGTCAATTAACATAAATTAAAAAAAGAAAAATTACATATTTTAAGGAAAATATATTCTATTTGTTTTAAAAATCTGATTGTATGGATGATAATTCTCCTAATTCGAAAATTCTGACGAGATATATTTATCAATATATTGAAAAATAACAAATATGATTGAACCATACAAGAATTACACATTCATAATATATATTTTGATTTAATGAATTTCTTGAAGAATAACAAAATTTTGGATACAAGTTAAAAAAAAAATTCATTACATTCTTAGAAAAGAATATATATATATATATATATATATATATATATATATATATATATATATATATATATATATATTATTCTATGCGAATGTTACACTTATTAATATAAAAACCACAATATATAAATCATTCTACCAGAATATACTATTACATATATTTTTTTTCATTATATTGTATATTATTCTGGTAGAATAATCCATTCTTTTTGGAAGATTGGTGGTCATTGTTCATCATCATCCTATATAATGTTCACCTCCAAGATTCTATTCTCACAGAATCAGAATTCAAGATTTCATTCCAGTAGAATGTTGTAAGTTTCATATGTACCATGTTTTCCTTTGATATCTCTCGTTTCGTACCTACAAAAATAATGGTATTCAACACTTTATCATTATTAACCAACAATATAAGATAAAATTCAAGCATAAAGTTCAAGCAAACCAAAATAAAGTCATGCAAAAACCATTAAAGAGAAATGGATTCGTGATTCCATTCCAACATAATTAGAATTCATGATTCCATTCCAATAGAATTGGATTCTTGATTTCATACAATTCGTGAACAACTGCCAACAGAATTAGAGGAACTGTTTGTCTTTTTGTTTGGATGGAAATAGAGGAACTGTTTCATTCAAGCATTTTAGCGAACAGTTGGTGGGCAGAATCTAAATATACATAAGCATGTATCTCAAATAATAGGTACACGTACACAGAGTTAAAACAAATTACAGCAAGATGCTTGTAACACGAAGGGGGTTTGAAAGATTTTATTGATGTTTGATGACTATCTAAACATCAGGGTTAGTTGGGTTTATCGAGACATTTTTTTACCTGTCGTTGATCGTGACTACCAAAACAAGGGGGAAACACCGGGATTGTCGAGCAAACACCACCAAGACCCCCATTTGATTCCTAATTCTAACCGGGAACTTTCCTGACTTCTTCATCTAACCCTTCCCGCTTCGCACTTCAAAGCCACAGAGGACGAAAGCAGCCCTGTTGCTTCGACCCACATCCTTCTTCGATCTAGACGACCATCAAAGCCCGGCATTCAGGTGTGATGGGTCTACAATCGTCGGTCTATAGTTGCGATCAACAGTAGCTACATGGTTGCAGAACTGGAATGGTTTAACGAGGGGATCGGCAGTCTATTGCTCAATTTAGGGTTTTTAGAAATCAGTTTTTATATAAAGAGGGGAACGGGATTTGATAAAAGTCAATACCATGATTATAGGGATTATTTTTGGAGGTTATTGAACAAATTACTAAATTATCCTTATTTATTTATTTAATTACTTAATTATTTATTTAATTTTGATTGGTCCACATTTATGCATACAATGTTAACAAAAGATACATTAAACACCTGAACCTATCTCTCTCTCTCTCTCTCTCTCTATATATATATATATATATATATATATATATATATATATATATATATATATATATATATATATATTGTTTTTACATATATATATATATATATATATATATATATATATGTGTGTGTGTGTGTGTGTGTGCATTCTAACACACAATAGTTAGTAAAAACTATATATATATATATATATATATATATATATATATATATATATATATATATATATATATATATATATTGTTTTTACTAACTATTGTGTGTTAGAATGCACAGATCGGGACCAATGGATAGAATTAATTAATGAACATGATTTGAGAGTGTATGATATTACAATGAGATAGTGTATTCCATATAATTACAAAAATTTTAGCAAAATTATATTTTGGACAATTAACTACAATTACAAAAGGAAATTTTTAGATTTTTAGGGATAATTAATTCTCCAAATTTTAAAAATCTAATATTTTTTAATTAATTCAATTTTAATTCTAACGTAATTTGTAAACATAATCGATTTTATTCTGTCAGAATATATATATATATATATATATATATATATATATATATATATATATATATATATGTATATATATATATATATATATATATATATATTTTGTTAGAATGATGCTATTTCAAAACTAACTATTGTGTGTTAGAATGCACAGATCGGAACCAATGGATGGAATTAATTAATGAACATGATTTGAGAGTGTATGATATTACAATGAGATAGTGTATTCCATATAGTTACATAAATTTTAGCAAAATTGTATTTTGGACAATTAACTACAATTACAAAAGGAAATTTTTAGATTTTTAGGGATAATTAATTCTCCAAATTTTAAAAATCTAATATTTTTAATTAATTCAATTTTAATTCTAACATAATTTGTAAACATAATCAATTTTATTCTGTCAGAATATATATATATATATATATATATATATATATATATATATATATATATATATATATATATATATATATATATATATATATATACTTTTTGTTAGAATGATGCTATTTCTAAATTTTATTCTTTATTCTATTAGAATTGAAGAATAACAAAATTCTTGAATCCGAGGTTGAAAAATAACGACATTTTAATATATTTCTTATACATCCGAACTTAAATACAAATTCATACATATTGTTACGGACTAAGATTCTGATACATTTCAATATAATTATACATATTCTAGAAGAATATCAACAAAAATGAATAAAATTCTTAAAAAATAACAACATTATTAAAATGTGAGTATGATCAAGCTTTATTCAATCTTCAAGTTATTCATATTAGGTCTTCAACGCATTATTCCATCAATTCTTATCACAAACACAACAAAAACTAATAATGGTTAAAAACATGTTACTTGCAATTAACTATCACTTTATATATTCTGATAGAATACATAGAACACAAGAGAATACTATAGAATATATCCTGACAGAATACATAGATTTTATTATGGTAGAATATATTCTGAAAGAATGAGACTGTAAAAATTCTACAAGAATGGTTTTAAATATACTTACAGAATTTGTATTATCAACAGTATGAAATAACTAACAGAGAAATATAAAGACGTCATTAGGTTAACACCAGATCAGATTAACAAAACTACATATTCTAATTTTCAAATGGGTATAAAGACTTATTAGTGGACATCATCTGCAAATAAATGGATGAAATATTTGATTCAAACATTTTAACAAACTGTTGGCGGGCAAAAATCATATGCATTAGTTAAAATACAAGACATTTGGTTTCCAATTGCTTAAAGGGTCAAACTACAAAACATAGAATCATTTGATTCACCATTAGAAAAGATTTTGAAGCAACCACCTTACCTAACTCGAGGACAACCTACAATAAGAAAGAGAAGCTTACAAAACAAAAGAAATAAAGAATGGAAAAAAGATGCTCACGTAATAAGATAGACTGGATTTTAGTTCATCATAAACTTGTCATAAAGATAATAATCTATGATTTACTCACTCCTAATCAGTAATTAGTGAACTTAAGCATATGTTTAGTCAGCGTAGTTCTCAAAAACATACTCCAAAGTTGGGTCTTTTCTGTAATAAATAGTACAAAAAAAAAGGACGAAAAGAATTAGAAAACTCATAGATATTGAGACTCTTGTTTACAACTACATGATGATACCTTAAAATTTCCATGAACTTTTCTCATAAAACAAAAAATTTGTAACATCCAGACTCTCAGGTATTATATTTATTTATTTTTGGGATTTCATGAGTGACTCGACGAGTTGTGTGTCCAACTCGTCGAGTAGAGTTTGATTTGGTCACGTGGGTTTAATGATCAACTCGACGAGTCAGAGAGCTGACTCGCCGAGTTGACGCTGTGTGAGCAAACCCTAAATTCTCGGGTTTGTGGCCTATTTAAAGGAACTTATTTCCTTATTTCCGCCTTACCAGCAACCCAACTCCCCTGTGTGAAACCCTAATCGTCTATTTGAGCTAAGATAGAGTGAGAGATCTAATATTTGAGTGTTTTGGTGAATCATTGGAAGAAGAAGAAGTGAGGTTCAAAAAAGGAATGAGGAAAGGCTGTGAGATCCAATATTCATTTCTTGGAGCTTCAATTGGAAGGTAAAATTCATCACCTTGCTCATCATGTTGTTTAGATCTTGTTAATGAGGAACTTTTGGGGCTTTTTCCATATTTCCTTGAGATTTGGTATGACTTGTGCTTGCCAAGCATTGAGACATCAGATCTGGACCTTGTGAGGTCCATAGAGTCCAAATGTCCCATCTTTATCCAACCATGAAAGTGTTATTATGCTTAAACACCTTAATTAGTGCTTGTATTGGCATTATCGAGCAAATATGCCATGCATGAACGTAAAGATTGAAGCTTTACATGACATTCGACCCTTGGGAGGCTAGATCTGGAGTTTGAAGTGGTAGATCTGCCTTATAATGTCTGAATAAGAATTTGACTTAAGGGACTCGACGAGTCGGCTAGGGTTTTCCCCGATGAGTCTGGGCATGGGTAACTTGGCGAGTTGACGGGAGAAATCGATGAGTTGAGTTGGATTTTCGCGATGTTATGAAAGAATAAGGGGGACTCAGCGAGTCACATAGATGCGCTCGGCGAGTCAGGTCAACATGGACAGTTGACTCGGGTGTTAACTTCTGTTGACTTTAGGGTTTAATCAAGGGAGTATGGGGGACCATGGAGAGGTAAAATGATCTTTTACCCATTCCAAGAGTTTGAGAGAGAGAGAGAGAGAGAGAATAACCTAGAGAATTTTGAGTCGTGACTTAAATGTTAATTAGAGATTATTATTTTATGTGCTAGGCGGAGGCTAGTTTGAGATTTGTGTACGAGATTATTACTTGCTAGCTTATGAGGTGAGTCTTCTCACTATACTTTACCTAGAGTGGTAATCTTTGTGTGACCGGAGGGTCTTATGTGTTATATTGAGTATTGTGATATCCTGCATTATGTCTTTGTGATCTGTTATGTGTATTATTTTGAGCTTACCAAGTTAGGATCGCAGGGTCCACCCGTATTGTGGGACCGGAGGGTCCCACTGAGACACATTGATCGGAGGGTCTTATTTGAACATACCCATGAGAGGATAATGAGATATGTGTGGTATTTTGGAGAACCCACTAAGCTTCGTGCTTACCGTGTTATGTGTTATGTGTTTCAGGTACCTCTCAGAATCACGGGAAGGCATCAGCTTGATTGTACACACATATGCGAGATTATGTGGATGATTCTCGGATAGTGACATTTTATGTGGATTTGTGTTGACACTTGAGACAATTATGTTTTTGAGATATATTATGAGTTTTTATGTGTTTTAAAAATGAAAATTTTGGTTTGAAAATTTACGTTGTTACAAAAGAAAATAAGAAGAATCCATGGTCATTTGAAGAATTGATCATGTATTTATGACACTACAAAAAGCAAGAGACCTAACCTGTCTACGAAGATCTGCATCCCGAAGCTTAGCTTCAATTTCTTCAACACTAGAAGGAGATGCCTTTGTTTTGGTTAGTCTTCGGTGAAGCCTAGACGGTAAAGTTGGTGGCGATGATAACCCTGCACCGTCGACAACCGGAAACTCCATCACAACTCCGACGATATCCAATGGAAAATTGAATTATTTCTGGTGGAAAAGAGGAGCATGGGTATCGATGATTGGAGGAAGTCGTCGTACTCTTTGGGGTTAGGGATGTTGGTTTTATAGGGTTTAACTAATTAAGGAGAGATTACTTAAATTATTATTTTTACCAGAATTAGCCTGATCCACAAGTAATTGAATGTGCACTATAGGTAGCAACTGCACCGAGCCAATCACAATGGCAGGAGTACAAGCAATGATGTAGAGGATGTTGGATTATCTTATGGAAGAGACAAGGTGTCTACTTCAACATAATGTATGAGATCTGTCTGATCAAAATAGGAAGGGCTCGATCGGCGGGTCCTCCATGAAGAAGGTTATAAAATCCTCGCTCCATCCTGAAAGGCGGGCATTGCCTCTGGTGCCGGCTCCATCACTACTAGAAAAACAGCATTTTACGATGCTTATTGTGCGTCGTAAAAGGCTCAGACGACGCGAAAATGCGCGTCAATGAAGGCCCTGTCATAAAGAGAGACGACGCGCATTTATGACGCTCATTTACGATGTGCAATTACGACGCGCGTTTACGACACGCAATGCGTATCAAGGAAGGCCCTGTCATAAAGGAAGACGACACACATTCGCGTGTCATAACCTTACGACGCGCGTGTTAATGACACGCAATGCGTATCAAGAAAGCCCCTGTCAAGAAAGGCCATGTCATAAATGAAGATGACACACATTTTTGCGTATCATAATTTTAAATGTTTAAAAAAATATATTATTTTTATATTTACTTATTTTCAAATTAAATTTGTATTTAATGTTTCATAATAGAAAATAAAATATCATATACAAAAAATAGAATCCATTGCATAAATCTAATGTCATACAATTCTATTTCTTACAATATATAAATTTGAATCTAATCTACTATGTACATCAAATTCCAACTAAGTAAAGTTGCATCTTTCCTTTCATAATATTTTAAGACTAATGCTCCAAACAGTTGATTATATGGATAAGCAGTTGTACATTGGCCCATCTCACTCAATAATGACTTAGCCAAATTCAACTCCTAGTCTTTACTGCATTTTGCTGATAATGCTGCAAGATTTAAATCAAGTGGCTTCATTTTGCTGATTTTGTTCTTCAAGTATTTGTCATCAGTTAGAAATTTAGAATACAATTTCATATGTAAAGACTTCTATTCTGATGTACATTTAAGTTTTTATATTTGTAATATGGATTGTTATGAAAGTAATTTATTCCATCAAATAAGTAAGATAAACATAATTGACATAAAAGTCAATGATGGTGTCATTGACAAATGTGTCTGGTAGCAGCAAATCAATATCTCTCTTACTAATGGAAACAACATCAACATCCTCTTTTGGATATATAACTTCTTCAAAAGGCTGGTCAAAGCTGCAAGCATCCAATGAAATATAAAATCCAAGAATCAGATAAGAGCAAAACAGTCATATTTATTAATTTAACAAAAGGGCTGTTAATGTTAACACAAGGATCAAAATTCATATGAAACTTTTCCAAAAGAAATCTTTTTCAATTACTTGGGAAAATACTTTGTAAAAGGCTTCAGCTTCATCATAAGGTTGTTGTAGGAGATCATACACCAGTCTCTGAATAACCACTCTTTTCAAGGATGCATCAGCAGGTGGAAACCAATCCGCATTTAGTTGAGTCACATATTCACAAACAACAGCTCACTTATATTATTAATTTTTACATAAATGGTCCCTATCCTTACAAAGTGGACACTTTTTGTGATTTTAAATGGATTAAAATCAATCGGGGCTTGCTCCAAGAAAATTTCTACATAATGGAGCAAGAATAAACCACAGTCGAATGAATTCGGCTGCTGTGGTAACTGCAAAAACAACACAAAATTCAGATTTTAGAATTTAATACAAATTCACAATTTTGCCCTCGTATATTTTTCCTTTCCATTTCTCAAATACTTTTGAAACATTATTTATACAGATGATACCTCAAGTGAAATAAAGCGTAGATTATCGAATCTTGATGATATATCTTCAGATGCCTCCTGCTGCCTCCCTTTCCACTCTTCTTTTAGATAGCTAGAATGTCATATTTAAAGGTTTATAATTTAAAAATAAAATAAAATGTTTATATAATAAAAATAATGTTACCTTTACATAAGGCCTTTCAAGCCAGTATGACTACCTCTGATAGGATCCATATGCAGAACACATGGCACTTTAATCAACTCAGTTACATCTTCTTCATCTATAAACCAGATTATAACATTAGAAAAAAGGGATAACCATGCCTCATAAAATACTTGAAGATGTCAAATAGAAATGACAGATATACCCTTGTATTTCGTAACTTCCCCAAGATGACACATCACAATAAGACTCCAATGATAGCTGTCAAACAACAGAAATAATTGTCAACTGTTCAAATGAAATGTCTAGAAAGCAAACTGTTTTCCAACTTAGTTGTAATTTACAGGAATAAAGAGAAAATCTTTCTCAAAAAGATAAACTTTTCGTGTCCACTTTCTTACGCATTGAAAAGTTGTTTTCCCTTCAAGGGCATCTAGAGGTTCTTTTTCTGTCTCTCTTCAGGCCTGATTTTGTTCTTCAAGTATCTGTCATTAGTTAGAAAGTTAGAATACAATTTCATATGTAAAGACTTCTAGTCTGATGTACATTTAAGTTTTTATATTTGTAATATGGATTGTTATGAAAGTAATTTATTCCATCAAATAAGTAAGATAAACATACTTGACATAAAAGTCAATGATGGTGTCATTGACAAATGTGTCTGGTAGCAGCAAATCAACATCTCTCTTACTAATGGAAACAACATCAACATCCCCTTTTGGATATATAACTTCTTCAAAAGGCTGGTCAAAGCTGCAAGCATCCAATGAAATATAAAATCCAAGAATCGGATAAGGGTAAAATAGTCATATTTATTAATTTAACAAAAGGGCTGTTAAAGTTAACACAAGGATCAAAATTCATATGAAACTTTGCGAAAAGAAATCTTTTTGCACTTACTTGGGAAAATACTTTGTAAAAGGTGCTTTGATTTGTCCAAGAACAGTGTCCCTGCAACAATAATCCCATATGAATATACCAAGTTACTTAATTAAGATTCAAATAAATGATTGATTTAATGAAATAAAGATCAAGATTGATGATAATTCGAAGGATAAAAACCGAAAATGCAAAGATGTTGCCAAAAAACTCACTCTAACTCAAGCATACTGGTCCGTAAAGTTTTGTATGCAACATTTAAAGTTGTGATTGCTTCTTGTTTCCCAAACCAGTTAGTCCCCATGATTGCAAACTTCATATCAGCACCTGAATTACATAAAATAGATGTATAATTATTCTTTAATTGAAAAATGGATAGGTAAAACAATATGAGAACATTTTCACACAAAAAAATGATTATCTAACCTGAAGTGCATTCGACATTTTCAGGCTGTACTGTATCTTCAGTAAGTACATGAATGGTCACCATTGCTATCTCAACCTGCATAAAATTCAAGGTACAATAATTCCAAACCCTAAAGAATAAGGAGATACATAATGTTAAAAGCTCATTGTGGGCTTACCAGCTCATACCAATGAGATTTGATATGAACTAAATCCTGAACATCCCACTGTAATTTCAATATTTTGTCATCTCCATCTAGAGTTGAACCTGAACCCTCTATTTTGATGCAACTGCTGGTGAAAGTTAAAACACAATCTGTACAATAACTATCACCATACACCATATGATCAGGATAGAAGAGGACTGCTAAATCTTCGGTGTCCTGTAATCATTAAAAAAGATTACTAAAAGTGCAAGAGAATCCACAATTGAAACATCAGTCAATAGAGTGCTCACCATTTCCAACGCATCTGTGCAATGATCTGAAGGTGATCCGAAGAAAACACCTGACAGAGAAGAATTTTAACAATTCAATGAATAAATCAAGGTTCATTAAACAAGTAACATATGGACCCAAAAGATTGCCATGGTTGAAGATACTTTCAAGTCAAAAGATACAACAATTACCATCATCTTCAGCAATACCACAAGAAGTTGACTGCTACCAACTCACTTACAACTTACAACTTAGAAGATACTATCGTTGTCTTGTCCCTCTTCTTCTTTTTTCTTCTCATCTGGTTATCTTTTTTCCAATAAGTTAAGAGAGAGGCAATCATACTTTATTATAGTCTGTCTATGAGATTAATATGTTTTTTAGATAAAATGAAAACTTAATGAACAAGAAAGCTAACTACTACCAACTCACTTACAACTTAGAAGAAGAAATCAATACTCAAGAAGGAACAGATAACAAAACTTACTCGAAGAATTGATTAAACACTCAAATCAACAAAGCTAAACCCCTAATGATTTGCTAGAGATTCACCCAAAGGTTCCAAGACCAGAACTAGAACTTGACAAAATATAACACTCCTTCCATCTACTACTCCTTTATATGCATTTTAAAGAAGATACCTAAAATGCCCCTCCATTAATAAGATGTTATTTATTTTCCCGTACTACCCTTTTTTATAATTGGATGTGTAGCAGTAATTAGCACATTTATCTATCCAATGTCTGGCCCAATCAGACTTTAGACATCTATTTAGTGCTTATTGAAAAAAAAAATATGCCTTAGGGTGAATATTAAGTGTTCTGGATATGAGGAGGAATTCTAAGGTTACTTATATACAAGGGAAGAAGGTTGTTGTTCAAATCAAAGTTACAACAATTGAGAAACGGTACCAGCTTATTGTTCAAATCAAAGGGATTATTGGCAGGATACAAGTCCTTACAACTGGATTCTTAGTTCCAAATCCCAATTGCACAAGAACAAAGGTATCAGATTCATCAGAAAGCTAAAAATTGGGTATCGTATCTTCGTGAATGGAAAACAAAATGCGCAGACAGACAGCTGAAAAACCCTAATCGCACTAAGTAGCTTGATTCTGTAACTAATCGCATCGAGAGTGTTTATACTAAGACAATACTCAATAACAAACTAAACCCTAGCTTTCCTTTATTACAGAAACAAATCAACAACAGAACTAAAACTGGATGTAAGCTCATGATGTAGCGAAGCGTACCTTTAGTACTTGAAGATTTATGCGATTTGTGCTTCCTATCGGAGTCTCTCTCTTTCTTATCACTCTTTGTTTCTGAACTTCTACGCCTTTTGTTCTTCCCTTCGTCTACATAACACGAGTATCCTCATCAATTCGTATTGAAAATTGTATAAACAGAGAAATATTGGTAACAAAGAGAAAGAACAAAAACCTTCTGACAAGGACTCAGTCGGAGACCTCTTCTTTTTCGACTTACGATCGCTACCCATTTCGTTCTTGTCTAAAATCAAATAGTTGTGAAGTGTTCTTTTGTCAAGGCTTGAACTCCAGCACCTGCATGAATTATGGCATGCGATTGAAAACCAGTCTCGACGACCCGCTGACCTCTGCCCATGGAATTGAAGGGGTGAGAGAAAAAGAAATTGGGACCAAAAAAAGAAAACAAAATTTTGACTTATTCATCTTCATTTATTATCATATTGATGGGAGGAGAGGATTGCAATTACAGAAATCTAAACATGGAATAGCATATACCTAATTAGAATCACCCCCTCGACAAAAAGAAAAAAAAGGCGATGAGGGCATTAGATGGAGTGTCGACATGGGTAAATGTTGATTCAAGCCCTAGAAATCGCTCCAAAGGGGTCGATAATGGGAGGGGAAATGATTTTTAATGTAAGATGGAGGACTAAAATATGTTCGATTGCTTCGATTTAGGCGTGAGATGCTGTAATTTCCCCTGTGTTCGTGTTCAGCTCCACTGCCCTGGGCTAAAAAAATTAATATATGATTAATTTTGGTCCAATTAAACTATAGCAACCGAAGCAAGAAGATATGGTATCTATGACTAGGGTTTGTAGAGAGAAGGGAAGAAGATAATAAAGGGAGATCTTGAAGAGGGGTATTTAAAATTTTTAGAATTTTAAGAGGATTTGATTTCCCCCTTGAACGCGGGTTTTGAGTGAAAAATTATAAAGCGACACTCACAGTGGACGCACACTTTAAATAAGCGCCCTCCGTGTTTGTATTTTTTTTTTTTTGTGGGGCAATAATTTTAGGGCACGCAAAAAATGTGCGTCCTACATTCTTCAAATTTCTAAAGATCTGACATTATTTGTAGGGCACACCCTTTTGCGTATCATTAATCAGTGTGTGTCATAAAAAGCGTGTCATTAAAGGTTTGTTTTCTAGTAGTGTATCTCTCAAGGTCATATGCCTAGGGGTGTAGGGTCATTATAGCCCCATCAATGTGCTTGTGCTCTAGCCATGTAGGGAGGATCGATGACTTCGGACTCTGCGTCTGAATCATTCTCCTCCTCCTCCTCGTCAACCTCCTCATCGATCACCTCTTCCTCAAACTCCTCCTTGACCTCTTCTGGATCCTCTTCTGGATCCTCCTCTATCCATCCCCCGTTCCCTTGGTTAGAGGGTTAAGGATCTCCTGTGTGGTGAAAACCTATCACGACATCTGTACGAGAATGTAAGCACGAGAAAATAGATAAAATGCCAAAATACCCCTATAGTATTTTATTTCTTTTAGTTTTGTTCTTAGACCCTTTTGGTTTAAAATTGGTAAGTTTTAGATTTGTTGTCCATCTTGATCACTCCTAAACACATGTTGGTCGTATCTCGAATAATATAGTTGACCAGGCTATATTTACCCTAGATATGATTACATAATTGTCTAAGTTTAGTCGCGATGTCCAACTCCTCTAAAGGCTTTTTCTTTGTTTCTTATTAGGACTCTACTATTATTGTGCTCACATGTAGGTATACTTTTATAAAAATACTCATATTTTGTTAGTATACTTTTCTTCAGAGTGTTTTAGTCCTATTGTATTTATAGTTGTATATCATGTATGGTTAGATATACTAGTTCACTATAGACAATGATCTGATACCAATCTGTCGCACCCCCGAACCAAAACGGTGGAAACATCTGGGGGCAGATGATGACATTGTATAGTATCATAACAGTTTAATATAAATGAAACATTACAACCCAAGAGACATACATTGAGAATACAAACTTACATAGTTTACATATTGTACTTGTTCATGAGTAACACGAAAGTGACAAAAAGTAAAATTTCATAATGCTGCATCACTTGATCTCAAAACCGATTTGATTACCTGTTATTGTTTCTCTGAGAATACAAGTCAATTTGAAACGCATCAACTAAAAAGTTGGTGAGTTCATAAGCATTTTTGTGTAAAAATGGATTTGTAACTGTTTAAAATGGTTTTCGTATACTTTTATAAAATCCGATATTTTCTATATACTGTGTTGTTAGTCTTATATCCAAAACTTAGAAAAATTTGTGTATGACTATTGTATCTTTCTTTGTAAAATGATAGTGTATGTATGTTCCACGAAAATCCAATATTTTATTATAAGTAAACTGTAGTCTTAAACCCTAAGACTAGATGTGTAAGCGATTGTGTACTGAAAAATGATATGTAGTTTTATATTTTAATATAATAGGTGAAGTGTAAGCTTCCCGTAAACCAAGATAGTATTGTTAATCCCTATGTGAGTTATTATAACCATGCTAATGTGATAGTTATGCATGTATGACATTCTTCAGGCATCGGAATTGGTAAGATATTTGTTACCCTATACTGGCCCGTCTAGCTGTAGCGAACAGCTCAGGTGTGGGGGTGTCAATCCTCGTATAGATACACTTATATACAACATCATTATATCAAAGTTAAACATTGTAAATACACTTATATACAAGATCCCTTAGACTTGGTTCAACCCCAAAAAAAAATCCAATTGTGACATAATCCTTATCATTAGGCTTCTTAGATTCTCTGTGACTCTCCACGGGTCGAGTATGGATCATGTGCTTTTAGTAGTAAGGGCCCAATACTACCTTCCACACCTATCCATACTTTCCTCAAGAAGTATCCTGAATCCTCCAAGTCACCTTATCAAACTGATATTCCAAATATATCCTAAACAGTGCAGCCAACTCACTACAACACATCCTAGGCTCTCCTCGATTGCCAACCTCACCCTACCATTTGCCACTGAAGAACTCCCAATAATGTCAATTAGATGCTTCATGAATACAATCACATACACAAAGCTTATATAATCCTTCGAGTAAAAGACTCATCCCTACAACGGTTAGACTCAAACGAGAGCTGCATGGTTGGGTCAAACCCGTCACTCTTAGATTATTTAACCTATGCAACATGTGAGTTAACGCATTCACTAATAGTTAACTCACATCATCAATAGTCCCACAAAGCACAAAGCAAGCAACATTCGTGCAGTAACACTCCAAGCCACAACCAAATAGAGGACATCTCAAGCTCACTTCCTTCCAAGAAAGGTTCCAAATCTAGTATAACATCCAATTCCACTTAGGTTACAAGGCATCGCATATCAGGCCAGTCCATCTAATCATCTGAAATTCATACTAGCAAGAAATTCTAAAAGCTCAAACAATTAGGCATATAAAGGCATCTCTCCTAGTCACAAAATTCTGAGCAGATCCTTAGCCCTAATCTACCATGCAATTCTCATAACATATAACATAACAACATGTATGGGTATTCTGGGAATCACTAACTTGAGCTCGGATAATTGCACGCTCCAACCCCCTTTTCTTTTATTAGAAAATCCCTTAATAAAACTTTTATTTTATAAAAATCTACCACACCCTCAGTTTAAGTTCAGACACACCCAAGAGTATTCCCGAAGCCTTCAAACCAAGGCTCTGATACCAACTTGTAACGTCCCAAATTGATGACCCAAAAATTTATTTTTTTCATAGTAATAAAACCACCAACCAAAAATGTCATAAAAGTACAAGAAAATCAAAGTAATTCAAACAATCATCTTAATACATCAGAATCATATAAAGCAGAAATCATGGTGTGTGTACGATGCGATCACCTCAAGATCTTCCCTTCCGATCAGGATGTACCTGAAACGTAAAGTGAAAAACATAATCACAAAGCTTAATGAGTTCCCAAAAATGCATCATACCATACGTACCAAACATACAATGGGCCATGCCCCCGAAACCATCGGTCCCCGCCCGGAACAGATCTGTCAGTAACATCCGATGGGCCCCACCCAACACACACATCAGGCCCCTGCCGGGCATCGGTCCCCGTCTGATATACATACACACATATCCAAGGCATGAAAGAGTGACAAAGATAACTATCATACTATAACATAATCCAATGGGCTGACATTAGTGTCTTTAACCCGCAAGTATAGTGACAACTATTATACTATAACATACTTATCAATCCCCGCCTGGCATCGGACCCTGTTTGGAATACATAACACATATCACACATGTAAGGGTCACACAGACAGCTAGCAAGCCAATAACCACAAATCATAGGTTGGCATTGATGCCTTGGACCTGCTAAGCAATAGGAGGAGACTCACCTCAAACTGCTAAAACAACCAGATACATGCTCGAATTGTTGATCCAAGAAACCTCTGCATTAAATATCATCAAATATATCCTAATTAATAATCAGGTAATAAACCATAACCAGTCCCCATGCAATGACACCTAAAAGCCTAAAATGGCCCAAATTCCTAAATGGTGCCCAAAGCCCATTATGGGCCAAAATCCAAGAAGGTCCAAGGCCTAATTTAACGACCCAATTTTCACGACCAAAAATTTCATTTTGGTTAAGTGATTTGCACAAAATTTGTATCAAAATATCAACCAGTCATATCATTTAATAAAAGCATGTCTCGTATCTGAAAACCAAATCATAAAAACATAATAATGTCAGAGTACAATTCCTAGAATAACTCATAGTGCGGAAAACAAAGAGTGTGTGTATGATGTGCTGCTACCGCGCCAGCTCCTTCCCCTTCGCTGAAGAGGTACCTGAAACCAAAATTGTAAACTGTAAGCACGAAGCTTAGTGAGTTCCCCCATCGTACCAAGAACCATGCAATCACATAGCATACATACTGCCGGGCAATTCTGGGGTACCCGACCTACCCGGTACGGCCATTCTGGGGTGCCAACCTACCCATGCGGCCATTCTGGGGTGCCGTCCTACCCAAGCGGCCATTCTGGGGTGCCGTCCTACCCATGTCAAGCCATTCTGGGGTGCTGACCTACCCGTCGGTCCTAACAACCGACCCTCGGGGACTATGCCACCCCTTAATGCTACTATCACATATATCATAACATAAACATACTATCAGACATATCTGGGGTGCCCGAACTACCCTTCGGTCCTAACAACCGAACTTGGGGACTATTCCCCTCATACTACCGCTATCACATATAACATATCATGCCAACATATAAACATATCAGCACATATTATCAGACATATCTGGGGTGTCTGACCTACCCTTCGGTCCTAACAACCGAACTCTACTACTATCACATATAACATATCATGCCAACATATAACATATCAGGTAGTAGCAAACCTAAATGATATCACAAAGACAATCATCTAATCATACAAATCCTACTGGTGGGTCGGTATTGTGGCCGTAGACCCACCGCTACTGGAAGGTAACTCACCTCGTAGTAGCTGCTGATCTGTGCGGTAATCCTCTGACTGCTGCCGCTGCTGCTCTGGAAATCCTCCGACTATAATTCCCACAAGACACCTAGTCATACACTGCTAACTGTTCTTAGGGTAAAATGACCATTTTACCCCTCACCAAATCAAAGTCAAAGTCAACTTCTAGTTGACCTGACTCGCCGAGTTGGCTCGCCAACTCACCGAATCCGTATCCTTCCATTTGTCCTTATACTCGTCTCTACTCGTCGAGTTAGGCGATGACTCGACGAGTTTTCCTTCTAAATGAACATCGATTGAATCCACATCCGACTCGCCGAGTTGTATGAACAACTCGTCAAGTTGATCTTCAACTGATACACAAGTACTGTCCTTGACTCGCCGAGTTGTATGAACAACTCGTCGAGTTCATCTTCATCCTTAAGAAGTTTTCCTTGGACTCGCCGAGTCTGCTCATGCACTCGCCGAGTCCCATGAACTTCTAGAACAATGGCTTAGTCCAGAACGTTGGGTCACTCCTCGGGACCCCCCTAAAACCTTTCCACACTCAACTAGGTCCTTATGACCCTCAACTGATATGGGACAGAAACCTTGGACTCGGCTCCTCTAGTTGATCATATCCTCTCACTAAAAATTCAATTTCTGATGTACAACCCTTGATCAAAATATAGATCTATGCTTCTACAATCGATCTAGCACATAAATTTACAACCTTTACGTGCTTGCATGGGACTTTGAGCTCAAAATGTCCTAAAACACTCTCTTACAATGCATGTGGCCTTCTTTGAGTGCAAGAGCCACTCCTTTCTGCCTTGTAACCCCTCTAAGGGCCTAGATCTGAAACATCAACCCCTAACCATGATTGCAATCATGGTTGGTGACCAAAATGGCTTAGAAAATCCCTAAAACTCCACAAAATGGGATCTATCAAAAGAACAAATAAGGTATAGACTTTTTTGCAAATGATGCTCAAAATCGGATCCTTCTAGCCTCCTCTTGATCCTTCAAGCTTTTCCTTCCATCCTTGGGCCACAAAAGAAAAAAAATCACTCCAAATGCCTTAGATTGCTTCAATAACGGGTAGGGTTTGCTAGGGGGTCTTCTGGGAGCAAATGGGACAAAGGAGGCCGAGTTAAGGTGTTTAAATAGGGTACAAACCCTCGGGTTAGGTTTTTTGTCTAGATAGGATCTACTCGCTGAGTCCGGGACCCGACTCATCGAGTCCACTGCTTAAACATCGCGCCTCATCCCGCTTCTACTCGACGAGTTAGTCCTTCAACTCATCGAGTCCAAGGCTAAAATGCAAAAATATTAATAAAAGAATGCGTACCAAGAACGAGGTGCTACACCTAACAATGACCCAAAGTAGGGATGAGCATCAGTTAGTTTAGGTTGGTTATTGGCTAAAACCAAACCAAACCGTAGAAAGTTGGTTTTTCGGTTTTTAAACCCATATAGGTTCGGTTTTTGCATGGATCGGTTTTTCGGTTTTCTGGGTTGGGTTTATGGGTTTTCGGTTTTAAACCGTGGGTTTATGAGCTCCTGTTTTTTTCTAGATTTTGGGTTCAAACTTAGTGAAAATACGTTGCGATAAATACTATTGTATTTACTTTAAATATAATAAAATAAAGATTACGAATTCTAGTATTATAAAAGCATAAAAGTGTTCAAAAGATCAAAGTTTAACACCATTAATAGTTTGTTGAAAATAAACATAAAGTATTAAAGAGATAAAGTATAAAGTCTAAAACTAAAAGTTTAAATCATAATATAAATAATATATATGTGGGTCGGTTCGGTTTTTATGGGCGGTTTTATACGTCAAAACCGAACCAACCATTATTTTTCGGTTTTTGTAAAATTCAAACCTAAACCGTCGGTTATTGCTTTGGTTTCGGTTTTTCGGTTTCGGTTATATCGGTTTTTTTTGGTTTTTCGGTTTTTCGGTTCGGTTTTTGCTCATCCCTAACCCAAAGTAAAAAAGACTAGTAGCCTAAAACTCAAAAGTCAACCAAATTCAACAGTCGATGAGTATAGCTGACATAATCAGATTTACACCCAGTGTATGTCATCTTTGGCCAGTACGAGTGGCGTACACGGTGGGTACGCCCCACATACTCCATGGCTAACCCATATCATTGTTAATTGCTCAATCAGTTCAGCCACCATGTCCAATTCTCAGATCTGATGTAAATGATGTCTTAACACGTAATGTTGGCAACTTTACTCCTTTGCATGTCTTAATGGGACCCAATACTCAATAAAATCAATAATAAGCACCCTAACTGATTCATTGTCCAATATAACTCATCAAGATTGCATTTTTATGAACAAGGGACCTTAAAAATGTAAGATCTATCATCCTTATCTTCTGGAGTATCTCATACTCTCATGCATGACTTAAAAGACCATAAAAAGCACAAAACAAGCCCTAACTAGATCTAACAAAACGAACCATCAAGTTATGAGCTTTATACCTCAAATATCTTTCGAAGTTGTGATGATTCCGGATCCACAAGCTCTAGACACACTAATGCAACTTCCAAGAGTTCCTCTTCCTTCGAAATCACAAAAAACACCCTCAAAGTTCACTTCTAAGCTCAAAACTCTCAATGGGAAAATAGGGTTCCATTCTTAGGGTTTGGAGAGGTGGAGGCTGGTCATAGGAATGTCCAAAAGTGAATTAAGGTGTTTAAATAGGGGACAAACCCTAAAAATTGGGGTTTGGCTCTAGTGACCGTACGTCCCGCGTACCTTCATGTACGCCCAACGTTGGTGGGTTTCCTTCACGACCAACTTCGACACAGTACGCCCATTGTACTTGGATATGGCCTAAAACCACCAATCTTCTAAAGGCCATAACTTCTTCGTTCTAAGTCTAATTTCGATGTTCTTTATATCCACAGAATGGTAATTGGAATCTCTACAATTCTATCAACTCTCTTTTGCCTTAAAACTTATTGAGTTTAAATAAAAAAAACTCATAAAAGGCCCAAACTATCACTTTACAGTGATGTCCTTGGGCTCCAAAACACAAACTGAACTCTCAGATCAGCTAATCTACATTATCCACATTCAAAGGGTCTAAATATCTCATTCCTGCAAGTCCTATAGTCTTATAATAATTGATGTTTGGGTCATGCCCCCAAATTAGGAAACGATTCGAAACACGGTGTTACATAGAAAGAGTAGGAGTCTCCGGTGGAGATCAAAATTAAAAGTAAGAGTAGGTGCAACATTGACAGCGGTCAAGAACTCTAAGAATTAGAAACTCAATAGAAAGGACATAAGAGTTACCTTTACCACCTATGATGGAAAGGTAACATGCGGAGTCATTATACCAACCTTGTTTTGTTGATGATTTTGTGACGTAATCATCCTTAGGGGGAGATAATTGTAACACCCACTCATTCAGGCTAATCAATTTAGAGATAATAAGCGTTAAAATGACTTTTTCATAGAAGATTATTTAGGAAAAATAATCTTAACAAAAATTATAGTATATGAAACATGGATTCCGTAGATATATGGAACATTGAAATTTGACTTATAAGGAAAAAGTTATGACCCGTTAAAGTTTCATGACTAAACCGACACGACTCTACGTAAAGTAAAAGTAAATTTTTGATAAATTACGTTTTAGCCTTAGTGATCTAAATGAAAGGTGTAGTAGACATCAAACTGAGAGCACACACATAAAGATGTCTAAATCTGACTTCGTTAGAGGAAGTTATGATTTTTTTAAGATTTAGCATAACAATATACAACTCAGAAATCGAATTTTAGATCGGTCGATTTGTAGCCGAAACAATCTAAACGAGAATTGAAGATCTCGTTAATAGAAGTTCAATGATAAAAAGACAGTCGAAAACGAACATCGGATGACAAAGTTATGAATTTTTAACGGACTTTAACAGTCTAAGTCTGTTAAAATATGACTTTAAAAATAAAGTCAAAACTACCCGATGGAGTCTAAACGAAAGTTGTAGATCTTGTCGATAACTACTCGTGGATATAAAGAATGTCAAAAATGGAGTTCGTATGAACAAACTTTATTTTATAATAGCATATCTACATAGTAAAATAAAGTATAAATCATATATGTATATATATATATACACACACACACATTTGTATATCATTAGAAAGGTATCGACGAAACGGTCGATATAAGACTAATATTGAATATTTTCAACGTTACTTTAGTATAAATATCATTAAATCTATTTAAAATAGTATTAGAAAGGGGCGTTTGGTTGTTTAAGTAACTATAAATGGTGGTTTTTGAATATTAAATTACTATAAATATGAGGCTCTAGGCTCTCATATTTCTTACATCATTCTCTTGATTCAAGTGTCTTTCTCTTCTTATCCCCAAGAATGTTGGTCCCTCGTGACTCGACTTCTTTTTTTGTAGTTTTAGTATAATAAGGTGAGCGTTGAAGCGCTACAATAATCTTTTTAGAAGAAAGATTCAGTGACGAATTTCTGACCATGGAGTTCTAAGTTTATCGCTAAACCACCTGTAAGTTGAGTTATATTTACCTTGCTTTAAGTATAACTTAGTTTTAATTCCATTATCTTTATTATGAACCTGTAAACAAGATTTATTTGTTATTCCATGTCGTTATACTGATTAATCTACTTACGGGAATGATTGCAAGGCTAGATTTAGTAAGGTGTTTAAAGTGGGTTCCCAAATAGTACCAAACAGACCCTACCTCCGATATGATCTTACCTGGTTGTCCCGTATCAGATATAGATCAGAAGACTTTGAATTAATGATTAATATAGACTAATAATTAGTCACAAGGAATATTAGACTTAGACTTAGTGAAAATGATACTAGGTTATGTCAAAGGAAAAGGCAGTTGCTAGAAGTGAAGCGTTGTCCGAGTTTCAAGTCATCACTTTAACAAGTGAGTGCATAGCTACTTTCATCTTACACATAGATATGAAGTATTTAAGATAATTACATATTATATGTGCCTATTATCTGTGTTCATGATATCTATGTTAAATGAACGATTTATACATGTTTTACTTGATTTAAACTGCATACGTATTTTTATACTTATAAATATGTTGGGTAAAGATAGGTATATGAAAGATGATATAGATGATGAGAGATGAAAATTTATATAGATGATGAGATATGAATCTGAAATAGATGATGAGAGGCCTTGAATTTAAAGATGACTTCATCTGGCAGAGTATAGATGTCAACCACAGACTATTCTAGATAGTCTAGTGGAACGCTAGTTGGCTCGCAACCTGTAGGTGTTTATGAACCATGTGCTCCACAGATGTAGTCTAAAACCTATTGAAATGTATTGTGGGTGGACTCCCTAAAATAATATTATCAATAAAGAAGATGATTCCATGGACTAACCTATTAGATAAACACTAGCAGCTATGGACTTAGTGCCTAATAAATAACCCTGGAAGCTCTGGACTTAGTGCCTAGGAGATAAACCCTGGCATCGACGGACTTTGTGCCTATTCCTTAGGACAAATCCTTAGGAATAAATATAGAGGAAAACCTAATGACAAGTATCATGAAAGAATCCCTAAACTAGTATTGTCAACATAAATGATCCTTATGTTAGATCCTTAAGAATAAAAAAGATAATTAGGATGGGAAATTGGGTTCATTGTTGGATGATTAAACATATTAATTATATTATTGTGGGTTGAAAACCCTATGTACTCACCAGGTTTCCCAACCTAATCCACTCAGTTTATTGTATCACAGGTAGCGATATGAAATATTCATTATGCTGAGAGATTCGAGGAGTATTAGACCACTAGTTTAATTATTGTAAGGGTTGTAATGTTTCGTTATCATTATGTTTCTATATTAAAGATGAAATCCCAATGTTTTAATATAAAAAATACATTTCTTTAAAAATGATTTGATAATATCATTATCATATTTCTGTGAGCAAATTCCGCAATATTATTCTTCAAAAATGATGCTCTAATTTTAAGTAAGCATAAACATGTCTTTTCTGGTCGTGAAATTGGGGATGTCAAAATTTTAGTGGGACTAATATGATGTAAGGCCACAAAAAGACTCTCGGAAGGAAGTGGTCATGGATTGGACAACTAGGGAAAAGCCTCACGGAGGGAATCTGGTTGTTGCGGTATGGATGGCTAAGTACGGATGGTCGCATGATGGATTGCTAGATAATAGCCTCTTAAGTGAGGGAAGTTCTAGTTGTACCATTTGGGGTAGAGGATTATGCTAGTGTATGTTATGTGGTAGAATGTAAAGTAATATGTAATTTACTGCTCGATGTTATGTGCTATTATATGTTCTGCATATGATCTATATAATAGGTGAGTGATGTGATTACTCACTAAGCCTTAAGCTTACAGTTGTTACACTATGTTTTTTAGCAGTTATGTCAAATGAATGGATGAGGAGGGAGCTGACATGATTGCAACATCTGGACATTCTTAAGGGTATAACATTCATCCATTAGTTACCTTATTACGCTCGTTCATTTTAAAAATGAGACTTATGCTTCCGCAATTCAGTGAGATTATGGTTTGATTTAAGGATGTAATCAAATATGTTTGATTTCAATAATTGATAAGGTTTTACATTTCACAAAGGTCTATAATATTGATTTTCAAAAAAATTATGGTTGGATTATGGGATGTCACACATGCAAATAACATACACATACTAGACACTACATAGCCTAGTGGCATTTTCATACAATCTAAAATGACACACTGTCTAATGTAAAGAACAAAAACATCAATGTAATGTAGTGAGAAGCTCGCTGTTAGACCGGTTGTCGCACCAGATTTAAAGAAATAAAATTTATCACCGTTGGTTGTACTAAAGGATAGCACAGGGAAGCAGGGTCGAGCCCTCAGGGACACAGCCTAATGGTCAATGCCATTTTGCATCAGGCACATTCTAGTCAAAACAGAAAATATAAAAGGGGGTTTTTGAATTAACTAAAAAAAACTAAAAATTGTAGTGATATTAAATTAAATAAAAATCAATATTAAAAATGATTTTAGTTCTGCTGCGACTTTCTTAATCATGCAATTAGTTCAGATCTGGTTATTCAGAATACGTTCTATCTAAGTTGGCATTGAGAAAAACTATCAAGCTCTAGTATAATCTCATTTACCTAAATTAGTTAACAAAAACAAGCTCTTTGAATTAACCATAACTCTTTAATATTCAATTAAACAAGCTCTTAATTAAATCAGAAAAGTTGCATTAAGTTTTGTATAAAATTCCCAACAATACCCAATACTTCTCACAAGCTCAAATGCATAAAGATATGATTTTTACAGTTTTGTATCAGTGTTAAGTCCCAAGACGGAACCAATCTGATAGTTGTTACTTATTGCCAATTGAAAAGAATAATTACGGATTTTGTTAACTAAGTAACTGGAATGATAAAACCCTAGCTAGGTGATCAGACTTACAAGAATTTAAAACCAAACATTCATTAAACTCAAAATTGAAAAAGCTAGATAGAAACACAAAATGAAAACCAAATTTGATAACTCTTTAGATGAAAAGCACTAGTCTAGAACTGAAAACTAGGGTTTTAGCCAAACATGGCTAAAATCTGATCTAAAACAATAAAAGAAACATTAAACTGCTAAATCTTACTAAAGTAAACGTTGGAGATGATCCACAACCTTCATATCTTCAGAAAGTGATGACTATAATTGGTATATACTTCACCTGAAAGTAGCATGGTCCATTTGGGTTGCATTTCACTAGAACAATCTGATAAGATGGACGTTTGAGAGAGAGGTTGTTTATGATTTGCTAATATATTATAAGTATAATATATTGAGAAATCATATAATTTAATAGTGTTGATCAATAATTAATTTAGTGATCACAAGATACTAGTTAAATTAATAGGGATAATTGTATAAATTAGTTATATATATATATATATATATATATATATATATATATATATATATATATATATATATATATATATATATATATATATATATATGATTTGGGGTTATGATACATGATGGACTAAGTTTATGGATGAATCCATAAAGAGTTGGTCCATATGGATCATGGATCATGGATAATAAGCCCAAGGGTATGGATTAGGGTTTAACCATGACTCTTAGTATTCTACCATATATATATATATATATATATATATATATATATATATATATATATATATATATATATATATATATATATATATATATATATAGTTACCCTATAGCTAAAAATCAAATTTACATATGTTCTAAGAGTTCATAGGGCCGATTTTTGTGTGCAAGATATTCTCTCTCAAGTCCTCCATTATTGGTGGTGTTTTGTGAAGTATTTGAGGCATCACACTTGAGGTGCTAAGATTTTAAAGGCCAAAGTTAACTAGCTACAACAAAAGGTAATGTTTCTTACTAGTCATATTGTTCAATTTTCAATTGCATGCTAGTTAGGATATGTATGCTTTGGAAAATGAAAATGCATGTATAATTTGAGAAAACATAGATCCAAAAAATTTAGGGTTGCATGTGCACCATAGGAGTGTTAGAATGCTCAAAACCCTTTAGATTGCGCTTTGTAGGTTAAAATACCCAAAATAAAGGTAGAAGGATGTAGGCACGATCTGTGCTTGGGAGGCACGACTCGTGCTTCAGGGCCGAAATTTTAAAATGCCCTAAAAATAAAAAATTCGTTGGTTATGTTACGTAAGTGAAGAACGACCTATTGTTAGTGATATATAGCATATATTTGGTCTTATTTTGACATTTTAGCTCTAGATAAGCTCCATATGTGCTCAAAAGACTTTTAAACTCCCACTCTACTTCAAATTACCTGAAAATAAACACCAAAACATGAGCAGTATGTGAATTCTTACGAAAAACATGATTTGAACATTATTTAAACTAATGCACATGAAAAAACATAGAAAATGATTCAAAATGCTAATAAAAACTACCCTAAAAGATGTATAAAATGGCATCTATCACTCACCTTGAATCGAATGTAGATCACAACAAGCAAACACTAATGCTCCAATGAGTTAAAGTACTTCTTTTCCCCTATATAAGTGTTATAGAACATTAATAAGCACCCCTTAGCCCTTAATTCAACTAGTTAGTCCCTAGATATATTTTCAGGTTTTAACACCAAAACTGCAGTTTGTTCAAGGCCTGTTCCCCATCCCCACCCTTAAACCCATTCAATCCAAATTACTATCCCATTTTCAGAAAATTTTGCTCAATACCTTTCCAGGGATATATATTACATTAAGTCTAATTATTTTTCTACAATTTAATATGGATTTTACAAAACAATGTATCATAGTAGCTAAAACCGGACCAGTTAGTGAAAATGAAACTTTTCACCCAAACAAAGCCATCAACAGGTCTAGGAAAAAAATCATGGAGTTACTATACACATTTTCTGAACTTTGGGCATTAACCTTGCTTATATCTAACCTTTCGTGATTTTTCTAAAATATTTACAAAACTAGACAAAAAATAGCAAAATATATAAAATCACAACTTTATCCTTTTTAGGTTAGTTTGGCTTTTTAACCCATTAAGTCATCATACGACGCTCAAAGTTGTAAGCATCTTAACATTGACTAAAAAGTGTTGAGCCAAAAAAGACATTTCAAGGTGCAAGTCACAACTCAAAGTACAATGTTTAAATGGGAAAAACAAAGTAGAGTTTTATAAAGAGAAAACACAATTAGGATTTTAGGTTTTTCCTACCCAATAACCCAATGTATGCAACAAAAGGGCACCACCCACAGCCACCACAACAAGGTTGTTGGTGGTCGACGGTGGCAACCATAGCCACCGATGATGGTGATGATATTTGTGAGTAAAACCTGAGCCAATAGAATAAGAAAAACGGAAAAAAGAAGCATACTTGAACCGATTAAAAACACCACCACCAACACTCTAGCACCACCTCACAAACCACAACAATAGAAACTCTGGTAGCAAGCTTTCTTGATCGGCATACTCACCCTCGACCCCCCTCTTCTTTTGCGTCGCACACAGAACAAACGCCAGTGGCGGAGGGAATGGAGGGGCTACCGGATGCCTATCCCCCAATACAAATATTAGTATGATGAATATAGTGGAACCCCATCAAGTAGTATAAAAGTCCATATAATAATATAAAATATATATGTCGGTTACCCATTTTAATGTTTAGGATTGTTAGGCAATTAAACTAGAACCACATGGCTTTTTTTGGAAACGGCATCTAGGTCCTAACTAAATAGAAACACATGGATTAAAAGCGGAAAACCCCAAGCAATACTCTTATTTAATTTAATTGGTAGAATTGGCTTTTAATATTAAACCTAGGCACAAAGACATAAGTTACATATCCTTTTTCAATTAAACGACGACTTCGAATATTAATTTTTTGTTTTTTGCTTCTGCCTCCTTTACACCAATTAATTAGGTATTTTTTTTCATTTTTATTACATTTAGTTTTTATAGTTGTTTGTAATTGATAATATTACCAATTTTTAAATTGTAAGTAGTTAGAGTGATATGGTTTTTCTAATGTGGTTTATTACAATTATAGATTGATATGATAAATTATGAGCAAGAAAAGAACCATCGATTCTTTTTTCAAACAAATGGAAGATGTGTGTGATCCACAATTGCATCCGGTTAGTAATAACATTAAAGAAAATGTTCATAATACATACCCACAACCTGATAGAACTAGTAGCATTGAAGAGCCCAATAATGTTAAACCTAAAAAAAATGATATGTTAGATTTAGGAGAGGTAAAATTAGATTTTTTGATTTGTGATCTAGGAGAACGACCTTTAATCTTAAGTTATCCAAGTAACCAACGTGATGAGATTAGATGATTATATATTAAACTTGGACCATACCAACTTCAAAAATCAAAGTATTCATTCAGTCCTAATGGTCGTAGCGAATCTATGCGTAGTTTTTAACAAGCTTGGTTTAAGAATTTTTGGTGGTTGGAATATTTTGAGAAAAAGGTAAAAAAAACCTATTGGAAAATTCGGATATGATAGATTTACTATATCGAGGTTTAATAGATGGAAAAAGGTAAATTGTGGCAAAGAACTGTGCTTTCATCATACATGAAGGTAAGACTCCATCCTAAACACATAGTTTTTCTGTTAGATGTTATGAAGATTTAAAAAAACCAACTATATCACATAAGCAAATGACCCAACAAGTTATGGATAACAGACTACGCCTTCAAGTTTCTATTGAGACTATTAAATGGCCCACGTTTCAAGGATGTGCTTTAAGAGGTCATGATGAACGACCTAACTCAATAAATCAAGGGAATTTTCTTGAATTGATAAAGTAATTTGCTTCTTATAACAAGACTGTTGTTGATGTTATGCTAGAAAATGCTCCTCAAAATGCAAAGCACACATTACCATATATCTAAAAAGAAATATTATGTGTTTTAGCTACAAATGTACAGAAAGAAATTTGTGATGAAAACGGGATGTCATAGTTTTGTTTAATAGTCGACAAGTATCAAGATGAAGCTAAAAAACTGCAAATGGCTATTCTTGTAAGATTTGTAAACCAAGATAGCTATGTCAAAGAAAGATTTTTGGACATAATTCATGTTAAAGATACAACTTCGTTGACCTTGAAAAATGAGATAGTATGTTCTTCATCTTATCATAAACTTAGTGTTCAAGATATTCGAGGCCAATGATATGATAGGGCTAATAACATGTTTGGAGAATGGAATGGGTTGCAAGCTTTATTATTAAAGTAATGTATATATGCTTCTTATATACATTGTTTTTCCCATCAACTACAATTGGCTCTAGTTTTAGTGTCTAAAGATGTGTATGATGTACATAACTTCTTTAAGACTTTAAATTTGTAGTTAATGACATATCTTCTTCTTCAAACGTAATGATCCATTGCAAGATGATCAAATTACTAAAACTTCTCATTCAAACGAGGTTGGAGAGCTTGAGAGTGGAAATGCACAAATCAAATACGAACACTGTAAAGGTCTGGAGATATACTAGGCGGAGTTATTTTCAAAACAATATGCAGTTTGATGAGATAGTTTGGTCCATCTTGTGAAGTAGTGAATGGCATTGTTATAAAAGGTTCTACATCTTCTCAAAGAGGTGATGCAACATATGCACTTACAAATGCATTATCATTCGATTTTGTCATTGTTATGCACATGATGAAAGAAATAATGGGGATAACTGACAAGCTTTGCCAAACTTTACAAAAAAAAATCTGCAAATATTGTTAATGCTTTGGCCTTGGTTTCTACAACAAAAATATTGATTCAAAAGTTGAGAGATGAAGGTTGTCACTCTCTTTTGGATCAAGTGGTTTGTTTTTGTGAGAAAAAATAACATTATTTTCCCTAACATGAATGAAACTTATAGATATATAGTTAGCCAACGTCACGAGAAAGACAATATAACCACAGAGCATCACTATCAAGTTGAACTATTCATTGCTGCTATTGATAGTCAGTTGCAAGAGTTGAATTCCAGATTTAATGAATCTGCAATAGAGCTTCTCCATCTCAGTGTTATGCTAGATCCAAGAAAATCCTTAAATGTTGAGGATATATGTAAATTGGCAGCATCATATTATCCTATGGACTTTACAAAGCACGAAAGGAATTTGTTGAAACTTGAGTTACAACATTATGAGCTAGATGTGCAAAATCACCCACAATTGAAATTTTCATCTAATTTGTAAGTTGTGTAAAGGCCTACATGAAACATGAAAGTCGAGTACTTATCCCTTACTTAATAGATTGATTCGTCTTATATTGACTCTCCCTGTTTCTACCGCGACATCTGAAAGAGCATTTTCGGCAATGAAACTTGGGAAAACACAACTTCGAAATACCATGAGCGATGATTTTCTTAAAAGTTGTTTGCTTGTTAACATTGAGAGAGAAAGTTGTTTACTTGTTAATATTGAGAGAGAGAGAGAGAGAAAGAGAGAGAGAGAGAGAGAGAGAGAGAGAGAGCGAGAGAGATTGCTAATACATTTCCTACGGATGAGATTATAGATGATTTTTATTCCATGAAATAAATACAAGCACAACTTAAAGTGTATAAGGTACTATTTTTTATGTTTGTATATATATATATATATATATATATATATATATATATATATATATATATATATATATTCTAATCTTCCAAAATGAACCATATGTATATGTTCTAACTAGGAATCACAACGTAACGAGTTCAATGCGGGGCATGGTTTCCCAAACCCACACCGATATCTTTCGGGTATCTTATCGGGGTGCTCCATTGGGTTTTGGGTATCTTATAGGGTTTACAACAATTCATAACGAAATCTTTATTTTGTCTTGGGGAAATATATGTTCTAGTCTCCGTTTTAAATTAAAACTATGATGCATCACTTTAATAAAATAAAATGGATGTTATTATATTAAAAATTATTTGATTTAAGTATATATATATATATATATATATATATATATATATATATATATATAATCCGAAACCTATTTATTTCGGGTCGGATAACGGGTCATTATCGGATTTAGGGCAGTAAATGGGTTATCCTCACCCAGACCAGCCTCGTCCCAATATATATATATATATATATATATATATATATATATATATATATATATATATATATATATATATATATATATATATATATATATATATAGGGACGGGGCTGGTCTGGGTGAGGATAACCCATTTACTGCCCTAAATCCGATAATGACCCGTTATCCGACCCGAAATAAATAGGTTTCGGATTTCCCCATCGGGTTTAGGCTTTTTTATCATCCTTAGTTCTAACTAATGATTTTAATACTCACAGGTTAATAGATAAATAAGAGTCATTTTATAGTTAGTTGAATTGAAGATATAAGGTTTATAAAGACAAGTTTTAAATTCTTTGAGATTTTTTCTTTTAAAATTTTAGACATATTATTTTATTCGGATAAAATATTATATCTTAATATATTATTACCATGGTTGTCAAAATCGCGATCCTGATCGTAGGATCGTACGATCCTACGATCCTAGGTATGAAAAACGATTCGGATCGTAAAATTATCGTATTTGGGGTAGGATCGCAGGTAGGATCGTAAGATCGTAGGATCGAGATCCGATCCGATCCTACCTTCCCTTGATTTTTTTTTTAATAAATTTATTTCACCACTTTATGTCTTTTACCCTTTACCAATTTATCAGTTATCATTTTGTATTGTGACTTATAACTAATATTTTGATGTTTTTATAATTTTTGAACGAAAAATTGAATGTTTGAAATATTTTTCATTATAAAAAATTATAAATTAAAATTATATTTTATTTTGTAGGATCTTAGGATCCCGATCCCGATCTTACGATCCCGGTCTTGCAAACCCAAAAACAATCCTAGGTAGGATCCCAATCTTGACAACCTTGATTATTACGATGTAAATTGTCAATCCCATATTTTTAAATCGTAACTTCGTCCCTGCCAAACGCATACATACATGCACACCAACATGCACAATTTAGGTTGGGCTTCAGGGGTTTAATGGGTAAAAAAAATGGGCTGCACTATTTTTTTTTTTTTAAATGGAGCTTGGCCGTCAGCTGCTACACGAGAAGCACACAAAACCCACAAGTCTTCATATGCAGCTTTCTGAAATTGGCAAACCAAATCCCTTCACTTTGATAAAATAATTTCCTTTTACCTTTAATTCATATTCTTCTCAAATTGAGTTTTTCTTTTTGCCTGTTTTAGCCCCTAAGTTCTATTTATAATTATTTTCAAGTAATTTTATTATTTCGAAATCATCCTTTTTTGAATTAATAAAAAGAAAATTAACCTATCTGAAATCAACATGTTACAAGAAACAACTAATATAGATGACATTATTATTAAAAGAGTAAGAAGATATAAACCTTATTTATGACGATCTAATAAGATTTTTAGAAACGACATCCAGTTAAGGATCATATGCGTAGCAAAACATAAAAGACAAAGATGATTAGAATGAAAAAAAAAGTTTTACTATTTTTGAACAACTAAATTTTATAAAAACAACACTAACCAGAAACTAAAGAGAAAATGCAATTACAAAGAGTTATACATGAGATGACTTTTCATCCCCTGAAACCAATTTTGTTTTGCCTCTACTACTCCTATTAGAAATCAATTAAAAACATGGATTATAAATACTTTACAAAATATAACTCGTAGTTGTTGTTTGTTTTTTCAAAGTGAAAATTCATAAAGTCTGCGGATTACCTCTGCAACATAAGAAGTTAACCAAACGGTTGCAGTCTGTAATAATAAACATGTTTGTTTTTAACATCTGCAGACTGTTGCAGTAAATTAAAATTTAAATAAACAGATTTTACAAAGTGAAAATTATTTTTCAACACTGAAATTTTAATAATTCTAGTTTTAAAACGTTGAAATAAAATTTCATACAACCAAATTAGTCTTACAATAACAATTTGAAATAAAATTTATACAACCAAACTTAAATAATTTTCAATCCGTATTTTGCATCAATTGTTCATCAATTTCATCCTGTAACCGGGCCATATATCTACGATTTGTTGCAATACTATTTGTTGGAATCTCACATTCACCGTCATCAACGAGCACATTGTTATTTCGAAACAAGACATTTTGTTCATCATATCGTGCAAAATAATCATCACTCATTCTCTTTATTCTTATAAAATTATGAAGCGCGATACATGCAGGGGTAATGTTTCTTTGTGTAACCAACGAGAATGGTGTCATCCTCTTCAATATAGGGAATCACGCTTTCAAGAAACTAAAGCACAACCAGTTGATGGGTTTTAGACATAAGAACTTTCCCTATGTAAACATACAACCCTATATCTTGGATCTAGGTTTCACTAATTGAACATGCAACATATCCAAGACTTTCATGGCTAGATCTAATGTAAACTAACAATCAAAATCATATGAAAACAGATCTAGAATAATACCTTGAGTTACTTGCTTGAAACCTTCTTTTTCTTGGAGCTTAGAGTCACAAATGTCACTCCTCTAATGGCTTACAAACACCAACTAGCAAGAAGATGATTTGAGAGAGATGAGGAAGAGGGAAATCGACTCTAGGGTTTCTCCAATCACCAGAGTGGCCGATTTCCTCAACCCTATGGGTCTATTTATACTGTGAGCTCCTAGGGTTTCACCTTAAAACCCTAATTGGATAACTTAGCCTCAAAGCAATCCAAATCCTTTCCTAGATAAGGCCTTGAATGATTTCTAGGTGATCCACATCCCTAAAATCGTCCAACCCATATCAATAAGGGTTATCAGCTCAAAATACAACTTTCACACATTTGACAGTTTATACCCTTTATTCAATTAATCTCTTTAAGTCACCAAATTAATTCCTTATTAATTTATGACTTATATTAATCAAATAATATTATTATTCTTTTAACATATTATTCCTATAATACATTAATAAAAATATCTCTTTACTCTAAATCACCCTATCAAGTTGATATGATGAAGGCAACCCAAAAGGACCATGCATAACCGAGTCAAGTACTTACCAAAAATAGTTACAGCCTTAGACACTAATCCAACAGTCTCCCACTTGGATAAGTCTAGTAACTACAAACGCAAACATAATCCGATTAGCAATCGTAGCTCTCAAAGACGTTGTCAACTCTGATCTTATCAGTAACCTGTCCTTTAGATAAAGGATCGTACAGTCCTCTATTTTGATATCGTGCAGACGATTATTATACTTTTCGTCCAGCAACTATTTTCTCGATCTCAGATTTATTCGACATAGAACTTAATTGAACACATCAATTCAGTCCTGACCGGGCCCGACACATAAGTCAAAGAAAATCATTGAGTGGTCGTGATATCGCTTTAATCCTCTTAGGATAAAAATAACAGGTAAACTTCGACTTATATGCATTTACTTATCGACTAACCAACTATACACAGTAATGCGTTTTATGACATCAATTTATTGATGTGGTTTCGCATTATCAATGTACAACCAATTAGTAAATAATAAACCATATATCTAGGTTTTAAGACAATATGATATTATCGTCTTGCGATCACTCCAAGGTGATTCCAGCAAGCGTGGGTTTATTCCAATGCTCAAAACTTGTTCATAAGCACTCATGAATGTTGCAGCAAACCATTTGTAACGCCCGTGTTTCTAGGCTTGCCATTTTTAGCAATGTAATAGTCTAGGTTAACCTTGTAACTCAACTTGAAATAATAAGAATGTATTATTTGTGAATTATTTGAATTATGTGATTTATGTGTGTATTTTCTTAATTTTATAATTTAATAAATTAAGAATAAAATAAGCGTCAAAATTTAAGTGTGAGATAAGCCCGACATCTTTGCATAAAGTTGTAGTGGTCGAAACAAGGATTCCGGAGATATAAGGAATGCCAAAATCCGAGTTATAACGAAGAAGTTATGACCTGTCGAAGTTTCGTGACAAAACCGACACGACGCCGAGTGACGTAAAATATGAATTTAAGATAGAACGATATTTAGCCTTAGCGATCTAAACGAAAGTCGTAGATTTCGTTAAACCGAGAGCGTGCATAAAAGGAACGCCCAAATCTGACTTCGTATGAGGAAGTTATGATTTTTCTAAGTTTCGACTTAGCAGTATGCAGCCCGAATACTCGATTTGAGATCGAGCGGTTTTTAGCCGAAACAATCTAAATGAGAATCGAAGATCTTGTTGTTAGTAGCGAAGCAATGAAAAGTTAGGCGAGAACGGACGTCAGACGAAGAAGTTATGAATTTATAACGAAGTTTTTCTGTCCCGGCCTTCTAAAAATAAATAATAAAAATAAAAGTCAAAATTAGCCAACGGAGTCTAAATGAAAGTTGTAGAGTATGGTCTGACCTTCGCGTGGATATAAAGAACGTCAAAAACGGAGCTCGTATGCGAAAGTTACGCAATTTAGAAGTTTGACAAGTCAATTACGCCCTGCGTAATTTGAGTACGCCCCGCGTACTCAGTCGGTTGCAACTTGTCTGACCAATACTCGAGTGCCACCAGTTGACGCACGCAGTGACGTCAAAGTACGCCCCGCGTAACCCGAGTACGCCCCGCGTAATTTGAGTACGCCCCGCGTAATCCCAGACCCAGCAGCCTATAAATAGAACTCGAATTCAGCCATTTTCTCTTGTTCAAACTCTTCCCTCTCTCTAATTTTTGCCTCGATTTGCGTGCCAATCATACCCCAAAGCCCCGGTAATATTCCCGAGCCCCGAAGCAAGATCCGAAGCCCCGAGGATCCCGAAGAGCGTTATTCCCGAGCCGAAACGCTGCCCGCGAGGAGCCCGGTTTTGTGAAGATCTTCCAGATCTACGGAGAAACACCTCTTCTACAAGCCGTAGTGCTGCCCGATCATCTTTTGATCAAGTGAGTGTGTAGTTATTTTCATTCCAACGCAATATTATGAAGTATTTCCTATAAAATACGTGTTATGTGTATATACTTGGTTGTTATACGTGTGAGTGTATATTCACTCTCTTCTATCTTATAGATATGATGTATTCTCTATGAAATACGTGTTATGTGTGTATGCCTCATCTGTTATGTGGAATATGTGTTGATTAAAACATGTTATACAGGTTTTTAAACTATGTATAAAAACGTATATTTTTATCTACTAATATGTTGGGTAGAACATGGGTAGGTAATTGGTGTGTAATAAACAGATGAGAGGCCTCGGTGTTATTGGTGTTATTGGTGTTATTCTAGTCATTCAGCAGAGTATGGATGACGACCACGGACTATTCTAGACTGTCCTGTGGAACACTAGCAGGCTCATTACCTGTAGGTGTTGTGAACGACGTGTTCACCGGTGTACTCTATCCCCCACATGGTTGCCTTTAGGATACTTATTGTTGAGGAAGCCCCCCTGCAGTAATATCCGTCCCGATGAAAAATCCTAAAATAAGTTCCTTATAATAGACGTTATTTTTAGGAACGTAAGGTGAGGATAACGGGAATGGGTAATCGGGTTTATTGTTGATGGTTGAAATTAAATATAATTATTGTGGGTTTGAAAACCCTATATGCTCACCAGGCTCCCAAGCCTGACCCACTCAGTTGATTTATTTTACAGGAAGTGGCGCAAGAGCTTAAGATGGGCGAACATCAAGTTGTTTTGTTTACAAGTCTGTATATGTATATATTTGTTGAACGACTTGTAATGTTATCGTTTATGCTTTATGACCTGTATCGGAACATGACATCCCGACTTTTGATTTTGAAATGAAATCATATTTCTTTATGAAATGTTTTGATAAATATCTATTTTATCATGTTTTGTCTTTGGGAACAAATTCCGCATCTCTTTTAAAATTAAAAGGATTTACTCTGAAAATTATTTTAAAAAGCATAAATGAAATCGATCTTTTCTGGCCGAGATCTTGGGGATGTCACAGTTGGTATCAGAGCATTAGTTTAAGCGAACTAGGAATTTGTAGGATTTCTAAACTTAAACTTAGCATTCTAAGTGGAGATTGCGAGGTGTGTGTCTGTTGGATCTTAGACACAAGCACTAGTTTATTTTAGGAAAGTTGCCTAAAATGCTTTTATGTGCTAAATGTTATATGTTGCCATATATGATATTATTTGTTCGGATCTATGGTTTGTTGCCAACCGGATCTGAAGGTTTATGTGTTTAGGATTCTAAGCGTATATGTACGATATTAGAACTAGCATGTAATCGTTTGGAGTAATAAGGTGAAATTATTCGGTGCATAGATCAAAATGGTGAGAACAAGAAGCGGAGTTGGAAATGCTAATGAAAACAGGAATCAACCACCTGTAATCGAACAAGTACCTGTCGTAGCTGCTGCACCTGAGCCGATAACAATGGCTGGTGTACAAATGATGATTCAAATGATGTTGGATCGTCAGATGGAAGAAACAAGACGCCTGCTTAGGCAGAATCGTGAAGAACCGTCAATTCAAGCGGAAGAGCCCGAGGAGAATGGAGGGCAGTCTGAAGGAGAAAACTTTAGTGGGATCATTGGTCAAGACGAACAACCAGTGGTTAGACGCAATAACCAGTATGGAGGAAATGATGGTCGTGGGTGCAAGTATAAGGATTTCATGGCATCCAAACCACCATGCCTATCCGGAAGCCCGACGCCGGTACAAGTTATGGACTGGGTCTCTGAAATGGAGACTATGTTTGAAAGTTGCGAATGCAGCAACAGGCAGAAGACCGCTCTTGCGATCCCTTTGCTAAAATCTGGCGTGTTGAGTTGGTGGAAGCTGTTAGCTGACTCTATGCCCAAGGGAGAAGCAAGCAAAATGTCTTGGGAAGACCTTATGGAACAACTAAAACTGCAATACTGCTCCGAGCAGGACCTTCTGGAAATTAGTAATGAGTTTCAGAATTTGAAGAAAGGGAAATTGAGCGTTACTGAATACGCTACAAGTTTCACGGAAAAGATGAAGTTTATCCCATATTTGGTGCCTACAGAACTCTCTAAGGTCAACAAGTTTGCCCTTGGACTACCAGCGGACTATGGTCCAATGGTTAAGCAAGCAACCATATTGAAAGCCGCCATCTGGGCTGCTAGAAATGTTGAGACCCAGATCAGGGAAAAAGGTCTAGAAAGGTCAGAGGTTGGTGAGAAAAGGAAAATCGATGGATTTTCAGGGTCCAGCAAGAAAAGTAAATTCTTGAAGTCTAGTTCGAGAGGAAGTGGAGGAAAGGTAGAGGCGAAATGGTGCGACAAGTGCAAGAAGAAGCATCATGGGAAGTGTGGTGGGGAAACCACATGCTACAAATGTGGAAAGCCAGGGAATTATGCCAACGAATGCACTTTCACCAAGAATGTTTGTTATGGTTGCGGTGAGGAGGGGCACATCTCAAGGGATTGTCCGAAGAAGAAGGAGGCAGCAAGACCCAACATTCCGCCAAAGCCAAAGGCGAGAGCATTCCAGATGACACTGGAAGCTGCTAAAGATGAAGCTGATGTCGCTTCAGGTACCTTTCTCGTTAACAAATTGCCTGCCCAAATTTTATTTGATTCTGGAGCCAACTACTCCTTTATATCGCATGAATTTGGTAGAAAACTAGCTTTGCCTATTGTGAGACTAGATAATGCTTTATTAGTCGAAGTTACTAGTGGCAAGATTGTACCTGTTAGCCATCGTATGAAAAACATTTTAATCGACTTGAATGGGAATAAGTTCCACGAGGAATTATTACCTATAGAACTTAATGGTTTCGACATCGTTTTGGGAATGGATTGGCTTAGTGCCAATGATGCCGAAATTTTATGCAAGAAGAAAATAGTGAAAGTGAATCCGCCTGGAAAGGAATCGTTTATAGTGTATGGAGATAAACGCAGAGTAAATTCTGGAATCATTTCTCTAATGAAAGCCAAAAAGTGTTTGACCAAGGGATGTACATCATATTTAGCATTCGTGATTGATGCTAAGAAGGAAAAGAAGGTGATGCAAAATATTCCTGTTGTGTGTGATTATCCGGAAGTATTTCCCGAAGATCTTCCTGGATTACCGCCCGATCGACAAGTAGAATTTCGTATTGACTTGTTGCCCGGAACAACGCCAATTGCAAAAACACCTTATCGATTAGCACCGACGGAGATGAAGGAGCTAATGATGCAACTTCAGGAGTTATTGGACAAAGGTTTCATTAGACCTAGTTCATCGCCCTGGGGAGCTCCGGTGTTATTCGTAAAGAAGAAAGATGGAAGCATGAGGATGTGCATTGATTACCGAGAGCTGAATAAGGCAACAATAAAGAATAGATATCCGTTGCCGAGGATTGATGACCTATTCGATCAGCTACAAGGTTCAAGTTATTTCTCAAAGATCGACTTGAGGTCAGGATATCATCAGCTAAAAGTAAGAGAGCAGGATATAGAGAAGACCGCATTCAGAACCCGATATGGACACTATGAGTTTTTGGTTATGTCGTTTGGACTAACCAATGCTCCAGCAGCATTCATGGATTTAATGAACAGGGTTTGTAATCCGTTCCTTGATAAATCTGTGATAGTGTTCATTGATGACATTCTGATTTATTCAAAAAGCCAAGAGGAGCATGGCAGACACTTACGAGAAGTTTTGGAAGTCTTGAAGAAGGAGAAGCTGTATGCGAAGTTCTCCAAATGTGATTTTTGGATTCGAGAAGTCCAATTCTTGGGTCACGTGGTCAACCAAGAAGGTATAATGGTTGATCCAGCAAAGATTGAAGCTGTAATGAAGTGGGAACAACCGAAAAGTCCCACGGAGATTCGAAGCTTTTTAGGATTAGCCGGATATTACCGAAGGTTTATCCAAGGCTTTTCTTCGATTTCTAGTCCATTAACAGCTTTGACCCACAAAGGAGCTACTTATGCTTGGAGTGATAAGCATAAAGAAGCATTCGAGAAGCTAAAGAAGAAACTATGCGAGGCACCGATACTTTCTCTACCCGATGGAGTTGAAGACTTCGCTGTTTATAGCGATGCATATGGTGTTGGATTGGGTTGTGTTTTGACCCAAAGAGATAAGGTGATCGCGTATGCATCTCGACAGCTGAAAGAGCATGAAAAGAACTACCCGACTCATGATTTGGAGTTGGCAGCGGTAGTTTTCGCTCTGAAAATATGGAGGCATTACCTCTATGGCACGAAGTGCAAACTTTTCACTGATCATAAGAGTCTCCAATATCTCTTTAGTCAGAAAGAATTGAATATGAGGCAACGATGCTGGCTGGAACTACTTAAAGACTACGACTGTGAGATACTTTACCACCCTGGTAAAGCCAATGTTGTCGCTGATGCTCTCAGTCGGAAAGTCAATCTTGAAAGGAGAAGGCCAAGAGCGTTGAGAATTGAAGTTGTCTCGACTATTTTGGAAAGTATAAAGAAAGCTCAAGAGGAAGCTTCGGAGAAGAATGACCGAAAGGAGGAACGTTTGGGCAAAACGTTGGTGTTCGGTGTAAACAGTCACGGACTGAAGGTGTTCCAAGATCGGATTTGGATACCTAAGACAGGAGGAGTCAGAGATCTTCTGATGGAAGAAGCTCACAAGACCATGTACTCAATTCATCCCGGTAGCACTAAAATGTATAGGGACCTGAAACCCTATTATTGGTGGCCGACGATGAAGCTCGACATTGCGAAGTATGTGGCCGAGTGTGTGACTTGTGCAAGAGTCAAGGCACAACATCAGAAACCGTACGGGAGTTTAGAACCATTGCCTGTGCCTATGGGTAAGTGGGAAGACATTACTATGGATTTTGTCACTAAACTGCCCAGAACAAAGAATGTTCACGACATGATTTGGGTGGTCGTCGATCGATTCACTAAGAGTGCGCATTTCATAGCAGCCAATGAGAAATGGTCTATGGAAAAGCTTGCGAATTCTTACGTGAAGGAAATTGTGAGACTTCACGGTGTTCCGCTAACAATTGTGTCGGATCGTGATAGTCGTTTCACCTCAAGATTTTGGAAAAGTCTACAAGAGGAATTGGGTACCAGGTTGTGTTTAAGTACAGCTTACCATCCGCAGACTGATGGTCAGAGCGAACGGACGATACAAACACTTGAAGATATGCTGAGAGCATGTACCTTGGAATTCCTAGGTAATTGGGATGAACATTTACCGTTGGTAGAATTCTCCTATAACAATAGTTTTCACTCGAGCATAAAGATGGCACCTTATCAAGCCTTGTATGGACAGACGTGTCGTACGCCGTCTTGTTGGCTTGAGGCTGGGGAAAAGCAGTTTATGGGGCCGGAGATAGTCCATCAAACTGCTGAAAAGTTGAAAATAATTAGGGAGAGAATGTTAGCAGCTCAGGATCGTCAAAAGAGTTATGCTGACAAAAAGCGAAGACCAATAAATTTTGAAGTTGGAGATTCGGTTTTGCTTAAAGTCTCGCCATGGAAGGGACTTATAAGATTTGGAAAAAGGGGAAAGTTAAGTCCAAGGTTTATTGGACCGTTTAAAGTTCTTCAGAGGATTGGGAACCAAGCTTACAAGCTCGAACTACCAGAAGAACTGAATGGAATTCATAACACTTTCCATGTGTGTTATTTGAGGAAGTTCATGGGAGAAGTTCCCGACATAATTCCACTTTCAGAGTTGAGGATCGATGAGAACAAAAGGTTGATTGAGGAACCGGAGACAATTGTTGACCGAAAGACTAAGAAATTGCGACGTAAGATGGTGGAGTTAGTGCTTGTCCGATGGAAACACACGAATGGGCCAAATCTCACCTGGGAGACGGAGAGTGACATGATGAGTCGCTATCCGCATTTGTTTGCTGGTGTGTGATTCCGGGGACGGAATCATTCTAAGGTGGAGAGAATTGTAACGCCCGTGTTTCTAGGCTTGCCATTTTTAGCAATGTAATAGTCTAGGTTAACCTTGTAACTCAACTTGAAATAATAAGAATGTATTATTTGTGAATTATTTGAATTATGTGATTTATGTGTGTATTTTCTTAATTTTATAATTTAATAAATTAAGAATAAAATAAGCGTCAAAATTTAAGTGTGAGATAAGCCCGACATCTTTGCATAAAGTTGTAGTGGTCGAAACAAGGATTCCGGAGATATAAGGAATGCCAAAATCCGAGTTATAACGAAGAAGTTATGACCTGTCGAAGTTTCGTGACAAAACCGACACGACGCCGAGTGACGTAAAATATGAATTTAAGATAGAACGATATTTAGCCTTAGCGATCTAAACGAAAGTCGTAGATTTCGTTAAACCGAGAGCGTGCATAAAAGGAACGCCCAAATCTGACTTCGTATGAGGAAGTTATGATTTTTCTAAGTTTCGACTTAGCAGTATGCAGCCCGAATACTCGATTTGAGATCGAGCGGTTTTTAGCCGAAACAATCTAAATGAGAATCGAAGATCTTGTTGTTAGTAGCGAAGCAATGAAAAGTTAGGCGAGAACGGACGTCAGACGAAGAAGTTATGAATTTATAACGAAGTTTTTCTGTCCCGGCCTTCTAAAAATAAATAATAAAAATAAAAGTCAAAATTAGCCAACGGAGTCTAAATGAAAGTTGTAGAGTATGGTCTGAACTTCGCGTGGATATAAAGAACGTCGAAAACGGAGCTCGTATGCGAAAGTTACGCAATTTAGAAGTTTGACAAGTCAATTACGCCCTGCGTAATTTGAGTACGCCCCGCGTACTCAGTCGGTTGCAACTTGTCTGACCAATACTCGAGTGCCACCAGTCGACGCACGCAGTGACGTCAAAGTACGCCCCGCGTAACCCGAGTACGCACCGCGTAATTTGAGTACGCCCCGCGTAATCCCAGACCCAGCAGCCTATAAATAGAACTCGAATTCAGCCATTTTCTCTTGTTCAAACTCTTCCCTCTCTCTAATTTTTGCCTCGATTTGCGTGCCAATCATACCCCAAAGCCCCGGTAATATTCCCGAGCCCCGAGGATCCCGAAGAGCGTTATTCCCGAGCCGAAACGCTGCCCGCGAGGAGCCCGGTTTTGTGAAGATCTTCCAGATCTACGGAGAAACACCTCTTCTACAAGCCGTAGTGCTGCCCGATCATCTTTTGATCAAGTGAGTGTGTAGTTATTTTCATTCCAACGCAATATTATGAAGTATTTCCTATAAAATACGTGTTATGTGTATATACTTGGTTGTTATACGTGTGAGTGTATATTCACTCTCTTCTATCTTATAGATCTGATGTATTCTCTATGAAATACGTGTTATGTGTGTATGCCTCATCTGTTATGTGGAATATGTGTTGATTAAAACATGTTATACAGGTTTTTAAACTATGTATAAAAACGTATATTTTTATCTACTAATATGTTGGGTAGAACATGGGTAGGTAATTGGTGTGTAATAAACAGATGAGAGGCCTCGGTGTTATTGGTGTTATTGGTGTTATTCTAGTCATTCAGCAGAGTATGGATGACGACCACAGACTATTCTAGACTGTCCTGTGGAACACTAGCAGGCTCATTACCTGTAGGTGTTGTGAACGACGTGTTCACCGGTGTACTCTATCCCCCACATGGTTGCCTTTAGGATACTTATTGTTGAGGAAGCCCCCCTGCAGTAATATCCGTCCCGATGAAAAATCCTAAAATAAGTTCCTTATAATAGACGTTATTTTTAGGAACGTAAGGTGAGGATAACGGGAATGGGTAATCGGGTTTATTGTTGATGGTTGAAATTAAATATAATTATTGTGGGTTTGAAAACCCTATATGCTCACTAGGCTCCCAAGCCTGACCCACTCAGTTGATTTATTTTACAGGAAGTGGCGCAAGAGCTTAAGATGGGCGAACATCAAGTTGTTTTGTTTACAAGTCTGTATATGTATATATTTGTTGAACGACTTGTAATGTTATCGTTTATGCTTTATGACCTGTATCGGAACATGACATCCCGACTTTTGATTTTGAAATGAAATCATATTTCTTTATGAAATGTTTTGATAAATATCTATTTTATCATGTTTTGTCTTTGGGAACAAATTCCGCATCTCTTTTAAAATTAAAAGGATTTACTCTGAAAATTATTTTAAAAAGCATAAATGAAATCGGTCTTTTCTGGCCGAGATTTTGGGGATGTCACACCTTTGCTATGTATAATACCATTTAGACAATCTACACACCAATTCATGACAATCTTCATTGATACCTACTTCCAACATATGAACGATTGTGGACAGTTTGAATAATTCGATTATTCTTAATAAACTCAATTATTCTGGAAGTCAAAACATGCAAAGTGAAACAATAGCTAAACAATCAACATAAAATAGTAACTTTACTTATAAACAATACTCCTTTATTTAATCATCAAATGTCAATTACATTTACCTATTACACGTTTCTAAAACTATCTAATCTAAACTAATATCATCCTTCAGCCCAATACTCCTAGCATTCTGCAAGTGCTTAACCCTGCTCAGTCCCTTCGTAAGCGGATCTGCTGGGTTATCTTCTGATGATATCCTCTTAACTACGAGGTGTCCTTCTTCTACTTAATGCCTAATAAAGTGATATTTTCTATCGATATGCTAAGATCTACCATGATCCCTCGGTTCCTTGGTCAAGGCAACCGCTCCTTCATTATCACAGAAAATTTCCATGGGCTCCTTTATAGCAGGAACAACTCCAAGATCGCCAATGAAGTTCTTTAGCCATATTGCCTCTTTTGACGCTTTGCTCACTGCAATGTACTCTGATTCGCATGTTGAATCAGCTACGGTTTCCTGTTTGGAACTTTTCCAAGTTATCGCTCCTCCATTAACGGTAAATACCCATCCCGAATGTGAATGGTAGTTGTCCCTGTCGGTCTGGAAACTAGCGTCACTATATCCTCGCACCTTTAAGTCATCACTCCCTCCGAGAACTAGAAACCATTCCTTGGTCCACCGAAGGTACTTAAGGATGTTCTTGACTGTAATCCAATGCGCTCTACCAGGATTCTTTATATCTACTGACCATGCTCAAGGCAAAGACCACATCGGGATGAGTACAAGTCATAACATACATGATTGAGACAACTGCGGAAGCGTAAGGTACTCGGCTCATCTCAGCTATCTCGGCTTCAGTACTCGGACTTTGAGTCTTACTTAACTTTATATTACTTTGTATTGGTAGTTCTCCCTTCTTCGAGTTTTCCATACTAAAACGTTTTAGTACTTTATCTAAGTAAGTATTCTGACTAAGTCCTATTAGTCTCTTACTTCTTTCTCTCACTATCCTTATTCCTAATATATAGGAAGCCTCTCCGAGGTCCTTCATAGCGAAGCACTTCCCGATCCAGGACTTTACCTCCTGCAGAGTCGGAATGTCGTTCCTATGAGCAGTATGTCATTGACATACAAAACGAGAAACCTAACTACGCTCCCACTGGCTTTGACATATATACATGATTCACCTTCGCTTCGTACAAATCCAAATTCTTTGACTTTCTCATCAAAGCAAAGATTCCATCTGCGAGACGCTTGCTTAAGTCCATAAATGGACTTCTCAAGCTTGCACACTCTATTTGGATGCTTCAGATCGAAAAAACCCTCTAGCTGAGCCATGTAAACATCCTCAACCAACTTCCCATTAAGGAAAGTGGTCTTGAAATCCATTTCCATATCTCATAATCATGAATTGTGGCAATAGCTAGCATCACCCTAATAGATTTTATCTTCGCAACTGGTGAGAAGGTCTCATCATAGTCAACTCCGGGAGTCTGAGTAAAGCCCTTCGCAACCAATCGCGCCTTGTACGTGTGCACATTCCCATCCATGTCGGTCTTCTTCTTGAAGATCCATTGACACCCAACCGTCTTACGTCCGGGCACATTGTCAACCAAATTCCAACCTTGGTTGTCATACATGGACTGAATCTTATTGTCCATCGCCTCTTTCCATTTTACAGACTCTGGGCTTGCCATGGCTTCCTTATAGCAATTAGGTTCATCTAGATTTATTAGTGTACTATCACTAATATACTTGTCCCCTTCGGTATTGATATGAAAACCATACAACTTGGGTTGAATTCTAATTCTTTCGGAACGTCTAAGAGGTAAGGATTGGTCAATAGGTTCAACCGGAGTTTCCTCATCGGGTTGAGCGCCAGCGGTAGAGGTTCCTTCATCACTCGACTCTTGAATTTCTTCAAGATCGATCTGCCTCCCACTTTCTCCTTGGCTTCTGAGTTCTCTCTCTCAGAAAAACCCCTCTCCTCGTAACGAAGACAACATTATGACTCGGTTTATAGAAGAGATATCCAAAGGATTTCTGCGGGTAGCCGAAGAAAATACATCGCTCACTACGAGGTTCGAGCTTGTCGTGAGTATCTCGTCTTACGAAAGCCTCGCAATCCCAAACCTTGATATGTGCCAACGAGGGAGCCTTCCCTGTCCACATCTCGTGAGGTGTTTTGGCAACCTTCTTAGTAGGGACTCTGTTAAGGATATGGGCGGCAGTCTCTAAGACATACCCCCAAAATGAGATAGGTAGTGAAGCACGACTCATCATAGAACGAACCATGTCTAACAAGGTTCGATTGCACCTTTCTGCTACACCATTCAACTGCGGTGTCCTAGGTGGCGTCAATTGTGAAACTATTCCACATTCCTTGAGATAGTCGTGGAATTCAAGACTTAGGTACTCTCCTCCTCGATCAGATCGAAGCATCTTGATTTTCCTGCTCAACTGATTCTCCACTTCATTCTTGAACTCTTTGATTTTTTCAAACGTTTCATACTTGTGCTTGATTAAGTAAATATACCCATATCTACTATAATCATCGGTGAAAGTCACGTAGAAGCGGTTTCCATCCTTTGTGGTGGATCTAAAGGGCCCACATACATCGGTATGTATGAGATCCAATAAACCCTCACTCCTCTCCAAGTGCCAGTGAAGGGTGACTTGGTCATCTTTCCAAGTAAACAAGATTCACACGTGTCATCTTCCCTAAGATCGAATGACTCCAACACTCCATCCTTTTGGAGTTGGGCTATGCGTTTCTTGTTGACATGTCCAAGACGACAATGCCACAAAGATGTTTTATCCATACTATTGGAAGAATCTATACACAACACATCATTTCCTAGGTTATCTACAACCATAACAGTTTCATAAATTCCATTACAAGGCATTGCTTCAAAGTATAAAACACCATTTAGATCAGCATAAATAGAACCATTCATATTATTAAACGAATATCTAAATACTTGTCTAAACAAACCATGAAATAATATGATGTTTCTTGCCATATCTGGCGAGTAGCAAAACTGTTTAAATCTAAACCTAATCCATTACTAAGCACCAAAGAATACACTCCAATCTTGGTGACAGGCGACGATCTTCTGTTTCCCATGATTAGAATTATTCTTCCTCGCTTCACATCTCTATCTCTTCTTAGTCCCTGAAAATCAGAACAAATGTGGTAACCACATCCTGTATCAAGAACCCAAGAAATAGTATGAGATGAATTATTAGATTTAATTGTGTATATACCTGCAAAAGATGGCTTGATCTTTCCATCCTTGATGGCTTTCAGATATTCCAGGCAACTTTTCTTCCAATGCCCTATTTTGTGGCAATGATGGCACTCTGCCTCCTTCGGGTTAGGGTTAGGCTTAGCAGGATCAACTTTGGTCCCATTAGAAGAGGAACCATCTTGGGACTTTCCCTTGCGGTGGCCTTTTGACGGAGCCTTCCTCTTCTTTCCCCTTCCCTTCCCTATAGCTAAAACAGGAGCAACGGTTGGTGCGGGAGTTGGTGTAATAGACTTGTCTTTTAGGTTGCTCTCAGCAGTCCTTGGAGTTTGCTTAGGGTGACCTCTTCCTTGTTCTTGTGGTAGGTCATCCTAAATTGGTTGTAGCATGAAGGCAAGGAATGAAGAACAATGTCGATGGCCAAATCTTCCCCAAAGTTAACATTTAACTTGCGAAGACGATCAACATATCGTTGCATCTTTTGCAAGTGCACAGTCAACGTTCTCCATTTCCTATCTTAGCGGTGATCATGTTAGTGATGATCTAGTAACGCTCTTGCCTCGTGCTTTGGTGGTACCTCTCCATCAAGTCTTGATGCATTTCATATTGATACACGTCCTCATAGGACTTTTGGAATTCTTGGTTCATAGTGGCTATCAGGATGCAGTGGACTTTCGTTGCATCACGTTCGTGTGTCTCAAAGACAGCCATCTCTTCGGGAGTAGCGATTTATGGGTTGACCTTCTCGAGCTTTTCGTCGAGATAATACTCTTTGTCCTCATAGCGTGTAATGGTGCGAATGTATCCTATCCATTCGCTAAAGTTCGTACCATCGAAGGTCACTTTTTGGCAAAGACTCATTAACTTGAATGAGTTAGCAACAATGTTGTTTGCGTTCGACATCTACAAATAGAAAGGATAAAGTTTGATTAGAATTTGGATCCCTAATTAAACACCCAAAATGAAAAATTAGGGCTAGGACCCAACAACATTATTCACACATTAGAAAAGGGATGTCGTAATCCAACATGCAAACAATTTTGGAGGTAAGTGAATGACGATTCACTAATTCTTCACCTTGAAAACATAACCTTAAGTTTTATTGAGAATTCCTAGATTTTCTTTGAGATTCATTGAACCTTTCAATGGCATGTTTAAATCTCGATACGCCCCTCTACTTTGTGACTGGGATACCGAGGATCACAAAGCAGGTGTGAATTACCATGCAAATCTACATGTTGCCTTCATTGTTACAATCATCTATTCTATGTGCCGGTAAACCACACACACTCCATCGAACTATGACAAACAATGAATCACCCTTTGCCACCTTTGCTTAGAACCAATTAGTGTGCCGGTAACCACACACGCTCCACTAACTTCTTAGCAAGGGTGCAAAGTGCTATTTCATGGGATTGCATCAATTCACTTTTCTTAAAGTAACTAAGATTGGGAATTTTATAAAATAGTTTAGTTACTTTATAGGTTCATTATACTTATTAATGAGGAGAGAGAGTTTCCATATCCTACCCGTTCGGCTAACAATCCTCCACCAGTCAAGCAAGCGGTGGATGTGAGTGTACACCCATTAAGCGCCATTTTACAGGCAGCAACCTTATACCCACCTTATAGATCGGCTTCGTGAATGAGGCCTACTAACGGTAAGACTAGCATTTTAATTTTACTTTTATATATATATATATATATATATATATATATATATATATATATATATATATATATATATATATATTAAGCCTTTAATAATATAATAGTATAGGGTTGAATTTTAAACTTGTAAAACTCTAGGGGTTGAAATTTAAATTCTTCTAAATTAAACTATTAATCACAAAATTCAAAATTCAAAACTTCGGGATAGAAATTGAACTTTTCAAAACAATAGGGATCAAATAACAAATAATTCAAATTAAACAATTAATTTCATAATTATCTATATTTGACCTAATTAAATTTTAGTCATTAGATAATTACCAAATAATCTTAATAATCCAATATTTATCATATAAATAATCAATATTTAAAATATTTAAAATTATCTATATTTATGTCAAGTATAATCATTAAATTAAGTTAAAATTCGAAATTTTACATAATAAAACGATTTAGGTATTAATCCAAGACAAAACAGCAATGAAATCCCGAATTGTCCTCTGTCTGACGCTCGGACTCGCCGAGTAGGGCCAACTCGCCGAGTCCAAATACTGACTCGCCGAGTTGGGTCGAACAGAGGTGAAGAAAAACTATTTTCAGCAAGCAAAACAGTTAAGCATCACATTCAATTGAAACCAATCATAGCTTTGATACCACCGATGGGTTTTAGACATAAGAACTTTCCCTATGTACACATACAACCCTATAGCTTGGATCTAGGTTTCACTAATTGAACATGCAATATATCCAAGACTTTCATGGCTAGATCTAATGTAAACTAACAATCAAAATCATATGAAATCAGATCTAGAATAATACCTTGTACTTGCTTGAAACCTTCTTCTTCTTGGAGCTTAGAGTCACAAATGTCACTCCTCTAATGGCTTACAAACACCAACTAGCAAGAAGATGATTTGAGAGAGATGAGGAAGAGGGAAATCGGCTCTA